>NC_089505.1:19840421-21040421 GCF_036850995.1 Saccopteryx leptura | reverse complement strand
AGACACAACCCAACCGCTATATTTTATAAGAAGCTTTGTTTCCCTTAGTTCAAAAAAATTTATCCTAGCAAACTCGTAGTTTTGGTAACAAAGGACTTCCACATGGCAGCCAGTGCCTGGAATTGAGCATATGGTTCCCATGGACTGCTGCTCCCCAAGATCCCTAGAGCCCGTGTGTTTTTCTGAACACTGATGTTGTCACCTGTGAAACATGGAGTGTGTGATGTTGTTTTTGTTACACACAGATCACTTTGTGCATTTAGGATACCTGCGTTTCATTTGGCAGCCTCTGGTGTCTAGCTAAGGTCTGAGCAGCTCACTGAAAAATGAGATTCAGTCTGCACAAATGGAACATTGATCCAGTTTCAGTGTCCTTTCAGCAATCTTTGGCCCAGGCCCGTCCCTGCATGTGTGCAGGCAGGCAGAGGGGGACTGAGTGAGGGCGGGCTCAGTGCTGGGCTTGTCTCTGGGGAATTGGCTGTTGGGTACAGTTGTGTTTTCAGCAAGGGCATCACACCTAAGTGGGCTCATTTTCATTGGAAAGACCAAAGATTTGTCTGAGGCTAATAGCTTGTACCATAATTTATCAGTTTGCTATCTGTTTCTTCAGTTTACTTTTGGTTTCAAATAAGAGCTGTATTTTGAATAATGTTGATAAACCTTTATCTTTCTGTCTTTGAATTCATAGCTCTATTTGGTTACTTTGGCTAAATAAATGACCTTTTTATTTTGGTAAATACACATAATTTAAAATATACTGATCCCACCATTTCAGAGTGTCCAGTTCAGTGGCATAAAGTCCATTGACAGTGGTGTGCACCGGTCACCACCGGCCATCTCTAAAACTTCTGCATCATCCGAAGCTGAAACTGTGCCCACTGATCAATACCCCCCCCATTCCTTGCTTTCTCAACCCCTGGTCACCACCGTTCTGCTTCCTGTCTCTATGAATTTGGCTACTCTAGGTTCCTCATTCAAGTGGTATGATACAATGTTTATCCTTTTGTCTCTGGATTATTTCACTTAGCATAATGTTTTCAAGTTTCATTCATGTTATTTACAACATGTGTCATAATTTCATCCCATTGTTTTTAATATTAAACACTGAATATATTACTGTTTATTTGGCATTTCACCACTAGAGGAAATAAACCTATTTTGAATTATTATAGGTTTTATGTCTATATAAATTTATGAAATTATATAATTTTAATAACAGGGATTCTGTAAAATAATTGCTTTTGACAGCATATGGGCTAATTAAAAGTATTGTGAGCCCTGGCCAGATAGCTTGATTGTTTAGAGCATCATCCCAATGCACAGGGGTTGCAGGTTTGATCCCCAGGCAGGGCACATATAGGAACAGATGTTTCTGTCTCTCTCCTTTCCTCTCTCTAAAATCAATAAAATAAACACTTAAAAATTGTGTCTAGTACATAAAACATAAAATTTAACATCACGATCATGTTAATGGACAGTTCAATGGGGCTAAGTATATTTACATTGTTGTGCAAGCAATCACCACTATCCATCTCTGGAACTCTTCTCATTCTGCAATGCTGAAACTGTACCTATTAAATAATAACTCTTCATTGCCCCTTCACCCATATGCTGACAAGCACCATTCTACTTTCTTTCTCAGTGATTCTGGATATTCTAGGCACTTCATATAAACGGAATCATAGAGTATTTTTGTTTTTGTGACTGGCTCACTTAGCTTAGCATAATGTCCTCAAGATTCATCCATGTTGAACCACGTGTCATAGTTCCTCTTTTTAAGGGTGAATACTATTCCACTGTATGCCTAGACAACATTTTGTTTAGAGCATTGTCCCAATGCACAGGGGTTACAGGTTCGATCCCCAGTCAGGGCACATATAGGAACATTTATCTGTTGATGGATACTTGGGTTGCTTCTACTTCTTCACTGTGGATGCTGCTGCTGTGAACATGGGTGTACAGTATCTGTTGAAGTCCCTGCCTTTAATCCTGTTGGATATAAATACACATGACTTTTTAAAAATTAAATTTATTGGGGTGACATTGGTTAATAGGATCATATAGGTCTCAGGTGTAGAATTCTTTGAGATATATATATATATATATATATATATATATATATATCCATATATTGCATTGTGTGCCCACCGCCCAAAGTTAAACTACGTATCTTCCGTCACCCTCTACTTGCCCTCCGTCCCCCCCATCCTTTTCCTCCTGGTAACCACTACTGTTATCTGTGCCTGTGACTTTTTAATCTAATATTTTATTCATCTCTCATAGCTCTTGTCCCAAAGTACATCTCTTTTGAAATCTGTATTGCATATAGTATTCTTTCCTCATTGTACTCCTGGGAGAAGGTTGTAGGAAGTCTCTTTCCTTGAAATGTGTATAGAACTTCAGGCTTGTAACTTACACCTGGAAGCATTGATTTCTATCCCACAAGCATCCGCTGAAACTCGCTCTTTAGGGGTTCTACGGGGCTGTTTAACCTATGCTTCTTTCAAACTTTCAACATTGCTAGCTTTCTTTTTTTTTCTTTTTTTTACAGAGACAGAGAGAGTCAGAGAGAGGGATAGATAAGGACAGACAGGAATGGAGAGAGATGGGAAGCATCAATCATCAGTTTTTCGTTGCGACATCTTAGTTGTTTATTGATTGCTTTCTCATATGTGCCTTGACTGCAGGCCTTCAGCAGACCGAGTAACCCCTTGCTCGAGCCAGCGACCTTGGGTCCAAGCTGGTGAGCTTTTGCTCAAACCAGATGAACTCATGCTCAAGCTGGCGACCCCAGGGTCTCGAACCTGGGTCTTCTGCATCCCAGTTTGACACTCTATCCACTGTGCCACCTCCTGGTCAGGCTCAACATTGCTAGCTTTCTTGGACATTTTTCTCTAGAACGTGCTTTGAGAAAAGTGCCTCCTTTCCTCAGTTGCTGTCTGAAAGAAATTTTCCAGTTTATCATTTCATTATGTAAATTATCTATATAGAGGACCTGGAAGCATTCTGTTGATTTTATTTTGGTTGGTGTATTGAGATTGAGGCTCCTTACTCTATAATGAATCTAAGTTCCCACTATAAATGGTCTGAGGCTGAAGGTTCTAGTTTGGATGATTCTACCTTCATCTCTTTGGGATTACATCAGCTCTCATTGTAGAGAAAAGCAGCTTACCTTGGGGGATGGGAGGATATGGAGGAGGAAAGCTATAACTAATCAGGACCCCTAATCTGTTTGGACATTCTACCTGTAATATATCATGGAGCTTTGGGCTGTCTAAATAAAGCTTTGCAATTGTTAAATTTGATTAGTGGTTACCATGTATACAGAAAATTTGTTATTACATTTGTAGCTCTCTTTCTGAAATCTTCTTTTGTAGTGAGTATGGGCACTAGCAATACTTCTATTTTTGGAGATCTTTCCCTTTAAATATGAGATGGGATGCAAATCTTCATGACCTACCCTCAGTTTTAATGTGATATATATGAGCAAAGTTTGAACATATTTATTTATTTGTTCTTATTTTTCAAAAGGTGCAATATATATTTGGTTTATTTTAAAACATGGAAAGAATCTGTAGTAAAAAATTTTTTCCATGAAGACAGCAGTGGTACCAGTTTCTTGTTTGTTCGAGAAGTACTTGCTGTATGGCTTATAATTGTTAAGTACAGTGTACATGCAGCACAGTATATAAGATATATGAATACAATATAAAGAATCATAGTTAAACAAGCACTCAGGAAGAAATTGCTGGTCCTTCGAAGCTGTCTCTCTTTGTTTCACTGGTTGAACCCCACATAACCTGCCTTTCTCTTAAGAAGTAACCACTACTATAATTTCGAGATCACTGGTCTTTGTATCCTGCAAGGGAACAGGGACACTGAATTGGACCTTCCCTTGTTACATGCATTACCTAAATATAGACTTTACTTAATATAGACTTTCCTTGTTACATACATTACTTAGATATAGTCTTTACTTAATATAGACTTTCCTTGTTACATACATTACTTAGATATAGTCTTTTAAGCACTCATGAATTGTTCATCCTACTTTTTTTCAACCACGTTACTAATGCTTCCGTGTAATTATAGTGCATCTTGTCAGAATTGAGACTTTCTTCTTGAGCTATGACATGATTTAGATATTTGAAAAGTGATTCTACCTATAAGAGCACTTGAAAATTTAATATATTCATGTTATTGTAGGCATACCGTATACCTGCTAATGTAAAATAGAGATTTGGAAATGAAAGACAATTTTTCAATTTTTAGAGTATTCAAAGATGGCATTTTGATTGCGATTTATTAAATGTATACATTATGGAAAGCATCAACAGTTAAAAAGAGCTTGATCCTCTTAATTTTTATGATTTTTCAGGTGCTTGGTATATAACAGGTAATTGATGAATGTTTATTGACTAGTACTGTACTGAACTGTTTTTCATATGCATGCTTAAAATTTTTTGCACACTGCTAATACTTTTTCTCTGGTGGTTGAAGATATGGCTTAAGTTGGGTATTTCCCTAACTGACATTATGTCCTGTGTTCCAATTGCCTCTTTTCTTGTCTTTCACAGTTAAGCATCTGAATAACACTTTGCAGGTTTTTTCTGATCTTGTGAGAAAAGGAGAAAAGGCACTTTTATTATTGCGGTTTTGGTTCTTCTCTCTTCACTCCAGACACATAGTTCATTGTAGTAGAAGCGAAACACACTGGTTTTAGTTGGCAAACTCTAGCTGTACTGATCCTTGGCTATCTTATCATGAAGTTGCATTGCTAATGTTAGAGCGAAGAAAGGATGCTTGTAAAGAAATTTCATTTTACAGAACTTGTAAAATATTCATGGTTTGTCATTCTTTAAATTCTAAAAGTTGGGTAGTATGAAGCAGATGATTAAGGGAAAAAAAGTTTGTGATGGAAGGGAGGAGCGGGCAGAACAGAGCGCTTCGCGTAGGTATTGGAAAATCATGGTCATTTAGCAGATAGTCGAAAGGTTGAGAGCACCTGGCCTGTGGTGGCACAGTGGATAAAGCATCGACCGGGAACACTAAGGTCGCTGGTTCGAAACCCTGGGCTTGCCTGGTCAAGGCACATATGGGAGTTGATGCTTCCTTCTCATTCCCTTCTCTGTCTGTCTTTCTCTCTTTCTTATCTAAAATGAATAAATAAAAATATTTTTAAAAATTTGAGAGCAATGCTTGTCATGATTTCTAGGGCATGTGGAGTATTTTCTTTCATTTCAATCACTGTGGGTCTGTTCTCTAGTTCACCACATCTCCCATTTATGGATTGTTAGTGCTTTGGTCTCTTTTTTACTTTTATATAATAAAATAGTCTTTTTGTTTTGTTTTAAATGAGATTCCAGGGAAGGTTTGGTAAGACAATGCCTTATATTTCACTGTGGCATACTAATACTCGGAAAAGAAAGCAAAAAGAAAATAAATTTAGGAAGAATTCAAGCCAAATATCCATGTGAAGTACTCCTGAACCTTAAGGAATTCTATAGGATGCTTTCAGGTGCTAAGGAAGGTCTTTCAACTCCCTTGGTTCTGAGGGACCTGTGGAGGCCTCAGGGTACATCACCATATTAAGAAATGTATTAGAACTCGCATCTCCAAAAGCCAGGTTCTTTGGGAATTATGCGGACTTTGGTGTATCTTGAAAGACAAAGTTGCAGTGATAAAACTCCATTTCCTCTTGATTCTATTGGAAACAATTTAAGTCTCAGATGCTCTAAAGGATATGAAAATAAATCATATGTATGTTTTTTAAAATTTGGTTTTTGATTATTTATTTTGTCTGTTTTCTGTATGAAATTTTGTATTGAACAGTTAAGTCTTTTCTAATTGTATGACACTTAAAAGGAAACCAAGAGTTGAGAAAGGTTTGTGGATGTAGTTACATAGTCTCAGTAAGAGTTGGACACCTCCCCAAATATGACCTACAAAATAATAGAAACTTACAGGCAGATTAAGGGTAAAGGTATAGTTTTTATTTTAATTGTTTTACCCTGGGAAGGTCCAGAAATATGAGCAGTGAGGTAATAGTGAACATGGCTCTCATATCCTCAGACCTTAAAATGGTCTTTTAGACGTATGACATTTTGTACTGTTTTCAGTATTAAACCATGGAAACTCATTTCTCCAATGGCTGCCAATATTTGGTCTTGCATATTTATTTTCACCCTCTGACAATAACAAGAACATGCCAATGGTTAGTTTTTGCAAATGTTAGAATTTTATATTCTTTTTTTTTTTTTAGCTTTTTAAGGTATGTTTCTTAGCACTTGCTATATAGCATAATTTAGTACTTTGCTAATACTTCATTGCATGTTTGCAATGAGGCATTTAACAAAATAAATTAGAAGTATATATTTATATTTTAAAAATTTATTTTATTGAAGTTTTAGAGAGAGAGGAAGGGAGAGAGAAAGAGATTGATTTCTTGTTCTGTCCATTTATACATTCATTGGTTGACTCTCGTATGTGTCCTGACTATCAAACCTATAATCCTGGCTTATCTGGGTGACACTCTAATCTAGATTAATTTCATTCATTTTATTTTCTCTTCAGTATGATAAAGTGTTTCAAAATAATTTTATTTAACGGCCCTGGCCGGTTGGCTCAGCGGTAGAGCGTCGGCCTGGCGTGCGGGGGACCCGGGTTCGATTCCCGGCCAGGGCACATAAGGAGAAGCGCCCATTTGCTTCTCCACCCCCACCCCCCTCCTTCCTCTCTGTCTCTCTCTTCCCCTCCCGCAGCCAAGGCTCCATTGGAGCAAAGATGGCCCGGGCGCTGGGGATGGCTCCTTGGCCTCTGCCCCAGGCGCTAGAGTGGCTCTGGTTGCGGCAGAGCGACCCCCCGGAGGGGCAGAGCATCGCCCCCTGGTGGGCAGAGCATCGCCCCTGGTGGGCGTCCCGGGTGGATCCCGGTCGGGTGCATGCGGGAGTCTGTCTGACTGTCTCTCCCCGTTTCCAGCTTCAGAAAAATACAAAATAATAATAATAATAATAATTTTATTTAACTCCATGAAACTGAAAATAAATGAAAAAAATCTTACTTTGCAGTTTGTCAGAAAATATTTCATCAACTATGGATGGTTTTGTAATCTCAACCTTGTCAGTGGAGTGTTGACTTTTGAGGTGGAATGTTCTGGAGTTAGTGCACGGTAACAGGCATCTGTCTTCCCACAGTGTCCCGCTGCACAGGTGAGCACATAACTGTCAGGTCAGTTTGCCCAAGGGAGTTGCCATCATCCAGCCACATTCCATGGTGACAGTGTCCAAGCCAGGGGGTGGGACACAAGGACAGGTCCAGCCATTAGATTTGTGGATGTTCAGGAATTTAAAGCCCATAAATAGGGTAAATAGCCCATGAGAACTGAAGGCTGGAAAAATGCTGCAGCTAGGGTGCCAAGCAGTATCTTGCACTGAGGAATTTGGGCACAGAGCCCTGTTATCAGGGGGAAGCACTTTAGGTACCTGTCACTTAGAGACTGTTCATTTGGGGACTCCGTTGGTCATTTGCAATTAAGAGTTGCCATATGGGTGACACGTAGAAGACTTGACACTAATTCCCCAGAGATTCATGACTGGGGTGGTTTAGATTCTTCCTGACTCTGACAGTGTTGGCTCAGGAATAGGGTTTATGTGGTTGAGATCAATGAACACAATGACAGAGGGTCTTGATTTGTTAATATGTCTTTTATTTATAACAGCTTTATGAGATATAATTCACATACCATGTAACTTATCCTTTTAAATGGTGCAGTTCAGTGGTACTATATTCATAAAGTGGCACAACCACGACAAGTCTACTTCAGAACATTTTTATCACCCCCCTCCAAAACCCATACTTCCTTGCCAGCATTTCCTAACACCCATATTTCCCCAGCCCTGGCAACTCCAAAGCTGCTTCTGTTTCTGTAGATTTGCTATTCTGCATATTTTGTGTAAGTGGAATCATGTAACTTGTGGTCCTCTGTGACTAGCTTTTTTCATTTAGCATCGTGTTTTCAAGATTTGTCTTTGTTATAGTTTGTATCAGTATTTCTTTTTATCGCTGAATAATAATTTCATGGCATAGATATGCCATATTTTATTTATCCCTTTATCAGTTGGTGGAAATGTGTGTTATTTCCTCTTTGGGGCTATTATAAATAATGCTGCCGTGAACACTTGTGCACGAGTTTTTGTGTGGACATGTATTTTCACTTCTCTTGGGTATTTCACCTAGGAGTAGAATTGCTAGGCTGGTTAATATGTTTTGAATTTTTGTATCTATCTGGGAACATTGTAAGCTGGTGTGAAACTGTTTTTAAATACAATTAACAACATAAAATCTCCAGTTAATTGCCGTTGCCATTAAAATGCTTTATCAATTTTTTTCTTTTAGTACAATCATGTTTTCTGAATTAATAAACCTTTCACTGTTAAGAGCCAGTTCCTTTCTCTTCAACTTACTAAAATATTTAAGCATAGTTCTCCTGTTCTTTGGCTTGTGACATCTTAGACAATTTTCTTAGACAATTTTTGTTGCTATTTTTTTATAAGAATATGACCTCGGTATCATATCTTGGTGCCAACTTATAATTTATATTATGGCTTTTAAGTATATTATAAATGTTATATATGTGTGATAATATTTTTTAAAATAGAAAATTTTGATGTACGCTACTACAAGTTATTAATAAATACTTCCTTTCCATTAAAATGCAAACTCTCATGATTTGATTTGTAACTTTATTATGCTTGTATTGAGATTAACAATTTTTAACTGGTATCTCCAACAAAGTTGTTTTTTTTTAATAAAGAAGATAGACTTTAGCAGTGGAATTATTCTTTTTTTGCCATATTTTCAGACACTTTCATAGCCATCTTTATAGTTTATTCCAGTGTCATAACTTGGTTTATAGTTGTTCACAGGATAGAAATTTATATTTTTGGATTTTCATTTGCTTCTTGTGTGTTGTTCTGAAAATAATTATTCCTTGTTCTTTTTCTTTGTGCTTTTCTTTTCTCTCACCATTCCTTTCGTTCTGTCTCACTGGTCTCAGGAAAGAACAGGATTGGATTGATGCTTTAAGCTATCTTTAAATTTGGTTCCAAACTGTAAGAAAGTAATACTGAGTTTTTACAGTAACTGTTTTGTAATGGTGTGGTTGGAATCGTGTTTTTTATTTTTTATCACACTGTTATGTTCAGAATCTAAAGCAGTTAATTGGCCCTTAGGTTATACTTGCATCCACTATCTTCTTTATTATCTTGCATTTATTTATATTAGAACTTGAAAGTATAAAATAATGCATGTGTCTTATAAATACATGGATATAGTATTACATAATTATTATAAAGTGAAGTTTTTCCTACATGGATTTCTATTACCCAAGTACCACAGCCCAGAACAACCAGTTTCCGATGTGATTGTCAGGAAAATTTTAATAAGTGTGCAAGCACTGGTATTTAGGTACATGTAAATACAAAATATATTTACATACATTTCTTTTTTTAAAAAAAGAAATTGTGTTATTCTATACATTACATGTACTTTAACATCTTGCCTCTCCCCCACCTATAGTTATTAGAGAGTGATGTAAGAATTCTCTGCTTTTCTGTTTGCTTTGGCAGCCAGAGAGCTCTAAACTTATTTACAGTTGCCAGGAGCCCTGTGCTTGGATGCTTACTATAGCCCCAATTTTCTGGTTTAATTTGTCTTTTTTTAAAAGAAGTTGTAGGGGTGGTGGTTATTTTGTACTCTGTATGTGCGTCACTGAGACTATTTTAGTAAATAGGTTAATTTAATAATTATGAATAATAGGAGAGATATAATTGACCTTATGCACCAGATACTGTCAGATGCTACTCTGTGATTATATGTTTTGGCAACTGTAAAGCCCGTAGCTGCGGCCACTATCACAGCCGCCTATCCCATGCAGGTTCGCATTTGATCCAGACAGGCGGTAATGAACCTGCGGAGCCAAGAACTGGTGAGCCATTACTTTTAATTCTAGCTTGGACCCGGTGGGTGAGTAAAAACACACAGTGGGAAAACACTTCCCTTTCCATTCAGGGCTCCCAAAGCCACTGACTTCTTCAAGTTTTCCTAGAGTCAAAGGTTTCTGCCTCACCAGTCATATTCACCTCTGTTCCCCATCTCCTTCTCCTGAGCAGACTGGCTTCTCCTTCGCCATCCGCCATTTTGGCTGCCTCCTCCGCGTGGCCTCCCTGCCCTGCTACATCATGGGCTCTTCCTCTCTACAAGAGCATGATCACTCTCCTCAAAACAGCCTCCTAGCTCCCACTTTTAAGACTTTTCAGTGGGACAACCCTGTCCTCCAGCACACATGAACTTAACCAAGCCTTTTCCCAAGCAAGAAGGGCAATCAGCCACCACACGTGGGCAGCAGCCATCTTTAACGAGGAGAGCATAAATTAACGTATCTGCCCAACAGGCACTTTGGAAGCTCTAAACATCAAGATAATGTTTGCTTTTTCAACATGATAGTTGGTACTATGTACTCCATGGGGTTAATGTAGTTCATAAACTTGGGAAAGTTTTTATCTAATGAGTACATAATTTTTAAAAAAACACTGGAGATTTTCTAGCTGAAACATTTTTTAAACAATTTTGAAGTTCAAGGTAACTTGCTTTCAAAGGCAGTGACCAGTCTGACCAGGCGGTGGCGCAGTGGGTAGAGCTGTCGGACTGGGATGCGGAGGACCGATGTTCAAGACCCTGAGATCTCCAGCTTGAGTGCAGGCTCATCTGGTTTGAGCAAAGCTCACCAGCTTGAGCCCAAGGTCGCTGGCTCGAGCAAGGGGTCACTCCGCTCGCTGTAGCCCCCAGGTCGAGGCACATATGAGAAATCAATCAATGAACAACTAAGGAGCTGCAACAAAGAATTGATTTTTCTCATCTCTCTCCCTTTCTGTCTGTCTGTCCCTCTCTCTGACTCTGTGCCACAAAAAAAAAAAAAAAAAAGGCAGTGACAATTTCATCTTTAAGATAAGCTCTTGTACATCTCTCATCTGTCATCATCCTTATTGATGTAATTCCACTATTTTTGTTCTTTGGCACTGTATTTAAATAGAAAATATATTTCATGGTTTTTCTTGTTTTCTCAGTCTTCAGTGTTTTATTTTCAATGTTGTAAATATTAATTTCATTACCCTTGGGACTACTTATCTCTAACCCTCAGGTGCTTCCCTTAAACATGGATTCCACAGCTGATAAATCATTAGAATGTTTGTTCCACAATGAAAGTCACTTAACATAAGTCTATCCTTGTTTGCCATTGTATGTAGCATTTCTTAGAAGCACAAGCCATTTTTTCTTAGCAAGGAAATTAGACCTAAAACATATATGATTGTAAAATTAGATTAGAAGTGATTTTCAGTTAAACATAGTTACTTATTGGTGCTCTGGATTACCAATGTTATTTAAAATTATTTTTTGGAAGTTGTGTGCGTGTGTTTGGTGGAATGGGTGTTCCTTTACAATGTCGCAGAAAAAGCATTTTACAGGACTCACATCTGAAGGGACTGAAGCTTTCTCAGGAAGATTTATTTGGGTTGAAATGGAAGGCTGCCCGTAGGTTCCTGAGTCTCATCTCCATCTATCTGTTCCACCAAGAAAAAAAATCCAAACTTGTCTTCATTAAGCCCAATATAAAGACCAGAATCCAGATACTCTGTTCCATGGTTCAGTTTATATCAAAGCTTAGTCTAGTCCAGGCAAGGCTCAAAGCCTGTACTTGGAAGTCCCCTGGGCTGCCGAGCCACAGGGGCTGCCAGTGCACATAGCATGGCTGCTTGGAGAATTTGCCAAGGAATGGGCAGGTGCGTTTTCCTAATCAGTAAAAGAGAAAGGCAGGCCCTTCTTTGTTAGGCCTGAGTTTACATTTTCTGGCTGGAAAGGACTATCATTTCTAAGCTAACCAATCCACATCTTAATATTTCATGGGCTTCTTATAATCCCTCCCACTAACCAATCAAATTATTCTTCTAGGCTCGACTGATAGGTCTCTCCAGCCACCATCCTGGCTTCCACTATGCACACCTCAAGGGGAAAGCAGCAAAGCACCTACCTCCATAGTGTGGGATGGACCAGTTGTATCCTGAGGAGATGGAAAACTGGTTCTTCCTCCCTACACTGGGGAGGTAGGAGTGTTAATCCTCTTAGTGGGACACAGCTGTGATCACCTGGGGTGCCTGGAACTGCAAATTCCCAGTGAACTAAGCAGGCTCCTCATGTCTGATTCCCTCTGCTTCCTTCCCGTACTAATATTTAGCTGCCTACCGACATTAACATTGTGTTTTCAATTTCTTGTCTGCGCTAGAATTCCCAAGTATTCAAACGTGACTCTTGGGTGATGAGGTGAGCTGGCCAATCTGTCACCATCAAGTAACTTGAGTGCTAAGATTCCAGTCATTTAGTTTAAAAAGCTAGAACTAGAATTACTATTTTTAGATTCCTGCATTTGTTAATGGCTAACTCAGCCAACTTTAGGTTTTTATCTTTTATGGATCAGTCATTCATTCAATTATCATTGCTTTCAGAAACTTACTGAAACAGTTTCTACTTACACTGTTTTAACATCCGCACTTTTCATTCCCTGCAACATAATACAGGGTAGCTTTTGCTTCAGCCACAACAACATAGCTATTGCCGGGATCATTGATGACATTATTGCTTACTTCTTTTTAGGCCTTACCTAATTTTATTATTCTGTATCATCTCACACGGACAATCTTCTTCTTCAAATGTTCTCGTCATTTGGTGTATAACATACTCTTAATTTTATTTCTATAGTTGGCTACTCCTTCCTTTTACTTTTGTTGGCTTTATTCCCTTTGTTCAATATTTAATTAATTTCCCAGAATTCCTCCTCAAACCTCTTTCATTTTCATTTGATGAACTCTGCCCTGGCCTCTGCAACTAGATATTTGCTGATGACGCTCAAATCTTTATGTCATTATCTGCAGTCCTTAACCTTTCTTGATCTCAAAAAAATTTAAATGTTAATATGTTTTACTTAACCCAGTGTATCCAAAATGTTCCTTGGACATGTAAATGACATAAAAATTATTACTGAGATATCTTTTTTTTACACTAAGTTTGTGAAACCCGGCATGCATTTTACACTTAAAGCTCATCCCAATTTTTACTATCCCTGTGTGGCTACCGTATAAGATGGTGTGAGCTCTAAATTATGTTTAATTGCTTAATGGAAATTTAAGTTGACAATTTCATAGACTCTTTAAAGCCCAAATTAATTTCTTTTACTCTAATCAATTAATCAAGGCAGAGGTATCATTTTTGAATACTTCCTCTTCATCACTCCCCATATCTAATCGATCAAATGCCAAGCCCTATTGCTTCTTACCTATATTTTGTTGTCTTACTGCTCTTACTGCCAATATTTCTGGAACCATGAAGCCATATAAGCAGACAAGATGGCAGGTGTATTTTGTTTTGAGGCTGGCTGGGAGTTTCTGTGTGGAAGAGGTGGGGACATTCAGCCAAGCTTTGAAATGTCAAAGCAGACTTTCCAGAACTGATCATTGGCAGACAATCCTGAGGAATGTATTGGCATTATCCTGGCCAAAAGGGCATGAAACCTTCTCAGTAGAAGGAAAGAGAAGAGTTATTACCAGGAAAGCCTTCAGCTTGTGCCAGAGACTGTGAAGGAAACAGTAAATCTGGTGCTAAAAAGGATTATGGGTAAAATGGCTTTGTGAACAAAAGTATTTTAGGTTAAAAAACAAAACAAAGAAGTCATGATAATTACATTACATTTATATAGAGAAAGGATCATCTTTTTTTTTTTTTTTTTCTGAAGTTGGAAACGGGGAGGCAGTCAGACAGACTCCCGCATGCACCCGACCAGGATCCACCCGGCATGCCCACCAGGGGGTGATGCTCTGCCCATCTGGAGTGTTGCTCTGTTGCAACCAGAGCCATTCTAGCGCCTGAGGCAGAGGCCATGGAGCCATCCTCAGTGCCCAGGCCAATTTTGCTCCAGTGGAGCCTTGGCTGCGGGAAGGGAAGAGAAAGACAGAGAGGAAGGAGAGGGAGAGGAGTGGAGAAGCAGATGGGCGCTTCTCCTGTGTGCCCTGGCCGGGAATTGAACCCGGGACTCCTGCACGCCAGGCTGACGCTCTACCATTCAGCCATCTGGCCAGGGCCAGGATCATCTTTTGAAAATGTGAATTTATTCTGTGATATCAGCAGAAGGAAAAGGTTAAGACATATGATGCATGCACTTTTTTTTTCTGCTTTAATATAGGAAAGGAATTTTGAAATCTGATGCATTGAGAGGTCCATTGTGTCAAATGTTCATACAGAAAAAGGAAAATGAAGTATTTATAGATGCAATCATTATAATGATTATTTTAGTGATCATACTATTATTAATGTAATATAATACAGAATCATTATATTAATTAAAATATTATATAAAAGTAGACTAGGAGACCTAAGGCACATCCCAAACACAATAGGGTGAATTTGTTAATATAAATCTAAAGCACCTCAGAAAATTTATCATTTACTCTCAAGCTTGAAACTATTTTCAAGAATATACCGCTTAATAAACTCTCTTTTGTGCCTGCCAGGCGGTGGCACAGTGGATAGAGCATCAGACTGGGATGTGGAGGACCCAGGTTCGAGACCCCGAGTTCGCCAGCTTGAGCGTGGACCCATCTGGTTTGAGCAAGGCTCACCAGCTTGAGCCCAAGGTCGCTGGCTCAAGCAAGGGGTCACTCGATCTGCTGTAGCCCCCCAGTCAAGGTACATTAGAGAAATCAATCAATGAACAACTAAGGAGCCGCAACAAAGAATTGATATTTCTCATCTCTCTCCCTTCCTGTCTGTCTGTCCCTATCTGTTCCTCTCTCTGACTCTCTCTGTCTCTGCCACAAAAAATAAAATAAACTCTCTTTTGCATCTATTAAGAGGAAGAATAAATAAAATTTATATATTTATTCTCTACTAAGATTATTAGTTTACAATTTCTTGAGAAATTGCCAGAGAAATATGTCTTATTTAGTTTTTATATTCCTTACAGAGTATCTTGCAACATATAGATTTAAGGCAGGCAGGTATAGAATCATGAGTACACTTTATATTTATTTGCTCAAAGCTCTGGTCTCATTAAAATTACTATATAAATACTTATTTTAACAACTGTTGCTATTAGGGGTTTGTATGAAAGTCTGCCAACGTGGTCTCAATATTTACATTATAGATCAAAATGTTTTGAAAAGTGTTTCTTCTCAACTATGATCTTTGTTCTTTTTTTTTAAACCCAAAATATATTAAAGTTACTTTTATTTAATTTTGTTGAAATAGT
The DNA here is from genome assembly GCF_036850995.1 of Saccopteryx leptura. NCBI lineage: Eukaryota > Metazoa > Chordata > Mammalia > Chiroptera > Emballonuridae > Saccopteryx > Saccopteryx leptura. The sequence continues at coordinate 21,025,069 of NC_089505.1, read as the reverse complement.
CTCTATTGCCAGCCTCCCCTTTTATTTAAAGACCAGAGTTCTAGCACGAAAGATATCTACTTATAAGTAAATAAATGAAATAATCATTTTCTGGAACTGAGGAAGATGAATTAATAAAAATAATGCTCCTAAATGTTAGTGTGCTGGTGAGTTTAACACATTCTCACCAAAGATAATAATTCAGTGTTGGAATTATTCCTTTGCCCTAAGAAAATTATAGGTTTGGGATACCGTGCTTTTATTAAGTGGTGTAACAAAATGCTAATTTTAAAGTTTGAGCTCTTCCTATACTTTCAATAAATTCAAAGAGCAGAACCAAGTTATTGAGGAAAAAAATACTCAAGACCTGAATAATATTTCTGTGAGTAAGGTAATTAATTTGTGATTGGTTGATTTTATGCTTTTTGGTTCACAGAAGTCTTATTGCTCAGGAATCTTGACACAGGCAATGCAGGTGTTTACATGAATATAAAATTAGCAACTATATTTAGCTGTAATTAAAATTTAGTATGGCATATAAAACCTGTTTGTTTTTGACTGGAGCTTATTCCAAGTTAATGAGCTCTCAAACAAGGCACAGAGTGTATGCTCCTTTTTGAAAAGATGATGATATTTTTCTAATTACGGTCTGTGTGTGGCTTAGCCAATTTTAACTCAGTAAAAAAGCTGCAAAAGCATGGTCTGAACTTTTTTTATGATGGCTAATTTTTTTAAATTTTATACTACTTGTATAAATACCTGGTATTATGAGTCAGAAAATTTTATGGGTGTGGTTGTAATTTGTGGTGTGGGTCCACAGAGGTTGTTCATATTGTATAAAGCCTCACATGTTTCTCTTAGTGGTTCTTGTCATTTGAACATCTTCTTTTCAGTTATTTCTCTTTACTTTCTTGCTAATCAGACATCATTTTCACCATGATCAATTTATTATTTTTATGCAATCTTTTGTTCTTCTAACCCTAATCTCAAAAGGTAAAATTGATATATTTTGAGGGATTTGGTGGGAGGAGGGGAAGAATGTGTCTTAATTTCTGAGTTATGTTGTTTACTTTTTTCCCATTAAGACAACTTGTTCTGCTTATGGCCACATTCCAACTGTTTCATGCAACAGTGACAGAAGGTTGGTTTGGAAATAAAATGTCACAAATCTACTCATCTCCTCCACCCTTTCAAAGAACCCTGTAACTTCCAATTTTTTAATCTTTTAAATTGGAAATGCTTTCTATGTTCTTGAAAAATTTAGGAAGCCCTCATACAATCTCCCCAGCCCATGGAGGAGATCATTTTTCAATAAGACAGTTGTTTTATACTAAATATAAAGAGTAGCCACCCCTAGAATTAGGGGAAGAAATATTTATATGATTTTATTATACTGATTTCCACACATGAATTATATTTATAACTACAATGTATTACCATATGTAGTTGTTAAATAGATGTTATTTAATCAGGAATTTTTGACCCTGTGGCTAATTTTGTACTTTTAGGCTTCTTCTGGGTTTACACAGACAAATGTAATTTCCCAACACCCAGAGCACTCTGTTTTCGTCCCCCGTTCATCAGATCATATAGCTTTAGGGAAAGTAACTGTCTTGAAAAAATCTGTTGATGCATACAGGTAAAGTTCATGGCAATGTTAAAGTTCCTGAGACAAAGGGCTTTTGCGTGTATCAGGGAATGATGGCATCTAGAAAGTGAAATAGCGGAGTGATCACCATTTTTGAAGGAGAGCAAATTCCATGGAAGAAGTGAAGAGGAGGTGGTAAAGATAGAAGTCTACATTTTGATTTATCAGAATGAACTGAAAAAACAATGTGTATTATAAGGGAACTATAAATATGCAAAGTGTAGGCAAAGGTCTAAAGTATTACATGTGGGTAAAACAGGAAGGGAATGAGCTTAATTTTGTTCAGAGAGAAAGTGGGTTGGATTGAATAGTTTTGATGGAAATATAGAAATTTTTATTTTATTTTATTTTTCATCTTTTTCCAAGTGAGAGGAGGGAAGATAGAGACAGACTCCCACATGCGCCTCGACCAGGAATCATTGGCAGCCCCTGGGTTGGGCTGATGCTCTTCCCATCTGGCACTATGCTTGCAACCAAGCTATTTTTAGTGCCTGAGGCTGAGGCTCCACAGAGCCATCCTCAGTGCCTGGGGCCAGTGTGCTCGAACCAATCAACCCATGGCTGCAGGAGGAAAAGGAAGAGAGAGAGAGAGAGTGAGAAAGGGGAGTGTGTGTGGGGGGTGGCGGAGAAGCAGATGATCACTTCTCCTGTGTATTCGGATTAGGAATCGAACCTGGGACTTCCACATACTGAGCTGACGTACTACCACTGAGCCAACCTGCCAGCACCTTTGTTTATTTTTTAAATAATTGGGTTTTGTTAAAAATTTGTGTGCTGGTCAAGGCACATATGGGAGTTGATGCTTTCTGCTCCTCCCCCTTCTCTCTCTCTCTCTCTCTCTCTCTCTCTCTCTCTCTCCTCTCTAAAAATTTAATAAAGTCTTAAAAAAAAATTGTGTGTATTTTGCTAAAGTGATCCTGAGACTAGGTCAAATATTGTATTACTGTTTCCTTCTGCACACATGCATGTTATGTTTTATATGTAACACTAAGTCCATGGTATCTATTGCTTGCCATATTTGTTGTTCAGTGAATTAGTTTCATCATTTTACTGAAAGGACAAAATCATTGGGGAATTTCTCTCCTAAATATTGTGTCATGTGGAACTTTAAATTTATGTTTACATTTGCAAAGGAGAAATATATGTGAATGAAAGCATGGCTTCACAACTGCTAAAGCATAGTAATATACATCTAGGAAAAGCAAAGTTCTGTGGAACCATGTACAAAACAAAATACTTTGGTAAAAACTCCCAATCTTCATCCTTTGTGCCATTTTAAACAAACTATCACTAGCATTAATGAAATCTCTCTGAGTTGTTCAAGTGGCTGGTATTTATATGTCATTTGGATCCAGAGATTTAAGATACAGAGTTTCATACTGAATTAGGCTTTTTGTATAAAGTACCAGGACATTCAAAAGTAATTTTTTCTCCCCTGCGTGATTAAAAACTAAAAAAATATGTTTTATAACATCATATCCAGTTTTACAAACTGTTAATATGCTAATAATACTCTTTAAATAAGCTTTATAAATAAAGAGAAATTATGATAACTAGGTATATGTTTCAAAATGTATTTGGTGACGTGGAGGTGTTTTCTCTAAATCGATGTACTCTAATTAATTAATGTCACCCCGTTAAAATTAATTGTCTAAATAAAAAGATGTATTTGGATATTTACTAGGCATACATTTATTTTTAGAAGCCTTATTTTTATTTTTTCTTAACAGCATTTTAGTTATATTTTTCCTTAGTGTTTTATTTTTTTACAAATTACTGTTATTCCATAATTCTTAGTTTTTCAGAGAAACCAACCTTTTAATTTCAGTGATTGGTGATAATGAATTCAAACTTAGTTGACCTATATATTTTTAAAGTCCTGGAACTATATCTATGCCAGTGACCATCAAATTGAATTCTTATCTTTATGTAATGTTTTTTGAGACTATATAGCTTAAAAATTATTTTTCTCTTAATTACTGTGCATAATTTTGTTTATTTAATGCAGTGGAATGATAGTTTATTCTTTTTAAAGTAATTATAGAACTTAGATGCTGTTTAGTTAGAAAATCTTTGTTTTGAAGATATGTTCACATTTAACAGCTCCAAAGACACCTATTATATTCCTCCTTGGCCTTGCTCTTAGGTCAATTTAAAAGATAGAGAGATAACAACAAAAAAATGCAGGTAAATGTTGAAAATAGGATCTATGTGATAGCATGGTACTCTACTGTATTAACAAGATAATACAAGTCCACAAGGTAGGTTGTCCCTGGCTCTTTAATAACTGGACATAGAAGCTTAAGATTTAGAGGAAATATATAAAAATATAAACTAAAATAAAATAAACCAGAGAAAGCAGCCTTAATGCTGTTGGAGCTTAATTAAGGGTAACAGAAAAGCAGGGGATGAAGGGCACAGTGTCCTGTAGAAAGCTGTGAGTGTTCTGAGCGACTCCAGAGCATGGATCTGACTTTGTCCAAAAGTGGGAGATGCCACAGAAACATTGACCACTAGTGAGAGGAGGAGGGAGGAATTACCTCTTTAAAAAAATTTATGTCAACATGGTATTCAGTGGTTCATCATATTGAATCACCACACCTTTATTGAAATCTGATTATTTGGCACACGCTGTGGGAGCCCGTTTCTCTTACTCTGTGAACTTGAAAACCTTTTCTTGTTGATCTTAATATGGGTCATTGAACAATCTGTTTGACCTGATTAAATAAATGGTAACAAGGCTCAGGTCAACGACTTCTATTTTACTGTACTTAACAGTTCACTTTGTCAAACTTCCATTCCCTCTCCAAGATTAAGAAAATTAGTTGTTACAATGTAATGCGATTCTTCTGTTCAGCTTGAAAAGTTATTGAGGCACATCTTTTCCCACCCTTTTAAGCTTCATTTATTTGTTGGAAGAAATCCCTTACGTGTATGATGAGTCGACATTTCTTTTTTTCTAAGCCCACTAAGAATCAAAGCATTACTTAATTTAAAATGTTATAAATCTGTGCATGATAATGTTCTTTCATTAATATTTAATTTGAAACTTTTTTCTCAGCTCAGCAAAATGCTCCTAGGCTCCTCTCTGACTGTGCAGTCTGAACAGAGAGGCGACTAATCAGGATAACAGAACAGCATGAACAGCAGGAGTGTCATTTGGATTTTACAAGTTTTTGTAAAGAGAGATTTTTTTTAAAGGAAGCTGTCCCCAAAATGTATTATGTTACTAAATATAACATCCATAGTCTTCCTTAAGGCATTTTCTCACCTCATTATCCAGACTTTTTTATTATGATTCCAATCAAGAAATGGATGTTTTTGAAAGTTAAGAAAATCTCTCATGTATAAAAATTCAAACTGCTCAAAAAAATTTATCGGTGGTTGCTTTTAATTTGACAGAAATTCTTTTACATTACAAAAGAATTTCCTGAAGATTTCTTCAACTGGACAACTCCCTCAGAGTGCTGCGAATCAAATCAAAGAAGAATGTTTTAAAATTTTAAGTTTTATAGGCACACCTGTTCCTAATATTTTTATGTAAATGGTAGCTGTTTTCACGCATGTCCCAATGTGGCGGATAAATGAAAACTAATTTATGAGTTCTCATGTTTGCTAATTGTAGAAATAGTCAAGATGGCTTAGTTTGTTCTTACTGTACTATGTTGTCCAGCCAATCTCAGATAACCAATCTCAGAGGGGAGGAGAGGGAAAACTAATTCTAAGAAGGCATACTCTATAGCGGGAGTAGTCAACCTTTTTATACCAACTGTCCACTTCTGTATCTCTGTTAGTAGTAAAATTTTCTAACCACCCACCGGTTCCACAGTAATGGTGATTTATAAAGTAGAGAAGTAACTTTACTTTATAAAATTTATAAAGCAGAGTTACAACAAGTTAAAGCATATAATAATAATTACTTACCAAGTACTTTATGTCGGATTTTCACTAAGTTTGGCAGAGTAAATCTTTATAAAACAACTTACTATAGTTAAATCTATCTTTTTATTTATACTTTGGTTGCTCCGCTACTGCCCACCATGAATGCTGGAATGCCCACTAGTGGGTGGTAGGGACCAGGTTGACTACCACTGCTCTATAGAAACAGAGGAAACACTATTAATTTGTGGGATTTTTTCCTCGTCTCTTGGTATCCTTAAAATTGAGGTACCAGCCCTGGCCGGTTGGCTCAGCAGTAAAGCGTTGGCCTAGCGTGCGGAGGACCCGGGTTCGATTCCCGGCCAGGGCACACAGGAGAAGCGCCCATTTGCTTCTCCACACCTCCGCCGCGCTTTCCTCTCTGTCTCTCTCTTCCCCTCCCGCAGCCAAGGCTCCATTGGAGCAAAGATGGCCCGGGCGCTGGGGATGGCTCTGTGGCCTCTGCCTCAGGCGCTAGAGTGGCTCTGGTCGCAACATGGCGATGCCCAGGATGGGCAGAGCATTGCCCCCTGGTGGGCAGAGTGTGGCCCCTGGTGGGCGTGCCGGGTGGATCCCGGTCAGGCGCATGCGGGAGTCTGTCTGACTGTCTCTCCCTGTTTCCAGCTTCAGAAAAATGAAAAAAAAAAATTGAGGTACCATATTTTCCGCACCATAAGACGCATTCCTCGCCCCCTAAAAGTGGAAGGGAAAATGCCCGTGCATCTTATGGAGCGAAAAGTACAGTATTTTAGTAAATATTTTAACACACCATTTGGTTCAGAATATTTTTTTTTTTCTTAATTTTCTTCCTTAACACCCTAGGTGTGTCTTATGGTCAGGTGCATCTTATGGAGCAATAAGTACAGTAATCTAGGTAATCTACTATTTGTTACTCAAGTAAATTTTTTAGTAAACTATGTTTAGTTGGATCTGTAAAGCTTGTTGTATATATTTGGAGAGGTCATTGCTGTGAATTGTATATCTACTCGCATGGTTCTTGATGAGATTATGGATTTTTTTTCATGTGTTTTCATGAATAGCTTAGAATGTAAGCTTCTTCAAAGTATTTTTATGTCTTTTTTTCATGTGCTACCTAATGGATGCTATATTGGATATAATTAAATATTATGTGGCACTCATACCTGTGCCACATAATAGATGCCCCCCAAAAGGACAGCATATATTGCAATTGTTAGCTTTCTGAGGGACTATTGTTTAAATGCCTGTATGAATGTATGGTAATATTATTGCTATTGGTTCAATAATCTTTAATAAGCACTTACCAAGTGACAAGGATTATGCTAATTATTTTACCTCTGAATCTCAACACAAATTTATGTAGTTTGTGGTATTATTAAAATACTTATGTTATATGTAAATAAATGGATGGAAGACAGGTAAATTCTTGCCCAGGTCAGAAAGTGAGTTGACTTGTGACTTCCCATGTTGTCATGAACTTGTTTGCTTCTTGATGAGCTCTGCTCCCATTGTCTCCTAGTAATGCAATATTTTTTTTTAAAACTACAATTTTTTTTTATTTTCCTTATAGTGAGAATATGCCAGTCATTCATTCTTTTTCAGGTATAGTACAGTTGTGAACATTGACCCTGATGATCCATTATTCATTTGGTTGGAAAATTAACTAAGAACATGATGGAGAGACCTCAGAGGAAACACATACAACTTTGAGATAAAATCTATTTAGTTTTAATGTTAAATTTTAACTTTTAATCCCTCTACAATATTTGCTCAACTGTCAGTGAAATGATAAATCTTCTACCTCATTTCACAAGAGGGCAGCACTTTCTTTTAAAATTTAAAGTGTGACTCTTAAAAAACACATTTAAATTAACTTTGCCTGTTCAGTTAAGCTTTAGTGGTTTACAGAAGGACTGAAACCTCTCTTTCTTTGGAAAAACTTATCAGTCAATAAGTGTAGACTTTTTAGAGTAACTTGGGATCCTTTCAGAAAATGGAAAAATGATTAAAACAACCCCTAGAATTTTTTGCTTTAAACTTGAATTAGATTAACGATTCCAGTAACTTTGTAAATATGTCAGTGTCTGCCAAGATCATGGCTTTTCTTAAAATTGTAAAATCACATTAAGGATGTAAAATTTAATAAATTCTAATTGTTTTATTCTTTTCAGAGAAAATCTATTAAGCAATAGTTGTATGTTTAGCATTCTTCAGGTCTTTTGATGGACCAAAACATTCAATCGTTTTTTCTTTCTCTAAGTGCTTACTCCGTCCTTGGGTTAGAGGGACAGTAAAACAAATTGACAGAATAGCTGTAAACAAAACAGGGCGGCACCTAAGTAAAGCACAGGGTAGTAACGCAGCATAATGGAGACAGCCAATATGAATAAGAAATTGTTGAATTGGAGCTACCTACAGGGCTTTTAGTAGAGTGTGGAAATTGAATTAGACTTCAGTGGCTGTACAAAATTTGAGTGGATAGAAAAAAGGAGGCTGTTATTTAAAAGAAAAGAATTCTATCAGTGGAGAAAAGGTGGAGTGTGGATTGGAGAAAGTTAGAAAACCGTATCCTTTAGAATATTGTGGGGAAATCTTGCCTGGAGCATATAGCAAGGCCACTAGCCACATGGGACTACATTCAGATTTTAACTTAATTAAATTTAAACAAAGCCACAATTTAGTTTTTCAGTCACACTAGCCACATTTCAAACATACAATAGCCAGACTGCTCTACTGGACATCCACAATAAAAAACATTCCCAGGATTGTAGGAAGCTCCACTGGGCAGGATTTCACTGCAGTGTAAATATATTTCAGATGGGATGTGGAGAGCCATTATGGAGAAGCAGAGGGGCTGATATGGTTGTATCAAGAACTTTCAAATGTAATTTCTGTGGACTAAACACAGCCTGCCAGATGTAAGTGTATATATATTCTAAAAAAGTCATAGTTGGTCAAATATATGGTTACAAAAGACTTGATTTAGGGTGGTTGCACACTATGCAATATACAGGTGATGTATCATAGAATTGTACATCTGAAACCTATATAATCTTGTTAACCAACAACACCCGAAAATTTTAAAGTATTTTAACATTAAAAAAATTAATGTCATAATTTACATTTTAATTAGCTATTATTACACTAGTTTTATAGGTGAGGAAATCAAGGGTAAGATTAAGTGACTTTTGGATTAAAGTAGTTTTTGAAAATAATTTATTTTGATTTGTCATTGCAAATAAAATACAGAATGTAATTTAAGGATAGAGGTAAGAGTCCAAAAAGATGGCTTGAAATAATCCTGTTGGGAGGTGAGTGAGTGGATTGAAGGAGGTAGAAGATATCAAAAAGATTAAGAGATTTTAGATGTAAACTTTGGGTAATTTAAGTGTATTTATCAGTGATTCTTAGTTGTGTGAAGTCTCAACAGTTCAACAGTTCATGACGTTGTGTGGACCTTGTCTGTATGGCATTGATTCAGGAGTTCAGTTACCATCTTCTGGTTGTGTTCTTTGTGTCAGGGATTGTTGTAATATCCGGGATACATCAGTGAACAAAATAGAAAGAGTATTTCAATTTTAGAAACTGCTTTACTAGTTTAAGGTAACAAAAAGGTGTTTAAAACAATGCCACAGCTAAAAAGAAGCCACCAATAGCTCTGGAAGTGGAATAGGGATGGGTAGGATGAGTTAAAGAATATTACTATGTTTCAAAGTATTTTGTGGCACCGTTTAGGAAACATTTAACTTTGCTAAATTATTTTCATGTTTTTCAATATTATGCTGTCTGTGGCTTCCTTAATAACATGCCTTGTTTCTGAATCCGCTTAGTAATGATAGCTAGATATTAGACTTATGAGTGTCCTCACCAGCAGTTATTAAGTCTGGTGATCAAGATGGGTGTTAATAATTTTGGTGAAAGTGGCAATATAATGGAAAAATAATATATTGATTTTATTGTATGGATCTTTAATTAATTATAAAGGTATCTCTGAAGTAATGGTCCAAAAAGGTTTTTGTACAATAGTAACATTTCTTGGGTTTAGCCTCTCAAGGTTAAGATTTTGATGTCAGTACTGATTTTATATGCATAAATACTAGATTTGATATGCTTTTAAAAGCTCTGTTACTACAGCCATCCTGGATTCTAATCTTAAAGTTAAAATATCTGCCAGAACAAATTGTAGATTTAAATTGTGCTTTAAATTCCTTGTTCCGAAAATATTTAGTATAGAGCTAGAGATTATAAACCTCTTCTGCTATTTGATATAGCCCCTAAATAGGAACGAACCCAGTCCTGGTGTCCAAGGGTCGCTTCGCCTGTAGTGGTACATTTTCTTCAGCGTTTTGTTAGAGTAACCTTCACAGCACGTCAAGCATACCTTCTCCAGACATGACAAGCAGGACAGGGCTGTGGTATTTCCTCTGTGACTGCTGTAACTTAGACCCATGAACGAAAGTTCTGTTTGTACTGCACATCCTCTCGTGAGACCTTAAGTAGTCCCTGACTCTCTCCCTCTGCCAGCTCACTTAGCCCAACTTGAAAGATGAAGCCATGCTTCAATGGCCTTGAAGATGTCAGCCTAGCTGTATTTTTTTTAATGTATATCTACTAATTTTATAAACATTTCAAAAAATTTTTATACCATAGGATGACACAATATTAGATGACATAAAACCGTACTGGTTTCCTTGGAATGAGAATGACTATTGAGAAGCCAAGTTAGTATTTAAATAAACTGGAGTTACTAGTTACAGAGTAACTTACAAGAACAAAAAGGCTTTGTCTCTGTCCCCTTTAGAAAAGTTTACCATTGACCAGCCCATGGCTGCTGGAGGCTTGTTTCTACTGAGGGCTGATTTGTTAGAATGTCTGACCATCTGGCACTTCAAAACTTCAGAATCTTTCAGAGACAAAAATGATTGTCTCTGGTGGCATTTACTTTCAAATCTAATGATGCCACCATTTTGGGGAAGAGATATCTATCTAGAAAGATAAATGTGTTTTAGTGGGGAATTTTCCATCTATTTATTGATTTTATTTTGTGTGGAATATGTACCATGTGCCTGTGATAAAAATATTCACATAGTATAAGATATAGTGTCCCATCTTAGACATATAGGTCTTCACTGCCTCTCTCAGAGATAACCACATTCTATCTTCTTATATATTGCCCCAGAAATATTATTTTATTCATATATTGTACCTTTATGCATCTATGTCAGTATCCCCCTTTTGGGCATATACATATACATCCTGCATACATACATACATACATGTTAGAGTTTTATTTCTTATCAGCATGTAGCCACCATCTCCCTATTTTCCATTGTCGAACAGCGTTCTATTGTGGGATTCTACTATACTTTATTTACAGTTACCTAACTGATGGACATTTACATTGTTTTCAGCTTTTTGCGATGTCAAATAGAACTTACTGAGCATCCTTGTACATATATCGATACACATGTTTTCAAATTAAACATATAAGGATAGAATTTCTAACTCAAAGGTTATATTCATTTTAATGTTGAATGAATATTGCTAAATTATCTCCAGCCTAAAATTTGGCAGATTTTTCAAAGTCAACTTGTCTGCTTGTAATAATCTCCAGGAAGTGTAATGACTTAACAGAGGCATTGCAGAACTCATTGCTCAGAATAAACAAACGAGGGACGTAAGATAAACTACAGAAAGTAAAGGTAGCTGAAGATACTTGGGAAAGAAGAGGTGACGATAGTCTTGTGACTTTTGGGGAGCCATATTTGTAAGTGTAAGTGGTTCATGTGTAAGTGTGTTGACTGGTTACTGGTGAGATTAGTGAAGACAAATCATGATGAAAGTGTTAAAGAAGGCTTGGCTATGATTGTGCAAAGAATTCCAGTTGGGATGCTAAGCAGGCAGATGCCAGGAGCATGGACCAGTGTGAAGCGGTAAGTCCGCTCTGAGTGGATTGGCCGTCAGGCGTCAGAAAGCCCCTGCTGCTTAGAATTACACACAGAAGCATAGCTGATCTCACAGGGTTAGTCTCAGCTTCCTCAGGGTTCATCCAATGTCCAGTTCCTTAAATACATATTCAGATTACAGGAATAATGCCCTCCTGGGAAGCGTACACATTTTTTACTTGGGAGTGAAAACAGCAACCTTCAAATATGATGTATCGTGACACGTTCATCATTATGAAAATTGGTATTTTAATGTTGGCTTTCATTTTCCCAAAACTGCACAGCTAAGGGACATTGGCCAAACCCTTTAGAAACCTTTAAGAACATTCTCCGAAGCCCATTGTGACTTTGCTGCATATCCCCGTGTGACGGCTCGTGCCGTCAGTGGACATCTGGAATTGTGAGGCTTGGCCGCCTGAGATGGTTTCACTCTTGTCTCATACCGCATATTTCAGAGGAAGGATATGGTTTTGAAACATTAACTTGTCTTGGCATTATTTTTAGTCACCTAATAAAGTGCTCTCTGAATCATTAAATATTTCGAAGGTTGCCGGAGGCTGACCCCTGCACCTGGTTGGCTAATTCAGAAGCAGATCAGCCAGGGTTTCTCTTCCTCAATCCTTACCCCCCCCCCCCCCGCCCCCCATGCGCTGCCAAAGAGAAAGCTCTTCGTCTCTTCGTGCCTTTAGCATGTCTAGTAGAATCTTTGGCTGTAGATTATGGCAATATATAAAGTGTTGAAATTTTTTTTCTCTTATGAATTAGAATTTTTATTTCCCAAGTGCCACCTGTATAATTATCGAAAGAAATGGCATTATTGAAGAGATCAACATTGAACATAATTCTTTGTGTATAAAGCATATTGTCTGAGCTTCCTGAACTAAAAAGGAGAGTTCCGCCTTTCATCGGGGGCTCAGGCCTCCATTTCAGATCCAACCTTCTGCCCTTTAGGGCCGTATATTACTTTAAATAGCTACCAGCTGACAGACTTGGCTGCTGGCTGATGTTAACTAGAAGGCTGTAATGTATTGAGTAGTCTTCCTTCACAGAACTACAGCGGCAGCAGCAGACAATGAATTTGGAATCTCAGATCATGAGTAGCATCTTGGAGTTCTTTCAGTTTTGAATTAGAAGTGTTATGAAAAGGAGAATTGTGCCTATTCCTTTTCAAGGCTTATAACTTAGATCTTTCCTTGTGTAAGAATGGGATTAGAAGGAGCAATTTTTTTTCCACCCATGCGTGAAGTGCTTTATTTTGAATAAAGCCACGACATACCCATTTCTTTGCACTCACCTATTGACCTCTGTATGCTTCGCCTTGGAGGCTCCCAAGGTTTTGCTTCTATTTTCTCTTCTTTTATTTTCTTCATATTGAACAATATGCAGAGAAACCTGTTAGGTTTTGCATAGGAAACATACTTTATAGTTTTTAAAAAATGGTAGCAGGAAGTGTCCTTTAAGATCTACCATACGGATGAGACATAGATTAATTTTCTTTTTTTTTTTTTTTTGTATTTTTCTGAAGCTGGAAATGGGGAGAGACAGTCAGACAGACTCCCGCATGCGCCCAACCGGGATCCACCCAGCACACCCACCAGGGGCGATGCTCTGCCCACCAGGGGGCGAAGCTCTGCCCCTCTGGGGCATCACTCTGCCGCGACCAGAGCCACTCTAGCACCTGGGGCAGAGGCCAAGGAGCCATCCCCAGCGCCCGGACCATCTTTGCTCCAATGGAGCCTTGGCTGCGGGAGGGGAAGAGAGAGACAGAGAGGAAGGAGGGGGTGGGGGTGGAGAAGCAAATGGGCGCTTCTCCTATGTGCCCTGGCCGGGAATCGAACCCGGGTCCCCCTCAAGCCAGGCCGACGCTCTACCGCTGAGCCAACCGGCCAGGGCAGATTAATTTTCAACAGGGCGTTTAGACTGCTTTTCTGCTTGTATTTGACTGAACTCTAAAGAACGTCTGACTGCCTTGATGAAATTGCTAAATAGGTCATTCTTTTAAATAAACTAAACAAAGTACAGTTTATAAGCATATAAAGGTTTTAAATTCGCCTAACCTTTGGAAGTTGCTAGAGCCAAAGTTTTCTATATAGACATATAGCTCTCTTCTTCCAGGCAATAGAATGTGGGTTTTATTAAGTCATTTGGATTTAGACTTCATTGATTCCATTGTCGAGTGTTTCTATGCTGCTCGGTGGTTCTGTGACCTTCACATTCTTGTGGATCAAAGTGTCTATGTTTGAGACATGGATTATTTTGCTTGAGAATTTTAGGATACTCAGTGTATGTTTATTTCACCCCTTGAAGATTAGTGCCTAACTTATTTACACAGTAGTTTAAACTGACAAATGTCAACTACTTCAAATTTTATCGTTCAATTTGTTGTATCTCTAGGGATAGATACATTGCCTTCTCTGGAAGCTGCCTCTTCTTCATTTTTCTTCTTCTCCTCCTCCTCCTCCTCCTCTTCCTTCTTCTTCTTCTTCTTCTTTTCTTCTTCTTTTTTTTTATAAAGGTGTTTATTTTTTTTAATTTTTATTTATTTATTCATTTTAGGGGGGGAGAGAGAGAGAAAGAGAGAGAGAGAGAAGGGGGAGGAGCAGGAAGCATCAACTCCCATATGTGCCTTGACCAGGCAAGCCAGGGTTTTGAACCTGCAACCTCAGTGTTTCCAGGTTGACGCTTTATCCACTGCGCCACCACAGGTCAGGCTCTTTTCTTCTTCTTTCTTCTGCTTCCTCTGCTTCCTTTGCTTCTTCTGCTTCTATAACGTATCAAAGACTTTTGGTTAAAAAATGATGAGGTTGCGGAGATGTAAAATATGCTACTAGGATGATATTTTGTATACAGAGGTTCATCTAGATTGTATACTTATTTATAGGTGTCAAACAGAAACATATAGTAAAATGTGCTTCCTGTTATGAAAGCAATTTACATTTTTATTTTCTAAGTCTCACTTCTAATATGTCACTCTGTCATCAAAGATCATAGTGCTTTAGAATAATATATTAAATATTTAGCTATTTGAATTCTGTTGAATATCTTTGGATTGTTACATAAAATATTTGTCTTTGACACTTTAAAAATCAAATTTTTAGTTGCTCTCCAGTGTTTTAGTAAGAGTATAGTTTCCCTGTCATTCAAATTAGGGGAGAATTCAAAAAATTTTTTTGAATGGGTCCATATAGATCCTCTTATTTTCCCCCTTTTTCTCCTAAAGAGTGTGTCTTTAGGAGAGTAGGGCTAGTCTCATCTGTATCTTAGTTTGTGACATTTTATAAATGTAAGTACGGAAACTTAATTTGGTCTTCTCTTTTCTGTGTGAGTCAATTCTGAGGATGTCATTTCTGAGAAATGGGCGTGGGGCATTTGCCCGGAAAAGTCAGGGAAGCTAGTGGTTGGTACAGGGACACTGACATCTGGACACTACACTCTAGAATTCTCTCTTGAGTATCCAGAAGTCTCCACGTTTTCCTTATTCTGCTTTTGTCACTTTCAGAACACTAGTACTGATCATGCTGATAAGAGTTCCCTTGCTCTTCTCTTTTGAGAAGACCTACAAATAAGCAGGCCGTTGCTGCTTTTTCCTGGTAAAGATCAGCCTTGTATCAGGATATAAGATATTTGCAGCTCTAATAGTAACGTATCGTTCTTGTCTTAGTGTAAGAACCCTTTAAACCTAAGCGTCTTCTTGAGGGAGAGACTGTGGTAGTCTCTGCTGTTTCACAGAGTTTTTATTGAATTCAGTCTTCGGATATGTGCACGGGGATTGCCTGTTTGCACATGTCTCTGGTCACAGTCATCCAGCACTCTGGGTGGTAGTTGGAAATTTGCCCAGCTGAGAAAGATTGCTCTCTCTCTCTTTCACTCTCTCTATTTATTTTTCTTGCGGTGCTGGTGGTGGTGCTGGTGGTGCTGGTGGTTTCCTTTGTTTTGTATTTATGTAAAATGTTTGTTTGTTGCTGCTGAAGGATCTCTCCATGTGGCCCCAGAGCCCTCACAGATCGGGTCACCTGGTCAGTTTCTGTCTGTGTCCGCACTCCATTTCTGATGATTGGTCTTCATGCTGCTGTCAGTGCTTTGGTTGATCTGAAGTGCACAGATTAATGTTATTTAGAAGTTTTGGGATTGCCATTAGTTTGCTAGTGTTTGAAATTAAGAGTGTCTGTGCAGAAATCTGAGTTGGGCATAAATCTACTTGGAGGTAGAACAAATTCTGCTAGAAATCTCATAAAGCCATTTGCCCCTGGGGACATGTTGGGTTTTAGGAATAAATGATGAAAATAGTTTAAAAGCTTGTTAAGTTTCATGTAGATCCGCATATGTAAAACACATGCTATTTTAAATACTGATATGAAAATAAATTGGGAATGAAATGGAAAGAAAAAGGGTGTGCAAATCCAAAAAGAAATAACCATATTGTATACTGTTTCCTAACAGGTTTTTGCTCTTTTCTTTGTTAGTGGAATCTCTTTCTATCTATGATTTAAATGCATGCTAACAATTTTGATATTTGAGTAAGTCAAATAGCCTTTTAGGAGATACATATTCTATTTCAGGGTTGTTGGTTTTTTTTCCTTCCCTGCTCTATGCCCTGATGCAAAGAGTAAACTTGGTTATATTAAGAGCAACATTCCATTTGTGATGGTGTCATTTTTAAAAGCATTATATACTTATGACAAAATTCTGCACACAGCTCGAGAAATATGTTTCATATGGACATATCTGTCACACTTAACTTTTATTGGTATACTGAATAGCTATGTAATGCAAAAAGCAAAATCACATTTTTGCCTTGGCATGATGTTCATAATAGCAGAGCAAAGAATAGATCATGGGGCTTGAACTTTTTCCTTTAAAGCAATTACTTAAAACTTTGTGGGAGAGAGTCATTTTCTGAGTACCAGTAATAACATCAAATGATGCATTTAAAAGTAACTGGTTATTACTCACATTTTTAGTAGTTTCACTTCAGATTTATTTCACAAACAAGAGAATTCCCCATGTGGAAACAAGTCTGAATGGCTCTTAGAGTTATCAATGAAATCAAAGAAAATGTTTTTTATCCTCCCCATCATTGCCCTGTTAAAACCTTTTCAGAAAGAAAACAGTGGGTCACACATATTTTGTTTTGTGCCTCGTGTTGTCTTGTACACCTACCCCCTTTTGTTTTCATGGGTAGGCTCCAAATTGGAATATGAATCCCGGGATCCATTCAGGATCAAGACAATCTGAGAGCTAAGTTCTGCATTTCGGGTCAGGGAGGCCTCCAGGAAGTGGGAGTGAGCTTCACTTCAAACCGTGTGAGGGATGGTGGAAGGGAGGATGCTGATTAAAATAATAAACAACCGCTGGAAAGAGCAGTGGATTACCGCACCACTGTCAGATCGGCGAGGGGAGCCGCTGGAGCTGCCGCCCCTGCTCCCCTGCCACAAACTCTGCAAATGATCCCCTGCCTGAGATCTGCTGCTCCAACTTTTCTCCCGACAGAGCAACTTTCAAACAGCTTAGTTCTGTTGCACTGACAGCATCCCTTAGGCATAGCCTGACCTAGGGAAATGGACTGAAACTAGCTTGGTGGTTACCATAGCAACGCAGGCTGCCGGTGTCTGGGAGAATGCAAACCGGTGGCCTCTTGTCCCGTGTTGGGTTGTTTCTTCAGACAAGAGTACACTCCTTGCTGTTCGAACTCTACTTAAGTCATGCTCTTTGAAAACTGGCTCCTGGCTCTTTACCCAGGATTTTTTTTTTTTTCTTTTTCTTTTTCTTTCTGAAACCAGTCTGAATGGAGGAAGTTGGTAATACTTGGCTTTTTTTTTTTTTTTTTTTTTTTTGCCTTCTCTCATGCAAGTTTCCAGGATATAGCTTCTTTTTGCTGTGTGTAACTGAGACCAAACTTTGAGCTTGGGGCCCAGGAGAGACTAACTGTGGGCTGCAGGTCATTAGCAAGGTGAGCAAAGGGGAATCCCGGGCTTCCCAGAGAAAAAGGAGACCATGCCAGCCTCGTGGAATACAGATCCTAGAAATTGTAGAAGCAGGTCTATTCCTTGGGAACTCCAAAGTCCATGAAAAAACGGACCCTCGGTGAAGTGGCTAAAATGTCCCAGCGCAAGCTGCTGCTCCTCATGGACCATAGCTCAAGGGCAAGGCTTGTAAAGGATTTTACAGAGGATTTTAAAGTATAGCCAGAAAAGATACGGTTTTTGGAAGTTAAACGCTGTTGTCTGAAGGAAGTTTGCTGGAAAGATGTAAACTTCAAGGGCTACTGGACGATGATTGGTCTGAACTTCAGCTTACGGGAATTGCTGACCAAATTTGAAAAGGTATGCAGAAAGCTGACTTCATGTATGTTTCTCTTCTTCTCTTTCCTCCTTTTCTATTCTTTCTTTTTAACTATACATTTAGATGGCATCTATTCTGTTGACTTTGATTATTTAATATAATGTCTAAGATATACTTGATTTAATAACCTCTTTAAATTTTTGTGGGTTTTTTTTTTTTTTTTTTTTTTGTCAACTAAAGAGCAAATTAGCAATCCTTTCCATTGGTCAGGAGGGCTTCTCATGATGCCTGTCAGTTTTAGAATTCCACATCAGAAGAGATCTTTTGTACTTGAGTCGGCTGGTAATTTAACTGAACGTTATTTTGGAGGAGAAAGAAAAAAAAGAAAAGAATAGCAACAACACTGGGTTTTCATGCCAAAGTCTGACTTCATCAGGCATGGTTCTGTTTTCCTCACCCTCGGGTTCATCTCCCGGCAGTGCCAGCTCTGCCTTTTCCAGCCTTCTTCTCCTGAAGGTTCGGTTCTGAGATTGGGAGAAGATGCCTCACAGTGACGATGGCACATCTGATCTTAAACCTCCTCCCTCCACCCCGAGTGTGTCTGTTTTAAACACGAAGTGCTTGCATGCACTGTGGAGATTTAATGCTTGGATCATTAATTTTGCATTTAGTTCTTTTTTCCATAGGAAAGTTCTTGGCACACTCTAGGATTGAGTCTAGCCTGCCAAATGCTACCTTACATTTAGAGTTAAACAAAACAGAAAACCTCAATGTACAGCTCCTGGGCTCCCACCCGCCTTACACTTTGGATGCCAAGCACCTATCTTCTTTCAACTTCGAGCCTTGAAAGAAAAAAGAGAAAGAGGCAGAAGATTCTAATTATGTGCGTAAATCAATGACTTACCCATTGTTAAAGATGTGCTCAGTGGCTTCCACGTGAATGCCCTATGGTTCATTACAAGTACAAAGAATAAGCAAGACTGGATGGAGTCATTAAAGGAATCGTGGGCCTTTTCTTACAAAATTACAGTTGCCAGAGAAGAAAGGTATAATACAACCACATCATTTGAAAGTTTTTTCCAAAAACAATTGCAGTTATTGCTTGCCTCCTGATGATGGAAACAGTATCTGGGCAAAATATGGAGAAGAAAGAATTGAACTTCTGGTTGGATGCACCCTCCCCTCCCCCAACTCTCCGGCATCCCCACTGTAGAAGTGAGGATTATAACACAGGGTGCACTTTGACCTCTCACTTTAATATCTTGTTAAGCACCTCAATTCCTGAGAGTAAAAGGATGGTGCCCAGTCTACTTGTTCACCATTTGAAAGGCGTGCAGGAGGGAGAGAATGTCTTCTTTATGGCAGCTGGTAACAGCAGGTGACAAACTTTATGACCATAAAGAGGTCTGTTAGCTGGGTTTGTGTAGATCTGTCTGTTTCCTCCTAAAAAGGTATAGGGCATATGTTACATGAATAATTCATTACTTAGACCCCTGGAGAGGCAGTAATTGTGGGCAGTATTTGGACTTTTGTATTGTAATTGCAGCTAGTAGGCTTAAAAGCCTAGGTCAGATACCCGAGGTTAGGAACCTGCCTCCGCCTTTTGGCCATTGTATGGACAATGTGACAAGTTTTGGTCATGTGCTTGTGTTCCTCTTTTACTCCCAAATCTTAGTATCTGCATATTTCTTATTCTTGTTTTAGTAGTTGCACTGACAGTATAAGAAGTCTATTGGCTTATTCCTGTGAAAAGCTTGATTGGGAACTTTTTTTTTTTTTTGAGACAAAGAGCCAATTTAAAGAAATCATCCTGCTGCAATTCACAGCCTGAAGTTCTCCTTACATGTTTATTTTTGTGGTAGACGCCTTTATAAAAATCTACGTGAAACTTAATCTCTTTGCCATATTTCATTTGTAGGAAGTTGTCAAACATGAATGTATTTTTCTTTACCTCAAGTATTTTAAAAAACTCTCTGTGTGTTTTCACAAAAGCCGTCTCATGTATTCAGCCCTTGCCACGTTGATTCATTGCCAGGAAAAGTGGCAGTACAGAAGGGTACCAGTGCCTCACACCTCTCAGATTCAACTCCTACCTTCCCCCAACTCTGAAGGCAGTAGGGCCATTTCTAGGGAATGGCCACAGCTTCCTGCGGGAATGTGGGAACCACGTGATCCCTTCAGAAGCTGAGTAACCATCTTCCCTTAGTCCCTTTACTCTCCGTTTCCTTAGTCCTGTCTTTTCTCAGTATTAGTGATCTGCTTCTAGAGAGAAACCTACCCTTAGTGACTTCACACTTTTCATATCAATAGTTGTAATAGTTCAGCCTGATGTTTAGGTTGTTGTGGTCAAAAAGGTAATTTTGCTGTATTCTTGAAACCATGTCAGTCTTTAAGAAAACTGTAGTCCAAGGTTGGGATATATGGTGGGTCTCCCAATGATGGTTAATCTGCAGAGTTGTAGACTGGTCAGATCATTGCAATGCTCAGATGACAGCAGACCTTCAGCCTAACTTCAAGATGGCAGTTTGTCTGGGAGGTCAATTCTGGTCGATATGACTGACTGACTTTTAGAGAAATCCAGTGGCTTTGTGAATTATGTGGGGTGTTTGTCCATAAGTAAATGTTTGGTACATGATTGAAATCTGTATTTGATTACCCAGTCCTCAAACATGTGGTGTATGGCTTGTGGTTTGGTAGCATAAACAGGAAAGGCAAGTTGTACTTGGTCCTCATTCTTAATCTCCTCGAACCAGAAAAGGCAATGCTGAGAGGTCTTATGATCCAGGAGTCAGGAAACATTCTCTACTGTTTTCTCAAGGTGATGGCGCATCAAGGATCAGAAAAGCCCAATTGATAGGAACCGTGTGTAACCCAGTGTAGTCCTGAAGAGGAGGTTGAGACAAACTTCTCAGAGCAAAAGGATGACCTTGTACCTGCCAGCAAGCAGGTCCTAACCATGAGGGGTGAGCACCAGGACAGCGTATCCATGCAACTACCTGAAGAGTTCAAACGAAAAGTTGACGTAACACAGAAAGCTGCTCCAGCAATGCACTTCTCTGAAACCCAGCCCGTGAATGGGTTTTGTTGCCATTTGACTTGAATGAGTTAAGTTTCTGCTTGAAATTACTTCATAAAGTAAATATCTTATGGCTTTGGTGGATTTTAATGTACTGGCATACTTCAGCCATTTGCATCGTGTACAGTTCCACTTATTTAGTAGTCAAAGAGGATAGCGTAATGGACAATTTTAACTCAGTGACATTGTGAGTGACTGTTGCCTTTTATTAATGTATGCTGTTCTGCTACTAGATAATTAATGATAATGGTAGTTCTGTGTGTGTGTGTGTGTGTGTGTGTGTGTGTGTGTGTGTGGATATGAACAGTACTACTCTTTCTGTGGCTCATTTGGAAAAGCCGTTTCCCACAGCGACAACCCAGAGGGAAACCACTCAGTGCTACATTTCCTTTGTGGCTTTTCCCTCCTTTACAATGACTGACTTAAAATGATCATTCGAAGCTGTATTTTACCGCTCAACTTGTAACATCTAATTTTAAAACAAATGTGTCCTTGAAGATGCAGTAAACTTCAAATTTCAGAGTCTGTTCATTCGTTCAGTATTTAGGAAATATTTGTGCAGTGTCTGTGGTAGCAGGGGGCTGAGTGTAGAGTTGGAGTAGAGAACACGGGGACTTCACCTCACTGAACTTCTAGTCCAGGGGTCCCCAAACTTTTTACACAGGGGGCCAGTTCACTGTCCCTCAGACCGTTGGAGGGCCGGACTATAAAAAAAACTATGAACAAATCCCTATGCACACTGCACATATCTTATTTTAAAGTAAAAAAACAAAACAGGAACAAATACAATATTTAAAATAAAGAACAAGTAAATTTAAATCAACAAACTGACCAGTATTTCAATGGGAACTATGCTCCTCTCACTGACCACCAATGAAAGAGGTGCCCCTTCCGGAAGTGCGGTAGGGGCCGGATAAATGGCCTCAGGGGGCTGCAGTTTGGGGACCCCTGTTCTAGTCTAACAGGAGGACACAGACATTAAACAAGGGAGTTTTTCACCACAGGTATTTGATTTAGCAAGGTAGAGGGAGCTATAACAATAACAGGTAGCCCATACTTCAATTGGGGTATGAGGAAGTCTTTCTTGAAGAAATTACATTTAAACTTGGATTTAAAAGATGAGTTTAATGTAAGGAAGTAACTGAGACTGTTTGTGTGTGTGTGCACGTGCGCATGTGCACACACGCACGCATAAGCACAATGGGGAACAAATTGAAAGCTTCCTGGGCAATAGGCACTATGTTTTACACAGGTGAGGAGGTGAGGAATCGGATGCCCCAGGACTGTAGATTTAAACATTTACATGCAAAATCCTTTACTAGGTTTTCAGGCCTGTTCAATTTTAATTATATTATCTGGTTTTGATAATTAAGATGGGACAAAAGTTCGGCCCCATGAAATATTTAATAACTATTCTTAAGAAACTTGTGACCCTGGCCAGTTGGCTCAGTGGTAGAGTGTCAGCCCGGTGAGTGGAAGTCCCGTGTTTGATTCCTGGTCAGGGCACCCAGGAGAAGCACCCATCTGCTTCTCCACTCCTTCCCCTCTACTTCTCTATTTCTCTCTTTCTTCTTCTGCAGCCACAGTTGGCCCTGGGCGCTAAAATAGCTTGGTTGCTGAGCAATGGAGCGGCGGCTCCAAATGGGCAGAGCAATGCAGGGTAGGGGGCTTGCTGGATGGATCCTGGTCAGAGTGCATGTGGAAGTCTGTCTCTCTGCCTCCCCACCTCTCACTTAACAGTAAAAGGGAAAAAAAGAAACTTGCGTTTGTATATAGATCAAACCTGCTTATATAAAGTGCACCTTGGAAGGAAAGACATTGTATTTTAATTTATCAATAATAAGATTTTAGTGTGTTTTAGTAACAATTGGTGTAGAGTCAAGGATTTGGTACTTTTTGCTGTGAGAAATATTTTTGTTAATAGCAATGTTTGCTATGCTAGAATTTAAAACGTAGTTGTTTATCTACTGATTCTTTATCATTGCAAATGGGCTTGTACAAATTATCTTGAAAAGTACATTTAACTGGAAACTTACTCTACTTAGTAATTTAACATTTTTTTCTCTCTTGTCTAACATATACTTAAAATCACAGAAAATGGGAATAAACATTACCAACATTGATTTCTTATTTAATAAATGCTGCTGCAGACCAGGTGGTAATACATAATTATTAATAAAGTGATTAAAATCTATGAGATTATTGAAAGAAAATGTAGCTTATAAAATTGTTAATTCAATAAATTCATTAAATTCAATAAATTAATTTTAGTTATTGACTAATTAACTGTAATAACTCACCAGAAGTCTACACAGTGTCTCAAAGTATATTTAGATATTACATAATGACCCTTGATGATGATATCTGATTATGGTGTTATTTTTTAGCTAATAATTCCCTTTTTAAAAAACTGTTATGATTCCTCATTTTCAAAACCTAAAGCTCTGGCCAGAATCACGCTGAGCACCTGATAATCAATCCTAAACTGTCTCTGAAGTCTGGTGTGACTTTTGAAAGGAACAGTGGATTTCCTGTCCCTGAATGGTTGGCATTGTTGACTTAGCCTGCCCCTCGGGATACCGCAGGGAAGTGGTTGCTGACCTCACTTTTTCACCTTCAGGAAAGGGGTCAGGATTCCTTCAGAGAAAACTCTGCTATGTGCATGCAGGCTTAGGTAAATATGCCATGCAAAAATAAACCAAAATAATGTCAACAAGGCCCAAAGAGGATGAATCTATTTTAACACCAGTTTAGCTGTTGAAGACTTCCTGCTGGTCCTCTTCCAAATCTCTGTGTCCTCTCAGAGGCTTCAAACAGTTCTTCTGTTCATCATAACCTAAGAAATATTTGTGCTTACATAATTAGGGCTACTACTTGATTATAGGTCATTATGAAGAAATAAAATGTATGGTAATATACAACATAAAGTGTTTACCTATACTAACTCTGTGCATTGTATCACTAAAAAGATGCTTAGTTAAGGGCAAAATTGGTATTTAAATACCAAGTATTAAATAATTACATAAATAAATAAATGTTTTCCTTTATTTGTGACTTTATTTTGTCCAGGGTAGTGGGTGTTGTATACAAAAAGTCTAACTTGTGAACAGTGAACCAACGTGAGCTTTTATGACTGTCTTCTGGAAGTTTCTTATGAAAGGGTGAACTTTAGGCTTTTGACGGTGTTTTTACTTAGAGAAAAATATGTAGTTCTTTTATTCTAAACCATTGGCATTTCTTGCACATTATGTTTACATTATTTGAAGGTGCCTTTTAAGTCTTGCAAGTGAATCTTTAAAATATTCCTTCTGTTTTCAAGTATTAGTTTAACTACTTGAATACCTTGCTTTGGCCCCTCTGTGCACATGACTGGCTTATGTTACATGCTTGGAAGAGCATTGCTTTCTGCTTCTAGATGGATTACACTCCCATAACTAATTATCAATAACCATTTTGTGCTGTGTAACGTTCAGAAAGGCTTGCAGGGGGCAGGGGTAAGTGTTACGAGGGCATGTCTCCCAGCTGTGCCGTGAGAGTAAACCCTCTCTCATAGAACTTTAATTTATTTTAATGCTACATCAGGGTCATAATCTGACAGCTTCCCATGCTGACGTCTCAATTTTTAAAACCAGTGCAGTATTGCACAGTGATCTATGAAGGAGCGTGATTCATTAATTGCGTGTAATTCTAAATTCCAACGAAAAGCTTAAGCAAGACTTTGCAGTGCAGGCTTCTAAATAATTTTAGGCTTCCCATGTTAAAGTTTTTAAATGAAGAGATTAAACAAACTGATTAATAATAATTTCCTTCTAATTATTTCATTATCTGATTTTGTGTGTGTGTGTGTGTGTGTGTGTGGCACTGGAGTTGCTAATATGCCAATCAGTCAAGAGGAAATTATTCATATTCATTTATGCATTGATTACACCCATCCGTCTGTCTGTCTGTCTATCTATCTATCGTCTACCTACCTACCTACCTACCTAGCTATCTGTTATCTCTTTATATCTATTTTATATTAGACTCAGAGCCTGTGAAGGATATTGAAGAAATATTAAGATGATTTTCTTTCTTTAGGCGCTCTTGCTATATTTTCCCAAATAAATATACCACCAAATGTTAAACAGAATAATGTATTCTGATTTCCTTTTCTTTGATCACTTTCTCATTGTTGATTTTCTTCCTAACTTTTGAGGAGGCTCATGTGTAGAAGGATTTTCCATGCACTGAAAGTCATGTTCCAGCATGAATATATATATGATCAAGGATGTGCTCTTAACCAAAACGTTCTACAAATCCTTGTAGTCCTGACTGGGTCAGCGATGCAGTTCTGTTTCACTCCATCCTTCACTGTGGCTGGTTTGGAAAGGGCCTTAGCTGATCTGGTGTGAGGCGCCAAACTTGCCTTCATGCAGTGATAGCCGAATTTCCTTATGTGTGAAACTTAGAGGAGTATTACGAGTCTTCATGCACTTCTGTCTTCCTAGGTCCCTTGGATACGGAAGGAAGCAGACAGGTCAGGCTACTTCAGGAAGTTGCAGTTTGACTTTGCCCTGTGCTTTTAGATGTGAACCATGGACAATGATGTTCAGGGAT
This sequence comes from Saccopteryx leptura, assembly GCF_036850995.1. Taxonomy (NCBI): domain Eukaryota; kingdom Metazoa; phylum Chordata; class Mammalia; order Chiroptera; family Emballonuridae; genus Saccopteryx; species Saccopteryx leptura. The sequence goes on along the minus strand of NC_089505.1, from coordinate 20,999,646 downwards.
TTATACAGGAAGTTTGAGGGCAGAGCCTTTGTGACATTACAGAGCCAAGACCTGCCTTGTTCACTGTGTCATTGGGCTTCTTGAGACAAATGACTATCACACATCTATCTATACAGCATGAATTTGAATCTGGTGGTTTTTAATACGCACTTTGGATGTCTTAAAATGCATTTCAGGACACAAAAATAGAACAGCTCCATCCTAAAGAACAGGACTGTGTTGTTCCAGACATGACACGCAAGAACCTTTCAGCAGAACCTTCCTTTCTTTCTCTCTCTTTTTTTCTCAACTGAGAATTTCTCTTTGAAGCATTCCAAGCTAAGATGATAAAGAGATGGCCACTTTTCATGCATAATGTTGCAACCTGAGAACTTGAATCAGTATCTGGCTGTGTTCCACTCCTCTCCTCAGTGTCTGCTCTGCACTCCCTGGGATGGGGTGCTAGTGAAATGCAGAGGAATCCATAACCTCAGAGTTTTTGTCCAGTGGTTAACCCTAAGCCTGGCTGTACCCAGATCATGTTCTGCAGCTGAACCAACCTTCGCTCTTTCGTTAGGGCCAATCATCTCAGAGACCGTGGCTTTGCAAATCTGGAACATAAATTTTGCAAACGCTGTCTATTAGACTGTGTCCATCTCTCCCACTTCTCAAATATGACCCTATTAATGTCATGTTGGACATCACAGGTCTCCTGTGAAACTATCGTTCAGCTGTTCTTCCCCTTAACTTTATGTAAGTGATGCCTTCCTACCATGCTGATTGGACAATGAGGTGAAGAAGGCCTATGCATGCATCCTCCTGGTTGGTATAGGTCTGTAGATGCTTGAAGAACAGCCACCTGGATGCTAGCGCCTAAGCCTTGGTTCTTCATGAATTACACAGTCTGCACATCAAGACTGACTTTCAAATGAATAAAAGTTTTCTGAGTATTCAAAAACTATGTATTAACACCTTTATCCCACTCATTTAGAAACAGAGAGGCTTCAGAAGAGTGAGGCTTATACAGGGAGACCAAAGATGAGCAGAGTAATGAAACTATAGTATTTAAGAGTTTGGCCTCCCTTCACTAATTCAGATTCATTCCCTGGAATATACATTTTTAATTTTTGGAGTAAGTTGCCTTAATATTTATTGCCAAGAAATGCCATGGAGACCTACCCCACACCTTCATGGCCCCCTCTGGTGTTGGCTTTCTGTTTGTAAGTTCACACTCATTTGTTGAATAATAACAGCTGTCACATTAAAATTAGCTACAACTAGATCGCTTCCATTTTATTCGGAAAGAAAAGATGATTGCCAAATTAATATAGATAATTGTGCCGACAGCCTTATAATGAGAGACTATTAAAAAAGACCTATATTTAAAATTTTAAAATTTTTATACTTATCAAACTACGAAAAGAAACTCTATTATTTGTAGAAATTTGGAAACTCTGAGAAGTATCAAGAAGTAAACTGAGCCTGACCTGTGGTGGTGCAGTAGATCAAGTGTCAACCTAGAAACGCTGAGGTTGCCGGTTCAAAACCCTGGGCTTGCCTGGTCAAGGCACATATGGGAGTTGATGCTTCCTGCTCCCCGCCCCCACCCCCGTCTCTCTCTCTCTCCTCTCTAAAATGAATAAATAAAATCTGTAAAAAAAAAAAATTAAAAAAAAAAGAAGTAAATTGAAATCACCATTGATCCTCTTACACAGAGATTAAACTATTTTGATTTATTGCTTACAGTTTTTTAATGTATGTGTATGCAGTGATATAGAAATACATATGCTCAATTTAAACACCTTCTTTAAAATTAACATAATATATAGTTTTAAACTATATTTTAAACTTAATATTATTACCATTAATGTGTTATAATAGTTTTCACTTTTTCCCAGTTTTATTGAGAAATGTTTGACACACATTGTTGTATAAGTTTAAGGTATGCAATGTGATGGTTTGATTTAGAGATATCATGAAATGATTACCATCCTTGGTTAAGCTAATATCTACCTTCTCATATACATACAATAAAAGGAAAAGAAAGGAAAGAAGGAGAGTTTTTGCCTTGTGATGAGGACTCCTACAATTTGCTCTCTTAACAACTTTCCTATATATCATACAGCAGTGCTAGCCATCATCATTGTATTGTACAGGACACCCCTAGCATTTAGTTATTGTGTACCGGAAGTTTGTACTTTGTGACTACCTTCCTCTGATTTCTCCTCTCCCCTCTTTCAGCTATGATAATCCCAAAAAGTCTGATTTCTTTCTTTTTTTTCTCAATCCCTCCAGCTCCCGGATTTCTTTTTCTATCAGTTTGTTTGTTTGTTTTAGATTCCACATGAGATTGTACAGTATGTGTCTTTCTTTGTCTGACTTATTTCACTTAGCATATTGCCGTCAAGTCCATCCATGTTGTCATAAATGGTAGGATTTCTTCATCTTTTTTATGACTGAATAACATTTTCTGTATATATACTGCTCACAGAAATTAGGGGATATTTTATTGCTTCATATTCATTTTGAAATATGCCCTAATTTATATTATTTTATTCATTCATCCACCAGTGGACACTTAGGTTGTTTCTGTACCTAGGCTATTTTAAATAACACTGCTATGAACAGGGAGGTTCAGAATTTTTTTTGAGTTAGTGTTTTCATTTCCTTTGGATATATTCCTAGAATTAGAATTAGTTGATAGTTTATACTTTTTTACTTTAAAAACAGTCAGTGTGATAAATGTACTTATATATAAATCTTCCAAGGATAGGGAATTTTAACTGTTTTAAAGCTTTTGCTACATATAGCCAAATGCTTCTTCAAAATCTGACCCAATTTTTATTATTAATTTATAATAATGCTGATTTTACTTAAACTGCACTAAAATTTTACTTTACAACAATAAACAAATATTTTCCCATTTAATAGGACAAATATTATTTTGCCATTAGTTTTTATTTCTTAATAAGGACATTTTTATAAAAACGGTCTTTTAAATTTTTAGGAATAAATTTTATTAGATTGAGATAATTAACTAGTGAGTTTGTCTAAATGTAAAAAATAAAGCAATTAAAATGATGTGTTATTTGTGACCTCTGTAAAACTTTATCTTTAATTTTACTCTGCATACAATCCCAAGTAATGTTGACACTAATACCTAACCTTTGCATTATGTCTCTTTGCTTTTTCCTCTTTAGGACATCCAGGCGGAAATTGATGCCCACAATGACATATTTAAAAGCATCGATGGGAACAGGCAGAAGATGGTGAAAGCCTTGGGAAATTCTGAAGAGGCTACAATGCTTCAGCATCGACTTGATGATATGAACCAAAGATGGAACGACTTGAAAGCGAAATCTGCCAGCATCAGGTCAGAATGGTCAATGTCAAAATAAAACTGACGGGAGCACAGTGTTTTATGATTCTCGTATGGCAGGCGGAGAACAAGAAGCCTTACCATCATGCTACTGCCTCAAAAATACTCATAAGATTTAAATGCAAAACTATTTGTGTAAAATTCCAGTTTTAGTTCCGTTAATGTCCAGTGCCCTCTACTAACTGTCCCCTGCCTATTCATAAATTTTCATATCATATTTTCAACCTAGTAATACTATTAATAATGTGACCAATACCTGATAATTATTGTTTACCTTGACCAAGTACTATGTTAAGATCATTGCAAACATTAATTTATTTAGTATTTAGAAAATTCTAGTAAGGTGAATAGTAAGTTTTTTGTTTAAGGCGAGGAAACTGATGGCGGGGAAGAGGAAAGAGTCTGAATGGGAAGAGAGGCACTGGAAATAGAGCGGAGTCTCCACAGCCCCGTTTTCTCAAGTAATTACTCCGAAGGGAAACGGAGGGAGAGAACACAGTGCTTTAACTATATTATTGCACATAACAGTATCTTAAGTTTATAACAGCTGGCGGGTACATCTATCTCTGTATTGACCTTTCTCTGCTTTCAAATAGATTGGATCTGCTTAAAAGTAATGAGGGATATAGTCTTCATTTTTATCTTCAAGAAATGTATGAAATAACTGTTATGAATATATTCATCATTACTGAGATGTTTATAAAGGATAAAATGGTTTATTATTCTCAGTTGTGGGCCCTCATATAGGAAACACACCTCAGAGAGAAGCAGTAGAGGATAGTGTTTCATAATGTTATTCTTTGGAGGTAGACTTCCTAGGTTCAAACACTGGTTTTGCCACTTAGCAGTGGTACTGTGGGCAGCTTCCTTAGCTTATTATAAATATTAGTCTTATTGATGACCATTCTGCTTATCACTAATCAGTTCAAAAAACAGAAATTTGCCCTACCCCATCTTTTTCTATCTTTAATCACTAGTACTGGGGATTTCTGAGAAAGTCCCCGACAAGGCTGGATCTTGAACAAATATGAATTTATGGCCCAGAGAGAATAGCAGTGCCGTGTAAATTACTGATAGAGGCCAGGTTGAAGGACAGATCTTAGAGGAAGAGTTAAATGGGGCTGTTCACCAAATCCCAGAATGAGGCAGAAATTACCAGCAGTCACTGGTCAAGGTGGCCTCCCACGTGGGAAGCCCTGCATGGAAGAATGGAAGGAACTCAGTATTTGTAGAATAGAAGGAACTCAATATCTGCAGAACTGCTCTCAGGAGGGAGTTAGGAGTGAGCTGAGCTAAGCACACCCGGTAATCCCGAGATTTACCAATCAGATTCCTCATTCCACCTCTGCCGGGACTGGGAGAATAAAGGGGCGGGGAGGAGGCTGGAGTGTGCTCTGTGAGGAGATCCGACCCAGGGTGGGAAGTGTGTCCTGCAAATATGCAGACAGCCTATCTCCCGGCCACCTGCCTCCTTCAGTCCTCACCGAAAATGACGCCTGTGTGCACACTGTGAGCTTCTGCTTCCTGTTCTTTCCTCTCATTCCTTTAAAGCACAGCCTACCCTTCACACTGTCTTCTCTTGTGAACAAATTCTCCTGTGCCTAACATTTCCGTAAGCTCTTCCACACTTTTTTTTTTTATGATTGAAAGCTGGCTTTTCTCTTAATTTCCTGCTTTACTTAAATGTAAAGTTTAATTTGCCCCCTTTCCTTACCTGGCAGTCAGTGGGAATATTATGCATACATTTTTTTTATTCAGAAATTAAGTGGGGTGACATTGATTAATAAGAATACATAGGTTTCCGGTAAACATCGCTGTAGCATTTGAACTGTTGATTGCATTGTGTGCCTATCACCCAAAGTCAAGTGTACTGTGTCAGAAAATAATAGTCTGTGTATTTAACAACTGCGATGGCCCCCAAATTATTGGGGTGCCAGACATAAACTCCTGGTATGGCGCCACAGACGCATTAGCTGAGCAGGAACCCTGCCACGCAGCTGAGAAAGGAGAGATAGCAGCCTCTTCGCTATTTCTAAAGCATTGCTGCTCCATCTGTCCACTACCTCCCCTTAGACGTGAAGACACCCGCTAGTCCACCCTCTCACCGTCTAATCCAGGGGTCCCCAAACTTTTTACACAGGGGGCCAGTTCACTGTCCCTCAGACCGTTGGAGGGCTGGACTATAAAAAAACTATGAACAAATCTCTATGCACACTACACATATCTTATTTTAAAGTAAAAAATAAAATGGGAACGAATACAATATTTAAAATAGAGAACAAGTAAATTTAAATCAACAAACTGACCAGTATTTCAATGGGAACTAGGCTCCTCTCACTGACCACCAATGAAAGAGGTGCCCCTTCCGGGTGTGCGGCGGGGGGCCGGATAAATGGCCTCAGGGGGCCACATGCGGCCCGCGGGCCGTAGTTTGGGGACCCCTGGTCTAATCCCTGCTTTCTTTTCATCTATAGGGACCTCTTCTACTTTCCTCATTGACTTGGGCATCTGACTTCCCATTCATTCTCCATCTTTTTGTTTTTATTCTTGGTATCATTATCCATACTGATAACCTTTTATATTTTCACACCTAAATTTCTATCTAAAAAAGTTTTTATCCCGATTCTGTTTCTGAGTCCCATAGACCTGGCCGTACCTAGATTCAGGTAACATCCCATGTCATCTCGGCATCCCAGAGATGATCTATCTCCAGGAGACAAAGGGCAGGTTGTTCTCCAGAGCACACATTTTATTTCACTACCTCTCATCTGGCCATGTACATCTGGATGCCACTGATTTGCCATGTTAGTTAGCAAAGATCCCTCTATTTTATCAAATCCCAATTGTTTACAGTGTCATTGATAACTCAACTCTCCTTCACATTAAAGTTATAGATCTTATGAGAAGGGTACCTTCTTTCATTACTTTATTATATACCAGGATCATCTCTATACTGTTATATAACTTTATAGCTTTTGTCCTGTAGGTATAATTCCTCTACAATGATACAACTAGATTATTTTAAAGAAAACAAAACAAAAAAAACCAACGCACATATTCTGATGTTTTCAGTTGTTGAATTCATAACTTTCTTTTTATTTTTTCTTCTTTCTGAACCTGTCCATTTTTCTCTTATCTTAAACTCTTTCTTTTTTAGACTGAACAACCCCCTTTATCCAGCTGAGATTCTATCCTAAACTGTTTCAGTGATGTCAGGATCTAGAATTTCCTCTCCCCTTTGAATTTCCTGCCTACTTTTTAAATCGCTGACACTCTGATGACCACACCCTCTCTTTTCCTGCTATTAATTTTTGGCTGCTTAATGTTGCATTAGAAAGTGAAACATGATAACATTACTGTAGTTTGGCCCTTTTGACTTAAAACTGATATTGCGATTCTGAAAGATTTTCTATCATATTTGCTACCACGTCTATTTTAAAGATTTTGGTTTATTTAGCTCCCCAAACTCTTTCTCAGCAGGTGGTCTTGAGAGGCCATCTGATAAATGCCCCTTCTGTGAATTCTAAATTTTAAATTGTGTTTTAATTGTGATAAAGTTAATATTGTCCTAATGGGGCATTTGCTCTAAGTTATTGCCAGTTTTAAAAAGAGAGTATCTGCCAAAGATCATAATAACAGTTAATATTTATTGAACATTTTTTATATGCTTAGTGTTCCACAGGCATTGCCACCTTTGACCATGGTGTGGTCATTGCAACTCTAATAATATTTGGCTCAATACCCTGTCTAATAGCTTAAATATTATTTTGCAGTCTTCTTGGATGACTATATTGAAATGTTTTAAATACTAAAACCCAAGGTGCCAAGTATTCTTTTGTGATCCAAAAATAATACATTCAATTGTATATTATACTTAGAATAGCGTAAGAGAAGATAGCTAATGATTTGAAACTTCAGCCGGAAGACAGGCTCTTAGTAACTTTGACAATATTTTTTCCTTTCTGGAAAAATGTGAATGGGAAATATACTAATAAATTCAGTAATGGAAATGACATGGCTTAACTTTTTATATTACATTTCTTTAATTTAGGGTTATGTTAATTAAATATCTACTTTTTAGTTTAGTGATGTTTAATATAGGTTCTTATTAACATATGGTTTCCAAGGCCAGTGAAATTGTCAAATCTAATAAAAACAGACTTCAAAGACAAAATTCTGTCTTCCTATTCTTTTATGAGTCTCTTAAAAATTCAGGGCACCTTTTAAAAAGCCGCTAGAGAAGATTAACCTTTAACATCATCATTACATCTAATGTTATCACATTTTACAATGCCACTGACTCCACTTTTAACTTGAGGTAGTTGATTTTGCTAACCATGTTGTAAAACTACTAAAACTTCTTTTTCCCCAGTCTAATAGAGGAAGAAGATTCTGCTGCTCTCCCCTTTCCTTTTCCTCGCGTTCAGTGCTTTGCCATACCACTTTCTGTAGTGATGGAACTGTTCTATGTCTGCACCGGTCAGTACGGGAGCCATTACCCACAGCTGGGATGTTGAGCTCTTGAAATGTAGATAGTGCAACTGATGAACTCAATCTCAAATTTTACTTATTTCAAGTAACTGAAATTGAAATTGAAATAGCCACTTGTTGCTGGTGGCTACCATCCTGGAAGCCCAGCCTTAGTGTTCTTTCAGTACAGAGTGAATTCTGAGGACTTCACTTTTTTCTCCTACTGAGTCTTCCTTCTCTTTCTGGAAGCAGGAATAATCCTTTTTTCATGTTACTGGTTATTCTTGTATTAACAAAGATGTTTTCTTTTATTATAATGTAATTTATAAACTATGGGTATTATCATAAACTAAAAATAACTGATTTGTAGTGAGAACGCCAAATTGGACATATAATGCCTTATAGTCCTCACACAATATGGGATTGTATGTCTTTGCTTCTCTTACTTTGGGTCATTATATGTTTTTCAAAACTTGGCGTATATATCTGGGCAGTTTCTATCTGCTCTCTTAAGTGCTGCCCATGGTGGAAGCAATGCAATGGAAGGAGCTTAGACTTTAGTTTGGATTCCAAATTCTCACCATGGCTTCCTGAGCAAGTTTCTTCCTTGTCTGAGCCATATTTCCCTCCTAGAGTTGTTAGGTTTTCACTTCCAAGTACATTTGGTTTATTAGCTTTCTCCTAACTGGATGCTAGAACTTTCTATCTCTGAAGCAACTTGATATCAGAGCAGTTGAAAAAACAGTATCTTATTTTAATAAATGCTCCTCCTTATTCACTCATAGTCTTCTCCTTTTTCATATCTGTATACTGAGAGAAGGACTAAAAAATTTCGTGAAGAAACATTGAATGGTTGAGGCATCTGGTAATTTAAAATAAATATACTGCTCACAAAAATTAGAAGATATTTTATTGCTTCATATGAAGCAATTAAATCCATGGTTTGTTTTCTTTTTCTTTCTTTCTTTCTCTTTCTTTCTTTCTTTCTTTCTTTCTTTCTTTCTTTCTTTCTTTCTTTCTTTTTTCTTTCTGTTTTCTCTCTCTCTCTCTCTTTCTTGTATGTAAACTACATAATAAGAAATATAATAAACAATATTGTAACAACTATGTATAATGTCTGATGGGTACTAGACTTAGTGGGTAGGTTACTTTATAAGTTATATAAATATCTAACCACTATGCTGTACATCTGAAACTATTTAATATTGAACATCAGCTATATCTGGAACTTTTTTAAAATGAAAAAAATAAAGTAAATGGCTGGATACTTTTCTACTATATTTAAATAATTATCATTTTTATGAAGCTTTACCTTCTATCAATCTTTTGTGTATTTTTATACATAATTTTTCATTTAACAATGTTTAGACAGTTGTAAAATAAATGATTCAATCTAAAAAGAGGAAATTTTTATAAAGCTTATTGTATAATAGACATCATTCTAGATTTATCAGACATTCAATGAGGATATCTATTTATTGTTTTGCCCATGTCAAGGGCCTGAAGAATAAAACTGAAGCCAGGTGGAGTTAGGATAATGAGTCAATTATCCAAAATGTAAATGCCCATGGGTATATGTCAAATAAAGAAATGTTTTCAAAGAAGATTCTGAAAACATGATTGATGACTGGTTCTAAAGTCTTGGGAAGATGTAAGCTTTAAAATGTTTAGAGTCAAACTGAGAAAGTACAATTAACACCATACAGAAATTTAAAGTTTCTTCTTGCAAAGCAGTCAATCCATTGCCCAAGAAAAAGCTTTCATCTTGAAAGATGAAAGAATTAAATTGAAACTAGAATACTGAAGGCTACTATGGAAGCATGCATTTATTTGGGCATATGGTAGTAATCCACGAAACCCGTAGTTATAGTCTATTGGAGAATAACCAAAACAGATTTTCCAGGCAAAGAGTCTGCCAGATCAGGTTGCTTTTTACTGTGGAAAAAGAAAGATGCAGTGAAGTACATACAGCAATGTTAAAGGTTTTTTCTTCTTCTTCTTTTTTTCTTTTTATTTCAAAGTCACTTCAGACTCTCTTTTATAAAAGTATTGTCTTCATCTTTATAAGTTTAATCCTTCAGGTGTGAGTCCCATAGATTTTGATGATCAATTTTTTTATTTCTCTTCAGTCAAAAGAGTTAATTTCATTGAAAAAGACATTTGCATGTTCTTCAATACAATCAGTGTGGAACAGGAAATCAAAGGAATATCTGGTTTGTTATTGATTAAAGAGTTAAGCAACAGACATTGAAGATGCAGGATCAAATAATCTAAAAGAAGAGGTCAGGGTTGTATGTATTAGTGTTTTGCATCGACACTCAAGTACTTCTTGATGTACTGAGGACCTCTGATTTCTACTCTGATTTCTAGCAGTCTTTTTTACAAATTACATTTAAAAATACTGGAAAGAAATTGCATCAGGTCAGTTCAGTGTACTTACAGCAAAATTGTTTTTAACTATCAGAGAGTTTTCAGTTAATATAATTGAAATTATTTAGTTTTCCTTTGTGACAAGTAAAATCATTCCTTATCACAGATAGGTAATTTATATGATTATATGTTTGCTCTAAAAGTAATCAATATGCATGCAGAAAAGCTGTCATTTGAGCAGAATTGGAATCTCATTGACGAACAATTTTATATAGCAAAGGGAATAGAGCCAATAGTAGTATTGTAATAACTATGTATGGTGTTAGATGGGAACTGGACCTGTGGTGTGATCACTTTTTAAGGTTTATAAATGTCTAATCACTATGTTTTACTTCTGAAAGTAGCAGAATAATGTATGTAAACTGTAATTGAAAAATAATTTTAAAAAAGACAACTATCAATTATAGCACCTATAGAACAAACAGTAAATGCAAGAGAATAAAATAAAAGTCTTAATCACACAGTTCTCAAAGAATTATACAATACCTCAAACTTCTTTTCGGATTTCAAGATTATTTTTTATTAGTTTATACCTAGCTCTTTATGAATAAGATGTAGAATTTTAGTTTGTTTTTCTATTAGCCAGCAGACAGTGGAACTAGACATGGACTGCAGGACTGAATGCTCTATCAAGCTAGTTGAGAGATATGCAGAACTTAATTTTATTTATTTATTTATTTGTTTGTTTGTTTGTTTGTTTTAGCCAAGAATATTGGCTGATAGATTGTGGTCATTATTTTATGAATTGAAGATGAACTAGAGATCAATGATTTATAGTTGTTCTGAAAACCTGTTTTGGGGTTTTTTTTAAGTGAGAGATGGGGAGAGGCTCAAATCAACAAAGCTATTTTTACCACCTGGGGCTGATGCTGGAGCAAATTGTGCCACTGGCTGTGGGAGTGAAAGAGGGAAAGAAGGGGGAGAGGGAGAGGGAGAGAAGTAGATAATTGCTTTTCATATGTGCCCTGACCACTAATTGAACCCTGGACATCCATAGGCTGGGCCAGTGCTCTATCCACTGAGCCAGCCAGCCAGGGCAACATGAACTTTTAAACAAAACTTAAGATATTGTTGATCAGTTTCTTGGAGTACCACTTAATGTGATCAATGGGGAAATATTTGTTTGAATTTCCTAGAGCAGAGGTATCAGCTTTGAGACAGAGCCTCAAGTAGATCAGATTTCCAAAAAAGGAAATCATTGGTAGGTCTGAAGGCCAGTAGCGGCTGGGTCTGGTATCACTCAGTAAGAGAGCAGCTTTGTGGAAGTGGGAACCCTAATACCAATGTCAAGGTGAGAATTGTTGTCTGAGAGGATATGAAACCTGATCAACCGAGGTTTCTTGCACCTGGAGTTGCCCCAAATCTTTTCTCATCGTAAGTCTTTAGTCTTTGGAAACTACTGTGTAACAAGGCTCATGTCTGTCTCTATCAGCCTTGCCCCTTTCGATCTGAAAGGTCAAGGTAATTCCATCTCATGCAGTTTAGCCCTGATGTCCACAATCACAGTCTGTCCACTGGGGTGAAGCACGATTGAATAAATGCTGATTTCTTGAGTCTCTGCAGTTGTTTCCTATGGATTTATCGCTTCAAATCCTGCCCGTGTAGGGCAGGCTTGAGACTGGATAAGTGGGTTTTCTCCAAAGCCCTTATGAGAACAACTAGAAAATTTGTGCATTCGTTTACACTTCTATTCTCAAAGACCTTTGTGGTTATCGGAGCCTTTATCACATAAAATGTATTTCCTAAATATGGTTTCCTGATTATGAAGTTTAGAATTTAAGTATCTGAATGTACTTTTCTGTGCTAAAAACAGAAATTATTATTGAAACAAAAACTTACCTTTAAATCAGACTGTACCGTACTGCAATGAATGATTTCTGCTCAATTGTTTTTATTCCCAGTGGACATTTGTCACACTGGACATTGGTCAGCCTTAAGTCAAATAGTGTTCTGTCCGAGGAATGCCTTATTGTTTTCCAACTTTTTGATGTAAATGTTGGTGATATTCTGCCTTTAGTTATTTATTTGGTTACAAAAGAAATTAGGACATTAGTAATTCCCTTTCCTAAAGAATTATTTAACTTTTCTTGGGAACAAAAATTATATGGGTCTGTTGTAAATATTCAGTTAATATAAAAATATATAAAAACAAGTGTTTATTGAGTTTTCAGTAGTAACCACAGGTGGTATACATCTTTCTAAACATTGCATATACATATAATTTCTTTCTTCTATTCCTCTCTTCATTTATCTAGATGTAATGAGAAAACATTATCTGAATGTGCATATACAGTACACATAGACTTCTGAAACCTGTTTTTACAATTTTACATTATAACATGGACATTCTTCTTGAACGGTTCATGTTTATACTTTTGTGGTGTGGAGGTATACATTTTAATTTTGATAGTGCCATGTCTTCTGAATTCAAAATAACTTTCTTATAGAGAAATTATATATATATATATATATTATTAGATAGATAGATAGATAGATAGATAGATAGATATCAAGGAATATAGTCAGTAGTATTATATAATATTATATAATATTATTATTTTGTAATTTTTTTATGAAGAGTCAGCCTCTTTCTTGGACGTGAACATTAGTTGGTCATACAAGATTATTAGGCTAAAAGTAAATATATGATATTTTGGATGTGATTCAAACATCTAAATATGGTTAGCATTCTCTTTCCACAGGGCCCATTTGGAGGCCAGTGCTGAGAAGTGGAACAGGTTGTTGATGTCCTTGGAAGAACTGATCAAATGGCTGAATATGAAAGATGAAGAGCTTAAAAAACAAATGCCTATTGGAGGGGATGTTCCAGCCTTACAGCTCCAGTATGACCATTGTAAAGTAAGTTGACCACGTGTAGTGGCTGCCTTGACAAATTAATTTTGATTTTGGTGAAGTAAATACTCAAAATAAAATTCTAGATAAATATAAGTTAAACCAATTGTTACAGATTCTCTCTCCACCCACCATCTCCTCCTCCTAATTGTCAATATTTACACACTTATTTTAAATTGTATCCATTGCTCCCACTTGTTTCAAATTAATTTTTCTCTTCATATTTCACTAACCTTAAAAAATTACAGATATATAAAGCATAATATTGCTTGTAGGTAATTATAAAATTTATCTAACTTTCCAATAGATTTGAAGATATTAATATATTGGGGAAGTTTTTTTAGTTTAAGTTCATCTTAAATTCAAAAATCATAGAGTCATAAAAATTAAAACTATCTTATTTATAGTAACTGAACATGAAAAATAAGGACTTGTAGTAGTAAGAAAAGAGAATGTATTTAAGTCTTAATAGGAGGTGAGAACAGTATTAAGACCATTTCATGACCCTGGCTGGTTGCTCAGCGGTTAGAATGTCGACTCAGTGTATAGACGTCCTGGGTTTGATTCTGGTCAGGGGACACAGGAGAATCGACCATCTGCTTCTACTCCACTCCCCTCTCCCTTTGCTCCCTCTTCCTCTCCCACAGCCAGTGGCTTGATTAGTTCCAGCGTGCCCTGGGTGTTGAAGATAGCTCTTTTGGAGCACATTAGCTTCAGACACTAAAAATAGCTCAGTACTGGAGCATCAACTCCAGACGGGGGTTGCCAGGTAGTTTCCAGTAAGTGTGCAGGCGGAAGTCTGCCTCACAAGCTCCCTTCTTCTCAGCCAAAAAAAAAGAGATCATTTTGTTTTCTGTATTGAGACTTTTCCTTGAGATATGTTTTGATTCTGCTCCAATTTCTGTCTCCAGTCAAATCTGTACTTCTAAGTGGATATGCTAAAATGTTATCAACTGACAAATTAATTCTTAGATCCTTAGAATTAATTAATATTGTTTAAGTATTTGCCTTATTAACTTTCTATTCAGTTACTTAATACTCCTTCCTACTCATTTCCTCATGTATATTAGCTTTATTTTATATATATATATATATATATATATATATATATATATACGTTTCTCTATATATGTATATATGTGTCTGTGTCTATATATATGTATTTTGCTTCAGATGCAATGCAGGTTCTCATTCTAAATCTGTACATTTTAATGCGATGTTAAAATGCTATTCCCATTTTAAAAATGATGAGCACCAACATATGTATCTTCTGAAGAAAGGTGATATCTATGTAATATGTTGCTTTGATGCAAAATGATAAAACCTTAAAGTTTGTTTTATTTTCAATCCTTGTAATGAGGTTATTCAAATGACCATTTGGTAAACATTTTTTTTTCTATTTTAAAAAGAAAATATAGAGAATAGCTCAAACTTGAGGTAAAAGAAGACAGTACTAGTGTGTGATACACAAAATTAATAATGACAATATGTAACAATAATAATATTTAAAGTGGTTTATTTAAGCAAATTACATTTTCCCTGACTTTTTTTCCAACTTCCCTTCTATTATTTTTTTACCATTTTTGTGGCTTCAGGTATTAGCAATGAAATAGAATAATGCAAAGCTTTCAAAAAACAGGGCTTTGCAAAGGAATAAAAGCTGCTATGATCATGTGCTACTAATTTTTATTAAAACAAAATCTTGAGGTATGAAACGGTTGTCCTGGCTTTATCCAGTAAAGTGCATATCAGCATTTCCAGTAAGTCCTGGCTGTTTTCTCCCCCTGCCCCCTCCGCCAGCCAGGTCACCTGTTTTATGCCGTTTCAGTCTATCTCAGAGCCCTGTGTGCTCTTCTCCTTTACCCCTTTAGACCCAGGCATTTCGGTAATAAAGTTAATACCAATAATGATGGTGATATAATACTGGTTCATTCATTCAGCAAGGATTTATTGAGTGCCTAATATGCAGTAGGCACTACTAGGCAATGGTAAATCAACAATGAACAGAGGTCTTGCCTGATTCTAAGTAGTAAGAGACAGATAATAGACAAGAAATAAATCTGTATCTCCCATGGTAATAAGTGCCATGAAAAATAAAAATAAAGCAAAGTCAAGGAGAGAGCAACCGAGTTGCTATTGTATGTGGAGAAGGTCAGGCAAGTGTCCTAATAGGTGGTTTTTGAGTAGAGGCCTGAGGTAAGCGAGGCAATAATCAGTGCTACTACTCTGTGGAGGAAGAAATCTTAGGGAAAAGGGGTCAGAAAGACACAGGCCATAAAGGCTGTGATATGCAGGGCATATTTGAGGAATACGGCAGATACCAACCACTATGGTTGAAGCTGTTTAGACAAATAGAGAAGGTTATGGAATGAGGTTGGAGTAAGGAAGGGGGAAAATCGTTCAGATCCCATAGGTCCTTGAAAATACCTGTAAGGGCTATGGCTTTTATTCTGAGTAAGATGAGAAGCCACGGAGGTTTTGATAATTTTGGTGCTGTGATTTACTTATATTATATAACAATTACTAGTTCAATGATGAATAGAATATACAGGAGATCTGGCATGCATTTCAGTAATCCAGGTTGGGGGGGTGACTGTGGAGATCATGAGAAGTAGCTGGTTTCTGAACACATTTTGAAACAGACAACAGGATTTGCTGGGTTGGAGATACATGGATTATAAGGGACTTTGACTCATGGTGTCAGGAGTCAAAGGTTTTCGGACAAAGTTCATGGAAGAATGGAAGTATCATTTGGAAAGATGGGAAAAGTGCTCAATGAGCAATCTGGGGAGGAACTGTTTTTTGGCATTTTTAAGTTTAAGATGCTTATTAGGCAGTTGAGTATATTTGCGTGAAGTTGGGGGAAAGGTCAGGACTAGATCAAAATCATTATTTTATATATATATAAAAGTAGTATATATATATATATTAGTAGTAGTCATGGAATTGGATATATATATCCAATTAGTAGTGTATATATATTATAGTATATATTAGTAGTAATATATACTATTATATATATAGTATATACTATAATATTAGTATATACCACTAATTAGTATATACCACTAATATACTACTAATTAGTATATACTAATATTAGTATATACTACTAATATATAGTATATAGTGTGTGTATATATATACATATATATATATATAGTAGTAGTAGTCATGGAATTGGAAAAGATCATTTAGAGAGTCAGGAATTCTAAGACATGAGCCCTGGGCCACCCTCGCTTCATAGGTTGGCAAGACTAAGAAGGCAGAACCAAAATGGTAGAAGAACCAAGAAGACAGAGTCTAAGATTCCAAGTAAATGTTTCATGAAGGGGAGGGTGTCATCACAAGGCTTAAATACTGTGGAGAGGTTGAACAAGATGAGGTCAGAAAACTGACCATCTGAGGGCAGTTGTTACCCTTGACAGAAGTCATTTCAACGGGGTGATCATCTTGGAAGCATAATTAGAGAGGATTCAAGAAAGTATATGTGTTGAAGTATAGAGAATTCTTTCAAGAACTTTCTTTTTTTTTACAACAAAGGAAACAAATGAGGTAGGAGCTGGAAGGAGAATGTTGGGTTCAGTACATTAGTTCCCCCTTATCTATGGAAATACATTCCAGGACTACAGATGATACTAGACCCTATATGTACTATATTTACCCTATATATACATACTTATCTATAATAAAATTTAAGTTACAAGTGAGGTACAGTAAGTGATTAACGATAATAGCTAACTATCATAGAACAGTTCTAACAATATACCATAATAAAAGTTATGTGAATGTGATCTGTCTGTCTCTCTCAAAATCTATTATTATTCTGTACTCAACCTTTTCTTTTTTTGATGATGTGAGATAATAAAAGGCCTTATTACCTCAAGAATGTCCATTTTTTTTACTTAAACTGCTTTACGGCTCCTCATTGGCATATTAGAATTGCCAGCATCACTACTCTTGTGCTTTGGGGCCGTTATTATAAAATAAGAGTACTTGAACGCAAGCACTGATACCATGCCAGTTGATTTGATAACGAGATGGCCACTGAGAGACTAACAAGTAGGTTGCATTTGAAGAGAAAAATACTAAACGAAGGGATGATTCACATCCCACGCAGGACGGTGTGAGTTCTCATCACACCAGCCAGAATGGCATGTAATTTAAAACTTATGAATTATTTATTTCTGAAATTTTCCATTTAATATTTTCAACCCACAGGTGATTACAGGTAACCTAAACCGTGGAAAGTAAAACTGCAGATAAGGGAACACTACTGTGATGGTTTTATAAAGGCGGGCTGGTTGAACGTGCTTCCGTGATGATAGGGGGAAAAGTCAATGCCCCAGGAGGGAGGGTTCCATGTGGGAACAGTGACGGCTGGATCCAATATACAAGTGGAGCAGTTGGTCTTAAGTACACGGGCTGTCTGAGATGCTTTATTTTTGAAACACACAGTACTATTTAGGGAAATTGAATTAATTTGACATAATCTCTCAGTGCTAAATTAGAACGTCTAGAGATTATGAGATGATATTTTTTTTAAAGGAGACAAAGACATTTAACACTAATTTCTTAATTACTCCGGGAGATGTAATAACATAAATGCGAGTCTTGAGTGTCATTGTACACAGGTCTTTAAAAACCAATTTAAAAAGCAATATGTCCTTCAGTTGAGGACAAGACAAATACACAGCCACAAGAAACATCTACAACCACCTGGGTTGATGTTACATGAGTAAGCACTTTAAGTTTTACATTAAAATTTCTAGTGGCATCATTATACAGTGTGTCCATAAAGTCATGGTGCACTTTTGACCAGTCACAGGAAAGCAACAAAAGATGATAGAAATTATAAATCTGCACCAAATAAAAGGAAAACTCTCCCAGTTTCATACCTATTCAGTGCAGTTCGATGTGGGCTCACGCACAGATTTTTTAGGGCTCCTTAGGTAGCTATCCCGTATAGCCTCTACAGACTCGTCACTGACTGATGGCCTACCAGAACGGGGTTTCTCCACCAAACTGCCGGTTTCCTTCAACTGCTTATCCCACCGAGTAATGTTATTCCTCTGTGGTGGCCCTTCGTTATAAACACGCCGATATTCACGTTACACTTTGGTCACGGATTCAAATTTAGCGAGCCACAGAACACACTGAACTTTCCTCTGTACCGTCCACATCTCGACTGGCATGGTTGTGGGCTGCTCTGCTGTATACACGGTGTTATGTCATCATCTGCGCATGCGCACATGCTGCCACATCATTCTACAGAAACTGGGAGGGTTTTCCTTTTATTAGGTGCAGATTTCACATTTTTATCGTCTTTTGTTGCTTTCTTGTGACCGGTCAAAAGTACACCATGACTTTACGGACACACTGTATATGGAGTAAGAAACACATTGAGTGGATGTGGGTAATTATCAGCTAGAAAAACATTAAGTGATTTGAAAGTTCCTTCCAGGGATGTAAACTGTATGTGAAAGAGTTATGTGAGAAATTTGAACAAAGTAATTAGGAGTAGACATCTGACTAACCTATATCCTCAGCAGCTTATATATTTAAGTTTACTAATACTTTTTTTGGGGGGGAGGGCTTTTCTCATTTGGGGAGTGTTATTTTATCCTCTACTGAAGTACCTTATGTTGGGCCTTTCTATACAATGTTACTGATTTTAGCACATGACCTTAGACCCAGTTTCAATTCCCACCTGTTCCACTCTCTAGTTCTGTGATCTAGGCTTTTGGACACATTGTCCAGTCTCTTCAGTCCTGTTTTTCATCATCAGTGTGTGTAAACCACTTAGCACAGTACAAATAGTAAGTGCCTAATAAGCATTAGCTTTTGGAGTTACTCTTTAAATGAGGGCTTACATCTTCTAGTATTTTTAAAACTTTTAGTTGCTCCATGTTTGCATATTTTATTTATTATAGATGCATTACATTAAGCACTATAAGTTTTGATTTCATGACTTACATGTATTATTTTAGCCTGTTGATAGCTTAAAAGAAAATTTAGGCTACGTACTCAGGAAATGGGATGAAGTCATTGAAACAACAATATTTTTGAGAATTTATGTAATGTAAGATGCTATATAAGAGTCTAGAGACTGGAAGATGATTTATGTCTTGGTTTTAATAAAAGAAAACAGCTGATGCCAAGCAATAAGGCATACAGTGCCTTCAGTTAACTTACCAGAGGTTAATAGGCAAATCATAAATGTTTAACCATGTGTCCAATTACCTCTAAAGGCAATATTTGGAGGTTACTATTAATAATAAGTAAGGAACATAATTAATATGCATTATCTTACTTTTGCATAACTTTATCCTGGGTCCAGGCTGTTTTCACTGTCCTAAATAGCTACAGTAAGAGACTTTGGAATCTCATATTAATGTGTGTAGTCACCTCTGTTACATACGGATTGGTTTATGGGAACTCATATTCTCAAACTCTTCTGATTCCTACGTATATTTCTATATTCTAGTCTCTTATATACGATCAGTGATTTGATGACCCTTTTTCATAACTGTTCTTTGATAATGACAGTGCCAATTACCGCATCATCCATCCATCCATCCATCCATCCACCCACCCACCCACCTACCCATCTACCCACCCACTTACCAACACTATTCACTGAATGCCTTACGTGTTGAATTTGATGCTGAATATACAAAGAGCAATAAGGCACAGCCTCTGCACCTCAGTGACATATCTTAATAATTTGTATTAAATAATTTAATAACTCCTATACCTAAATGCCCTGTGCTTGTGTAAATGTTTAAGTGATGGCTCTGAGATGTCTATTTAGGATGATACTGGGAGGTCATGCTTTAAAACATCTCATCTACTCAACATCTAGCCATTATAGATAAAATATTTTACAAAACTAGAAAACCAAATATGGGAGCATTGGACTCCACAATATGACATACATTCTGTAGTCCAGAAACAAACCAGGAAAGCAAAGTAGTTCGTAGGGTTGATGCTGCTGAAACTGTAGCCATCCTGGGCGATGAGTAAGCAGAAAGCCCCGTAGCACAATCTCTTTTACACATTGAACAAGTGACTCATTTCCTTCTCTAATGTGTCCAAGAACTGAATTATGAAACATCAATGTATTTCAGAATCTTAATTACATGATTGTACTTTCTTGATCGTTTTAACCAGTGACTCAGATCATTATAGGTTTTCAGCAACAACAACAATATAAATACTTTGTTTAATGATTTAACAAAATGTACACATAGGCAGACTTACTAAATAATAATAATAATAATAATAATAAAAGTTGAAGGGCCCTGACAGTTAAGTGTTTGACGTGGGGCGTGGCACAAAGTTCATACACAGTAACTAGTGATGCATTCTTCTTCCCGTAATGGCTAAAGATCTGACATGATAGTTTTGATCATTTGTGTTTTGTTTAAAACTGTCTAGGGTATATGAGTTATTTTAATCAAATAAAAGCATATTAGTGCAGCCCAGCAGAAGTAGCTTTCCATTACATCTTGGCTTAACTGCTAAATTAGACAGGAGCCGCCTTCCAGTCTTTACAAACATCAGTTTGTAAATAAAACAATCATTTTTTTTTCTCATCTAGGTACATATTTAATTCCCTCAAATGTCAACATAATTTGCTACTTTAAAACACATAATTTAAATGTCTATTTTAGAGTAAATGGATAGTTGATTTTGCCATATGACTTAAATTTTTAGTATTATTTTTAAAGTTTTATGGAATGTGAAGTCATTTACATGCATCTTCACTTTTGAGAGTGTGAGATTACTTGGAGAGTACCTACAATCAATTACTTGGAGAGTACCTATACTGTATGTAATTTTCATTGGTAATATTATGGAGTTACTTCAGCCAAATGCTTTAAGATGGGATGAAATTGCTGAAACAGGTTTTGCTGTTCAACTTTCACTTCATTTTCATACCAATGGAAATACTAGGTTATGTGGGGGCCAGTTATCAAAGCTCTAACACCCTTTCTCCAACAGAATTCATGTTTGGTTTTAGGAAAGGAAATCACCAAGAATAACTGAAAGTCTGATTCAGGTAAATTTTCCTGTAGTTTTGCCCATTCCCTCAGGGCTACTCTGTCCTTAGCTTAACCCAATGCAATTCCTGTATTCAAATCTCATTACGTAAGTAAGAGGCAGGACATTAGGGCCTAAAACTGAATTGCAAAGGTACATAAGCAAACTAACTCATTAAAATAACAAATTTGAACATTATCTTTAAAACAGCAATATCCCACCACCAAATTTAGTGTTTGTGTGCACTTTTCTCCTGATAAAGCAATCTGAGATCCTCCCTGCAAACCTGTAATTTCAAGACCTTGCTGTGTTATGTTTAGCTCTGCTAAAGTGGGAAATTGGTCTCTTGCTAAAATTGCTTAAACTTAATTTTCAAGTTTCCTTTCTACTGTGCCACCTATGTTGACTTCCTTCTTATCAAATACGAAATGCATAGCCCCTTACGATCAGTTAGTAAGGAGAAGCAGCAGTTCTGAAAGTGAGCCTGCACTTATCTGCCACACTTCATTTGTGTGCTGTCTAAGTTGTCAGCTGAACCTGTGATAGGTATAATTGGAACCTCGCCCCAAAAGGTTTATCTAAGTTTAGAGGGAGAATCACAGCAGCCAAATGAGCTGTCACTCTCTGGTGATGAGATTAAAAGTAGACCACAGATGTAGTCAAGAAATAGAGCTCTGTAAATCTAAGTGATATAGTCCACCCCTTTATTCAGCCCATTCCTAATGAACTGCCTCTGTACATATTTAGCTCAGAGACAGTTTCACTTATGTAACGGGTTATTTCTTTATTCAGGAGACTTCTATGTTGCACCTGATATTAACCACATGCATTGCTGGGTACGGGGCATGCATAAGTTTGTGATTGTTTTTGCTGTCACAGATGTCACTATCTAGCAGCAGAGACAAGCTTGACAAGAAGTAGCGACAGAGGGATATCAAAAGAACTGTAATGTGAGCATGAACACAAGCCGGGGAGACACAGATGAATCATGATTATTTGTATTTGGGACGCTTGGGTAGAGCTCCATAGGGCAAGTGGCCTTTTAGCTAAAAAGACAATGGAGTAAGAATTCACTATAGATATTTATAAGAATTTCTGGTAGGAAAATCCTCCAAATTAACCCTGGTATGACTTGGAATATGCAATAGAGTAAGAGCTGTTGCTCACCTTCCTTTTTGATATTACATAGAATAAGAATGAAAGAGAAAGAGAATACACATTCAGCACCTAATGTGATACTTTATGGTAATAAATAGTGAGCCTATTTGCTTAATAAAGGAATACATTTATGTGTCCATATATTTTTAAAAATGTAAGAAAGAACACTGTTTTATCACAGTGAGAATCTGAAGGATTCCTCTCTTAGTCTTAGCATTCATACTTGGTATTGTGATTGCGGCATCATATTTTTATGTCACTGGGATGGAACCAAACTAAATTTATATATTAAATGTTCATTTAGGGATATGAACCAAAACTTCTAAAGTATTATAAAGATTTTTAAAAAAATTTAATCTGCAGATCAGTGAAAAATAAGCCTGTTTTCTTTCCCCTTTTTTTCATATGGTTTTATTAGTGCTATCAAATTTAATGACTCTGTCCTTTTTAGTTGTCGTATTATAATGACTTCAGATCCATATATGCTGATTTGGTTTTGGAAGCAAGTTGGGGAAAAACAAATTTACATTCTAAGAGAATCTTTTTATGTTGGTATCTTTTTTTTTTCTGTTTGTGTTCTTCAATAAGCAGTGCTTGTTTGAAACCAACAACTAAGGAAGCCTGTGTATCAGCAATACTTCTGTTTCTTCTAGGTCAGATGCTTTGCATCTAAGGCCAGCTTCATGGGTATGTGTCCCTCCTGTCATGAGCACACAGGGCTTTGCTTTTAGAAGGGCCCTGCTCTTGGTCTGTACTGCTCTGCTGCTGCCATCTTGACAGTCTGAATACTGTAGAACAAGGGGCTCTGTGATTTCACTACACACAGGGCTCTGCAAATTATATAGCCGGACCTGCTTGCATCAAGAGGGAAAACATTAATGTGTATGGTTTGACATACATAAACTAACACTTCTACAATAATAAAAGCCTCTTAAAACATAATTTAAGCACCCCCTTTCTTTTCAAGTAAGTAAACTATCCGAGCCTCCACACTCACTTACATGCCTCTTATTGTGACTTGTGATGTCTGTTTGTTAGAGTTGGATACGTTGTGATTAGTGGGTTTTTTTCAGTCCTTCTTTGGCTATGGACTCACTAATTGATCTTCTTTCTCTTTACTGGAGTTTTAGGTCACTACTCTATTCTGATTTTCTTCTCACCTCACTGGTACCTCCTTCTCAGTCTCCTTTGCTGGTTCCTCCTTTTACCCTCAACGTCCTAAAATTGGGATGCCCCAGGGGTATTCCTATTCCTTTCCGAACTCACTTGATCTCCTGGTTTTACCAGCCATCTCTAGTAGTATATGCCCATCACTCCCAAGTTTATAGCTGTTTACATGTCATTTCTACTTGTGAATCTAATAGATATCTCCATCTTAGTATATCTATACCAAATTCCTGAAATTGCCTCAAGCTTCTACTCAGTCTCCCCCCCCCCATGTCAATTGATGGAATTTTATTCCATTTGTTAGGTAAAAATAAATAATAATTCAGTATTATCATTCTCTCGTGCTCAGTTTCTTGGGAAATCTTGTTGATTCTATGTTCAAAATATAGAATCTGAATCTGACAAGTTCTTTGTAGTTACAATTATTAGTCTGTGGGGTTTTTTTTTGTTTTTGTTTTGTTTTAGCACAATATCCAGGATATTTCTATTCAAATAAATCAGAAGTCTTTAGTGGCTTTCTGTCTAATTCAGAATAAAAGCCACAGTCCTTAAAATGGTTTTTAAGACACAACACGATCTGATCTTCCTCCTATTCACACCTTGCTCACCTCATTTACATTTTCTCTCTTACAACCTGGTTTCAGCCACTCTGATTTCTTGGTGTGCCTTCAATTACAGTTCCAGGCACACTGTCTTCTATGCCAAGAATTCTCTTTCCCTGATATCCACATGGTTAACGGCACTGTTTTCAAATGCTTGCTCTATGGCACCTTCCCAATGAAATCTATCCACTCTCCTCTATTTGAATTGTAACCTCCTTCCTAGTATTCCTAACCACTCTAACCCTGTTCTGCTTTTTTCTTTTTCTATAGAACTTATCACCTAATATAATTACTTATTTTATGTTGTCTCTTTGTCTATGCCTAGCATTCTAGATGCCTAAAAAAATATTTGTTGAATGTTGAATGAATGAAATATACCCAAAGATAACACGTACTTTGGTATGAGCGTTTCTTTTTATCTTTCTTTAATCCCTTTTTACTTATTCATGTTTGAAGGCATATTACAGTTTGATAATAGTTCTACTTTAAATAGCCTAATCTTTAATAAAGCTAGTAGCTGGAAAAAAGGAAAGCAACAATCTTTTCTCAAGAGCTAGACATAATTTCAATTACATGACATCCTTGAAGTTGTAAGAAAATTAATCAACACCATTATACTTTATGCTTTAATATTGTAGTCAATTTAAGAGGTTATCTTTTGCCTGTCTTGATACTGCCTAAATTATTTATAATAAGAATTAGAAAGATTTTTGTATGAGGGGGAAAAGAATTGGCATGTGTTTGATGGCTGAGATAGCATTTAAAATATAGCTTATCACTTTACCCTTTTGTGCTAAATACTGCCAGGTTCCCTCAGTGTTTATGCTTCTCTTATGGAGAAATGTGACTCTCTGGAAACTTGAGGAGTTGTGATTTCTAGCAAACCTAGGGAGCAGCTTAGACACATGGACTCTCTCATTGAGTAATTATGTTGTCATGCATGCCAATTTAAAAATAAATCTAGCTTCAGAGACATCATAGAAGTAAAACGTAAGGAAAAATCTTATGATTGTTAATGAAAGTTTGCTTCTCAAAAATAGTTGCATTTCATAATAATGCTGTTCTTTAAAAGTAGCAATATGTTTAATGATAAATGAATTTGATTCTATTTTTCATTCCTTCTTAAAAGTATAATCTTTTTAAAATTATGGAAATAATATAGGTTTTATAAAATCAAGAACAAAAAATGCCATAATTTTTTATTTTTTATCAACACAAGCATTTTCATGTTGCATTATTTTTTTGCATATTCACCATTTACACAGGTTTAATAGAATATATAGGTTTTGTCCTGTCTTTTTCACAAAGATGTAAGCCATACCTACTTCTTCACATTGATATGTAGTCATTATTACAATAATGTTGCAAGGTTACATAATGGCCCTAGTGTAGTGTAGCAACATTAGTGAACCTAAATATATATATTTCCATTAGTTACTTTAGTTGTTATCAATTTTTATTAATCATAAATAATGTTATAATGAAAAGTTTTATGTTTGTATTTTCTTTCTGGATTATTTTCTTAGGCTATATCCCCAAAGGTGAAATTCTTGTGTCACACAATATGCACATGGTAATGACTCTTGATATATTGCCAACCTGCTTTCTCAAATGACTGAACCAGTTTTCTGCCCCCGGCAATGTCTGAAAGTGAAGTTTCACCGCATCCTTGCCTGTGATTTCTCATTTTTCCCCCTTTCTGGTGAAAGTTATATATTTTTTTGCATTGAAATGCTTGTATTTTATGTAAGTACGGGAATTTAGAGAGCGGGCTTAGGATGTCAGATGTCTGACTCAACTTTCTCTCCCAAAGAGAAGGAAGAGGCGAACCGATTGGATGCTTTGATTTAGTTGCACCTAGAAGGATAGGGAAAAAGTGGTCCATTATTTGTGGAACTAATTAACTGAAGAAATTCCGCATTTATATCAAATTAGGGTGTGTGATGTGATCTGGATAATAATTTTTACCTAGGAAGTTTAGATTGCTATTTTATTCTGGTAAGAGGCACTATATTTATTTGTTTGCTATCTAAAAATCGGAAGTGACATAAGAGGCTTACAACTTAGTTTTATGCTTAACAAGCACTTTGGCTTCATCTTGGAAGACCACATAATTCCATTTTTCTCATAATGTAATAATTTGTCCCTTTGAAGAGGAAAATTCAGTTGTTCCTGCTAATAATGGTAGGATGGGTACTTACTGGTATTGGTTATCCAAATCTTAGAAGGAACAGCTGGAACTTTCCTCCATGTGTAAATGCAGAGGCTGCGCACAGAAATTCAGTTTCGGAGAACAATGATGAGACATTGTATTAGCTGTATAACTAGTTATTTTACAACACTGAGTAGTCTCAAAATTTGTTTCTATTCACTGTCTCACCTGTGCAGGTAAGTAGAATGACATTTTGTTATTATGTATCCATTTTACATTGATTTTTAAAAAGATTTTATTTATTGATTTTACAGAGAGAGGAGAAGGGTAGGGCAAAACAAGAAGTATCAACTCATGGTTGCTTCACTTTAATTGTTCATTGATTGCTTGTCTGTGTATGTCTTGACTGGGCAAGTCCAGCTTTCGAAATGGTGACCTCAGTGTTCCAGGTCAACACTCTATCCATTGTGCCACAGACCAGGCCATTTTACATTGAGAAAGAGAGGAAGGGAGAGAGATAGAAAGGGAGAGAATCATCAGTTTGTTACTGTATTTATTTATATAGTCATTGGTTGTTCCTTGTGTGTGCCCTGACCGGGTGTTGAACCTGGAACTTTGGCATGTTGGGATGATGCTCTAACAAACTGAGCTACTTGGCCAGGGCTGGAGAGCTTTTTTATTAACATACAGAGAAGTTATGGGGCAAAGGCAAGGACTCATGGTGGGTAAGGATGTTGTAAATTTCAATCTGTTTTTTCTACACTAGAAAACAGTTTTTTAAATGTCTCCTTATTCTTTCATACTCAAATACATGGAGTCTTCATCAACCCTCTGGGGCATAGATGTGAGTCTTCAGAGAGGGGTCAGTCTGATGTAGGAGTCAGGTCTGCAGGGAGGCCGGGACGGGCACGTGTGGTGAATGCATCGGCAAAGCAGATGCCAAGAGCTGTAGCAGTGTGGAGGAGGGAGAGCGGAGGGGGCCTGGTGGTGTTTAGACTACCGTCAGGTGGTTTTGGAGCTGGACCTCTGAAGATCAGGAAGGGTGATACTGGATCTCTTTGACTTTGACCAGTGAGGGTGAGTGACGTTGATGAGAAAGCACACAGATACTGTGTCCTGAGGAGATGACTACTTCCCTGCTCTGCTGCTCAGAGCTATCTCATGCCGATTTCTTCTACAGACCAGGTTTATATGAGCCACTAGCATTCCTCAGGAATTTCCTCCCTTGATTCCCACCTTATCTCTAAAGTTTACTTATTTCTTCATTCATTCACCTAATAGATACATGTATTGATTGTTGCAATCTAAATAATGAGAAGGAGCCAGCCATTGGAGGTTTGACACAAAAACTTTCTGAATTACAAAGGCCATGAGACAGAAAAACATATCCTAGGGATGGAAATGAAGACTCTGAGGATAGAAATTAGGATGCGCTAGTCATTGAGGTTGGAGCACAAGGAAGATCCAGATCTTGGTTAGAAGTTTAGAATTTGTTCTAGTGTACCAGGAAACCATTGGAGGGTTTTAAGTAGGAGAGCAAAAGGATCTGATTCATTTATAATTTTAATATTTTATAGAAAACGTTAAGACAGTGCATCCCAGTGAATTTTGGCACTTGATATACAGTTTGAGTGATGGCTTAAGATTAAAGCAGGAAGAGGAGACCGTTGTAATTTAAGAAGCAGAGAAAACAGAAGGATGTAGTATACACCTACCTATCCGCGCTGCTTCTCCCCTTAGCTCCATCCAGTGTGACTGACAGGTTGCCAGTAGGAAAGAAGAGGACGACACCGATCTCCCTCCTCCTCCAGGATCTCTCAGACCCTGCTTTCTACTGAGAGACTTGCACTGTTCATTTCAGTCGTATATTATGGCCATTTGCTGGGTTGGTGCCATGTTCCTGGTGAGAACGAAGAGCAGCCGATGGACTTGAGACTTTCTGGTTTAAGCCACGGCACTCACTTCTTTATACCTTCTTACTCTTAATCCCCTGCTCTTCCCACTGAATTTGTGCCAGGTGGGGAGAACTGTCCCCAGGCCATGATAGGAGGATCATTGAGATCTCTCTCTAGGCACTTAGAGTTGAATAAGGAGTGATTTATTGTGCTGTTTAGCAAGTGATAGGATAGCAGGCAGCACTCTGGGTTTGAAAGGGGCAGAGAAGTGTCAGGAAAGTCAGCTCTGCTTAAGGTTGGGCTCCTAGAGATCGTTGTGAAGGAAAACTGTGATTCTGATAGTTAAATTTCGGTATTTGGTTTTTCTGTTTTTAGGAAATTAAATTTAATGGGGTGACATTGATCAGTAAGAGTACATGTAAGTTCCAGGTAAACATCTCTACAGCATTTGAACTGTGGATGGCGTTGTGTGCCCATCACCCAGAGTCAAATCACTTTCTGTCACCGTATGTCTGTCCCTCTTTACTCCCCTCCTCCCAACCCCCTTCCTCCAACCCCCTTTCCCCAGTAACCACTTCATTTTTATCTGCGTCCATGATCCACAGTTTTACATCCCTCCTGTGTGTATATCATACAGTTTTTAGCTTTTTTTTTATTTACTTATTTCATTCGACTGTGGCATTTAAATCCAGCCTTCATGAAACTGGCATTCCCAGGCTTTGTTTGGTTTGAATGATCATGCAGAAGCCACTGAAAGGGAGAACAATGAGAAACTGGATTTCCTCATTTGTTTCATCTGTTAACTTGAATTGCTGTTCCCTCAATTACCTTTCATCTAATTCCAGCTTCCTTTTCATACACAGTTCGTGTGTTTGTGGACAGGTTGCTGTGACCTCCGTCCCGCCTCCTGTGTGTTTCCCCACGACCCTGTTTATACCTGTCTCAGCTTTGCGGCACTTTCTACACCCTCACTAGCATTGTTCTTTCCTCTTTCCCCTTTAGACTAGTATAAACTCCTTAAGGATGGGATCATGGCTTAGTAATTGCTGTCTTCTCTTGTGCCTGCTGTATTTCTTAATAAATTGTATGAATTTAATATTTATTTTAAATGTTTTATTATGGTGGAACTCTTTGTTGGAAAATTCTATTATATTCTCATGGCATCGTAGGATGGGAGAGAAACTGAACATTTCTTATAGTCTTAGCACAGTCATGGGCTCTCCATTTATTATTCTTGACTCTGGATGTATCGGAGACTGTATTCCCTTGTATTAAATACCTTAGAGCATACAGCTTTTGAAATGTAATTTTAATTTTATTTTTTGAAATTGGTTTGTATCTTCCTCCTTGTTAAACCGATCCTGTGCTTTAGACAATGTTTCATTTTATGTGTATTTTTCTAGAGGAAGATTGAGGCTCTTTCCACCTAGGTGCTAGAATGCAAAGAGCACCAGCTTGGTGACAGGTTGCCACACAGAGCATGTTCAGGGTAATGACCAGGGCTTGAGTCAGCAACTGAGCTAGATGTCGGCTGTATGGAGAACTTCCTCAAGTACCACTGTCTCTGAGATACCTCTGTGCCCACTTGTGAGATTTACTAACCCCACACCAACCCTAACCCTCCTTTTTCCCTTCCTCCTGTGTGGTAGATTGCTAAGATAATGAACCAGGCTTCTCTGTATTGAGGCCCTGTGCACAGGACCATTGCTGCTCCCCTCATCAAGAGAGACAGTATACAGTGTGTCCGTAAAGTCATGGTGCACTTTTGACCAGTCACAGGAAAGCAACAAAAGACGATAGAAATGTGAAATCTGCACCAAATAAAAGGAAAACCCTCCCAGTGTCTGTAGGATGATGGGGCAGCATGTGCGCATACGCAGATGATGACGTAACACCGTGTATACAGCAGAGCAGCCCACAGCCATGCCAGTCGAGATGTGGACGGTACAGAGGAAAGTTCAGTGTGTTCTGTGGCTCACTAAATTCGAATCTGTGACCAAAGTGCAACGTGAATATCGGCACGTTTATAACGAAGGGCCACCACAGAGGAATAACATTACTCGGTGGGATAAGCAGTTGAAGGAAACCGGCAGTTTGGTGGAGAAACCCCGTTCTGGTAGGCCATCAGTCAGTGACGAGTCTGTAAAGGCTATACGGGATAGCTACCTAAGGAGCCCAAAAAAATCTGTGCGTGAGCCCACATCAAACTGCACTGAATAGGTATGAAACTGGGAGAGTTTTCCTTTTATTTGGTGCAGACTTCATATTTTCTATCGTCTTTTGTTGCTTTCCAGTGACCGGTCAAAAGTGCACCATGACTTTACGGACACACCCTATTTCTCCATTCTCTTAAACCTTTGCTGGCCTCATGACTTGCTTCAAACAATGGAATATACCCGTAGAAGTGATGTGCAAATCCTATTACTGTGATGATTTAAATGGTAACCCTTATTCATACTAAAATCAATTAAAATGACATAAAATGGAGAGTTTAGTTTCTCAGTTGTATTAGTCATATTTCAAGGTCAAAATGTGCCATAAGCAACTAGCGGTTACCATATTGGATAGCATCATTTCCAAACATCGCTATCGTTGCAGAAAGTTTTGTGGAGCTGAGCTGTGCTAGAGCTGGTGCCATAAGAGATCTTGCAGCTTTCACTCCGC
The DNA here is from genome assembly GCF_036850995.1 of Saccopteryx leptura. Classification (NCBI taxonomy): domain Eukaryota; kingdom Metazoa; phylum Chordata; class Mammalia; order Chiroptera; family Emballonuridae; genus Saccopteryx; species Saccopteryx leptura. Next base: position 20,968,851 of record NC_089505.1, on the reverse strand, counting down.
CCTTTGGGAGTGCTACTCACCATTCTTTGAAGAAGCCCAGTCCAGCCTACTGGGCAACTTGAGACCATTGTAGAGGAAGTGAGGTGCTCTGACCACTACCCAGCAATCATTTCCAGATATGTGAGTGAGGCCATCTTGGACTTCCAACCCCATCCGAGCCACATATGACTACAGCCTCTGGAGTAATCTCTAGTGACACCAGCTCTTGTGCTGGTCAAGTTGTCCACACACAGAATCATGAAAAATAAGTCATCATTGTTTCAAACTAGTAATTTTTTAGATGGGTTTGGTACACAGTGGTGATAACAAATATAACCTTCAGTCTAATCACTGTAATAGTTTTGAAACTATTTTAAACTATGCCCTATGCAGTTATAGTAGGATGTGGTAAAAAGGGGCCAATGAACTCCTACCACTTTTTTTTTAGTAAGATCAATTCCTTGTTTATTTAGGGAGAGAAAGGGATATTTTCTATTCATAAAATAATGACCAACAGCAAACTGAAACACTTAGTACTTATTAGCTGACAGATGACAGGAGAAAACTAACTTTGCATCTGGAAGTTACTTACCAATAATTTGCAAAGTAGATAGTTAAAAAAAATCCAGAGCTAATTGGAATTCAATAGGTATTCCAATTTATGATAATGAGATTTAGGGAACTTTGGTATATTTTGCTGGATCACATTTTGAGAGTTGACATAGTATTTGATTCTGAAAGCATTCTTTCTTTTATTTATTATTTCCCAAACATATATTGAGTGCTTTTTATATATAGGGTAGGGCAAACATAGGTTTACAGTTATTCATATGTAAAATAACACAATAATCAATAAATAATAATACGAGAAGACACTCTGTGTTTCCTGCACTTACCTGTACACCCACGTTAACTCCACCCCGTATATCTATCTAGACAGGCATGGAGGAGAACTTCAACCGATTAAGACACGAGCCTTACCTTGGAAGAACTGACAATATATTAGGATGAACTGTGTTAGGAATGCAAAATGTTCTGGAAACACTGAGGAGAGAATATACTAAACATATAGATGAGCTGTTACTTTGTATGTGAGTAGATAGAGGTTAGAAAATAAACAGTTTACAACACTTTTTTTTTAGAAAGAACAATTATTGTAGTAACAATTTTAAGATAGTATTCATATAACAAAATTCACACCATTAAAGTATAGCACAGTGGCTTTCAATGTATTTCCAAAGTCATATGACCATCATCACAATCAAGTTTTAGAACATTTTCATTATCCCAAAAAGAAACCCTATAGTCATGAGCAGTGACTGCCCCCATCCGGCCTTCAACCCAGTCCTAAGCAACCCCTAATCTACTTTCTGTCTCTGTACACTTACCTATTGGGGCATTTCATAGTAATGGGCTTTTGTGTCTGGCTTCTTTTTTTTTCTTTTTCTTTTTTTGTATTTTTCTGAAGCTGGAAACGGGGAGAAACAGTCAGACAGACTCCCGCATGCGCCCGACCGGGATCCACCCGGCATGCCCACCAGGGGGTGATGCTCTGTCCCTCCGGGGCGGTCACTCTATTGCGACCAGAGCCACTCCAGCGCCTGGGGCAGAGGCCAAGGAGCCATCCCCAGTGCCCAGGCCATCTTTGCTCCAATGGAGCCTCGCTGTGGGAGGGGAAGAGAGAGACAGAGAGGAAGGAGAGGGGGAGGGGTGGAGAAGCAGATGGGCGCTTCTCCTGTGTGCCCTGGCCGGGTATCGAACCCGGGACTTCTGCAAGCCAGGCCGACGCTCTACCACTGAACCAACCGGCCAGGGCCCCTGTGTCTGGTTTCTTTTACTTAGCATAATGTTTTCAAGATTCATCTATTTTGTAACGTGTCAGTGTTTAATCTTTATTGCTGGATAAAATTCCATTTTATTCATCTATTCACCAAGTGATGGATGTTTAAGTTGTGTCCACATTTTGGCTATTATAAATAATATTGCTGTGAACATTAGTGTGCAAGTTTTTATGTGGGCATATACTTTCTGTTCTCTTGGGTAGATACCCTAGGGATGGAATTGTCATATGGTAACTTTGTGTTTAACATTGGAGGAAATTACCAAATTGTTTTTCAAAGTGGCTATACCATTTCATCATTTTACCAGCGGCGTATGAGGGTTCCAACTTCTTCACATCCTGGCCAATACTTGTTATTGTCTGAGAACAGGATTGTTTTGAATGAAAATATAAAGTCATTAAAGGAGGAAAAATTCCAATTAGATTATGTTATTCTCATCGAAGGCAGCCCATATATAAGTCACATGATAGCAGAAGCTAAAGCTGGATGCTACTTTGTAGCCCTGTATACAAAACAACGCTGTTGGAGTCTAATTATCTTATCATTAATGTTCACCAGGTGGTTAGGAAATGCTGGGTCTCTTCATGTCTAATTGAGAGGTAAAGGGTGGTGAAATGATTATATGTGCAATGCTGTTGAAAGTTAAGCTCATTTCTGACATGCAATTAAATATAATTGAAATAGAACAAATTGAATAACAATTAAATTTGCAAAATAGAGTATGCACAGATAGTAAATGTGTACTGTCCTCTGGCATATTTGGGCATTGAATTGGCACCTGAGCTTGAGCCCTGCGTTTTTGCTTACTTGGTGTGGTTCCCACCTGCCCGCGCTTGCCTTCTCTACCTCCCCACCTTGGCAAATCGGGGAGTTCATGCGGCAGCTCCTGACAAACGCCCTGTGCGGAGCAGATTGTTTTATGAAGCGCTGGACTGTAATGTGGTCAGGAAGGAAAATCAGATTCTCCAGTCCTGGGCAGCTTTCTCAGACCCAGGTTTGGTTTTTACGAATCTAGGAGACCTGACAATGATATCCTAAAAAACAAATTGCGAATCTGGCAGTCACTGCCCACCCCCCTTGTCCAGCTCTTCTGTGGCTCCCCAGCACCCATTTCTGGTTAAGTCGTAGGTGCTTAGGACACTGTACAATGGTCTTCGTGACCTGCTGTCTGTCTTCTCCTGTCTGTTGCCGCTTGATCTGCATTGAATGTCTGTAGTTCCCTGTGGGCTCACTGTCACACTCTCTTATTCTGCCAGTGTTTAGTGTCCTCTGTTGGTAGTCCCTTCCTCTGCAAGACTCGGTTTGGACACAGCCTTTGCCAGGAAGCATTGCAGAGCCACCTAAGCTGTCCTAGGTCCCTGGGCATCGATGTGGGTGCCTATTGCACTGCCATGGACAAAAACAGAAAGGTCCTTGGCCTTGTGGAGATTATATTTTATGTGGGAGGTGAGATAATAAACAAACAACATACGAGCTAAATACCTTCCTTGCAGAGTGCAAAGTGAGAGGGGTAGGAAATACACAAGTGGTGGAGCAGAGTATGGGGCGGGGCCAGGTAGTGGGAAGGAAGGTGGAATGCTCCATTAAGTAAGGTGGGGGGGGGGTCACTGAGAAGGCTCATTGGCTGGGAGACTCTGCCATGCAGACATCTGGGGAAAGAGCTTTCCCAGCAGAGCCGGTTGCCAGCCATGAAACAGTCCATGGTGAGAGTGTCTGTGTTATATTGATGAAACTCCAGCCACCAGGGAAATTTACAGGTCATCCCCCTAGCCCCCATCCTTTCTATTTGGATTTTTGAAATTCTAAAAATGGTTTCCAGACAAATACCTTTTTCCATCTGTGTTACCCAAAGCGCACTTCGAGGACTAGAGATAACCTAGGACACCCAGTCAGAGATTTCTATACATCCAGGTCGTGTGAATCAGATTACCTTCCTTCTCCATCAGACCCGGAGTCATTCTCAGTGAAATACATGTCCCTTGTCCTTGGCTCAAGTCCTGTCCTGCTTTTGTTCTTTCTTCTCCGAATCACATTTATTTATGTTCTGTCTTCTCTTAGCTCTTAACTACCTTCCACCGAATCAACCAATTGGCATTTTCCTGGTTTCTCAATTGTGCCAAGTCCCTAAAGTATTGTCTATGAATCCTTCACCCTATTTGGCAAGCTGGAGTGAGGTTCCCCCAGCTCCTTGTACCAACTCGCATTCAATAAGTACATTCCTGGTACTTCCCCTTTGAAAAGAAAAGAGTCTAGCCCAGCCCTTGAACATCATTTAATAATCTTTACTGCTCCCACATCTCCTGGTTAGCCTTGGGTTTGGGTCTGGGAGATACATAACTCTTGACCACTAAAAAGTTTAGAAATACTTCTGCCATATTCCCTACTCTGTTTCATTTCAAATATCATTATTTTATATCTCCAGTCAATTTTGGAAGTAAGTACTAGTAGTATTTCATTCATCTGGAGCTTCTTGCTCTAACGATAATCTATGTTACAGGATTGAGTCACTCGGAGCCTGCAAATGTGTATTTATATTTATGGTTCAAAAATATTTTTCCCCAATTTTTCTATTATTTCCTTTATTTCTGTATATCAGAAACTTTAAGTGTCCGAAGAGTGTCTTCTTTTCCTGGAGTGTCACACCTTGTGACTTCTTTGCAACCTGTATTTCTAAAGTAGAGATGGTGGGGGTTTGTCGCTTTTCCCCAGTGTAGTCATTTCAGGCTCATAAGTGAGAATCGATCTGGAACTTGTAGCCATGTGCTTGCTTCATGGTCAATCTTTGGTTGTATATACTGTAAGAAGGACACATAAATGCTATCCCTGTATTTTAGAGAAAGTTTTATTTCGTCTCATATTCTCTGTGTTGTGGGCCGGTGTTCACTTTTATTGTTAGTTTAAATTTTTAATCAAAATCATAATTTAAAAGTTAAAAAAATTTATCATACTTATCACACACACAAAAAAACAAAGCAACGTTCTCTCAATCCATCTCATTCTGTTCCTCACCCGCTCTTCTCATCCCTCCCCACCTGTGACGGCCTCTTTCAACTTCATTACCAGTGTTCTGGTGGTTAGCTCCAGTTTTTTCACCAGGTGACTATTCTAGTATTCCTAGATTTTTTTTTCAAGTGAGAGGAGAGAAGATAGTGAAATATTCCTGCATGTACCCTGACTGGGATCCATCAGGCAACCTCTCTATATTTGAGCTATTTTTAGCACTTGGGGCTGATGCACTTACTGGGACCAACAGAGCCGTCCTCAGTGCCCGGGGCCATGCTTGGACCAGTGGAGACACTGGCTATGGAAGGGGAGAAGGGAGAGAAGGGGGAGATTGAGGGAATGAGAAGCAGATGGTCGCTTCTCTTGTGTGCCCTAACCGGTAATTGAACCTGGGACATCCATACGCCAGGCTGACACTCCATGAGTCAACTGACCAGGGCCATTTCTAAATTTTTAATGTTTACTTTTTGTTTACTGTGAAAAATAAGGATTTAGCCAGAAAATACCTCATTGTCCCAATATAGTTATGTCAAATGCTGTTAAAAACAACAGTTGTGTTCAGAAGGAAAGACTATGTTGATTCTAAAATACTACTAGATTGTGATATTGAAGAAAATAAAAAGATAATAGTTTTCATAATGTGTTGTCAAGGAGCTGCATTAAAAGCAAAATATTAAAGCCAGAAGGTGTTTATGTGCATAATTTAAGGAAGTAACAATATTAACAATTTTGAATTAGCCACAGTATTAAAATAGCCCATGAGAAAAATCTTCCTTTAGTCTTTTCTTGCAATAGTCGTGGGCTGAGTTTTGTTGTCTTTAAATCCCAATCAGAGTCTTAATCATCAAACATTTCATAGGAGCAGGGTGAAAATGTAACCCTAGTTTAAAGAACAAAAGTACTAAAGACAAACTTTTCTAAGAATTGTAGATTTGTATGAAAATCCTCACTAGGGAAAAATTGTAAATGCCTCAGCCTGAGAAATGGAAGATATTTTAAGCTAATTGGAGACTGTCTTTTATGTGTTCCCTGCTTTAGTTTCGATTTCATGTACTTTAATTTGTTTCTATCTCTAAATTTTTTTTCTGACTAGAATCTGAAGAATGTGAAACACTTCTGAGGATCTCATTACCACTTGTGAAATGGCCTATTTATGTGCCATTGGATATAATGTTTTTGTCGGTCAAACTTCTTAGAAAGAGTGTTTTAGAAAGGCTATTATATTTTAGCAATCTTATAGTAGCGAGAACCCTAAAAGTACATTTTGTGTAAGTTCAAATACACTGTAATAATTTCTTGGAAAGTGGGAGGTTTTATTTTTTTTGCATATTTAAGTTCTGCAGGAATCATCTCTTTGCTTTTATCATATGTTTTATCATTCATATGTGTAAAATTTACATTTTTCACCTCTGACTTTGCATAAATGTTGGTTGTTAGCCTCTCCCATGACAAGTGCTGTGGGAAGTAGTCTAACTGAAGAGGTTCCGTTACTTGGCCAACACATTAGTTGACGAATTCAACTTTTGCTTCTCTTTGCAAAGGCCCTGAGACGTGAGTTAAAGGAGAAAGAGTATTCTGTCCTGAATGCTATAGACCAAGCTCGAGTTTTCCTGGCTGACCAGCCAATTGAGGCCCCTGAAGAACCCAGAAGAAACCTACAATCAAAACCAGGTGAGATTAGTTTCTGTAGTGCACCATAAAAACACACAGGAGGAGAACGGACAAGCAGAATCAAGTAGGAGATCTCCCCCGAGTGTTTCAGGAGCTGATATTTTAAAATTTCCTTACAGTATTTCAGAATATGATATTAAATTTTATTTTCTGGAAATAATTGAAACAAATGTTATCATTTAACAAATGTCTAACTTCTTAAATAATGAAATGGCTGTATACTTCACTATCATTTCCTTTCAAAAGGAAATTAATTGCAGATAATTTGGTTTATTAAAAAGCACATTGAGACTAAAATAATTATTTTTAGAAATAAAAATTTACACATCTTATATTTAAACAAATTACATAGGAACTAATTACAAGTAGGAAAATGGTATTTAAATGCAACAGTACATATATGAACTAATTAAATATCTATAAAGTAAGATTGTTTTAAGCTTTATTTTTCAAGATTACTTTTTAAACTAAGACATTAACATGACGTTCTTTTACAAGCACACAACAAAATTTATTTAATTTAAAAATAACAATCTACAGCATGTGTGTACTTTGGTTTAAAACCGACATATTAATAACTAACTACCTTACTAGCAAATAACAATAAATCACCTAGTAAATTTAAGAGATGAATTTTGGCGCCAGCGTATATCTTTATTATATTTCATTATGATATTTTATTGTTGGCAATAAAAGCATTTTGATGCATTTTTAAAAAAGAAACAGGCCATTCAAAATAGTTTTCAATCATTTGCTCCCCATGGTAAAAGCAGCCCTGAGCGGCAGCCTCATGCCTTGTCCAGCAGTGCGATTCCTGACCGGTTTTACTTGTAAGGGAAGTACATTTGGAAAACGCTTTCTCTGTCGCTGGAAGCAGATCAGACATTTGAACAGGTAGCCATTTTCCCACTCAGCCTTTCTCAGGGAAGTGCCAGTTCAAGCTGAATAATTTCGCAGCAGAGCCATGATTTGCTCGACCTTTTAACCTAGTTTTATATGTGAGTCTGTGGGACACACACACAGCACACTTACTGTCTGTTCTAACATTGGCTTTTCCTTTCCGCGGGTGGCGTCACTATCTTTCCATTCAGGCTGCTGGGGACCTACGTCATTGTCGAGTCTCCACCTTTCAGCAGCCCCCACAGTCTGCCCATTGATATTTCTATCTCTGAAGGATTATTCCTTCTGAGTACTCTGTTATACAGAAATCATACACACACGCACAGAGTAGGTGCTTACTACACGGTTGTTGAGTGAATGTATGCCTGAGCTGAGCACTGTCGGGTATGGTAGGACATCATTAGGTGCAGGGAAGACAGGTGGCCGTGCTGGGCAGGACCGTCAGACACAGCAGCTCAGCAGTGAGGAACCCAGTGGCTGTGTGTCAGTGAAGTCGGTCAGCCTAGCCTGGGGGTCAAGGGCCTGTCCTAGACCAGAGGTAGGAGGGAGGAGCTTATTATGTGCTGTCTGGTCCCGATTAGGCTCTGGAAAGTCCAGCAAAACATTCCAAGTTAATGCAGCAGGAAAGAAGGTATTGTAGATGTGTTTTTTTAGCGTGGAAGGAAAAATAAAAAGTTCCCTCATCTTACCTTATCCAATTTGAAGTCTACCTTAAGTCTGCTTTTCTCATCTTCTTGCTTTTCCAGTACTTTCCAGAGAATAGAGGAAACATTTTTATAATAAGCTACTTCATAGCAATAAAAAAGTGTTACTACATTACTATAGCTCCACTTTGCCATTAATTTTCCTCCTCAGGGTTCACTCAGTTTAAGGCGTTAAAAAAATTGCTTTTTCTTTTTTTTTTTCTTTTTTTTATTTTTTTATTTTTTTATTTTTCTGAAGCTGGAAACAGGGAGAGACAGTCAGACAGACTCCCGCATGCACCCGACCGGGATCCACCCGGCACGCCCACCAGGGGCGACGCTCTGCCCACCAGGGGGCGATGCTCTGCCCATCCTGGGCATCGCCATGTTGCGACCAGAGCCACTCTAGCGCCTGGGGCAGAGGCCAAGGAGCCATCCCCAGCGCCCGGGCCATCTTTGCTCCAATGGAGCCTTGGCTGCGGGAGGGGAAGAGAGAGAGAGGAAAGCGCAGCGGAGGGGTGGAGAAGCAAATGGGCGCTTCTCCTGTGTGCCCTGGCCGGGAATCGAACCCGGGTCCTCCGCACGCTAGATGCTCTACCACTGAGCCAACCGGCCAGGGCTAAAATTGCTTTTTCAATTCTTATTTTTCTGCCACATTCAAGCTGTTTCTAAGCCCCGATTTCACATGCTATATTTGAGGTGCAAGGAAAAAGTATCACTGTAACTTTAGGAGATATATATCAATATATATCTTATATATATGTATATATTTATATTATATATCCTATATATATATTTATATATTATATATGCTATATATTTTTTCTATATCCTATATATAGCTATCTATATATATATTTTTAATGATTGGCAATTTTCAAACTTTCTTTTTTTTCTGATAATATTTTTTTGTCATGCTGGCTGATTTTACCTACTGTTAAAAGTAAATGAGAGAAAATGATCTATAATAGCTTTTAAACTTTTGTTGCTTTCCATGACTTCTGTACTGTCACTATCAGAAATAAAGAACAGGTGAACATTAGTTATCTTGTGTGATGCTGCTTAAGGCACTCAATATTGGAGGGAATGGAGCAAGAAGAAATCATATTATTTAATGTGATTCATATTTTTAAATTAGTAAATAATTTAAGTTAAAGAAAGCATTTCTTTACTGAGTATTCTATGTGTACTCTGCTACAGGGATATGCCAAAATGGAGCCATCTCTTTATTTGTAGGTAACTATTCCAGTAAATACTTCTCTCTATGATTTTTTCCCCAATGCCTTTTTTCTTACAGCTCTTTTTTTTTCTTCATTTTGTTTTATTATCAATTATCGTGTCATATGTATACTTCTATTTTTAATGGTATCCTATGGAGTTTTATAATATTACTGAGTAGTATTTGAGATATGAGTTGTCTCAAATATCTGCTAAAGATAAATACTATTAAAAACAAACAATTTCAACCAAATGATTAGTTGCTGACAAAGAATCGCAGCAGGCATGCTTTGCCAGATTAACCCCCCCACACCACCATTTGTACAGACATATAATTGATATATAAAGTTGTTAAGTTAGAAGGTGTACAACATTTCTTGCAGTTGAATTGTGTTTCATTTGATATTAATCACCTGGTTTATGTGTTAAAACTAGAACAATAGAACAATAAACCTCTCATCATCATTTATATTGTTCTTGTACTTCTCAAACCACTTTCTTATTCTCCTAACTCTCTCAACAAGTTGGACAGATCATACAGTATGCCTTCTTTTTTGAAAAATAAAAGTAAAAACATAAAGGCCAAGAAAATATTGTGATGCTGACCACGGACATTAGCTGAAGTAGGGTAGACCCAGGAATAGAGCGCTATTCTATATTGGTGACCTCCTTAAGCCCCAGGATTTTGACTGGCTTCTAACTCATCTCTCCATTTTTATCTCTTCTCTCTCTCTGTCTCTCTCTCTCTCTCTGCTCATAGGCCAGTCATGACTTAGCTCCTTCTTGACTTTGAGTGTCAACACCCTCTTAAACCAGCACAAATGTTTCTTGGCTTTTCCCTTGTTTTTCCAACCTCCCTTTGCTCTCAATCCCAAATTGGAATTCCTTTGAAAACCACACAGCTGTATAGTGACGGTAGAGAGCAAGACATCTGTGGGACCCAGCCACAGTTTGCCCTTGCCCACTCCTGCCCCCAAACCTCTTGAGGGAATACATGTGCCTTCTTACCTGTTCAATTATCTACAGTTCCGGTTAAAAGTCAGATTTACATAGGGGAGTTAGAGCCCTAGGTCTATATCACTCTTACCAGACCACATACAAATACAGGCAGGTGCATAAGCCAACGTGAACATAAAACTGCTAATGCTTTCATAGAATATTTCACCTTTAAAAATGTTTAGAAAATTGTACAATTCATCGTATATGTAGGTATAGGAAAGCTCGATTGTTTGGCTTTTGATTTTAAGTCAAAAAGGATAGCATAGTTTTTTTTCATAAACTTTCCCTTAGTCTTTAAGATGTATTCCAGTCAAGGCTTTACTAGAACTGCAACTATTATTTTATTCTAGGCTGTCTGAACATTACTTTCTTCTAGCCTGGTGTAGTTCATTTCATTTTGCTTCATTTAAATAATACTCCTAGAATGTTAATTTAGTATGTTCATGCTTTTATAGTTGTGTGTAATGTGCATAGCTTTGTATGTGTTTATTTATATACAACTTTATATAGTTGTATATGATTGTACCTGTGATTAATAGTTAATAATAATCATCTTTGCAGATTAAAAAGTACATATGGGTTACCATATTTTCTCTTTGGTCTTTAAAGCTGGCTGTGTATATCAGTAGTAGTTAATATTTTAATTCAGTATATACTGTTTTAATCATTAAATGTTTAACTATTAAATGTTTAATTAACAAATGCCTATACTATTTTAGAAAGTGGATTATTAAGATTATTTTTTGCCTATGTGACATCTCATATATTATACTGTATAACAAACAAGTAATAAATGACATTTTTTCAATCTGTTATGTCAGTCCACTTATGCCAGTATTAGCAAACTTGTACAAATAAAATGTCATGATCATTAAATGTGTAAAAGTATGAAGTTAGCATATAGTTTAGTAGAAGTTACTTTTACATTCTCAATATAACTTAAGATATCATTAAAGAGACAGCAGTAATTATTTTCCTGCATCTCATAAAATGAGACCAAATTAGTATAACCTAATTAGGCTAATAAAACTAATGGGTATTTCTTCACATTGTATTTTTTTGTTGTTTTACTAATAACAGCTTTATTAGTAGAAACCCATTTATTGTAAATGAAAGACACCCAACTTCTATAATCATAGGTGTGAAGTGAAGGTACTAACCCCCATAACCAAATTATAGTAAGGGCAAGAACACAGCTGGTCACAGGGACAGGAAGGCCATGCAGAAACCTTTCTCCACATCTTCCTTTCTGCACAAGTTTGTATTTTCTTAGCTTTCCCATGACTTTCTACCTCATACGCTCAGACCAGGGAGGAAGAGCCCTTGCTTAGATCAAGCACATTCCAGGAGAGGGATCTACCTTCAGCCTGAGTAACACTGAGCTCAGGGTCTGGTGGGATTGTCAGACACCCTCCCTCCCGTATGAACATAATGTTAGATGCAGGAAGAACCAACACCCAAAAAGGAAGAGAGAAGAAATGTTTGTAACCACAGATGTTAACAGGCCAACATTTATCAGGTGCTTACAGTGTGCGAGGCACTTTGTTATAACAACTCTTTGAGCTGTGAGTACTCCTACCACCTATTTGACAGATGAGAAACCTGAGTCTTTTTTTTGTTTCTGAAGTGAGAAGCAGAAAGGCAGAGAGATAGACTCCCACATGCACCTGACCGGGATCCACCTGGCATGCCCACCAGGGGGAGATGCTCAGTCCATCTGGGGCATGGCTCCATTGCAACCGAAGCCATTCTAGCACCTGAGGCGGAAGCCATGGAGCCATCCTCAGCATCTGGGCCAACTTTGCTCCAATGGAGCCTTGACTGCAGGAGGGGATGAGAGAGATAGAGCAAAAGGAGAGGGGGAAGGGTGTGAAGCTGATGGGCACTTCTCCTGTGTGCCCTGGCCAGGAATAGAACCCGGGACTTCCATGTGCTGGGCTGATGGTCTACTGCTAAGCCAGCCGGCCAGGGCCCAGAAAACTGAGTCTTTGAGCGGTTTGGAAGATACTGTCACCCATGTGACAGAGCTGAAACACCAACTCATGTTTGTCACTAGATTTGCTGCTCTTAACTACCATAATAGGTTAACTTAACTACCCCAATAATCATAAAAACTTCTCGATATACAGTAGAAATAAGATTTTATTTTCTTTTTCTACTTAACAAAATTATTAACTGTTTATAACGTTTTGCCTTGCCCTTTACTATTGCTTTTTTTTTTTACTGATATATCAGGCTGCTTAATAAAATAACATAACAGTTCACTGATTTCCTAGCACTGAGGGAGAAGGTGTTCAGACAATATTAGATTTCATCTTTTTAATTTTCATATAAAAACTTGGAAGATAGATTGCTTTCAGGCCTATAGACCAAGACAATAATTTAATTAGCTTCTCAAGTCCAAATTAAATTAGTGAAGTTGTAATGCGTGAAAAAGCATGGAAAAATATAATGTTACTTTCTTTCCCGGTGTTCTTAATTACTGAGCAGCAATATGTCCCTTCCTAATATGAAGTTCTACAATACATGAGTGGATGTAAAGAATCTAGTCTTTCGCTTTTCTAAAATATAATGAGCCAGTTCAGTAAACCCATTGATTGAGTAAAAATTGCAAAAACTTTTTGGCCTGCTAATAAATACTATAGTACTGAAATCCAAATTAAAGAAACAAACTAAGGCCCTGGCCAGGTGGCTCAGTAGATGAAGCATTGTCCTGGCACTCCAAGGTTGCTGGTTTAATCCGTTCCAGTCACATACAAAAAGCAGTCAATGAGCACACACCTGAATGGAGCAACTAAGTAGAATGGCAAATTATTGCCTCTCTTACTCTCTCTCTCTTACCTCTTTTCATTCCTCTCTCTCTTTCTCTCAAATCAATAGAAAAACTTTTTAATTAAAAAAAAAAGAAACAAATCAACATTCTTTTTTTTTTTTTAAGCAATAAGGGGTGACAGACTCCGCATGCTTCCTGACCGGGATCCACCCAGCAACCCCCGTCAGGGGCTGATGCTTGAATCAACCAAGCTATCCTCAATGCCTGGGGCCAATGCTGGGACCAGTCAAGCTACTGGCTGTGAGACGGGAAGAGAGAGAATGGGGAGAGGGAGGGAAAGAGAAACAGATGATAGCTTCTCATGTAAGCCCTGACTGGGAATCGAACCAGGGACATCCATGAGCCAGGCCGATGTTCTATCCACTGAGCAAACTGGCCAAGGCCCAAATCAACATACTTGATAAAGAACGATGTAACAAAGGTTAGTTTGATGGACACATTTTAACTTAATTGTTCACATCTGTTATATTCTTTAATCACTGTTACAACTGTCCATAAATCACATTTATCTCATAAAAAAGATGGTAATAATTTATATGTTTGCATTTTATTGTAATCAACATCTGGGACATTACTTTCAGATTTAAACATAAAGAACAGGAGGGTACTAAACTCTTTTAATGTGGTGGTATACTTATTTGGTTGTTCCTCTTAAAATGTGGACTCTTCAAGAGTGAATTAAAAAGTTTGCCATTTTTAAAATAGTGTAATCCTAGCAAAGGCATAAATTCTCTTCAATTCTACTCTTCACTTTGGAGTTTATAAATATGAGACATACTTCTTTTATAACAATGGCTAAGCTTGGGTAGAAAGCTCAGTTCTTTTTTTGTAGCTTGATCAAACATCAGCTGGTACGACCCGCAGGGAAGCCACCTGGGGAGAGACGGGCAACAGTGTAGCAAGAAATGGAAGGCTTTATGATTGGTTTGTTTTAAGATTTTATTTATTCAATTTGAAGAGGAGAGACAGAGAGAGAAGGGGGAGGAGCAGGAAGCATCAACTCCCACCTGTGCCTTGATCAGGGTTTCAAACCGGTGCGGCCTCAGTGTTCCAGGTTGAAGGAAATGGAAGGTTTTTTTAATTTTATTTTTGTATTTTTCTGAAGCTGGAAACGGGGAGAGACAGTCAGACAGACTCCCTCATGCGCCCAACCGGGATCCACCCGGCACGCCCACCAGGGGGCGATGCTCTGCCCACCAGGGGACGATGCTCTGCCCCTCCGGGGTGTCGCTCTGTTGCGACCAGAGCCACTCTAGGGCCTGGGGCAGAGGCCAAGGAGCCATCCCCAGTGCCCGGGCCATTTTTGCTCCAATGGAGCCTCGCTGCGGGAGGGGAAGAGAGAGACAGAGAGGAAGGAAAGGGGGAGGGGTGGAGAAGCAGATGGGCACTTCTCCTGTGTGCCCTGGCCGGGAATCGAACCCGGGACTTCTTCACGCCAGGCCAACGCTCTACCACTGAGCCAACCGGCCAGGGCGGAAATGGAAGTTTTTTAATTGAAGACTTCTGCCCTTTGATTCTTGGAGGAGGAAGGGGAGAATTTAGTTTTTCAAGTCAATAATATTGTACAGAGATGTATTCATTTATGTAACAAGAACTTACTGCATGCCCACCATGGGCCAGGTGATATCTACATAGACCCTGAGGATATCGCAGTGAACGAAGCATATCCTCGCCTTCCTGGATCTTCCCTTCTCAGCTTCTCCTCTTCCCTTGTAGCATCACCCTCCTGGCTCACCCCACACACACCTGCCTGCTGCTGACCAGCACAAATATCTGACTTCGATAAATTACAAAGCTACCATTAGCCTGAGGAAATTCGGGGAATATTCAATTACAGAAAATGAAAGGTTGCTTAGCTGGGTTTGATCCCGGGCCTTTCTGCTGTTCCTGCTCCACTCCTTAGAGGCTAATCTTGTTAATGGTCTGTTCCTCCTTCTTCCTCAGCTCAATGCTAGGTGTACTGTATTTACTTCAGCCCACTTTACAGGAAAAGTGTGACTTGAACATATTTGGTCTCTGGTCCTACCTTCATAAATTTCTGGTCAGAAGTGCCATTTATCTCCCTCCGTAGTGCGATCTATATATATATTTCTCTTTTCTCTCCATTCTCCTCCACCCCCTTAATACCTTGCATTTTGGTATTGTGGAAGATATTCTTCTTTGGAGTTTGCTTTTTCCTAAATGTATCTATTCATCCTCACTACCCACCCCACCCCCACCCCCCGGTTTTAAGGGTCTGAGATGTCCCTTGGCAGCTGGGATTTCTATATCATCTTTATCATATCCCTGCCGAAAGATTTGGGCTCCACGTTACCAGGGTAATCCACTCTGGGTAGCCTCTCACTATTGTCATCTTCATAATGTATTAGATGAATATGATTGGAAACATTACAGTAATCAGCTAATGGTACTTGATAATGTACTTGTAATCAGGTTTATAATGAACTGTTGTCATTTGTCACCGTGCAGAATGGGCAGTGGACAGGTTCCTCTTAAACACTGATCATTTCAAAGAAATTATGTTAATCATGTAATCAGAAAAGATTTTTGAAAGAATTTATTTCCCATTATTTTAATCAGAAGCATATTTTGGTCATGAAGAAGAAGAAAGAGAGGGGGGGCAGGGAGAAATGGAGGAAGTGAAGAGAGAGAGAGTGAGAGAGAGCAAGTCAAGTCATGTCTCTTTAGAGATAAGCTTATGTGTTGTTTTTGCCCTTGAATTCTTGTTGCCTATTAACTGGGTTTGCTTATGTGAAAATCTCTACAGACATCTAAATTTACTAGACTTAATAGAAGGAAGGAAAGAGAGTTTTCTGCAGCCCTATTGTGTGCCAGGCATGTGCCAATAGCTTTATGGATATTAACTGAGGTTCAAAAAGAGATAAGGGATGTATCTATGATTACATAACTAGTGAGTATTGAAACTAATCTTTGTCCTAATCTTTTCTCGCTCCAAAGTGTCTAGACGTGAAGAGGCTACTCTGGAGACATTTTCCCCTATATTTTCTATATGTGTTTTTCTATATTTGCTTTTAAAAATATTTTCTTTTCACCTCTTGGTGAAATACAACAATAAGAATATACATGCATGTAAAAAAAAGCCAATAATACAAATAAAATAGTTTAAATTACCATACTTGAAATGACTTTATAAAACCTTCTCTTTCATAGTAAAACACTTTATAAATACTTTACATGGATGTGAGGAGGAGGATGAAAAAATTAGAAGAAAGATTTTAACTTAAAATTAGGAAATTGAGCATTCTCAACAAAAACTAAAGCTAAAAATTGCATTCAGGCCCTGGCCGGTTGGCTCAGCGGTAGAGCGTCGGCCTGGCGTGTGGGGGACCCGGGTTCGATTCCCGGCCAGGGCACATAGGAGAGGCGCCCATTTGCTTCTCCACCCCCCCTCCTTCCTCTCTGTCTCTCTCTTCCCCTCCCGCAGCCAGGGCTCCATTGGAGCAAAGATGGCCCGGGCGCTGGGGATGGCTCCTTTGCCTCTGCCCCAGGCACTAAAGTGGCTCTGGTTGCGGCAGAGCGACGCCCCGGAGGGGCGGAGCGTCACCCCCTGGTGGGCAGAGCGTCGCCCCCTGGTGGGCGTGCTGGGTGGATCCCGGTCGGGCGCATGCGGGAGTCTATCTGACTGTCTCTCCCCGTTTCCAGCTTCAGAGAAATACAAAAAAAAAAAAAAAAATTGCATTCAATCCAACTCAATTCAGTAATCCTATTTGGAGGACAATCAACTTGTGGCCTAAGGCCTGCAAAACCAAGATGGTAAGAAATAAAAGATAAATGACAAAGTTTTGTTATCTATAGAATAAAAAGTCAAAATGGAGATAATAAGTGTCACTACCATAATTGAGAAAGAAAATACAATAAAATATGAGAAATCTTTATTAAAAGAACACAGGGCTGATCACAATAGATTTCTATTATTATTTCATGGGAAAAACATATACTCTCATTTTTAATTAAGGTTTTTGGGGTTTTTTGCATAAACACACAAAGGGAGATTCTTTTCCCTCCATTGTTAAGTTCTATTCTGGCAAATGTGCCTTTCTTATATAGTTGAAGTTTAGAAGTAAGAGAGTCCGTTGGTGTAAATGTTTTCCCTGCGTGAGGAAACAGTTCCCACCTGATAGAGCTGGGAAGAGTGGCCATGTAGCTTGCTTCAGAGTGAAGGTCCAGGTGAGCGCAGGGCTGGGGACAAATCCTGGTGTCTGCTCCCGGCAAAAGTGGGTTTCCCACCTCTATTCTAGTGGGCCAGGTTATAGTCTTTCTTGCTGAAGTATAAAGGAAAGCGTGATGTAAATGCCATCCAAATGACTTGCATAGTTGAAGAAAAAGATAATTGGACCAGAGAGCAAATCACTCCTTTCCCCTCTCCTTTTTCTTCTTTCTCTTCTTTCTAAAAGCTGTTTTTCAATATCTTTGTAACATAACAAAGAACTTGTCATCTTAAAGTAGATAAATATAAAATAAGTATAATATTTACAATATATTATGTCACATATATCATATAAATATAATGCAAATATAGAAATTAAATGTAATTTCACTGTCAAAGTCTAGCCAGTTAAATGGGAAGGCCTGAAAGGAGTAAAATAGATTAATGGAGAGTGAAAATCCCTCCCTCACACACACAGTAAGGAGTAGGAGAATATCAGAGTACAAGTGCTTCTGGTCTGAGAATTGTCAATAAATTTATTTGATTATATGCTGCTGTTTCCACTGTCTCTTGGATTAGCCTCCATTACCGCCTTTTCAGATGCAAATTAGATTCCTGAGCTCTCTGGCCTTCAGCTTCAGTGGCTGTGGGCTGCGTGGGAATGACACGAGTCACTGGAGTGGAAATACTCTGTTGAGTGTCAGCAGTGGGGATCAGAGTAATTGATTTATAAACTCTGACCTGGTAACACGTTACATTCACCAGGAGAGCTTTGAAAATACAGTATATCCATGCTGTCTTTCACCCTTGACCAACTAAGTCGGAATCTTTTAATATGTATTTGGGGGAAGGGCCCCTGTGGGTCATCATGCATAAACAAACAAGCAGACAAACAAACTCTCAGAAAGTTTCTAATGTCACCAGCATTCACAACCACTGGTTGAGCAGATTCTCCCATTCTGCATGAGATTCTTAGAATTTACCACAAAGTGTCAATTGACACATTTGAGGCAAACTTTGTTCTTTGATTTTTAAATAAGAAGGTTTTAAAATGTAATTATTTCCCTTTATTTTCATTTTTTCTACTTTTTTTTTTTTTTGCTGTTTTTGATTTCTTCTTCTATTTTCTTACTCCAGATTGTCCTAAGCTGATATTTCACATATTGCTTCGTATTACCTGTTTTACAAATGTTCTGGAAAGTCTTTGCTTGGTTAGATATCGTGTTCTGTTCTTGGTTTAACGTCAACATTAAACTGAGATTATTGCTGCAGGAGGAGGTACTTTTGTTCTGAGCTGTGATAAGTCAATATGTTTCCTTCTGGCAAACAGATGGTGAAACAAAGCTTTGCTTTTGTTCTGAGGAGCTGCTTGAGTAGGGACTCTATGACAGATCCTACAAAAGGACTGCTCTGTCACACCACTTGATGTGAAGAGCAGACAGAAAGTCACAGCCACTGTCAGGTATTTCATCACAGGGGACAGAAGCTGTGTCTCCCTGTCATGTAACTCAGTCGCTGACTCAGAAACCCTTTCTATTTTCTCCAAGGGAAATCATCATAACTAAATTGTCTGTCCTAGAGTGGGTACGGTATTTTTTTTTCTTTTTACAGAAATGAAACATTAGCAATTGAATATATATCTTTGAAAAAGCTTAAGTGGCTTATTAACAACAAGTGTTGCCTTTATAGAAATGATTGACTCTCTTTCTCATTAGGCCTTTTATGAAAGACAAGTTTATGTCACACACAGAATTTTATATTCATATAAAAATAAATTATATGTAATGTGAATATTATACACTTACTTTCTCCATATCTTAAAGGTACAGGTCAGGATTTACGTTAAGGTTCGCCTGACGCCATACCTTGTCTCCCAAAGTGTTTTCTCAGGAACCTTGGAATCCTGCTATGTCGCGTGTTTTAGGAACTTTCTCCAGGCTTTTTGATTCCTCCCCTGGCTGTTGTACTGGACTGTATGCCAGCTTTAGCCTTTCTTGAAGCTGGGTCTCTAATTCACTTATTTTTCCATATTTATCATTTGCTGGTATATTTGGTCTCCCTATCATAACACATTTTCTTCTTATATAATCAGTTCAGTTATCAAGGGATTAATCACGTCTCTCTGTAGCCTCATAGCACTTTAGCAGTGCCACTCAGAGGTCCGGTTGCTCAATTATCTGAGTCCATTTGGTTCCCCGAGAGTTACTCTAGCAGCTTTTAAGTCTAAGTATTGATATCTAGAATATTCTGGAAATTTAGATAGATAAAAACATGTGTCCTGTCCCTTTTTACTTGACTTTTAAATAATATTTAAAGAAAGACAGGCAGACAGATATATGCTGAGTATGAAAGTTATCATTCAAGACAGCTTGTTGACATTGATCTACCAGGAAGTTCGATGAACTCCAGTTCACTTTATGATGATTTAGACTATTGTGAGGTGAAGAGGATGTTGCTCATGTAACTGATACCAAAAGATGGGCTGTTTCTCAAAAAGAGGAATATGCATTTCTTCCTTAAATTAATTTACAGTTTACATTGATTGTATGTTCCTGACCTGGCTCTGTTTCCAGTGGACAAACAGGTCTGTGATCAAACCAGCTAGATGGGAAAGTGTGCGCCCTTGGGTGCTGAGGGCTGTAAGGCCCAGGAGGGTTTGGCTGGTGAGCAGCTAACCTGCTGTGGGCGTGTCTGCTCTGTGCCCATCAGATTCCTCTGTCCTTTTCTTGTCAGCGTCTCGCCTCTGTGTTTCTGACACTGGGCTTTGAACGTGACTTCCATGTTTGTCCAGGCCCTTTCCTTGTCTCCTAGCCTCTTACCCTGTCTTCCTGGCCCTGCCCTGCGGTAGGGCTTTGTATCCTGCCTGCCCTTCTCTGACTGAAAGTCTAACTTTACTCCTGACATTCTGGAAGCCTTTTTGTCTATTCATGATTGAAGATGGGCCTTGAAATCTTGCTGTCTTTCTCTGGAAACATTTGTTATGTGCTCTACTCATTCCAGACTATCCGCCAGACAGACTCAGCTGTGATGAAGTGTCTAAGATAACTTACTTGCCTTCAGTTACTTTTTTTTTTTAAAGGAACATGATAAATTAATCTTATATTTGCAGTTTTCTTCATAACTTAAAGCTATTTCTCTCCTAATTATACTCCCCATTTCTTTGGAGGACAATGAAATAAAAAACTATCTTTGGATTTGATATAATTAAATTTACGTGTTTTTTTTTTTTTTTTTTTTTACTTATCCTATGATATTTTAAGGTTTGCAAATATATTGAAATTCAAAAGTCACCTAAATCACTGGGTCACTTATCACTCTGTAACCATTTTCTTCTGTTGAGAAGTAGCAGGGCATTAGGAGAGGAAGTTAAAGAAAGCTTTTCGGCCTGACCTGTGGTGGCACAGTGGATAAAGCGTCGACCTGGAAATGCTGAGGTTGCCGGTTCGAAACCCTGGGCTTGCCTGGTCAAGGCACATATGGGAGTTGATGCTTCCAGCTCCTCCCCCTTCTCTCTCTCCTCTCTCTAAAATGAATAAATAAAATAAAATAAAAAATTAAAAAAAAAAAAAAAAAAAAGCTTTTCTTCCCCTGTGTAGTGTGAATCTGTCTCTGGCTA
Source organism: Saccopteryx leptura (assembly GCF_036850995.1). Taxonomy (NCBI): domain Eukaryota; kingdom Metazoa; phylum Chordata; class Mammalia; order Chiroptera; family Emballonuridae; genus Saccopteryx; species Saccopteryx leptura. Next base: position 20,947,940 of record NC_089505.1, on the reverse strand, counting down.
CCCTGGTAGCAGCTTTTCCAAGGTGGTCTTCACACTTGGCTATAAAGAATACAGAATTGATCAGACTTCCAAATATTCCTTTATTTATTTATTTTTTTATCACAGAATTGACTCCTGAGGAGAGAGCCCAAAAGATTGCCAAAGCCATGCGCAAACAGTCTTCTGAAGTCAAAGAGAAGTGGGAAAGTCTAAACGCTGTGACCAGCAATTGGCAAAAGCAAGTGGACAAGGCGCTGGAGAAACTCCGAGACCTGCAGGGAGCTATGGACGACCTGGATGCGGACATGAAGGAGGCGGAGGCTGTGCGCAACGGCTGGAAGCCCGTGGGCGACCTGCTCATCGACTCGCTGCAGGATCACATTGAAAAAACCATGGTCAGCATCACTGCCTCAGATAGAGCATTTAAGAAATGTAAAACACAAGTAAAGAGAGCCAAATAGAGAACTTGTTATAAGGGATTGTCATAAGCTCAATGCCATCACAGCCCTTACCAAAACCAGACTATAGAAACTGTCAGTCACACAGATGTTTTCCAATGCCCTTAACCATTGGAATGCCCTTCCCCCAAATAACAAACGTGACTTTTACAATAATTTACTTTCATTTTACTTTATATTTTCTTCATTCAACTCTGCATTGGTAAACACTGACTTGGTTTTTAAGAAATATTTTAGAGTCCCTTTTAATCTCCAGATTATCTTTCTCTCTCTCTTTTTTTTTTTTTTTTTGCAATGTATTTGTTAAGACAGTTGAATTATTTGTTTCATAGTGTTTCTCACAGCTTGGATTTTGCAGAATGTCATCCACATGGTATCTATCGTCTTGGAAGGTTCCTCTCTACTCTGTATTTCTAGTAAATTGGTTGTTGAATTTATAGTTTTAAACAAAAGCATACTGGTTTACTGGGAATTCTTGTCTACAGATATCATATTATCTCATTGTATATACACTATAGATATACTATCTATAGTACATATATTATATAGTATAGCTGTACTATATAATAAGGGTTGTTTATATATTTAAAATAAGGGTTTGAATATATTAATGAAGGATTAGTTTAGCTATAAATTCTGTTTGTAGTCAGGAACTTGCCAAAATTAAGAATGTTAGACCTATTTTCTAGACCCCCTTTGGCTCCAATATTCTAGAACATACCCAGGAATAACAGTTAATGAGATTTAGACAAATAACAGCTTTAGAGTATAGTGCAGTTTTTAATAGCGTAGCAAAATATATACTAGGTAGTTATGAATCAAATCAAAGAAATACCCAGCTATATACTAGGTAGTTATAAATCAAATCAAAGAATAAAACAGTGAAAAATCGTGTTAGAATGACAACATGCAACATGAATTGGACTTTTATTGGAAAAGACATCCCTATTTTGTGCAGACATTGGATAATACTTTCCATTGGTTTGTATACGTGTGGCGGAATAGGAAGAGAAGAAAGGTCTAGGTAACTAACTGAATGCTTAAGCAATTTACGTGTGTGTGTGTGTGTGTGTGTGTGTGTGTGTGTGTGTGTAGACATAGGAATAATACAATAGCATTTGTTGAGGTTTACCATGTGCCAAGAACTGTTCTTAGCCAGTTTACATAGATATCTCTTTTAATCCTCACCCTAACCCAACAAAATAGGTCTTATTATTATTATAATACCCATTTTACACATGATGACATTGAAGATTCTGCTTAAGCCTACATTGCTACTGCAGGATGGAGTTTTCATGATTTATTTTTTGCTCTTTTCTTTCATTATAGAGACCTCATTCACAATAAGGTAATTATGCACAGTTTTGATCATCTACTTAAATTCAAAGCTTTAACAGTTACGTATTAAATTTTAAACTTAATATTATTACTAAAAGAGTATTGGTGCCTGCCATCTTTTATTTTAAAGATACATAAGTTTCTAGCCACCCTAGGAATTAAGTAGGCTTCTCCCTACAACTCTAATATCCTACAAACTATTTCCATGGATAGATCTGGGTGTAAAATAACCAACTGAACATAAAACTTTGTTGGAAGTTGCATACTTCTTCTTTTTTCAAACATGGTTTTAAACACTGAAGATCTTTAAGTCAATGGTTTACAAAAAGTGTATTCTTTTTGCTGTTTTTTTATTGATAGGTTTTAGAGAGATAGAGAGAGGAAGGGAGAACGAGAGAAAGAAGTATGCATTTGTTGTTTCACTCAGTGGTGCACTCATTGGTTGCTTCCTGTGTGTGCCCAGACTGGGGATGGATCCCACAACCTTGATGTTTCGGGAAGATGCTTTAACCAACAGAGCTAACTGGCCAGAGCAAAAAGTATGTTCTGTTGGACTGCAAAATGCCTCTTGGTTAAAGCAAGAATTTATCCATTTGAATTTGAAAGCATCAATTTTTAAATTAGGATGATCAGTGTTGGATGAAAAATTAAAAGTTATATCTGGGGTGGTTAAAATGCCTAAAAGTTTTGGAGTTGTTAATCCCATTTGATTAAAGAAATTATCTTCCTCTGCATCTAAATCCTTTTGTTCACATCTCTGCTTCGGTGGAAAGTTACAATTAATATTTAAGAGAAAGGAATAAAGTGTGGATTAAAATATTTTAACATCTTATTAGGAAAAAAAGCAAAAATCTAGAATAGATTCACAGTCTGGGTGTTTTACATGTGTTCTAATATATGTATTATATATACCCCAAATCCCATCGAAGCTGTAGGCAGATGAAAATCTGTACTTTTTACCGCTAAATATTATTAAACATGCCGAAGAGAGTGGGAGTCAAAATCTTTGGGGTAATCAAAGAAAGTTTACACCTTAAAATTATGCTCAGCCATTTTGATGTGCATAATTCACACCTTCTGACAGGAGACCCTTTGGGATTCACATCTGCCAGCAGGCTGCAGGGCAGTACCTTCAATCCTAGCACGTGTTTCTGTTTTTACCGCAAGAAGACCACGGAGACTTTTACTCTCCTATAGAAAAGTGCAGCCAGAACATGATAAATTGCTTCTTTACAACACAGCACATGGCAGATCTGAAACCATTTTAAAACTTGCTTTATTCCAAGCCTCTTCATTCGGAAGCTCTTACAAACCAAAAGATAAACATTCTTAAGAGATTTCTTGTTGCCGTACAATTACCTGACCAGCACCCCAAAAACAAACCCTGCAGACCTAGTTTGCCGAAGGTCTTTTATTTCTTTCTATATTTTTATTTTATTTTTATACCTGATTATAAAAGCATATGCGTAAATTATGAAAAACCTTGAAAACAAAATGAAAAATAGAGAGGTAAGAAAACAATTATTCATTAGCTTACCCCACAAAGAAAAATTACTATAAACAGCATTGATTGTTAATTTTCTTTCAGTCTTTTTTTAATATATTTTCTTGACTACATAGTGATTATATTACATTGTGTGTTTGTATTGCCAAAGGTCTTTTAATTTTCTAACCTGTGGCTTGTAACAGATAAGCATTCCTTTTTGGGAGAAGTTAAAACTCCTTTATTGCCCTGGAGGATTTAAAAAATCTGTCTTCATGTTATAACCTAATTAATTTTTTTTCACATCTTTAGAAAGAATACTGGTTATTTAATAACCTTCTATAAATCTGAGAATATTTTCTAGCGTTTCGTTTTTAATCTTTAATATCTACATTTTGGTATTTCACAGCTATTGATTGTACAAACTGATTAAAATTCTTGAGTCCTCCAAGGTACTCAAGGAGAGAGTATGCATGTGTAATATTAAAATTGCAACGGAAGAAAGCTTGCAAGGTTTTAAGTTCTGTCGTTTTTATCAAACTGAATGTGAGGGAGGCCAGGACTCTTCGAAGTCCAGGCTGAAAATTCTCTTCCCTTACCCTTAACTGCCACTTAGCTCTGTCCCATGCTTCTATTTCAATGATGTATTCCTTAAGCCTATGTTATATTAACAAAATGCCTTTGTCATCATGTGACAGCGTTCCTCGTTGGACTGCATTGTGTGTCTGTTTGTGTGCGTGCTCTCTGACCTCAGCCATGGGGAAGAACCGTCACAACTCTGAGTTCCTCCTGGCTCTGTTTTGCAGCCCTTTATGTCTTTGTGGACTTGCCTTCTCTAAGGTTTGGAAATGCTGACGTCTTTAGAGTTCTGGCAGTATTTCTTACCTTGTGCACGTTGACCTTCCGGTTCACTGTTTCAAAGGTCGTTTTATACACTGCTCCCTCCGACGTCTGTCCTGGTCACTCCACCTCTGGCTCCAGCTCTGTCCTTCTGACCTTCCCCCCTTGAGTTTCTTTATGTGGCTTTTGGGCATGTTCAAGAATTTTGAAACACTAAAACCATTTTCTGACTTACCTAGAATTCGTTTATTTTAAAAAATAGTTATATTCTTAATATTATTTTGATGTTTATCAGTCATGATGATTCTTTTTAGCCTCTATGTGTTTTATAAGGAAGAGTGATATAGGGAAACTAGAAATGTTAGGGAGGAGAGAGGGAAGGAGGGAAATGGTAAATGGGGCTTTCTCTTTTATACTCAAAAAGGAAGAAACCCAATTAATAGTTGTAGTGTTTTAATAAAATTTTATGTCCTCCAAGCACTTTAATATATATTATTTCAGTAAACTGAGAGTGCTGAAAGAGGGTTGGAAATGGGGCTCACAGGCATGTGCCTAGTTTCGTAGGAGATGGGGGTTGTAGAGATGATAACACGGGGGTGGGGGGGGCTGATGCTAATGGGATGATTACAGACCTACTACCCAGAAGTTCAGTTTGGTACTTGGTTAATTCTAGTTTGGGGATATACCCAATTCTGTTCCCAAATCCATATTGGCTCAATTTTGCCTCAAATATCATTTTTGTGGGCCTTTGTCAATAGAAAGGGATTCTGCCCCTCTTGTATTGCAAACTTGGTGTGAATGCTGCCAGGAGTCTGTCTCAGGAAGCTGTGTTCTGCATGCGGCCATTAAGAATATGGATGCTTATAATGCCATGTACTAAGAGCAGTAAGGAATGATACCTCAAATACGTAACAGCTGGATGGTGTGGCCCCAAACAATCAGAGGGGCCTCCACTGTAAACCTTAATACGTGTGTCCAGACATGTCCAAACTGCATGTCCTGGCTGGGTTGGAGAAGGCGAAGAATGCTGAGGAACTCATGGGAGGGGCCTCAGGGAAATCTTTTCTGAAATGGGGTGCGTGGGTGAGCACCTGAGCCGAGTCTTGGAGAAGGGAACGTGAACATGGAGGCAGGTGGAATTAGGTGGAGAACGGAGAAAATGTAGTGTTTTCATTATTCTGTTTGCTCTAATGGATACATGACTGTCATTGGCCCCAAATATTTGTTTTTCCCTTCTTTCCATGGACTCCCCACCCCTACCCATATGAGCTCATTCTGCGCCAGAAGTGACATTTGTCAGTTTGAAGCATTATTTACCTCTTTTCTAAAAGACTCCATTTCTCCGCCCCACCTCTAACCACAGTGATTCCAGATGTTTTTCAAAGGGACAAACACGTCTCCAGAATATAATGGCCATAGGTGTTGTGGTTATGGAAGTTGTTTTTACTGGCCACTTTCTAACTTAGTTTTCCATGGAATCTTGTTAAAATCAAGTTGTTGCATCAGGTGAAAAAATATTTAGGTTGCCATATGAAGAAAGAAAAACAAAGCAAAATATGAAAGAAACTTAAAGATAGAATGAAGACTAGAAATTAGGAAAGTGGATAATAATGGCGAACATTTTCCGGACTAAATTGCATAGAATGTAAAATTTGAAGGAAATACATAATCACTTAAATGTGTTGGCACGATCACGTTTCTCTTCACGATCTGTTTTAGTTTTCCTGCAACATAAAGGAAGAGTTTTTCCTTTTAAGGCTTAAAATGTATTTTAATAAGTTGATGCTGCCTTACTGCTCTATTTCTCAGAAAAACTTAAAGGAAGACCCTTGAGTTCGTGGTCCTGGTTGCTGAAAACCTGTGCTAAGTCAGCTCTGGGTGATTAGGCCACTGTCCTTGGCCTCTCAGCTCATCTTGCCATTGTCTTTGAAGGAAAGTTCGAAATCCTACCTTTGGTTCTAGCCTCTTCTGATGGCATCGTTATTGTCCTTTTCTTTTTCCAGGCATTTAGAGAAGAAATTGCACCAATCAACTTCAAGGTTAAAACAGTGAATGACCTGTCCAGTCAGCTGTCTCCACTGGACCTGCACCCATCTCTAAAGATGTCTCGCCAGCTTGATGACCTTAATATGCGATGGAAACTCTTGCAGGTATCCGTTGATTCCTCTTCCTAATCTAGGTTTACAACTTCGTGGGTCTTTGAACCTTATATCCCACAATTCTACTGTACATCATGACTTTTTCTTTCTTTGTTGTTGTGTTTGATTTTGGATTCATAGCACGTCAGGTATCTTTCAGTCTCTTGAACTCACAGACCTCATTTATTTAGGACTTTATTTTTTCATGTAATTTTTTGATGTGCTGTTCATATGGTATTAGTAGAAAATTGCAAAAGGTCAAATAAATCACAGTAATTGAAACGTATGGTAGGTCACAGAACCATTTTTTCCCATCATGGCTTATAAAGGAGTCATTTTTCTTACTTTAATTGTGTATTTTTTTATTTCTCTTGAAAAGTTAAAGTCTCCATCCTTCTTACTCCAACTGCTTGCTCTTAAGTTACCCTTAGTTCTAACACATTTATACTGTTGTGGTATTTACCTTTAGCTCTAAAATCTTAGCTGCAGTAATGCAGTTATTTTAATGACTATAGATCTTACTGGCTTGTCCCAGATTTCATAGAGCCAAACCAAGAAGAACCTTCTCATGTGTTATTAGGTATCAGCATTTGCAAGCCGCTACCCATGCAAGTCAATAGTGTTAGTTCCCAGGTGTCATAATAATCATTATTTTTTCTGAAAACTAGCAGGATAATTTGAATGGGAGATTGAAAAAATAATGCTTACTATTTTCTCTCTATATTCTGGGCCTAAAATGTAATATTTCATAAAATAAATATGTAATTTTGAGGTGGCACATAGAAACATTTTAAGGTATAATAGTTATTCTGAATTAATTCAAACATTGAAACACACAATGGTTCTTATTTTCTTCATGAACCTGAAGTGTAAGAGATGAGTTGTGTAGCCTCAGACAGTCTTTTCTGTCTTTGAAAGAGTATGAATAATCTGGGATTTGTAAAACAGGGTACATTATACTCCAGCGTGCTTTTCTAGTGAATGAAAGACAGAAATATTTGACCTTTCCTCCCTTTTCCTTCTGCTTTGTTTCTCTAATTTATCATCTTTATATAGGTGTTTCTGTGGTCCATCCTGGTTTTCTTCCCATCCTGCTTCTGTTATCACCATCTGCAAAGATTAGAAGTCAGGGAATATGTTGTGCTTGAAAGAGGATATGTGTTCTGTCTTCCTTATCTCCGAGCCTGGTGTCTGCTGGAGCTCAGATGTTAGCTGCTGGTTGAATACGAGGGGAAGTCTATGCTTCCAGACAACACTGTTAGGTTTCAGGAGGAGCATCTTGTTTTCTCCTCCTGAATGTAAAGTGTGGCACTGGAACGCTCTCTTGGCCTTCATGAAAAAAGTACTTGTTAATAAAACTTAAATAGCCAGCCAGGAGAAACTAGAGCTGCCCAGTGAGCCAGAGATATACACGTTTCATTTACAAGCAGCTGCAAATAAGATTGGCAATCTAAGTGGAACAGCTGGCTAGCACTACAGAGATGAAGATCAGGAAAAAGGACATGGCAAAGTCAGTAGGCTGTGTGCAACTGTGATGGACGGGCAGCAGTTTCTAGTGTACCAACTCTGCATTTTCATAGTGAAGAATGTTAACCATACAACATGTGTAAACAAAGATATAGACTATATTAATCTGCTGGTATATGAATACCCTCAAATCAAGATAATTGGACAGAAACTTGGAGGAAGTTAAAATATTTCATACTCATGTGTCTATCTATCTATCTATCTATCTATCTATCTATCTATCTATCTATCATCTCTCTATCATCTAGCTATCATGCAGGTCAGCCATCTCTCTTTTTATCTCTCTATTTTCTCCCTTGGAATATTTTAGACTTTCATTTGCTCCCTGTAGCACTTTTTGCCACATTTCGTAGAAAAGAGAGATGAGTAGACACTGACCTCATGGCCACATTCTGACCTGAGATGCTTTAGACCCTGACTGCTTCTGAGGCAATGTTGAGTGACATTAAAGGCATAGATTCTGGCACCTGATTAGATGGTTATGAATATTAGCACTGCTACACACTAACTTTATGTCCTATACCTCTCTTTATGTCTCAATGTCTTCATCTGTCAAATGGTCATTATAATAAATAATGCTCACCCAATGTAGTTGTTCTGAGGATTAAAAGACTTATTTCATATAAATTGCTTTGAAGAGTGCCTGGCACTATTTGCTGTTTCTTGGTGCCAGAAGGAGTCTATTTTCATCCCAGTATTTTGATTCCAGAGATAGAGAAGGAATCTGTACAGGCAATATCTTGAGCAGTCGCATCATTTGCTATAACAACTAAATCAAGAATATTATTAAAGTTATTGTTTTGAATTCAAGTTATTTTTGGGTGTGACATGCAGGTTTCTGTGGATGATCGCCTTAAACAGCTTCAGGAAGCCCATAGAGATTTCGGACCCTCTTCTCAGCATTTCCTTTCCAGTAAGTACTAATAAACTCGACTGATCTCATTCATTGAATGAATCAGCGTGCTCTTTCACTCAAGAAGCTGTATTCCTTGCTATAAATATATTTACTTACATTAGATAAATACAGGCAGTCCCCAGGTTACGAACGAGATAGATTCTGTAGGATTGAAAATGTCTAAGTATTTATACGCACAGAAAGGTAAAAATAAATACTATGTTAAGACAAACATCTGTCTAAGCTGAATTTAATAGGTAAATGTATCTATTCCAACTTACATACAAATTCAACTTAAAACAAACCTACAGAACCTATATTGTTCATAACCCAGGGACAGCCTGTTTATGTAAAAGGTTGTATTAACATTAATGACAATATTGTTTATTGGTTTTCATTTGTAAAAACCCAGTCACAATTGATAAGTCTTTGAAGTGCAGCCAAAGTCTTGAGCCATGGCCTTCCACTAAGCCACCTGTTATGCTAACTGCTGTGGTATATCCTCATTGCTCTGCCGTACGCAAAGGTTATGAGCTTTTTTACAATAAAGAAATCATTTTTATATTTAAAGACTGTAAATAAATTGTTTCTACTTAAAAAGTGCTAATTAGTTTAAAATGCACCTGTGCCTTTAAAAGTAAAGCTTCATTCTCCACAGATCTTTAAATGAGAAAATTTTGGTTTATTAGACTGCATTCATATTTAGCTTTTTTTCTGGTCAGGTATTACAGATTTAGCCAAACCACATATGTAGATTTTTATGTAATATTCTCCAATTCTTTGTAAGGGCTGTTGATGAGCTCTTGAGGAAACTGGAGAATATAGGACTCAGTCTCCCAGATTGAGGTTAAAATAGTAATTCTGCTTTTTACCAGACCTGTGATCTATGAGGGTTAATTTCTTTCTCTTAAAATTCCTATGATAATATTTATCATAGGAATTAAAATTAAATGAAAAATCATATTGAAAATTAAATGAAAAATCATATTGAGTTACACAAAGCCCCTGACATAGCACAAATGCTTTCACCAAATGTTAATTTCTTCCCTTTCGTTATCTCTGGCAAACACATCTAAGAAAACATATTTCAGTGTAGTTTAAAACTTATGTCACAGCTTATTTCCCAGTTATAACTTCTTTGTATCTATAACCTTAGAGAGAAACCATGTCTTCCAACTAAATTGATTACAGTTGTTATATTTTCTCTCAGTCTTTTGTCATGGTTGATAATCTGCCTTACCTCGATTCAAGGTCAGGCTTTTCTTTTTCAACTTCAAGAATAATCCTGACCAGTCATTACCCGCCTTTCTTGCCCTACACACAGTGCTCAGACTGTCTCTTCCTCTCCTCCCCGACTTAGTTCACACACCTGAGCCCTTAGGTAGCCTAACTTTGAGTGATCTGTAGTCCTTCCTGTAATATACTGTCTACCTGGGTGCCTGAGCACATTTCTAAAGTTTGAATACCATCAGTGATGACCAAGTAAATAGGCAGTCTACTCATTTGGTCTGAATCACTCCAGATTTCTGCAACTTAATTTTACAAAATATAAAGCTATGTGCTTTATATTCCAAATTAAAGAGGAATTTAACACTGAACTGAGATTCTATTTACAGTTCTGGTATGAGGATTATTCATCTATTAGTACTGATGAAACCCTATACTTTTCACCTAGCAACCATTCTTTTATAATAAAAAATCAAACTCATGTTTCTTAGGAAATGAAACATTGTAAAAACTGAAGCCCAAGCACTTCTCCTTTAATTATCCAACACTCCAAAGAGGTCAGAGTTACTCAAATCAAAACAATTATTAAAATGAATCAAGAAGTGTAAACAAAAAATCCCAATTAATAAATTTCATAATTGTTATCCCTTGTTGCTTGGAATCTTTGGCTTTATTATATTTCTGGGATGTTAGCCCTGGTTATGAAAGGAGCCTGTTTAGGCACAAGATAAAAACTGACCTATTGGCCTGGGGTGCAAACATTAAAGCGAGGTTGGCTCTAATGGGAGAAATTTAATATACCTAGTTCCACATTTTCACCCCTTTTTACACTTTCATGGACAAAGTTGGAGAAGGAAGTGCTTACATTTTATAAGGAGAGGAAAAATTGTTGAGTAGAAAAATTGCTGAGCTAGAGATCACGTCTGAGCTCAGCCATTTTCTTGGGCAAATTATTTCATCTCTAGTGTTTATTTCCTCATTTATCAAATAGAGCTTTAGTATGTATCCTGTTGGCTTCCTTTTCAAGGATATATTAGAAAATACCTTTGCGAAGTTTAGAATGCTATATATTTTTAAGGTATTAATATAACATGAAATTCAGAAAAGAATCATTGGTGAAAATTGGTTAGATAAGTTTATAGTGATAATTGTGAAGTTTCATTTTTTTGAACTTGTTTTTTTATTGGTTCATTTAGCAAAATTCTTTAAGAGTTCTAGACTCACAGGTATAACTCTTCTTAAATAAGTCTTGAAACAGTTGGTTTAATGTAGGGATAATATATTTTTATAAATAAGGAGGAATGGAATTCTAAAAAAAAAAAAATACCTTGTGAAACAGTTGATATAAAGCCTCAATCATACTGATGTCAGGTGTAAAACAGTAGGAAATTCTATTTCTGTGCATTTCAGATCAAAATATGTATTTGGGATTCTTCTATCGTTGGTCCTTTACAATCCTTTGCCTATGTTTATTTTAATTTCTTATGTTTTTAAATTCACATAATTGATTTTGCTTAAATGCCATCTGTCCTTAATAGTTATTCCTGTAAATATAAAATAAAGCAAAGTAAAGAATATTATTAGTGTTTTGCAGATTTCAGTCTTGAGAAATCTAGTTTATAACCTGGGTATATACCAGGTAAAAATTATGTTTGTTTTAACTTTATCCATTCATTCTATATATAGTACAGCAAGGGTCCCCAAACTATGGCCCTCGGGCCGCATGTGGCCCCCTGAGGCCATTTATCTGACCCCCACTGCATTTCCGGAAGGGGCACCTCTTTCATTGGTGGTCAGTGAGAGGAGCATAGTTCCCATTGAAATACTGGTCAGTTTGTTGATTTAAATTTACTTGTTCTTTATTTTAAATATTGTATTTGTTCCCGTTTTGTTTTTTTACTTTAAAATAAGATATGTGCAGTGTGCATAGGGATTTGTTCATAGTTTTTTTTTATAGCCTGGCCCTCCAGCGGTTTGAGGGACAGTGAACTGGTCCCCTGTGTAAAAAGTTTGGGGACCCCTGTAGTACAGTTTCCTAATAACACTGAGTTTTAAGCTATCTTGACTATAAATAATACGACTTGATATTTTAAAAAGTGTTTTTATCAACAGGTTTAATTAGCTTGAATTGGTGCTGGAAGTTGAACCTAGGTTGTTTCTTTCCTTGCTCCGAATGAATTTTTAAAGTGACTCTTTGTAAGTAAGGCCTTGCAGATTTCATAATTGTAGGAATTCTGCTGCAAAGCCAGGGCAGTCCTTGTTGAACTGGCTGGAGAGTGTGTCCAGTTGTTTTGCATTAAGGCATAAGGCGGTGGGGTTCACAGCGTTTCCAATAACCTCCCTTTGTCTCCCCAGCTTCAGTGCAGCTGCCGTGGCAAAGATCCATTTCACACAATAAAGTGCCCTATTACATCAAGTAAGTTGATTTTAATTCTCCTTTACGACACCAAGAAAAGAAAGCTGTGTTGATCATTTAAGAGGCTTTTTCTCCTATAACTTTTAAAAGTAGAATTCAGTCCTATTATCTGAAGGAAATTTTGTATCTGTATATTTATGTAGGTAATATATACTTATTATTTGAACAAAATTAGTTTAAAAATCAGAGTGATAATTGTAGTGTATTAGGTTAGTGGTATAGGTGTGTTTAGCTGATATTATTTTAGAGTAGATGATAAATATTTCAGTAAAATGACAGAATTCCTTAATACCCTTGACACAATGATGTTGCTCAAACTGTATTGATTCTAAAGGGTTTTTTATTTCTCCCGGAAACTCTATTTCAGAAATTCCTGTTCTCTTCTCATTTTGATCCACCAAAAAGAAACTGTGTTTTTAACCCTGAAAACGTTCAATATTTTTATGTATTTCTTTGATTTACGGATATTATCTGCAATGTTAGTTTAGGCTCACCACCCTTCATTTCTGTTGTCACTTGACAGTTGGTCCTTTTGACATACTAAGTTTCTCCTTATTGTTGAACATTTTATAAACTTTGTATAATTTAAACAAAGTCTTCTTAGGATTTTATCTTTGGGTTAGTCTAGTGTTGTCATGGGACAGAATGAATACATAGAAATGCTGCAGTCTCTTGAGATGTAAATTAGCAAAGCTATTGATTTACAACGTGATAAAGTGATGAAGAGTCCTAGTTGAGTCTATTTCATGAGTAAGGTAAACAGCATCATAATTGTGGGGAAAATACTGACTTATTTTATCAGGAGACACTTTTGTCTCAGATTAGCCGGGTGACCTCAAGCAAGATGGTAAAGATCTGTGGGCCAAGTTTTCTTTATATCCTTTCTAAAACAGCATGTGGTATCTCCAGAATCCATGCCAACACTAACAATATATTTTTCCAAATTCTTCTTTCTGGAAAACTTGTGTGTGAAGTCAATGTTTTTGAAAGACTATTTCCGTATTAAAGTTTTACTGTGGCTGAGATGTAGCCTTAGGGTATAAAAAGATAAGTAATTTTGTGGTTAACACATAACAGCTACAATAAGCAATATGTGTTATATTGTCTTTAGGGAATTGAATGCTTTTGTCAGTGTCCAATCTATAGTATGCTGAGTTGTAATAAACTCATGGATAAAGTGTCAAATTTGTGCAAGCATGAATGGAAAGAAATCAGAAACTGGGAAAATTGACATGTCTATTGAGAGAAGATGTGATAATCTGATCCATATTTACTTATTTTTATTTAAAATTTTTATTACACGGGGGGAAGGGGAAAGGGGAGAAAGTGAGGGGGTGGGGGGTGGGGAGGGGCACAAAGAAAACCAGATAGAAGGTGACGGAAGACAATTTGACTTTAGGTGAGGGGTATGCAACATAATCAAATGTGAAAATAATCTGGAGATGTTTTCTCTGAACCTATATACCCTGATTTATCAATGTCACCCCATTAAAATTAATAAAAAAATTTTATTACAAATAATAGTAGTAATAATAAAAATAAGAGTTTTAATTTTAATAGAGAATTTAATTTTGATTTAAACTGAATATTGCAGGTTTATGCAGAAATCTGATATAGTGTTATAGGCCGAATAATGGATACAGAGATGCCCCACATCCTGGATGTGCCTGTATTAAGTTACATGACGGTGGAGGTGGGAGCATGAGCTAGGAAGGCAGGAAGCCTCTAGGTCTGGAAAAGACAAGGAAGTGAGATTCTCTTAGAACCTACAGAGAGGAGCACAACCCAGACAACCTTTATTTCAGCCCAAAGGCGAGGGTTATTTTGTGGTAATTTATTACAGCAGCAACAAAAAATGAATACTGGTACGGTACAAAATCCAGAAATTTATGCAAATTAATTAATTAAAAAAACTTTTTGGTTGTTGTATTTTTCTGAAGTGAGAAGCAGGGAAACAGAGAGTCAGATTCATGTATGTGCCTGACTGGGATCCACCCAGGAAACCTACCAGGGGGCGATGCTCTGCCCATCTGGGGTGTTGCTCTGTTGCAACCGGAGCCATTCTAGCACCTGAGGCTGAGGCCATGGAGCCGTCCTTAGCACCCGGGCCAACTTTGCTCCAATAGAGCCTTGGCTGTGGGAGGGGAAGAGAGAGAAAGAGAAGAAGGAGAGGGGGAAGGGTGGAGAAGTAGATGGGAATTTCTCCTGTGTGCCCTGGCCGGGAATCAAACCTGGGACTTCCACATGCTGGGCAGATGCTCTACCACTGAACCATTCGGCAAGGGCCTAAATTAATTGAAATTAACTGACCGAATTAGCCTAGTATCCTGTATCATCTGATTTTTTAAAAAATGTAACTTGGATCTAGTAAGACAGTTTTTTGTTTTATACTAGATAGAGAGAATATTAAATCTCTTGCTTAATGATGTACAATAGTTATTTATTTTATTTGGCACTTTAAAAACCCATCCTTAATTTTAAAACTACTATTAAAAGGGAGTTCTATATGTCCAGGTTGGTACATATGACTAAGAATTACATTGTCTAAGTCAAAATTTCACTAATTCAAAATGTTTATAGTTTTAGTAGGATCTTGCAGGATTGTATCCTCACTCAGTCTGTGAGTCCTTATGGGGTAGACCAGTAGAGTAGAAGCTAGTTTATTTGGTATATCAGCATTTCTGTATATATGATATAGCACTCTTACATATATAATACAATGATGGCCAATATTTTTAATGATGACCTGCAACATTGTGGCTTCCTAACATATCTTTGACAACTTTAGTTAAAGATGGGATTTTTCTAAAAATATATAGTGTTAGTATTAAATGTCTTTTAGGGCTTTCAAATATTTAGAAATCTGTCCATGTGTATAGAATGAAATCTCTTATTTTTAGAAAACGTGTTTAACCAGATTTTTGCATTACTTGATCTGTTGTGTAACTTATGAGTTTATTTCCTCATAAAGAAGGAACATCAATCTTGAGAGGTAGCATTATATGAGCCAGTATTTCCAGATGAAGAATTGTTATGAAAACAAAATTTAATTCCCAAATAAATTAATAAGCAAGTAAATGACAAATGAAAGTCCTTTAATATATACTTCCCTTTGCATGGCTGCACAGGTGAATAGAAGAAAAATGTTAAAAACTAATTTAGCATAAATTTCATGCAACTGGAATTTCCTGGAGTATATTAGATGTATGAATTTGACCAAAAAGAAAATAATATTCAGGTAGAAATGCTAGATATTTTCAGGTATGCAGTTTTAAATACTCTAGTGTCAAAGTATAATAAAGTTGAAAGGAGAATGGGAAGGGAAAATTATTTTTATTTCACATTTTAATTTAATAGATTAGTTAAAATATACTTTGATGGCTCCCAAATGCACTTTTCTCTTTCTAGCTAATTCTTTGTTAATTTTTTGAGGAGTGCTGCAGTGGTTCCATGACTAATTTGTTTCTAGAAAATGATAGAATACAGGCATTTGTGTAGTATAAATCCCTCTGTGTTAATATCTTAAGTTGAAACTCACAACTTTAGTTATATTTGCTCCTTCAAATGTAGACTTTCCAAAACTGATCTAGTCATTTTTCTTTTCTAGTATAGATCATTGTTCTATCCGTTTAAGAAACTTTGAAAAGTCTCTGGCTGCTTTCCCAATATACAAAAATCTTCCACAAATGCCAGATATTTCTTTCTGAATTTTTAGTCATGTGTTTGTGTTTTGCACCAGTTTTCATTTCTTCAACTAAACGTCAATATCCAGCCTGATCAAGCGGTGTCACAGTCGATATTGCATCGAACTGGGATGCAGAGAACCCAGGTTTGAGACCCCGAGGTTGCCAGCTTGAGCATGGGCTCATCTGGTTTGAGCAAAGCTCACCAGCTTGAACCCAAGGTTGCTAGCTTGAGCAAGGGGTCACTCAATCTGCTGGAGCCCCCTGGTCAAGGCACATATGAGAAAGCAATCATCAATGAACAACTAAAGTCTCTCAACGAAAAACTGATGATTGATGCTTCTCATCTCTCTCCGTTCCTGTCTGTCTGTCCTTATCTATCCCTCTCTCTGACTCTCTCTCTGTCTCTGTAAAAAATAAAAAATAAAATAAAAGTCAACATCCAGGGAGCTCCAGGTCTAAAGAGAATGGTGAATAAAAACTTTGGGTTAAACTTTCCTAATATTAATCATGTCAAACTCATTGCTTTTTCTTTTGTTCCAGAATAATAATAATAATAATAATAATAATAAAAGTCATAGTGAGTGATAATAATGAACATTGTAATGAATTACTTTATGAATATTTATCTGCCAGCTACTGTCTAATTCCTACATGGATTCTCTCTTCTGATCCTCACAGTGGCCCCGTAAAGCGTGGCACTATCGTTACTCCCATTTTCAGGCAAGGCTTTGATCTCAGGCACACATAACCTGCTTGAGATCACATGGCTAGTAAGTGGAGGAACTCATGTTCAAATGCAAGGAGTGACTCTAGCTCTTGGATTCTTGAAGACTATGTGATGTTGCCTCCTGTTCTCTGCATTATTAAGGTAGAAAATAGAAATTTTTAGTCCTGTGGAAAATTGGGATAGCATGTAGGGCTATATTTAGGAAGGAGTCATCAGGTGGGGAAAATATAAGTGAACACCCATTTTTCTTTACTATACATTAGCTATCATTTATTATGTACCTACTGTGCGTTGGCATTAAGCACTGAGCTGTCCAAGGACAAAGTGCAGGCTTTCTTCAGTGCCCTTTCTGTAGGCTTTCTATAGGCTCATTTCTGTTGGCTAATATATGTTTAAGGAATTATATATGGTGATCTGGTAATGGACAAAGGTGCTCTTCTACAGATGGGAAGGTGTCATTCTCCATGATCCTGCCTGTCTGATCTTGACAGTTCTGAGTGGGAGAGACAATCAGTGGCCCTCTATTTTCTTTCCTCATTCTTACGATCAGGAGATTCTGGTCATTCTGTCAACAAAGCTGACTCATAGGACCGCTAAGGCTTTTAGAGTAGGTGTTTGGTACACATGTCCAGCCTGTTGTAAGTCATACTGTTTCCTGGAATGTAGTAAGGTGCAGTGAAGAACTCGGTGTTCCTTCACTCCCCTGCGGTGTTGTCCTACACCTCAGCGTGCGACTTCCAGTGAGCCTTAGCCTTGGTGCCGATGGTCGCTCTGCTCTCGTGACAGGCTTCATCCTCACGGTTAGCAGTTCCATAGCTCTGGTTTTCCCTCTGGGATCTGAAACACAAAACCTTAGTTCTTTATAGAATCCTAAACGCAATCCCACCCACAGCTTTAACACGAACATGTTAGTAATCTCTGATTATATACACAACACATCTCACATTCTTCAAAGCTGACTTTTCTCAGTATTCCAGATGCCTTCGTGAGAATGAACTAATTTGTATCTACAAATCACCGCTACCATGCGGTCTCTGACTTACTCTGACTTCCCCGTATGAGCAGGACTAAATCAAGATTTTCCTCGATTCATTACATCTCCTCTATATTTTCCTTTGCTATCATTGTGTCCACTCTGGCTAGCCCTGCAGCACTCTGCTGGACGCCCTTCTCGCCTGCCATGGGCCCCTCTACTGCCCTCATTCATCAATGGCTGAAAAAGAATTGTTTGTAGTTGTAAAGGAAATCTGGAGAACAAGTAGCTGTTTCTGTACAATCGTGCTGTTCATTTGCATAAGTTGCATATACTTGTCTGGGTATATATGTACATTCTAAAGGACAGAATCAATGCTTACTTCTTTAGAGGACATGTGGACCTCACTTGGATGATGTAGGGAAAGCAGTTCTCCCCTAAACAAGAACAGAGAAAAGAGGCGGCAATAGGATATTCGAATAACAGGAAAGGCAAAGCCAACAAAGACGTAGATATAAGAATAACAAAAAAGGAAATGAACATACAGCATTTTATCTTTAAAGTGCACAGATAACTCATTCCAGCACACTACAAATCCACAGCAAAGGTATCCTTAACAATAAAAGACAAATCTAGTTCTCTCCAAAAGATTTCCATCAGATGTCTTCTGTGTCTTCCTCTTCATCAAGATGAGGAATGACATCCTTTTGGTTCCTGACTTTTAACTCTAATTCTTGGGACACGTTTTGAGTCACTTTCCCAAAGTAGAGCTTTAACGATAAAGAAATAAATGAAATAGAACCATAGGAGAATTCATTGGAGAGTTTCTTTTTCCAAGAAATGGTCTGTGCCTCTTTATTGAAAATAAATATTTAAAACTCACTGGGCCAACTCTGCTGATGAGGACGTAAGAACGAAATTGCTTTATGAGAGAATGTCGGCACCTTGGGATCACTAAACCTCCCGGGCTTGGAGGCAGCTTCGGACAATGAGCGCACTGCGCACACCAGCACGCTGAGCAGCTGCTGACAGCCCTCCCGAAAGCAGCCAGGAACTGGCAAACTGTGAGTGAGCAACTGCTGGTGTGTTTACCAGTGTCCTGGTTTATGGAGATAATTTAGGTGGAGTTGACATTGCTTCAGAAAGATATTTACCATTTCAGGACTTAGGAAGATGTTACCTTTCCTGACATTTTATCTATACATGGCTGGGGCTGGAGTTATTATTATTCCTGTGAAGTGGAATTTTGGCTTGTCCTCTTCTGCATTGTTCAGCTCCGTCGTGTTGTAATAACACCGTCAGCCTTACTGTGTGGTTTGATTGTCAGGGTCAGGATGCAATTAATAAGAGTCTACCCTAAGGGACAGGAAGGATCACTGTGGGGCCATTAAGGGAGGAAAAGTGATCTCTGTACTTTATTTTGTAAAGATTATATTTTTAAAATAATCGTTAAAATTAACAAAAGTAACAATGAGCAAATGTGAAACAGATAGAGTATCTCTTTTGTATTGATTACAAAGTGCAATGATACAGTAAAAGATTTAATACAACCATAGACATAAAATAAAGTAGTAAAACTTTAAAAATACTAAATGATATGAATTAGCTTTTAAAAACAAACTAAAAGGATACAGTGATAAATTGAACTCTGGTGGGAACATAATCAAGGGGTCCAGGCCCCAGGCAGGGCCATATAAGGCACACAGGGCCAATATAGGAACAGACCCGTGGCCGGTCATTGAGGGTCTGATTCTCCTGGGTCTAGGGGCTTAGGCAGACAAGGGGTAGAGTTGGGGGGCCCTGGGGCTTAGGCAGACAAGGGGTAGAGTTGGGGGGGCCCATTGAATTCTGGGCTCAGGTAGAGATTTTACCAGAGTGTGTGCATGTTGATTTATCCAGACCGTTCTTCGGTGCCCTCAAAACAAGTATCACCTGTCCACTCACACCCAGGCACATCCATTCTGGTCATTGATTCTACTACTTTATGTAAAAATAAACACAAGCAAGCCTTGTCTTTTTTTATTTTTATTTTTAAAAAGTGATTTTATATATAGAGAGGAAGGAAGTGAGAGAGAAGGGGAGAGAGAGAGAAGGGGGAGGAGAGATCAGTTTGTTGTTCCACTTACTTACACATTCATTGGTTGACTTGTGTGTGTTCCTGACCAGGGATCAAACCAGAAATCTTGGCTTCTCAAGACAACGCTCTGAGCTAACCAGCCACGACCAAACCAACCTTACCTTATTGCCTTGTAACAAGTGCTTTATTGGCAATGCCTGGAATACTGATGTTGTGTTTGGGGGAGTGCTGTAGCCTCGGTCTGTATAGCCCTCTTCATGCTGTGTCTCTACTGCTGAGGGAAATTATTTAAGTGCAGTCTCTAGTTGAATCCAACAGAGTTAGGGCTGTCGGTTTACAATCTAGTTTTTCTGCCTAGTGTCTTCATGATAAATTAATGGCATTTTTAAAAGGAAGACTGTATACTTGTACAATATCTATTGTCAGGTAGGAGTATATATCTTATTTGGATTTTGAACAGAAAGTTTTGTTGTTGTTCTTGAAATGTTGGAATTAAAATTTCAAGTTTTCCCTTAGATATATACTTATGTTTCCAAACGTAGAACCTTGGATTTCCTGCCTTTAAAAACATAGAGTATGGTAGGCAGTGTCTGTGAAAGTTAGTGAAGTTGCATATAAACTGAGGAACATAAAAACTTACCCCCACACACAACTTCCTATCTACTGCCCCATTCCCTCCTCAAGCACCCCGACAGACAGACAGAGAGACACACACACACAGAGGAAAAATCAACATTACTAACGGAAGAACACCATATTCTTCATATATTCTGGTCTCCCGTGAGGCAAAGAGTAAGAAGATTATGAGCTCCAAAATGAGAATGTCACCTCTTAAATCTTTAAGGAGCTGTAACTCTGATAAATTGCATCACATCAGACTGACAAAATTTGTTTTCACTCTTTAAACTTTCATCATCTGATTGCAGATTTGATTATTTGGGAGCTCCTGGGATTGCTATGTGTTACTGCTACAGCATATGTGAGGAGGGTGTTAGCAAATGCCTGTGTCAGCTTCGTTTTCCTCAGGTTGTGTTCTTCAGCACCTCTCGACTTCTACCACACTGCGGAGTTCACCTCACCAGTTTATTGTCTCTTCCGAATTCCTCCCCACCCTGAGGAGAGAGGGGTCCAGTTAGATGAAGACGGGGAAGCAGCCATTCCATTTAGCAACCTAGAGTTCACTGATCATTTTGATAGGATGCGTTTGAATGGAGGGGTGAAGTTAGCTACCAAATACAAGTGGGCTGAGTAGTGCGTGGAACATGAGGGTGTGCATTCCTGAGTTGAGAAGTTTGTCTGTAAGAAGAAGAAATGGGTGATTGCTAGCCGGAAATAGAGATTCCAGGTTAGCAGTGAATGTGTGTATTTGTGAGCGCATGAGCGTGTGCACACACATATGTGTCTCAAGATGGCAGAACCTTAAATATTTATATATTTGAGAATAGTGTTATTGAAAGAGGGGTTGAAATTTAGTACCAGTTTTTTGTTGTTGTTTTTTTTACAGAGACAGAGAGAGTCAGAGAGAAGGATAGATAGGGACAGACAGACAGGAACGGAGAGAGATGAGAAGCATCAATCATCAGTTTTTCATTGAGACACCTGAGTTGTTCATTGATTGCTTTCGCATATCTGCCTTGATCGTGGGCCTTCAACAAACCGAGGAAACCCTCACTTGAGCCAGCGACTTTGGGCCCAAGCTGGTGAGCTTTGCTCAAACCAGATGAGCCCGCACTCAAGCTGGCGACCTCGGGGTCTCAAACCTGGGTCCTCTGCATCCCAGTCTGATGCTCTATCCACTGCGCCACTGCCTGGTCAGGCACAGTACTAGTGTTTTTCAGAAATCTTTGGAAAGAATTGACCTTTCATAGGAAGGGCAACATTTCCTCAGAGTGGGAGACAAGACCATGATCTGGCAGATGGAGAGAAATGTTACTGATTTGGTGGTGGGAAGATGAAGGAATTTTAATCTGGTGGTTTTTAGTTTTTCAATAAAGCATGAGACCAAGTGAAATGATGCAAAGGCAGAGAGAGCAACATCGGGGTGGGAAAGAGAAGGCAGTAGGAGATTGCTGTCTTGGGCTCTGGGAAAGAAGGTTATTAGGCAATGTAGTGCAGTTGGCAGCCGTTGGACATTTGAGGTTTGAAGTCAAATATTTAGAGTAAAATCAGTCTGTCTGTTGAGTGATTTTTTCCAGCTGTATTCGTGCCCAGCTGATCACGTCCGGAGAAGGCAAGTAATTGAGCTGATCCATGCTTGGCTTTTGCCAGGAGTGACAAAGAAGCTAGGAAGATGAGGTCCTCTGCAACGATTATAATGATGGACTCAGATTTAGACCGATGTATCAGAAATATTTTAAAGCCTCAATCATGCAAGTATACTTCCATATTAAGAGCTTAGGCTATGATCAGTCCACTGAGGTTCAAATCTCATTTCTACTCCTTACTAATTTTAGGACCTTGGGCAAGGTATCTAAGTATCCTCTGACCTATCTTCCCTCATCTGAAAAATGGGATCACATTGGCACCTAACTCAGAATTGTTACGCATTTTAGTTTACACATAGGAGTTTACAGCGGTGACTTTCAACCTTTTTCATCTCATGACACACATAAACTGATTACTAAAATTTGTGGCATGCCAAAAATACATTTTTTGCAGGTCTGGCCCCCAAAATAGGTATAATTTTGATTCATTCACACTGGTAGCTATTGTTGTGTTTGTTGTGTTGGCTGTTGTCATTTTTTTTAAATTGACAGTCTAAGGGAAAAGAGGTCCGTGCCCCTGACTAAACAGTCAGGTTTTGCATGTTTTAAAAATTCTTGTGGCTCACCGGTTGAAAATCGCTGGTTTAGAAGATTACGTGGTACACATTGAGCACTGAAATAATAGACTGTTTCTGTAATTAATAATATACATCCTGACCTAGTGTCTGTTATCTTTGCTATGCACAGCAAAGAACTATTTCTCTTCCCAAACTGTCTTACCCCAAAGTAGTATACATAGTTCTTTTTCCCCACATTTGAATTTTTAATTAACTCACCTTTAATACTTTTCTTTTAAATGTTTTAATAATTGTAATTGGAATAGAACAGCAAAACTCAGTCCCATTTTAAGTATAAATTTGGATGGATAGGTAACAAGTATGTTTGGCTAAGTGTAAGTTGGGTCAAACAAAATGTCTTTTCAGCATCTTTTAAGGTTTCATGGAAATAACAAGGACCAGCATGATGAGGGCATGTGGTTTTAAGACAAACTTCCCCATAGCAGTCTTTTGCCTAGAAATCAGGATGTTATGAATCTATCAAAATTGCATGTATTGCCTGAGCCGTGGTGCACAGCAGATAAACCACTGGCCTGAATGCCAAGGTTGTCAGTTCATGAAACCTGAGGTAGCCAACTCATGCCCTAGGTTACCAGCTCGAGCCTGGGTCACTGGCTCGAGCCCAGAGTTACCAGCTCAATCCCAGGATTGCCGCCTTGACCCAAGGTCACCCACTTGAGCTCGAGATTGCTGGTTCAATCCCTGGTCAAGGACTGTATGAGAAGAAATCAATGCACAACTATGTGGAGCAACAAATTAATGCTTCTCTCTCTCCCACTTACTCTCTCTTTCCCTTCTGTCTCCCTTCCTCCCTCCCTCTCTCTCTCTAAAAAAAAAATTGCATGTGCTTTAACTGTTTGGTTTATTGTTTCATATATTAGATGGTTTTATAAAACAACATTTTTGTGTTCTATTCATTTGTGTATAATCTTATATTTTACTTGGTGTGACTTGTCAGAATACATATGAATCATAATAGGGAGAAGAATATACTACTTATTAGTCATACTGGTTAATTTTTATTAAAGTCCATTTAATACAGGGACCCAAATTTTTTTGTGTGGGTGTGACAGAGAAAGAGAGAGAGAGAGATAGAGAGAGAGGGACAGATAGGGACAGACAGACAGGCAGGAAGGGAGAGAGATGAGAAGCATAGATTTTTCATTGCGACTCCTTCGTTGTTCATTGACTGCTTTCTCATTTGTGCCTTGACCAGGGGGCTATAGCAGATTAAGGTGACCCCTTGCTCAAGCCAGCGACCTTAGGCTTCAAGCTGGCAACCTTGGGCTTCAAGTCAGTGACCTTTGGGCTCAAGCCAGCAACAGTAGGGTCATATCTATGATCTCATGCTCAAGCAAGTGACCCTGCCCTCAAGCTAGTGACCCCACGCTCAAGCTGGTGAGCCTGTGCTCAAGCTGGCAACTTCGGAGTTTCAACACTGGGTCCTCTGTGTCTTAGTCCAAGGCTCTATCCACTGCACCACCGCCGAGTCAAGCTACAGGGAGCCCATGTTATTCCTACTGGAACACCAGTAAAGAGACACTTTTAATAATTATAGAGGACAACAGATATGAACCGGGATTGTCCCAGATGTTTATACATAGGGGATAGAGATCTCACGCACAGCACTGTGAGGATCGTCACTATACTGTATTATGTAATCAAAGTTTCTAGACTAGATTTGGAATGTTCTTACCACAAAAAAGAAATGATTATTATATGATGGGATGGAGGGGTTTGCTAATGCTGCAGTGGTAATCATATTGCAATGCATAAATGTATCAAATAAACAGGGTACCTGAAACTGAATACAATTAGATAAAATCTTGACTCATACAAATATAAAAAGAACACGTATCAAAGATTTCACTTACCCCACTAGTTAATAAGGGAGCGGGTTAGAAGTTGTAATAGATTCCAAGGAGAATACTTAATACTACCTCTTTATATATAGTCAAAGGTTGCTAAAATGAATTGACAGATGCAAGCTGACAAACTAGTCAGTACAATAACACAGGACAATAATCAGTTTTATTCTAGTGGGCACAATTTGCATTTCTGTGGACAAAATATCATTTGCATTACTATCAGTTTTCTTCAGTATTTGAGTTTAAAATAGCTCAAAGACAATTTAAACTTCACAAGACACCCACTAATTTTTTGTGCATATCAAAGCCTTCACAATTTCCCCTACACAAGCAAAGCTGGCACAGCGGGGCTGCCTAGTTCTATGTGCCAGGCTCTCACTATTGTTGCTTCATAGGATTTTGGATTTAGTGGCTAATTGCTGCTTTCTTAGGTTTTGAATTTTTTGTTTTATTCTTGTGCAGATTTCTGGGTCTGTTCTCTCTTAAAAAGAAGACTTTTATCACAAAATTACAATTTCATTTTTCAGTTTATCAAGCTGTATAATATTAAGTCCCACTCCTCTTTTCTTTTTGAGATGGGCCAGATCCTACCCTATTGTATTTTGGGGGGAAATGCTACTTTTCTTCTGTTTTGATTGCTTACTCTGGGAGGACTGGCAGCATTTTAGCTGGGCGAGTTGAGCAATCTGCAGCTGTTCAAATACTTTGAGGCTTTGGGTGGATTGTAGATTTTGCTGTAAAATCCTCCCCCAGTTTAAGAAAAGAAAAAAAGAAAGAAAGGAAGGGAAAAAGAAACTCCAACAGCCAATTGCATCTACTCCATTTTTTTAAAAAGCTGTTGTTTGGTAAGCTGCAGTTATACGTTTGTAACCAGAGGCTGTGTTTATTTTCAGTGTTGGCAGTTCTGCCTAATGAATCAACTGGTATTGAATTTTCCCTCCTTCCATCTGTTTGCCAAATGTGTGTGTTCCCTCAGCTCCTACTAGTGGTTTCACTAAAAAGCTATTAACAAGTGGTGTTCTCACTGAATTCTCAGGCCACTGCCTGACTGCGTAGAGGCGTTTTCCTCTCCTGGTTCCACAGAGGTTGGTGGCCAGAGTTGGTGGTGACTCTAGAGAAAGTATAATTATTTATGCTTATTGTTTAAGTATAAAGCTGGGCTCTGCATTGCTTATAGCTTTGTTTGGTTGTTGAGCCTTGGTTTGGTCTTCAGTGGATTTGCTTGTCTCTGGACAGTAGTGTTGCCATGGGGATTGAAACTCATCAAAAGAAGAGACAAGAGGTCAAGAGAATACCAGTAGACTAAGACTGGGAGCCCATGATGAAATTGTTTGGACTATACTATATTTCCATCAAATCCTTCTTTAATTCTTATTGATGGTAGGGAAAAAAGTTGTTTTATCAGCCAAATTGGGAATTTTTTTTTGTTTTGCTTTATTTTTTCATTTTCAGTGCTATGTTAGGAGCATCTAGGTGAGTGCTTGTCAGACTTCACCGTGCACGTGGATCGCCTGGGATGGTGTCGAGAGGAGGGTCCTGACTCAGTAGGAGTAGGAGTCCGAGGTTCTGCAGTCCTGTCGAGCTCCGGGCCACACGCTCGGCAGTAAGCATTGTAGGTGAAATCAAACTTCCGAACGGTCTTCCTGTCCTTTCAAGCAGCTCGAATGGTCAATGGGTAGAACGGCTCTGCTGGTTGGTGGGCAGTAGCAGAGCTCCAGGCGGAAACAGGTGCCCCTGCGTCAGTCCCAGGAACCAGGTCAGGGAGCCAGATGGCTTTCGGGCCCTTCCCGACAGAGGGCTTCACATTGTGGGCGTGCTATTCTGTCTGAGATTTTTGGAATTTCCCAGGTAGTTAGCGAATTTTAGAGCTAATAGTTTTCAAAACAAATCATGAGTTATTGGGGGAGTTCTGTTACCTGTGTGTATGTGACAGTGGTTATATCCTTTTCCTAGTGACATGTCCCACTTCTTGATATAATGCATGGATTTAAAAAAAAAAAAGAGCAGTTTGACAGCTGGGGGGAGTGGAGGGATCAAGTGAAAAAAAGGCAAAAACTTACGGATACAGAGAGTAGTGTGGTGATTGCTGGGGTTGGGGAGTGGATGGCGGGGAGGTAGAGAGGGGACAAATGGTGATGGATGGAGGCTTTACTCGGGGTGCTGAGGACTCAATACAGTGTGCACACAATGTGTTGTAGAATTGTGCATCACAAACCTATACAATTTTGTTAACCAAAAATTATAACTCCAGTAAATTCCATTGAAAGGAAAAATTTTTTTTCTCTTAAATTCAAGTGTATGAATATTTTAATATCATGCCCTCTTAGCTTACTAAACAGTTCTATAAGAACTGAGTATCATCCAAAAAGTCTTTTGAGTACTATTAAATGTTATTACTCTGTTGTGACCCAGATCAGGGACAATACACTATTTTTTAAATATCAGGCCATTGCCCCATTGAAGTTAAGAGATGATTGCCTCACACACAAAGTGAAGGAACAATCTATTAAGCAGTACATTGATTTGTTTTGTCATCTTATTCCCCAAAGATTTGAATTCTTTGAGTTAAGTTTTAGAATTTTTAGAAAGAGAGAAATCTTGCTTTTAAAATGAAGACTAAAGATCATGGGAAGAAATAGCGTTGAATGTCTATATTTAAAAACAAACAAACAAACAAACAAACAAACACTGGTTAACTGAGGGAGGCTGAGGGGGGTCATGAAGTCCAAACTGCAAAAGAAAGACATGCTTCAAGACAGCAGGGGATCCGGAGACCTATGAAGACGGTGTCAGGACAGAGCGACTTTTACTCTGCCTTCGTAGGTTTGTTGTCTGAGAGCCTGCGAATGAAACTGGGGAACGACAGAGTAGCTGGAGAAAGGAAAGTGTTAACTTATGTGTGCAGTGCACATACATGCAGGAGTGCTCGGTGATGAGTAAGTCAAAGAGGGGGATAGAATTTGGGGCTTACATACCTAACTTAGTAAGGAAAAGGGCTGGGGAGAAAAGGCTCCCATGAGAAAAACCAATAGGTGTCTTTCCGAAAGACACCCCCCCCCCTTTTTTTTAGGAGAACAAACATGAGATAAGGAAGCCTGTGATAATGTTTGTTTATGCAGGTGCAGGCAGTTTTTCTATCTTCTTCACGGCCAAAGAGGGGATTTATGTCTGTCTTATTCCCCAGGAGTTGCTGTTTTTACTCAGAGAGAGGAAGCTCTGACAAGGCCTCTTTCTACATCTGTGTTGAATCTCAGATGTCGTTAGCTTAAAATAATTCTGATGCCAGCTCACAGTTCTGAGTGGGTCCCCACAGAAGAAAAGAGAAAGTGTAGGCAGAGGAAGGAGAGACTCTGGTTGAAGAAGAGGAAGGTTCAGTCGACTGTGAGGCCATGTCCTTCAGAGTTAAACTCTTCGTTTCTCTGTTCTTCGGACATTGGATTAGGACTTCTAGAGTTTAGCAACTTCTGCCCTTGGAGGGTTTGTTCTGAGTGAGGATCTGCAGCCGCCTAACACAAGTACAATTATTCTAGAGCCTATAATGGTCGGGCTTCTTCAAGCCTCAGGTGCCCGCCCCCAGGGCCCGTGACAGTCACCCTTTCTATCTAGCTTTTAATTTTTAGTGGTCATTCTTTCTGAAATAGATAAAGCAAAATTTTTCATCTACATGTTCACAATATAATTGCTCAAATAAAAATGTATTATTGTTGTTACAGATATTCAGTATTAATTGGGCACTAGGTCACTGAGTGATCCATCAGGGTGATAATTTTGCATGTGTTTTTAAAAATTTGAATTAAAATTTGAATTAATTTGTGTAGTTGTAGGTGACAAGTATTATTTTTATATGTTCTATTTAAAGTATTACCCCTTTATTTCCAGCCATCAAACACAGACAACCTGTTGGGATCATCCAAAAATGACCGAACTCTTTCAGTCCCTTGGTGAGTATACTTTCATTTAATAGTGATGAATGCACTTAACACTGAAAAGAGTATACGCTTAAGTGAAAACTAATCACCAGCTTTTTTTCATGGCATTTTATGTTAAAGGATCGTGACAGTGACATATAAAGGTAGAGAAAATTAAGGGCAATGAAGTTAACAGATTCTACCTTTCTTCTTATGAGAATATAAGGTTTGAAATAATAGCATGATCCAAAAAAGCATGAGTTTTATAAAAGGAGGAATACAAAAGGAGGTTTTACCTCCCTCACATTGGATCACCTTGATCTTCAATTTTGTGTGAAAACAAAAAACAAATACAAACAGTTACAATCCTGCAACCTCTAATCCACTGCTTTTAAATTTGCTTGTAGCTCATTTTTTATTTAACACATCTTTAAATTAAATGAGCTAGCCTAATTTCATTTCTTCTAACTAGAGACAAAGAGTTGAATTCATTTTAATATAAAGATGCCAGAAAACTCAGGAAATGAGAATTCTGATCTCGCAGATTTCCAGTAGACTATAATCTTGATGATATATAGCTCTTTCCCTTAGTTGGTTCAGTCATTTTGAAGGAGTTTTCTCTTTGGGGAGCAAAGGTGCTGCTATAGAGGAAGGGACAGCACCCTAAGACTCTAACACTCACTCTCATTTCAACAATTGAGGAGCGTCCCTTTCTAGCTCTTTAAATCAGGCTCCTATGAGAACTTTAATTGTGGTGGGTGAGGGCAGCTTCAGAGGTTGAACAAGTGAGAAAATAGCCTCTGGTTTGTTCAGTTAGCAGAAGAAGAGGGCAGTTTTGATGATTTCGGAGTTTTCTTCTGACTCCTCCAGTCTCTAATATTGATCCTCTGTCTTTAGAGGACAGAGAAATGGTAATATCTATTATTTCCAAAGGTTTGAATGTGGACTATGGGATATGTGAGATATTGAATATAGGATATCGAATATTGACCATAGGATATATGAAAGGGCAGAAGAAGCAATAAATCAGAATGGAGGAATACAGAAATAAGAGGAGCTTTCTGAGTAGCGAGATAGCTAGGTTGACAGAAAACTGATTGTCGCCGGGGAAATGTCCCTGGAAGAGATACCTCTCAGCTATACAGAAGAAGGGCTCTCTGTCTACCTGCATGCATTTATTGAACCATTGAAAGTTCACAGGGCAGGTGCGCTTCCTTTTCCTCATTCGCTGTGGATTTTAGGAGAAGACTTTTTAATGCAAATAGACATTAGAAATAAACAAATACCCACTTGCCATTCCATATAAGTCAAATAATAAGCATGCCTTTGAATGTGTTCCCTTTTCCATTTCAGCTGACCTGAATAATGTACGTTTCTCTGCCTACCGCACGGCCATCAAAATCCGAAGACTACAGAAGGCACTATGCTGTGAGTTATTCTTCCAAAGTTCGTCACTCTGTTCTTTGGATTGCCCTTTTTGGTTTTTTGGGTTGGCTGTTTGTTTTTTTTTTAAGACAAAGGTAAATGAAGAGGGTGATGTGTTTGTACAGTTAATCTGATTATTAGCGTACCTCACTCACGGAGTTGGCTGTGTTTCTATAAATGCTCTATTATTTGCCCCATCAGCGTGCATGCAGCTGTAAAACAAATGAGCATGTGCCATTCTCGGCTGAAGAACAAACTTAACCAAAATACAACAGTAACATAAAAATCTTTTTCAAAAAGTGTGCCCAATGTAAAAAGATTAAAGCAAGGAATCAAAGTATAAACAGAAGAGATCATTGCCTTTTTAGTACTTTGTATCTCTTTGGAAGTGTAGGGTTTGAAACAGTTTCATTCAATACAATCATATAGTAAATACACACAGGAAAAAAAAAAGTCGCATTCCTGATCCAAATTGAACTGTCACCTTAGAAAATTAGCTAGAAGGCTTTGTGTTCATGTAAAGATGTCTTGAGAGATTTGATATTACCAATATAAACTTTCCTTGAAGAGAGTATGTTTTGAGTGATTTCTGTGATAATCATTTTACTAAAGGTTTATTCTCCCCAAATGACTGAAATTTAAATAGAAGTACGAACTATGTTTTTATAGAGTATAGATTTAAGTTCTCTGGATTCTATCTGTGGCTGTAGTTTTAGTGATTGAGTCTAGTCAGAGAACATTTAGGTCTTCAGTAGTTCATATGGGAAGTGGCATTTGCCTATACTTTAAAAAGGGTAATTTGAATAATTCTAAGCATTCTTGTTTGCTACCTTTTGTTAACAGTTATATGTCTAGGCAGGTCAGTGAAGCTCTGACAATAACCCTCAGAAAAATGATATGGGAAGGTTAAAAATCTGGTCCTTAGAAGTTAGTAGAAATTAGAAATACATTTTAGGCTGGTTGCATGAGTCGAGGAAGGACAGCGCAGAATCACCCAGAGAAAACACAGCCATAAAAAGTTTTGAAGCCTGACCTGTGGTGGCGCAGTGAATAAAGCGTTGACCTGGAAATGCTGAGGTCGCCGGTTCGAAACCCTGGGCTTGCCTGGTCAAGGCACATATGGGAGTTGATGCTTCTAGCTCCTCCCCCCTTCTCTCTCTCTCTGTCCTCTCTCTCTCTTTCTCTGTCTCTCCCTCTCCTCTCTAAAATGAATAAATTAAAAAAAAAAAAGTTTTGAAATAAGAAAGACCTAAGCTCTGCGTGGCAGGAAAGTCTACAGAAGGCGGAAAAGCACCTCTATACTAGGCGACAGAAGAAAGGACGAGATGACCTTACTGCACATAGTCCGCGGAGCTCCGGATGTTGGCAGGTTGTAGTGGGGCAGCAAGTGTTGCAAAATTATCAGTGCAGAGAAAAAGCTAGAGCTCTCTGGCCAGTGGTGTGTGTAGTGAGCCAGGCGGAAATGGGAGTGAATTAGGAACGCACAAAGTGGATGTTCTGAGCTCAGTGTGTCCATGGTGACACAGTGTTGAGAGAGGCTCAGCTGCATGTCCAGTATCCAGCTGACAGTTCTGGAAGGCCTTCTCAGGCCTGATGAGCTATAAAATGAGGACAAATGACTCAGCTGCGGAGTCTCCATTGACAGAAGACTGCCATGTGCTTGTTCATTGTGAACACGACCAGGTTTTCACTAATATTCTAGGAGGGTAAACATTAATGCATTTGGTGCGTTCTTTTTCTGTTGTGTTTTTGTTGTTGTTTTATTTTTTTTTCTGTTTGGTTTTTTTACTTCCAAAGAAAAACGTTCCCCCTTTCAGCTCAGTGTTTCAAACCCAAGAGGAGCAGAAGAGCGATGCCTCCCACTTAAAAACCAACAGCATTTTTTAACACTTAGGAAAGTGCTGGCTGTGCTGGGTTGTAAATACGGGAGGCGATGTTCTGAGGCCTTTGCACCACTTGTCAAACTCGCCCGTTCATGATTAATCTGCTCCTTCCTCTCCCATCCTTTCTGTCTCCTTGCAGGTCCCTGACCCTTCCTCGGCAGGGGTCTGTAAGCCTTTAGTCCCCCCACATGCTGTTAAAAATTTACTCCTTTTGGAAACATTTACAAGCTAATTCCAGCTGCCACCAATTTTTCCAGCTCTTTATGATGGCTTCTAATGATCGCGTCTCGCATAAGTGCCATACGTGTGCCTTTGTGTGATAGATAATGTCAGGACAATTGCCCCGGCTTCCCTGAGAGCTGCGTTAGGTCAAAGGTTGGCTTTCATTTGTGTAAATCTTCGTGCGCCGTAATGCCCCAACGGAGAGGGTGCACTGTTAGTTTCTGTTACTGTTCATTCCTTTATTGGGCTCCAAGATCATGCAGGAGATATGGCCATAGAAAGACTTGGTTCCCAGGCTCAAGGAGCTTCAATTTGCAGGGAACACACGACACATGGACACGGCTCTCCCATTTACAGCAGATTCCTGGTGCCCTGGAATGAAACGCCGCGGCTTCCTCTCCATCCACCCCTTTCCCTGTGCTCCGCTGCGGGCTCTTACCTGTTCCAGGGGCAGTTGAAATGGCAGGCTCTGGACTGTGCTCCTCCTGCCCGAGAAGCTCTTGTCTTAGCTCTCTGTGCTTGTCCCCTCCCCCTCGCTGGTACGGTCTCTCCCTTTGGGTCCTATTCAGATCTTATGTGGTGCTTGTCCTGATGTATGATATTCTGTTTATTTTACAGTCTCTCTTTCCACATGAATTCAGCTTTGTTGTGAGGGATGAGTCTGTTTGCTTCTCCACTGTGGGCCCCGTACAACTTCTAGCACAGAGTAGTTAGTCTTCTAGGACATACCAAGTACATGATTTGAGTTTGAAAGTTACAGGACTATATCTGAAAATATGTATCAGAAGACTTATAACTGTACTTTTTAAAAGTCAAATTCATTTAATTTTCACATAGTCATAAATGTGATATGATACAGCAGCAAAGATAAATGAATGAGGAACCAAATCAACATGGTTGACTCTTAGAACTAGAAAGATGAATAATAAAAAAAAAATCAAGTAGCCAAAGAAATCTTCATGGTTCTCTTTCACTGATACATAGTTCAAAACCATGTAAAACTAAATGCTCTATTATTCAGGGACACATGTATGTGTTCAATAACTGAGAGTGAACTAAAAAGATGGGCGGTTCTCCCGTGATCGCGAGGGGACTAGTTAAGGAGGTGTTCCAAGGGGCTTCTAAGACATCCATAGCAGTCTATTTCTTCGGCTGTGTGATGGATTAAAGGGTGTGGGCTCTCTTCTTTTCTTAAGATCACACATGTGTTATATGCACTATTTTTTGTATTTTGATTTTAAAAAGCTTTGTGGGATTGGCAGTAACAGAATCCAAAGGGAAGTGCAGTCAGAGGAGGGGAGATCCCCTTCATTGGGAGGAAAAGAGTAAGCACCTTTGAGTAGGGAGCATGTGAGCCAGGCCTAGAAGCCAAATGGGGGTTAGGCAGGCAGCTTCAATCGAGGGCAAGAGGGGAGGGAACTATCTGCATGGCACTCACGGCACTCAAAGGCCTGGGCGGAGTCCAGGGACATCACCTAGTGATGGAGTCTAATGGGACAGCTTATGGCCTATTTGTCCAGTACTCAGAAATGCCATTAAAATCAGCTAGGTCCAATTCAAAGGTCATTTTAAAAAAAAAAATCAATCTTTTTCTGATTTTTTTAGTCATTTTTGTTCCTCAAGCTTTTCTAATGTCGTATTTAATGTTTGGGTTGTGTGTGTGTGTGTGTGTGTGTGTGTGTGTGTGTGTGTGTGTGTGTGTGTACCAGAATGCTGTAGAGCCATTTTCTGTTTTGTGGGATTTAGGAAATAGGGCCAGTCATGGCTTTTGGCTTTAGACAACATCTAGGACATGTCAAAAGTCAGTGGGAACAGAGGACAAGAAAAATTTTCAGGCCAAGGTCGGTGGAGGCTGAGCTGGCGTCTGGTAGTCGGAGGGGAGGAGAGGGAATGGATTTGTAAAGAGGAGAAATAACTGATGACTGGGGGAATGGGTAGTTGATAAATTGCAGAGCATAAAAGGAGTATTAGGATAGCTCGAGATTTGCAGACGGAAGATCTATGAAAGGTAGTAACACCGATACAGGGCTTCAGCATAACAAGAAGGCAAGACCTTCTTTGTAACATATTAAGGTGAAAAGAGACTAGTGTAGTTCTACTCGGCAACAGAACAGCGGGAGGGTGGATCAGGTGTTCAGGGAGGAGAAGACAGAATCTGGAGTCATCGGGAGAGAAGTAACAACTGAAATGATGAGAGTGAGGATTACAGGTACGAGACCTTGTGCACCACCTATATTTCTTTGATGTCTGGGGAAGAGGAGATGGGAAGGGTGTTTATCAGGAATGATCAAACACTTGGAGAACAGGAGAGTCAGAAAAGTCCAGGGTCAGGTGCTGTGCAGTGTATGTGTTTACAGAGGAGAATGATGATCTATTTTCATTAGATCGCCTGTGACTGATATAAAAAAAAAAATTGGTTAGAAAATGATTCTGCTATTTGTTTCATTTGCCACATGACTGAGCTGTCATTTGTCTCCTTTTGAAAAGAGATCATAATTTTCGGCGATTTAAATGTAGTCAATTTTTAAAGATACCTAAATGTGACACTCTTCAGGAAGATATATGCCTTGTTTAGGCACTAAGGCAAAGTGTCAGTGTAAATCACTAAAAATTGAAGACTTGACAGTCTGTGGGATGTGGCAAATTACTGTCATATTTACAATGTGTATTGCAAAGGAGACTTTTCCAGAATAAATGTAAGGACAGCTTCCTCCAGAAATGGTCCTTTTGGAATTTGGTCTATTGTCACTTTATGCCATGTGGGGGGACACAATGGCAGTGCTGGGCTGCTGGCATGATTAGTGCTGAAATTCAGAAACTTAGAGCATTTTGGCAATATTTGAATATATTTCTTTGTATCTGTGTGGAATTATATAGTTCTGTAGCTGCCATCATTATCAAGGCTTCCTTTTCTCACACACTGTGAAGAGTGAATCTGAATTTTGCTCCTGCCCTCTGGGAGCCTGTCACTGAAAACAGTGCCAAGACAATGAGCCATTGAAAATTTCAGGTGGCTATTTTTTGTTTTGTTTTTTATCCCACACCATCTCTAATTCATGTGAACTTCACATAGTTACTTTATATATTAGCTAACATTTTTCCAATGATATATTCAACAACTAAAGGAAATGGATTAACCTGTTATCCAGACTTGTGCATTTTATATTTTTCTCTCTTTTAAAAAATGAGTTGTTTTACCAGGGCACACAGGAGAAGCGCCCATCTGCTTCTCCACCCCTCCCCCTCTCCTTCCTCTCTGTCTCTCTCTTCCCCTCCCGCAGCCAAGGCTCCATTGGAGCAAAGTTTGCCGGGGCACTGAGGATGGCTCTGTGGCCTCTGTCTCAGGCGCTAGAATGGCTCTGATTGCAGCAGAGTGACGCCCCAAGATGGGCATGCCGGGTGGATCCCGGTCAGGTGCATGCAGGAGTCTGTCTGACAGCCTCCCCGTTTCCAACTTCAGAAAAAATACAAAAATATATATATATATATGAGTTGTTTTAGAAAGAATTTTAATCTGTATAATTTTAAAGTTTTTTTTTTTCCATCAGAGATAACTTGAAAACATAAACCATTCTTTGGTGTTAAAGCAGCTAGAGTGGACATATTTCTTAAATGTCTAAAAATTCCAAATTGTGGTTATTCAATAGTTAACAATAGGTAAATAGGATCCTTTTATAGTTCACAAATGTGATGATTGGGTGTTCATGCTCTTGCATGAATATGCGTTCCTCCAACTTTTTTATGACGTGGGCACGTACCCGTGACTCATACAGAAAAAAAAAGGTAAATACAGAGGAAGCCATTTATTTCATTTAACTATCAAAAATGTCATTATTTTTTTGAGAGAACAGTTTTGTATCTGGCAAAGAGGAATTTGTTGGCTGTCTATATTTTTTAAAGTTCCCCTTAGCTGACTTTTAAAAACTCTTCAATGTTACATATAAAGAGAGGAGAAGCACTTTCTAAAGCAGTCATTTTCATCAGAAGACTTTTCATTCTTTAATTTCCTAAACCCATGTATTTAGAATTAGAAGAGCCATCTCCACATGTAATAAATATGTAAATGACATGGTAGTTTGATCATCGGTATCTCCCTGTTTTCAGTTAGGTATTGAATAACTCGACATTGTTTTAAAAGAAAGATTATGTGAGATTTTTTTCCTTTTTGTTTAAAATCTTACTCCCAGCCTTTGAGAGCCTGCCCTGGGGCAGGGTGTGCCTGGCCCCAGAGCGGGTGTGTCCCCGCTGGTCCCCACGAGTCACCTGTGAGTGAGCCTGCATCTGCCGCTGGTCGTTTATGGAGCCCTGGAGTCCCTTGAATTCTTGTCTTCCTCAAGCAGTTCTGTCTCCTCGGAGCCCTCCCGTTTTTTCACATGGCTCTCTTGCATCATCTCTCTCTCTCTCTCTCTTTTTTTTTTTTTTTTTTTTTGAAGATTTGATTCTCTTGCACAGGAATTCTTTACCTAATATCAAACATATAAAAAAGGAATAATAGAATTTGGTTATTTTTGCTACAAAACCTATTTCACTTTTCATAGTACGTTCCCATGCAGTTTTTTTATATAAATTTTTATTAATTTTAATGGGGTGACATCAATAAATCAGGGTACATATGTTCAAAGAAAACCTCTCTCTCTCTCTGTCTTTTTAAGGCCCATTTCATATCCACCTTCCCAGGGAGCATCTTCCAGTGGTCCTTCCACTCCCTCAGCAGGAATAGCTAGCTCTCACAGAAATTGATGGAGTCTTCTTTGGGGCACTTCCACTCCTCCTTTTAGTAAAGACCTCAGGATGCTTGTCCTCGTTCTCAGACTGGCCTTTGAGAGCAGCGTCTCCGCTCTGTCCTTCTTTGCTTGCTCTCTGAGCTCTAGCACTGGCCACGCTCATGGGAGATGATCCCGTGAAGAGTAAGGATGAGGGCAAATGCACGAAGACCCATGCATGTGGGCCTTCCCTGAGAGCCTCCACGAATCCTGCCTAGTTACCAGTTGCTCGTGTGCCAAAGCATCATGGGAAATGAACGAAGTTAGGGCCACATTGTGAGGGCACTATAGATCAGGCTTCATTCAGTAGGCAGTGGTGAGCTATTATTTTTCTACAGAGCTCATTTGTTTGTTTAAATTTTTATTGAGGTAACATGTATATAACATTATGTAAGTTACAACATTAGAATTCAATATCTGTATACACTGTAGCATGTTCACCAGCAAAAGTCTATCTTCCATCTGTCACCATATGTTTGATTCCCTCTACTCGTATTGCCCAACCCCCAACCCTCTGTTCCTCTTATAACCGCCAATCTGTCCTCAATATCAATGACTCTGTTTTCGTTTTGTTTGTTCATTTCTTTCTCTTTTGTTTTATATTCCATGAGTGAAATCGTATGCTTTTTATCCTTTTCTTTACATTCATTTCACTTAGCATAATAATCTCAAGATTCATTTATGTCACAAATGGTGATATTTCCTCTTTTTATGGCTGAATAGTATTATCTATTTTATATGTATGTGCACCCTATCTTCTTCATTCATTCGTCCTTTGATTGTCACACAGGTTGTTTTCATCTTGACAATTGTGACTAATGCTGTAATAAACACAGGGTTACATGCATCTTTTTTATTAGAGTTTTTAGATTTTTTTAGATAAGTACTTAGGAAAGAAACTGATCATGTGGTAATTCTATTCTTAATATTTTGAGGAATCTTCATGCTGTTTTTGCATAGTGACAAGTCCATTGCTGTTGTTTTTGTTTTTTGAGTTTTTTTTTTAAACTGAAGGTCTTTAGTTAACTTTGTATCTCATGATGTACATGTTTAGGAATTATTTAAGAATCATTGGTTTGCCAATGATACAAAGGATGAATAAAGAGGGTGGCAAGCAGGCTGTTCTCAGGAATTAAGAGAAAGTAAGCAATGTAACATCTGGGACTTATTACCATTTGGAGTAGATTTAGAGATTTATGCCTACCTATTATTTAAAAGTAGAAAGAATATGGAGAGAGAAAAACAGAAAAGAAAAGCAGGAAAATTTCCAAAGAGAGAAAAATGGGGTCAAATTGAAAAATGGCAGAGCTCAGATTCCAAAGCATGGAAATGTGGATACAAGAAGAGGTTAGAAATAGAAGAATGAAAATGCTATTATAAATATTATTTTTAAATCTGATGTTAGCTTAAAAAGGATCAATTCTTTGGTTAAATAAAAAGCCAAATACTTTAGTCTAGAAATGTTTTTGTTTCAGTGATGTTATATAATGTAATGACTGTTCATACTCCTTTTTCTCCCCTGATTAGTGGATCTCTTAGAATTGAATACAACAAATGAAGTTTTCAAACAGCACAAGCTGAACCAAAATGATCAGCTCCTTAGTGTTCCAGATGTTATCAACTGTCTGACCACAACTTATGACGGCCTTGAACAACTGCATAAGGACCTGGTCAATGTTCCACTCTGCGTGGATATGTGTCTCAACTGGTTGCTCAATGTGTATGACACGTAAGTTTGTTTATCCCCATTAAAATACAATTATTGGAATAAATATGTTAATAATACAAAATATGTAACTTTTTAAAGTGTATTTTTTTAAAAGTACTTTTTTAAAATACTTTATCCAGTGGAAATATTTACGTTAATTGGTGAAAATGAATGGCTTTCCAAAAATTCAGCAGTTAACCAACAATAAAATAAAAAAGATTGTCCGTGCATTATTTTACAATTTTTCTTCAATTACAGAAGCTGTCAAATTTATAGGTGTTTTTTGTTTTCTGTTATTTTTGGGGTTTTTTGTTGCTATACTAGGGAAAATCTAATATAAGTAAGTTCAATTTCCTTCTCCTTTCAGACTTTCTTTTAGTACTTATTTCAAAAGACACTATTTTGTAGTTTTTCTTACGAATTAAAATAATTTATTGGCTCATAATAATCCACTCTGTGATTTTTGGTGTGACAACTTAAGAGCAACTTGAATGGCAATTAGAGACATTAAAAAGGGGGCATTTAATGTCTCTTTCAGTATGAGCTTTACTTATCGCAGTGGCTGTTATGTATGTATATGGTTTTAAATAATTTATGCTACAGGGCACTAATATCTGTAATTTAATTAGGTGCTCACTGTTACATAAAAAGCTCTCTAAGCTTCCAGCATAACTCACTTACCATTAATCTGACTTTTTTAAATGTGACAATGCATTTGTGAAATGATTCTAGAAAGACCTGCTGGTGGCTGACATTTCTAAAATACTAGGAATTACTCATTCTTCTGGCAGGAGGTTAAAAATGTGAAGATGAAATAAGAAAATTAGATGGTTGTTTTTCTCTCAGCCTCTAAAGTTATTTTCCATAAATTAGCTGTATGAAAATTTGTTTTTATCAGGTTTTCATTTGATTTCCAGAAGAAGAAGATTGATGGTAGTTTATGAATGCACAGTTTTAGCAGCTGATTCTACATAGTAAATGATGATGACGGTAGCTTTAGAGAAGATTTAATTAAAATTCTGTTTATACTTTTGATTAGAAAAATCTTTTCTTGTTTAATATTCACAAATATTATAAACTTTTTAAAAAGTAATCAAGTAGCCTTTGTGTGCTTTAAGGGTTCTTAAGAAATTCTCTGAAGAACAATAGCATGAATCTCAATGACCATAATGAATGTGGGATCTACTCTATCCCTATCTGACATACTTTAATACATTCTGTTTTTTTTTATAATTTTATTTTTTTAATGGGGTGACATCAATAAATCAGGATACATATATTCAAAGATAACATGTCCAAGTTATCTTGTCGTTCAATTATGTTGCATACCCATCACCCAAAGTCAGATTGTCCTCTGTCACCTTCTATCTAGTTTTCTTTGTGCCCCTCTCACTCCCCCTTTCCTTCTCCCTCTCCTCCCTCCCCCCGTAACCACCACACTCTTATCAATGTCTCTTAGTCTCACTTTTATGTCCCACCGACGTATAGAATAATGCAGTTCCTGTTTTTTTCTGATTTACTTATTTCACTTCGTATAATGTTATCAAGATCCCACCATTTTGCTGTAAATGATCCAATGTCATCATTTCTTATGGCTGAGTAGTATTCCATAGTGTATATGTGCCACATCTTCTTTATCCAGTCATCTATTGATGGACTTTTTGGTTGTTTCCATGTCCTGGCCACTGTGAACAATGCTGTAATGAACATGGGGCTACATGTGTCTTTACGTATCAATGTTTCTGAGTTCTGGGGGTATATACCCAGTAGAGGGATTGCTGGGTCATAAGGTAGTTCTATTTTCAGTTTTTTGAGGAACCACCATACTTTCTTCCATAATGGTTGTACTACTTTACATTCCCACCAACAGTGTCTGAGGGTTCCTTTTTCTCCACAGCCTCTCCAACATTTGCTATTACCTGTCTTGTTAATAATAACTAATCTAACAGGTGTGAGGTGGTATCTCATTGCTCTTTTGATTTGCATTTCTCTAATAACTAAAGAAGATGAGCATCTTTTCATATATCTGTTGGCCATTTGTATTTCTTCCTGGGAGAAGTGTCTGTTCATGTCCTCTTCCCATTTTTTTATTGGATTGTTTGTTTGTTTGTTTGTTGTTGAGTTTTATGAGTTCTTTGTATATTTTGGATCTTAGGCCCTTATCTGAGCTGTTGTTTGAAAATATCATTTCCCATTTAGTTGGCTATCTGTTTATTTTGTTATCAGTTTCTCTTGCTGAGCAAAAACTTCTTAGTCTGATGTAGTCCCATTCATTAATTTTTGCCTTCACTTCTCTTGCCTTTGGAGTCAAATTCATAAAATGCTCTTTAAAACCCAGGACCATGAGTTTAGTACCTATGTCTTCTTCTATGTACTTAATTGTTTCAGGTCTTATGTTTAGATCTTTGATCCATTTTGAGTTAATTTTAGTACAGGGGGACAAACTGTAGTCCAGTTTCATTCTTTTGCATGTGGCTTTCCAGTTTTCCCAGCACCATTTATTGAAGAGGCTTTCTTTTCTCCATTGTGTGTTGTTAGCCCCTTTATAGAAAATTATTTGACTATATATATGTGGTTTTATTTTTGGGTTTTCTATTCTGTTCCATTGGTCTGAGTGTCTATTTTTCTGCCAATACCATGCTGTTTTGATTGTCGTGGCCCTATAATATAGTTTGAAGTCAGGTATTGTAATGCCCCCAGCTTCATTCTTTTTCTTTAGGATTGCTTTGGCTATTTTGTTTTTTATAGTTCCATATAAATCTGATGATTTTTTGCTCCATTTCTTTAAAAAATGTCATTGGAATTTTGATGGGAATTGCATTAAATTTGTATATTGCTTTGGGTAATATGGCCATCTTGATTATATTTATTCTTCCTAACCAAGAACAAGGAATATTCTTCCATCTCATTATATCTTTTTCGATTTCCCTTAACAATGGTTTATAGTTTTCATTATATAAGTCCTTTACATTCTTTGTTATGTTTATTCCTAGGTATTTTATTTTTTTTGTTGCAATCGTGAAGGGGATTATTCTTTTGAGTTCGTTCTCAAATGTTTCATTGTTGGCATATAGAAAGGCTATTGACTTCTGTATGTTAATTTTGTATCCTGCGACCTTACTGTATTGACTTATTGTTTCTAGTAGTCTTTTGGTGGATTCTTTGGGATTTTCGATGTATAGGATCATATCATCTGCAAAAAGTGATACCTTTACTTCTTCTTTTCCAATTTGGATGCCTTTTATTTCTTTGTCTTGTCTGATTGCTCTGGCTAGAACCTCTAGTACCACATTAAATAAGAGTGGAGAGAGTGGACAACCCTGTCTTGTTCCTGATTTAAGGGAGGAAAGCCTTTAGTTTTGTGCCATTTAATATGATGTTAGCTGATGGTTTATCATATATGGCCTTTATCATGTTGAGATATTTTCCTTCTATACCCATTTTGTTGAGAGTCTTAAACATAAAATTGTGTTGTATTTTATCGAAAGCCTTTTCTGCGACTATTGATAAGATCATGTGGTTTTTGTTCTTTGTTTTGTTGATATGGTGTATTACGTTAACCGTTTTACGTATGTTGAACCATCCTTGAGATTCTGGGATGAATCCCACTTGATCATGATGTATTATCTTTTCAATATGTTGTTGTATTCGATTTGCTAGTATTTTGTTTAGTATTTTAGCATCTGTATTCATTAGAGATATTGGTCTGTAGTTTTCTTTTTTTGTGCCATCCTTGCCTGGTTTTGGTATGAGGGTTATGTTGGCCTCATAAAATGTGTTTGGAAGTATTGCTTCTTCTTCAATTTTTTGGAAGACTTTCAGTAGAATAGGAACCAAGTCTTCTTTGAATGTTTGATAAAATTCGCCATCTGGGCCTGGACCTTTATTTTGGGGGAGGTTTTTAATGGTTTTTTCTATTTCTTCTCTACTAATAGGCCTGTTTAGGCTCTCTGCTTCTTCTTGACTCAGTCTAGGAAGGTTGTATTGTTCTAGGAATTTATCCATTTCTGCTAGATTGTTGAATTTAGTGGCATAAAGTTTTTCATAGTATTCTACAATAATTCTTTGTATATCTACAGTGTCCGTGATGATTTCTCCTCTTTCATTTTGGATTTTGTTTATATGAGTTCTTTCTCTTTTTTCCTTGGTAAGTCTTGCCAAGGGTTTGTCAATTTTGTTGATCTTTTCAAAGAACCAGCTCCTTGTTCTATTAATTTTTTCTATAGTTTTTCTGTTCTCTATTTCATTTATTTCTGCTCTGATTTTTATTATCTCCTTTCTTCGGCTGGTTTTGGGTTGTCTTTGTTCTTCTTTTTCTAGTTCCTTAAGGTGTGAAGTTAAGTGGTTCACTTGGGCTCTCTCTTGTTTGTTCATATATACCTGAAGTGATATGAACTTCCCTCTTATCACTGCTTTTGCTGCATCCCATAGATTCTGATATGTCCTATTGTCATTTTCATTTGTCTGTATATATCTTTTGATCTCTGCACTTTTTTCTCCTTTGACCCATTCATTTTTTAAAAGTATGTTGTTTAGTTTCCACATTTTTGTGGATTTTTTTTTCTCTTTTTTGCAGTTGAATTCTAGTTTCAAGGCTTTATGATCAGAAAATATGCTTGGTACAACTTCGATTTTTCTGAATTTGCTGATGTTGTTTTTGTGGCCCAACATATGGTCAATTCTTGAAAATGATCCATGTACACTGGAGAAAAATGTATACTCAGTCACTTTGGGATGAAATGTCCTGTAGATGTCTATCATATCCAGGTGCTCTAGTGTTTTTTTAAGGCCACTATATGTTTGTTGATTTTCTGTTTGGATGACCGATCTAGAGCCATCAGCGGTGTATTGAGGTCTCCAAGTATGATTGTATTTTTGTCAGTTTTTGTTTTAAAGTCAGTAAGTAGCTGTCTTATATATTTTGGTGCTCCTTGGTTTAGTGCATATATATTAAGAATTGTTAGGTCTTCTTGATTCAGTGTCCCTTTAGCCATTATGAAATGGCCATTTTTGTCTCTGAGTACTTTTGCTGTCTTGTAGTCAGCATTATCAGATATGAGTATTGCTACGCCTGCTTTTTTTTGGATGTTATTTGCTTGGAGTATTGTTTTCCAGCCTTTCACTTTGAATTTTTTATCCTTGTTACTTAGATGAGTTTCTTGTAGGCAGCATACAGTTGGATTTTCTTTTTTAATCCATTCTGCTACTCTGTGCCTTTTTATTGGTGAGTTTAATCCATTTACACTTAGTGTAATTATTGACACTTGTGAGTTCCCTATTGCCATTTTATGGATTGCTTTCTGTTAGTTTTGTGTCTTGTTGGATCCTTCTCTTTCATTTTTCTATCTTTTGTTTTTATTTGGTTGTATTCCATACATCTTTCCTCTGTTGCTATCTTTTTTAAATCATGTGCTTCTGTGGTGGTTTTTTCAATGGTGGTTACCTTTAAGTAATGAAAAATGTTCCTACCCTGTTCATTGTAGTGCATTATTTTGTGAGTACTTTTGCACTCCATCATCCTTTGCTACTGTTAATCTCCATCCTCTACCCCCATTTCTTTTTGTTGTTGTCACAGTTTAAATTTGTTTTTATTTTGTTCTTCTTGGAGCTTTTACTTGTGGCTTTGTTGTTTTTTTTTTTTTTTTTTTGTTCTTTGTATGTGATTGGAGAACCCCCTGTAGTAATTCCTGCAGTGGGGTTTTTCTGATGATAAATTCCCTCATCTTTTCTGTATCTGTGAATATTTTTATTTCTCCTTCATATTTGAAGGATAGCTTTGATGGGTATAGTATTCGTGGCTGAAAGTTCCTCTCTGTCAGGAATTTAAATATTGGGGTCCACTCTATTCTAGCTTGTAGAGTTTCTGTTGAGAAATCTGATGATAATCTAATGGGCTTTCCTTTATATG
This sequence comes from Saccopteryx leptura, assembly GCF_036850995.1. Taxonomy (NCBI): domain Eukaryota; kingdom Metazoa; phylum Chordata; class Mammalia; order Chiroptera; family Emballonuridae; genus Saccopteryx; species Saccopteryx leptura. Next base: position 20,903,670 of record NC_089505.1, on the reverse strand, counting down.
TTGTATTCTTTTCCCTGGCTGCCTTGAAAATTTTTTCTTTGCCGTTGGTTTGTGCCAATTTCATTATGATGTGCCTTGGAGTAGATTTGTTGGGGTTAAGAAAACTCGGAGTTCTGTTTGCTTCTTGAATTTGAGGCTTTAGTTCTTTCCACAGGCTTGGGAAGTTCTCATCTATTATTTGTTTGAGTATGTTCTCCATTCCATTTTCTCTCTCTTCTCCCTCTGATATACCTATTATTCTTATGTTATTCTTTTTGATGGAGTCAGACAATTCCTGTAGGGCTATCTCATTTTTTTTTAATTTTTGAGTCTCTTTCTTCTTCTTTCTGTTGTGCCTCAAGTTGCTTGTCTTCTATTTCACTAATCCTACCTGCTATCTGGCCTGTTCTATTAGCTAAGCTGGTTACCTCGTTTTTCAGCTCGTGAATTGAGTATTTCATCTCTTATTTGTTTTTATAATTTCAATTTCCTTGGAAATATATTCTTTGTGTTCATTGAGTTGTTTTCTGAGCTCCCTAAATTCCTTTCTGTGTTTTCTTGTATATCTCTGAGTATTTTTAGGATTTCTATTTTAAATTCTCTGTCATTTAACTCCAAGGTTTCCAATGTATTAAATTTTTTCTTGTATATCTCTGAGTATTTTTAGGATTTCTATTTTAAATTCTCTGTCATTTAACTCCAAGGTTTCCAATATATTAAATTTTTTCTTCATAGATTTTTCCTCATCTAGCTGTGTTACCTCTCTTTCTTTTAAATCCATGATAATCGATTTTCTCTGCCTAATGGCATCTGAGGGTGGTTTTGTTGATAGTATTAATGAGATTTAATAAAGAATAAAAAGTTAAAAAATAAAAATAAAAAATAAAAAAGAGTTGTTTTTTTAAAAAAAATTAATAATTAAATAAAGAAAAATAAAATAAAATAAAAATTTTAAAAAAAGGAAATTATTTCCCCCCCTCCTTTTTCCTCTCCTCTCCTCTCCCCTCTTTCTTGAGAAAATCTTGTGGTGAACTGTGAATTATATTGTACTAAAAAGAACAAACAATGCCTGTAATGGAGGGCCTGAATTGGAGAGAAGTAATAAAGGGGCAAAAAAAGGGGGGGGGGTATGGACCCACAAAAAGAAAATAAGGAAAAAATTTGGGTCAAGAATAAAATGATTTGCTTTTAGGTGTTGGTTGACTAAGAGTTACAATGAGAGGAATAAGATGGAAACAGGAAAATGGAGGGACAAATTTAAAAATTACTATTGTATTTAGTGGAACAAGAACTAGATAAAATGGAGAGCCAGGGATGGGAGCACTACTAGTGAGTTAAAAAGGTGAAGTTAAAACCCCCCAAAATGCCACAAACATAAGTTTGAGTCCCAGATACGATAATTTCTTCATTATTGAGGTTTGAATGAGAGGAGACGTAAAGGAGAAAGGAAGAAACTAATATAGAAGGAGAAAAGAAAGCGAGATAGAGAAAAAAAAAGAGGGAACCACTAAAAGAAGAAAAAAGAAAAAAAAAGAGGAGAGAGAGAGAGTTAAGGGTTTTGGAGTACAACCCTCATAGAGAGAAAGGAAGAGGAAAGAAAAGATAATGGGAGATGTAACACTTATGGGTAGTGTAGTTCAAGGAGAGGAGAGAGTAAGACCGGCAGAGAGTTAAACGACCAAATTGGAGGAGGAAAAAAAAAAATCAAGAATGAAGATAAGAGAAACAAATGAACAAATATAATAAAATGGGATAGGTTATAAAGTCTGCAGATTATTGTTGATTTTGAGAGGTTATCTTCTTACTTTTTCTTTTCTCTCCCTCTTCCTGGTCGGTGACTCTGTACCCGGGTTCTTCCCCTTTGGCACGCTCAGGTAGAGGTTTGCAGTTGATAAGTCTCTATGGCAATGTCGTGTATTGTGCTTCAGTCTCATTGGCAGTCGAGGCTCATTAGCATTTATAGGCTCCACCAGTGAGAGTGTCCGTGTTCCTGGAGCCTTTCTCCTAGTCTTCCTTCCTCAATTAGTAGCCTGATAATCCAGCTATGGGGTTGCTGCTACCTCTGCCTGGATAGTAAGAGGCTCAAAGAGCTGGCAACTCCCCACTCTATTCCCACTCAGCATAGAGCTCTGGGTAAGGCTCAGTCAGTTAGAGCTGCTAACATAATCAGGCGGGGCTTCCGCCCACTCAAAGACCTCTGGATCTGCCACTCTGTCCAGTAACACAGGCGGGCGCCCTCTCCCGGGGTGCTTGGAGGAAACTCTCACTCACTATCTGCGTGCGCAGACCAGGATATCAGGCCGGCAGTCTCACACTCTGAGTGAAACCCCCACCCGCACAGAAAAGTTCCAGCGTTGGAATTGGCTCTCGCTCCTTCCCCGTGCGCAACTTTTTCAGGGCGCTGGGGCGGCCCAAGATTCTGCTTTTGGCCCACACAAAGGCCTTTGACTCTGCCCCTCTGTGGGATAACACGGGCTCCCACTCCTGAGGTGCTGGGAGGAATCTCTTGCCCACTCTCCGTGTGCGCCTACCAGGATATCAGGCCAGCCGCCTCACTCTCTGAGTGAAACCCCCGCCCACACGGAAAAGTTCCAGCGTTGGAATTGGCTCTCACTCCCTCCCCGTGTGCGGCTTTTTCAGGGTGCTGGGGCGGCCTGGAGATTCTGCTTTTGGCCCACACAAAGGCCCCTGACTCTGCCCCTGTGTGGGATAACACGGGCGCCCACTGCTGAGGCACTCGGAGGAATCTCTCGCCCACTATTTGCGGTGCCGACCCGGAGATCAGGGAAAATGGCTGCCCCACTTGTCTTTCCTTGTCTGGGTTTGGCGCGAGTGTTAGCTTGTATTGACTGGGTTGCCACAGGCACAGTTTTTCCTCGGCTTGAAACTCCGTGCCACAGTCTGGTTCGGCCGTTTATGCCACGGCCTGGATCTATTCACCCCCTTGCCCGCCTTAGTTTCTATATTCTCAGTTCCCAGTGAAAGCCGCCCTGTTTAGGTTAGTGAGGAAGGCGGAGCATTTCTCACTCCTTATTTCCTTCAGGGTTTGATTATATATTTAGCCAATTTTTCACTCGACCATACCTTCGGGCGTATTGCAAAACATCTGGAGGCTCCAAGGATAGGTTTTTCTGTTTCTGGTTGAAGATCTTGTTGACTTTTGGGGGAGATTTATCGGTATTGCTTCCTATCACACCATTGCTCTCAATACATTCCATTTTAATGCAAATCTATCCTCCTATGGTAAAACAAAATTGTTAGCAATTATGTGCTGAGTTGATTTTCAATTTTTTAAACCTCCATGAGAGACTTTTTCTTTTTTTTTTTTTATTTTATTTTATTTTTTTTCTTTTTCATTTTTCTGAAGCTGGAAACAGGGAGTGACAGTCAGACAGACTCCCGCATGCGCCCGACCGGGATCCACCCGGCACGCCCACCAGGGGCGGTGCTCTGCCCCCCAGGGGGCGATGCTCTGCCCATCCTGGGCGTCGCCATATTGCGACCAGAGCCACTCTAGCGCCTGAGGCAGAGGCCACAGAGCCATGCCCAGCGCCCGGGCCATCTTTGCTCCAATGGAGCCTTGGCTGCGGGAGGGGAAGAGAGAGACAGAGAGGAAAGCGCGGCGGAGGGGTGGAGAAGCAAATGGGCGCTTCTCCTATGTGCCCTGGCCGGGAATCGAACCCGGGTCCTCCGCACGCTAGGCCGACGCTCTACCGCTGAGCCAACCGGCCAGGGCCGAGAGACTTTTTCAATAGCAAACTCACCAAATTAGCTGGTCAGTTAGGTGTTTGAACTAGAAAAATACAAAGCCCATTACTTAATTTTACATCTGAGGTAGAATACTATATCTGTAGGCTACTTGGGAACTTCATTAAGCCTGTGGAATATGGTAGAGTGCATATCTTGAACCATATATAAAGAAAGAAGTGGGGGAGACTTCAAGTCACCCCCTCAGCCATTGTCTGTGGCTCTAACACACTGTATTCATTTGCTTTGGCTGCCGTAACAAAGTATGGCAGAACTGAGATGCTTAAACAGAAACTCATTTTCTCACAGTTCTGTAGACTAGGAGTCTAAGGTCAAGATGTCGGAAGTGTTAGCTTCTCTGCTTGTCTTATAGATGCCTTTCTTCTCCCTGTGTTTTAACATAGTCTTTTTTCTGTTTGTATCTGTGTCCTGATCTCCTGTTCTTATAAGGACACCAGTCAGATTGGGTTAGGGTACACCCGAATAATCTCATTTTAACTTAATCACCTCTTTAAAGATCTTCTGTCCAAATGCTGTTGCATTCCGAGGTACTGGGATTTAGGACTTCAACATATGAATTTTAGCAGGATATAATTCCGCCTATGACACATATACATGCTGCTTTCCCTGGACAGCCCAAAGAGAATAGTGCCACTTAGTTGGGAAGGAAGCAGTGTATGAAATGTTGTGATTCATATTCTAGGTAGTTACATGTTGGAGTAGTTCTATTTTCCACCATCAAATGCAAACACACGGGAAATGCTCTACTAATGTACTATTTCTTATTTAGAAAGATGGTATCTTAAAAATTTTCATTTTAAAAGCCCAAATGCTTTTAAGAAATGTCTCCCTTCTATGTCAAGAAAATATAGTAAAGACCACACTGAGTCAGAATGCTCTCTCTTTGGTCTAGTTTTATTTTTTTAATTTATTTATTTTTAATCTTGGAGAGAAACATCGTGACCTAACCTTACTAAAAAACTGTCCCATTATAATGGTAGTGTCAGATAGCCAGAGTTGATTGCCCAAATCTCTCTAATAGCTATGACTCATTCATTTATCTAAACAAGATAACTTAACTCTTTTCAAGCTATTAGTTCCCTCTGAGAATCTGATTGAAACTATAATCTACTTCTTCTAGTGCCTGTTTTGTGTAGCATGTTATAGCCAGAATTGGCATTTGCAGCTCTTCGAGTATATTCAACCAGCTCTTGAAATAATGAGTGACGCACACACAGAAGATCATAGAATTTTGGAAGTAGGACTTTGAGAATCGACCATTTTGCTCTTTTCATTTTACTGATGAAGGAACTTATCCAGTGAGCTGAGGCAGTTTATCCTTGGTCACCTTTTGCTGGTCGATACTGTGCTAATATTTGTATTTTTGATCATCCTGATTCTTACCATATTGCCATATCTAAGAAATGTACTTTAAATTATTTTGAGTTTACTGTTTTAAGTTTTAATATGTACCCCACTTCTAATATTCTAAATTTTATTTTAAAAAATCTTTTTTTCTAATGCTGTGGATAACAAGTATCCAAATATTTGGTCTGGTTGCTATGCAGTTTGGTAGTCATTTAATTTTTGATACCTTAGTTTCTCATCTGAAAAGTTAAGATAAAATATGTGCTTGGTTTACCACACATAGATGACTCTGAAGGGCAAATAAACTAATACATAGAAATGTCTTTATAAATAATTAAGATGAAATTGATTCCATTTGAGAGTTCACAGCCTCATTCAACCTTAATCTTCCTAGGGTAAAAAAAAAGTCTTAATTTCACAATCTTCCTTATAGATTAATGGAAATTAAAGCAAATATAAATTATGATTGCAAGAAGTAGTCTAGAATATTTGGTTTAAATTCTTTTGTCCCTACAGAACATTTTAGCCTCACTTGCTGTAGGGTGAGTTCATTTTTTCCAGTTTACTCAGATGGATATAATTTTATAAGGTACATATCTTTCTATTTAAATTATTATCAGGAGTTAATTATGAAAACTACCAGGGAACATTAGCTCTGTATTGTCTCTCAAATACAGATAGATACCTTTTATAATATCAAAACCTCCATCAACTGGCCCTATATCACCTGGCCTTATATGCAAGTCCTTGCCACCTGAATGAATCTTCTCACTGGTGCTCACACACTTCCTACTGTTCCCTTTCTTAAGGTTTGCCTGTAATATTTTCTCCTAGATGCTGAAAGTCATGTCATACCTTCAATGTCCAATTTATCTTCTTTATCAGATGTTGTCAGACTAAGGGCTACTCAGACTAATCACCAATCACTAGTTAGTCAGCGCCAGTTATCTTGTACTTGATGTACATACATAATGGTTATTTTCATATTTTCTTATGATTCTCTAGTTGTTTTCCTGTCTCACTTCTCCAGCTAGTGTGTGAGTATATAATGGGTAGGAATTGTGTCTTGTACTTTAATATTGGTCCTTATGGTGAGTAGAATAATACTGGGATCACAATAAGCCTTCATAATTGTTGATGGTGTGATGAATGGATGATTGACATTTTCAGTAGTCTTCCTGATGATGTTCTTTTCTTGTGTTGACAGCATAGACTGGAGGTCATCCTTTAATACCTATCATTCAGATCTTTTTTCCCTTAAGGGATTGCTTTGTCCTTAGGCATATTCATGTACTCATCTATTCACACAGCCTTTTGTTATCTTTGCAAGGCTACTATCTGATTGTGTCTGAAGAATAAAATGTCCTGATTTCTGGAGGAAGGAAAACAGACATTGCCTATTTTTATGTGATAATTAGAAAACAACTAAAAAATACAAAGTAGGAACAAAATTTCTAACATAGCTTGGTTTACAGTTATTTTGAATCTAGTGTTACTTTAATTGCAAAAACTGGCATAAATATATTAATTTAGAAATTCTTATAATAGCTATATTTATTTTTTAATATAAGTGCATATTATTTATTTCATAGGTCAGTTCTGAATGTTGTACACATATGTAGTAAGTGTTCAATAACTTTGTTGGATATGATTTTTTTTTTTCTGAAGCTGGAAACAGGGAGAGACAGTCAGACAGACTCCCGCATGCGCCCGACCGGGATCCACCTGGCACGCCCACCAGGGGCGATGCTCTGCCCACCAGGGGGTGATGCTCTGCCCATTCTGGGCGTCGCCATGTTGCGACCAGAGCCACTCTAGCGCCTGAGGCAGAGGCCACAGAGCCGTCCCCAGCGCCCGGGCCATCTTTGCTCCAATGGAGCCTTGGCTGCGGGAGGGGAAGAGAGAGACAGAGAGGAAGGTGCAGAGGAGGGGTGGAGAAGCAAATGGGCGCTTCTCCTGTGTGCCCTGGCCGGGAATCGAACCCCGGTCCTCCGCACGCTAGGCCGACGCTCTACCGCTGACCAGGGCTGTTGGATATGATTTAATATTGATATATACTCTAGGCCAGTGGTAGTCAACCTGGTCCCTACTGCCCACAAGTGGGTGTTCCAGCTTTCATGGTGGGCGGTAGCGAAGCAACCAAAGTATAAATAAAAAGATAGATTTAAATATAGTAAGTTGTTTTATAAAGACTTATTCTGCCAAACATAGTGAAAATCCGACATAAAGTACTTGGTAAGTAATTATTATTATATGCTTTAATTTTCTGTAACTCTGCTTTATAAATTTTATAAAGTAAAGTTAGTTCCCTACTTTATAAGTCACCATTACTGTGGAATTGGTAGGCGGTTAGAAAATTTTACTACTAACAGAGATACAAAAGTGGGCAGTAGGTAAAAAAGGTTGACTACCCCTGCTCTAGGCTATTGAAGGATTGTTTAGAAAATACATTTTACCACTCCCCAAGTGTGTTATTTTTATTTATTTTATACTTTATATGTCATGGTATGTATATAGAAACTTACCTTAGTATTTGTAGTTTGAGAATGAAAGATATCAATTAATATTGATAGAAAAAATATCCATAAGATCAAGGTCTAAATACAGTTTGACAATAAGACAACTTAAAATTAGAGTTCCAAAATATAAATATTAACCTGTTTTTTAAATAGCAGGAATTACTAAATTTTATGAATTCATATAATTATGTATGAATTCATATAATTATGTATTTATGTTTAAGTGTGTTCTACTTATAAATTGAAAACATTTTAAGAAAATGAACAATAAAAAATTAAACTGAAATGTGATTCTGAATATGAAATAATAGAGATAACAATAAAGACTTTTTCTTGACTATGTGTTGTTCCATCACATGGATCATAATATTATTAATATTTTAGTTCATGTATTTACCTTTCCCCACCCCAGGAGCTTGTATAGTGACTAACTTTTGGTGGACAGCTCAGTAATTCTTTGATAAATTATGGAATAAGGACAACTTTCTGCTTTAAAGATAAAATAAATTCTTTCTTCTAGTCTTCTTATAAGTGAAATTAAAATGGTCTCTTGCTTTGGCTGGATAGCTTGATTGCTTAGAGCAGTGGTTCTCAAAGTGTGCACCAGGGCACACTGGTGTGCCTAGAAGATTTCCAGGTGTGCCCTATGGTATTCCAGAGAAATATGTGCCAGTTGGGGACCAAAATACCAACAGAGTTTTTGGAGTTTAGATTTTGAAGGGGACAGAGGTGTGGAGAATTGGCTGTAAGCTCACAGTCTGCCCAACCCCCCACCTCACTTGCCTGATTAGGTTGCAAAAGGCTGTTAAGCTGTGGTGCTGGATTGTTTACACTGTCTCCCATGTTCCCCAGAAAGACTGGAGGCAAGTTTCTTCTATCCTTTGTTTGGTGTAAGGTTAAGATGATATGTATGGTGGGGGTTTTCTGTACTCAACACAAGAGTCAAAACAGAGGAATTCTTCAATGTATTGACGAGAAATGAGAGTTTGCCTTTCAAATATATGCCCAAACATGGAAAAAAATCACTAGGACTCATCAGGCTCATGTTTCTCATAAACACAAGAATGGAAAAACTTAACACATTTGTGCCGGGACCTACCGCATTTACTAAATCTTACTAAGAATGTATCTATCTATATAAAAAGATAACGTTTTTGTCTTTTTAAAAAATTTTTAACCTCTCTTTTTTACAAATTCTAAAAAGCATAACTCAAAAAATGTAACATAAAAATGTTTTTTAATGTCAGAATAAATTTAATTTTGTCATATTTATTTTGTTTAATTACCATAAAAGCACGCTTGGACTTTATATTTTTTTCTTTAATATTTGACTCAATTACTATAACATATTTCTCAGAAATTTGTATATAGTGCACCTACAATCATTTGTAGGATTTTAAATGCGCCCTGACTTCAAAAAGTTTGAGAACCACTGAGTTAGAACATCATCCTGAAGCACAGAGATTGCTGGTTCGATCCCCAGTCAGGGCACATACAGAAACAGGTTGATGTTGCTTTTTCTCTCTCTCTCTCTTTCTCTCTCTCTTTTTCTCTCTCCCTTCCTCTGTATCTAAAAACAATAAAATTAACATTAAAAATGAAAGAAATAGTCTCTCATTGGAATAGTGTAAAGCTATTTCTTTCTTTCTTAAAATTGAGTTTATTAGGATGACACTATTTAACATAATTATACAGATTTCAGGCTCCCAATTCTATCAATATATCACATCTCTGTACACTGTAGTATGTGTTTATCACCCCAAGTCAAGTCTTTGTCCATCACCATTTATGCCCCCATCCCCTCCTCCATTTCTTCCCCCTCCTGGCAATCACCACACTGTTGTCTGTGTTCATGATTTTTTTTTGTCCTTTTTTGCTATATTCCTCCACTTCCTTTGCCAGCCCCCCATCCATTCCTACTCCTGATAGATGTTAGCCTGTTCTCTATGTATAAGTCTGTCTCCATTTTGCTTGTTATATGAGTGGTACACTTACACGATGAAACACTACATGGCCATAAAAAGAGAGAGAGAAAGAGAGAGAGAGAGGAAATCTTATCCTTTGCAACAGCATGGATGGACCAGGAGAATATTATGCTAAGTGAAATAAGCCAATCAGAACAAGACAAGTACCATATGATTTCACTCATATGTGGACTCTAATGAACAAAGTGAACTAAAGCTATTTCCTCATGTTCATTAATTAATACATTTTGTGTTTAAATATACTGTAAATGCTTCCCAAATAGAGATTCCACACCGAAGATCACTGACTACAAGTGCAGTAGTAGCATAGAACTGCATTGACAGAGACCAACATCAATAAAGATAGCACATTTTTAAGTATTCAGCAGTTATATGCCCTCAGTATATAAATTTTCAGTCAGTTTTCTTACTTTTGATCCTAGCTATCTCTTGCTCAATTAACTCACATGCATATTATATGTATCTCTTTTGCATCTTGCATTTATAATTATTAACAAATATATTTTAATTCACAGCATTCATAAAAATGAAATATTTTCAGCTCTATAATTAAAGTTCTTATTTTGCCTTAATTTGTTTCTCCTAATTCACATGTTGTGTATAAAGTGACTTCAGGCTGTATATTCTTTGGTCAAACCTACTATTAAAATAAGTCATGAAATTATGGTGTGGGTTTAACATAAATTATTAAATGTGAGTAGAAAAGTTATATCTTTAAGGTGCAATTATTTTTTAATGGTTTACCCTCAAGAAAATAGATATTCAGAAATATTTTAGATACTGTTTCAAATTCATATAACAGATTAAGATTCTTGTAATTTCAGGGGTCGGACTGGAAAAATCAGAGTTCAGAGTCTGAAGATTGGATTGATGTCTCTCTCTAAAGGTCTCTTAGAAGAAAAATACAGATGTATGTAAGACCTTTCCTATACCGGTACTGTTTTTAGTAATGATAATTATAATGTATTGGAGACTTACTTCATATAATTTGCTAGTAATAATAGTTCCCATTTTTTTAACCATTCCAGGCTAGACTAATGAAAAGCTAACTACAGAATAAAGAGATGGGGTGCCTTGTTGGAGTGAGAACCAATTACAAATTATATCTTTTAATTCATAGAAAAATCACCCCATAATACTGTAAGCATTATGATTTCCATTCTTCAGTTGAAAAAGTTAAGGCTGAGCTAGGTGAAAAATTTAGTCGAAGTCTATAGTGACAATAATTGTAGGGCAAGAATTAGATCATAGAGTTTTCTGACTCTAAAAGCCTAACCCTTTTCTATTTCTGTTTACTTCCAATGTTTAAAAAAATGCCTGAAATGAAAGTTTCTGATATTTCATTTAACCCATGAGGTATGCGGTTTTAGGACTTAATTGAATAAGAATTCTCTTGGGTTGAAATCTTTACATCTTTCCGGGGAGACTTGAGATTCAGGAAGTGTTCTGAGGTTTTTGTAATATTTTACTTTGCGGTCCTTAGCAACTCTGATTCCACTTTTGATTTCTTGAGTGATCTCAGAGCACTTCCTCGTTATTACTTCCTTTGCTAGAATTAATATTCAAGACAATTTGCTCTCCACACTCAATGGCAAAGGTGCTATTTTAGGTTATTTGGGTCTGTCTGAACATTGATTTTGCAATGGCTCATGTAGGTGTCTTACTCTAGTGACACCTCCCTCTCTTTTCACACCTTCCGGAGAATATCTCCTGACTCAGTTCTAACAGCACCCTGGCCTTCCTGCTTGTAGCTGGTGGCTCCTTTGCCTCATCAAAAACACATTTACAAAGATCCTTTTCAACGGCATCTCGTCTGTGCTAATTTATTGGAACTTAGGTTTTAGATTGTGTCTTTTTTCAGACCCATTCCCACATTCTGACACTCCTTTTTTTCTATCATATCAAAAATAGGAACTTTTATAAAAATTTAGAAAGATATCAACATTTCTGACATTAATTTTGTCTTTTCTCTTGTGTTTTGAGTGTAGTTTTACCTTAATAGTGATGTAGCAGTATAACTCTCTGCCTCAAAAGAGGAGAGGAAAGTTGAGCATGATTGATCTTGTTGACAATGTGTACTCGTCTGTACAAATTTTTATACATATGTATCAACTCTATTTAACTAAGAGTCCTCTTCCCAGGAACTGGTTTACAATGAGCATCATAGTAAGAATATAGACAAATATTTTCTGGCTAATAATAGTCTCAGTCTTGACAAATGAAAAGAAATAAGCAGAACTCCAACCAAATCCAAGTGAACAAATTATAATAAAAGTGAAATTTATCTTAATTGAATTTGCTTTCCCTAGGTATGCTAAAATTAAAATCATATTTCATTATAATTACTGCATCGATATCACTGAAACACTGGTTCAGTTGTTTGAAAATTCAGTGTTAACAGTGTTAGATCTAGCATTATTCCCTTAAAATAAAGGGACTATACATCAAGTGGGGTTTTTTTTGAAAATAGTTTTTAGGATCCAATAAATATTTACTCCCCTTTCTTCTGTTCTTGGAAACTTCACATGAAAGCATTCAGTTGCATGATTATGAATATTCAGAACTTGGATATTTCTTTCCAAAAAGTATAAGTTTCTATAACAAAGTGGGTTGGGTTGTTTTTACATGAAATTTCTCACTGCTCTTAAAGAAATTTATTTAAGCATATCAGCTTTATTGCTGAAAACAAGATAATATTTTTAATCTTCAAAATATTTTAAGTGGTGAATAAAAGATAAGCCAATGCTGAAGAGAAGGGTTTTAATTTTATTGAATCAAGAAAGTTAGAAATTAGTGGGTTTCATTTCATGAATAAAGAAGCCTAAGAACTATGTGAGAGTGAGCATGAGTTTTGTGAATGCATCCTTAAAATTTGAACAAATGTATTTTATTACATGAAATGAACTAATACAAAAATAATTTTTATAGCTACTAAGAAATGAGACTTGGACTAATAAAACCTAAAAATAAATGGTACCTCCTTATACTTTTCAATATTTCTTATATAAAATAGATTTAAATATAGAAATCTTTAAAAGAAGTAAATATGTTTATATTTAATAAAATATTAAATTTAGGAGTGAACACAAAAAGTTAGTAAACAAATTTATTAAAATTTAAAGATTTGTTTCTTAAGGAACATTTATTCCTTTGACAAGTCATGAAGGAAGCTTCCTTTTGGCTCGGTGTCTTTCTCAATACGAAGGGAAATTCTTATTGAAACCACTGAATGAAACCCACATGCATTTATTTATTGTGCCATTTGAAAAGGAAATGTATGGTTATTTGTCTACCTACATGTAGTGACATACAACAGTGGGTTGTTTTTAGAAGAATGTGGGTAACCAGTTCCTGATTACAGGCACACAGAATATCAAGGTGGTCAGAATTCAGGATTTGACTAATTGATTCAAGTCCCCATGACTTGTTTTTTGACCTACATCGTTCAATCCCCAGAACCAGAGATCTACAAGAACTCTGGGGGCAGATGTAAGTTAACCCCTTGCCTCTCCTCCTTGTAGATCTCTTTAAGGAAGTGGCAGGACCGACAGAAATGTGTGACCAGAGGCAGCTTGGCCTCTTACTTCACGATGCCATCCAGATCCCCCGGCAGCTGGGAGAAGTAGCAGCTTTTGGAGGCAGTAATATTGAACCCAGCGTCCGCAGCTGTTTCCAACAGGTAAACAGAGGATCACCGGTATGTAGGGTGTGTTGAGGAAGAGTTTTGAAGGATGTTCTAAGGGATGGAATGGGGAATTTGGTTTGGAGGCAAATGGTGGAGGACATTGAGTACCATCCAGTAAGTTTGTATTTTGTTTCTTAAGGCATATTTGATTCAAGGAATAACTGCCACCTCAAGGGGACTGACTGCTTCCCAATGTATAAAATCCAGCGTCTTTACCATGTGATATCAGATTGCTGTGATTTGGCCCTGCCTTTGCCCTGGCCTTTTTTGTCACTTGTTCTCTTGCTTCCTGCTTCCTTCCACACTGCTTTAGTGCCTCCATTCTTGCCTTAGTGCCTTTGGACACGTGCCTTCTGTTCAGAAGAGTCTTCCATACCCTCCCTTCTCCTCTCCTTTTTCATTCTTTAGATCCGTCTTTAATCTCACATCCTCTGAAAACCCTTGTCTGACCTGTTCAGAGGAGGTTACTTTCCCACTATTCGCGCCTAAATCTCCTCTGCGTTGTTACGATGCTCAGTGCAATCATAACTACAGACTACATTGTATAATTGCGTGTTTAGTTCTTTTCTTCCATCAAAACCCAAGCTTCACGAACATGCACAATATTTATCCTTTTATTATTGTATCCCCGTGCACAGTGCCTTCATCATCACAACTGCTTAATAAATATTTGCGAAATAAATTAATGAAAGAGTCTGATTTCCTTGGAGGCAAGATTTTAAAAATATATAAATTTAAAATGCTACCAAATAAGGTCTTTTCTTTGAGAACTTACGTTCAAAAGAATGATATCTGAAGTTTTATCCTGGTCTAAGTTACTAATGTTACGCTGGAAAAGCATTTTAGTTTCTTTTATTGCTTACTATATATAAAGCACTTTGGGACTGTTCCTACTGATATTGTACATTTGCATAAAGTACAAGTCGACAGATATTTTCTCAAAGCATATTCAGCGATTTATCATTGCAGAGAAAAAAATGCTCATACCATCTCTTTAAGGCAAATTGATGTTACAGGTTATTACATTTTATAATAGTCTTTTTCTTGTTTTAGGTATACAAAAAGTACCAATTGAAAATTCTAAATATAATTTCCCATGTGCTGGTTCATTGAATGACCTTGACAATGGCAGGAGAAAGATGTTGGTACAAATTTAACTTTGCACATATAAACATAAATTAGTATTAAGATTTGCAGGGGGACTAAGATGTTTCATACATTTTGTTATAAATGTTGAAATCTTGCCAAGTACATTCATAGTAATATGCCCCGAGGTGATGTTGTAACAGACTGGAGCAGGCCATAATAATAGCAGTTTGTATGTACCATTTATAACGGCCTTCAAGTTTGGAAAGTAATCAGTGAGTTTTCACTTTCACAAATGTTTACTGTCTTAGATGAGTGAACTTCACGGGATTAAAGTATATATGTGAAAAGAGTCCCTAGAATTGTATAGTTTTTGGTTTCGCTTTTTAAAAATCTGAATATATGACAGAATTGGGACTTTATTCTTCTTCCTATATGCCAATTTCTGCTTTTTCTCTTTTTAAATTCCAAAATTTTCTTTCCTTGAAGAACCTTAAATATTTCATGATTTGGCTGACTCGGAAAGAACTACATAACTTTTCTTTTAGTTATGCACAGATTTTCAGAAGATGATGAAGCAACAGCACTTCCTGCAATTAAATGAAGATGTTCCCCTCCCTTTCAATGTGTTTGTTTCCTCACCAGAATAACAACAAGCCCGAGATAAGTGTGAAAGAGTTCATCGACTGGATGCGTCTAGAACCACAGTCCATGGTTTGGCTGCCAGTTTTACATCGAGTGGCAGCAGCTGAGACCGCAAAACATCAGGCCAAATGCAACATTTGTAAAGAATGTCCGATTGTTGGATTCAGGTAAGATCCACCACCCGTGATGACAGAAGACAATTCTTTTTTTTTTTTTTTTTTTTTTTTTTTTTTTTTTTTTTCATTTTTCTGAAGCTGGAAACAGGGAGAGACAGTCAGACAGACTCCCGCATGCGCCCGACCGGGATCCACCCGGCACGCCCACCAGGGGCGACGCTCTGCCCACCAGGGGGCGATGCTCTGCCCATCCTGGGCGTCGCCATGTTGCGACCAGAGCCACTCTAGCGCCTGAGGCAGAGGCCACAGAGCCATGCCCAGCGCCCGGGCCGTCTTTGCTCCAATGGAGCCTTGGCTGCGGGAGGGGAAGAGAGAGACAGAGAGGAAGGCGCGGCGGAGGGGTGGAGAAGCAAATGGGCGCTTCTCCTGTGTGCCCTGGCCGGGAATCGAACCCGGGTCCTCCGCACGCTAGGCCGACGCTCTACCACTGAGCCAACCGGCCAGGGCAGAAGACAATTCTTTGTTCTAAATGTCACCTCATCTGTTCCATTTATTCCCATTGAGGGGATTGAATAAATTATCAGCTTATTCTATCCATCTAAAAATGGCATATCTTCTTACAGCCAGTACATGAAGCTTGTGATATTGTTAGTATCAATATTATTTTGCTCCAGAACCAAAGACTTTTCCAAATTTCTATTACATATTTCACAGAAATATTCATGCATGATAATTGTAGAACTCTTTATACAAATATAGCCCTGATGGAATTTGGTGATGTTCTGAGGTCGTTGGGGTCAAACTTGGCAAACAGAGAGCAAAATTGACATAAAAACTGGGTAGTAATTGAATTACTTTGTTTTACTTCTGCCAAGTTGGGTATGAAGTAGATTGACCCCGTTCACCCTCACACAAGGAGCACTGCTCAATACCCTGAACACCGTACTATAGTGTATTCCATGTGTCGGATTCGTCAGTTTGTGGCCCCAAAGCAGAGAGTGCAGGGTTTATGGTTGTCCCCAAGATGAAGTGTCTCGGCCATCATGATCCTTTTGCCTCTTTGTCTTAAGTGAGTACAAATTAGAATATATATTCACCTTCCAAGAGGACTTTAGAAAAGAACCCCAGTTTTATTTGGAAATCAATTATGAAGAAAGTCCTCAGCAGTGGCACTCAAGGTTCCGTGGGGACCTTGCATGCAGACCTGAAGAGGACTTAACTGAGATGATGATTTCACTGAGAGCGAGTCAAGCAGGACAGCTAGGATAGGTTTGGTTGTATGTGGGATCGGTATCAGGATGTTGAACTCAACAAAATTTTGCTTTCATTTGACGGACTTTACCAGCATAGTTTGTATGAAGAGTATCAATGCATTTTCTGTGCATGGCCAACTTAGATATTGCATGTGAATTTCCTGCTCTTGCATTAGGCATTTTGGGGAGCCAGTCTTAGGGGTTACAAGTTCTGCGTGCCTTGGGACCAGAGAGGCTGTACTGTCTAAGAGGACAGAAAGGTACACAGTGTGAGTAGGGTGAGCCTGGCAGCCAGGATAATGGGTGGAAGCCAGTGGAAGTCAGAGGGCAAACACTGGAATGAAGAAGATGGGAAAGTTAGTTTAAAGGCAGCAGGTTTCTTGGAGAGGCTAAGTGTAAGGCGCCTGGTGGAGAGACGGACACAGAGGAAAAGAACAGCTGGAATGCAGCATGCTCAGGATACCAGCGGGGAGATAATCCAAATGTGATATAACCATCAGCGCTAATAATGCTGTTGTTCATCAAGCTTACTATATGCCGGATGCTGTGCTCAAACACGTTGCATTTGTTATTTCATTTACTCTCCATAAAAACCCGGCAAGATTGGTAGGATTAGCTCTGCTTTACACATAATAGAACTAAGACTCAGAGCTTAGGCAACTTGCCCAAAGCCCAATATCCAGTAAGTGAGACAAATCTGGGATTCAAATTCAATCTTTCGACTGGAGTTCATGCTCTCAGTTAGTATGGCATTCTTTTTACAAAAGAATATTAAGTTTTTAGAAGAAGTAAGATTTGACATTAAGAAGCAATTAGATGGTACTGAACAGAATGACTGTTTTAGGACATTGATTAGACCAAAAAATACTGTGCTGTATATAAAAAGTAATGTGAAACCACAGATGAACTGATTTGGGGAGATTGGGCTGTATAAAATCTGCTACATATAGCCATTACTTTGGCCCAGAGTTGTGTGAGGGACCCAGTTTCTTAGTGGCTGTGGATACGGAGAGTGAAGTACAGAAGACTCTAAAAAGTATTAGCATTTGATTGTACGTTTAATGCTTTCTTTCTTAAGTAGGAAAAAGACCTGAAATAACGGTAGCATAACATTACGATTTAACAAAGCTGAGTTGTGGGTACATGGATGTTTATTATGCTGTGCTCACTACTTTTGAATAAACTTGAAATATTTCATAAGAGAAAAATAAAAGAGCAGTTACAAAAGGTGAACTGTGTTAAATGTTGAATTTCAGGTGTTTAATATAAAATGTATATATAGATGTCTCTAATAGGAAGATGTGGAGCTGACCAAATAGGTGGTCAGAGATTATAGTCTATTATAAGGTTATAGTAGGAGTGCTCAGGGAGGAGGTGTATTGAGACCTCGCTCTGGAGTCTGGCTGCTTAGGTTTGAATCCGAAATCTACTGTTTGTGTGATTTTGGATAAGTTACTTGGCCTTCCTGAATAGGAACATCTTTAACTATACGTCCTGTGAGCATTTCCTCCCAGGAATAGTTAATACATGAAAAGTGACAAGGACAGTACCTATCACAGAAAGAGCAGGCATTCAATAAACATCAGCGCTTTTTATTATTACCAGTAAGTAATAAACATCAGGGGATAGTAGCTCAGCCTGTAAGTGATATTGCACTGTTTATTGAAAAGCCTGAACAACGATGCTACTCACCCAGTAGAAGGCAAGATTGGTAAGAGGAGTATAAAAGGAGAGAAAGATGATCATGGTTCTTAAGAGAAGTAAAGAACCATAGTGTTATAGAAACCAGAGAGGGAACTTTAGAAAGATGGTAGAGATGTTATGTGCAGCAGGGAGATTCTAAACATTACAGGTGAAAACAGAGCATTGATTCAGAAGTCATTGGTAATTTTAGAAAGGACTCTTTTCATGCCATGATAAGGATGGAAGACATGTTTCAGGCTCAGAAAAATGAATAGGTTAGTATCTGCAAACAACTTGCTCAAGGAGTCTAGCTATAACTTGAAGGAAATAGGCCCTGGCCAGGTAGCTCTGAGCATCATCATGAACACCAGGTTGCGGGTTCTATCCCCAGTAAGGGCACTTGGGGAAACAACCAATGAATGCATGGTAGGTAAAACAAAAAATGAGTGCTTCCCTCTCTCCCTCTATCTCCCTCCTGCCCTCTCTTTCTCTCTAAAAGCTATCAATTTAAAAAATGGAAGAAAATGTCAATATTATCGTTTTCCTTTTAGTTGTATACATATTTCCCAGTTTTCTATTTTGAGGATGTATTCCATTTAAAATTTTTAACTTCTGAATGGAGGAGATATAGGTCTAGAGTCAATACCAATCCTGGTTTAAAGATGAGATCAAGAAAAGATTCCTTCAGCCCTGGCCGGTTGGCTCAGTGGTAGAGCATCAGCCTGGCGTGCGGGAGTCCCGGGTTCGATTTCCGGCCAGGACACAGAGGAGAAGCGCCCATCTGCTTCTCCACTCCCCTTCCTTCCTGTCTGTCTCTCTCTTCCCCTCCCACAGCCAAGGCTCCATTGGAGCAAAGTTTGCCTGGGTGGCCTCTGCCTCAGGCACTAAAATGGTTCTGGTTGCAGCAGAGCGACACCCCAGATGGGCAGAGCATCACCCCCTGGTGGGTATGCTGGGTGGATCCCGGTCGGGCGCATGCGGGAGTCTGTCTGACTGCCTCCCCGTTTCCAACTTCAGAAAAATACAAAAAAAAAAAAAAAAAGAAAAAGAAAAAAGAAAAGGTTCCTTCAAATTAATCAATAAAATAATTGCACAAAGGTTATTCATAGGAGGAATAATGTAATAAGAACTGCAATTAAAAAAATAGGACCAAGGCCCTGGCCGGTTGGCTCGGCGGTGGAGCGTCGGCCTGGCGTGCGGGGGACCCGGGTTCGATTCCCGGCCAGGGCACATAGGAGAAGCGCCCATTTGCTTCTCCACCCCCTCCCCCTCCTTCCTCTCTGTCTCTCTTTTCCCCTCCTGCAGCCAAGGCTCCATTGGAGCAAAGATGGCCCGGGCGCTGGGGATGGCTCCTTGGCCTCTGCCCCAGGCGCTAGAGTGGCTCTGGTCGCGGCAGAGCGACGCCCCGGAGGGGCAGAGCATCGCCCCCTGGTGGGCAGAGCATTGCCTCTGGTGGGCGTGCCGGGTGGATCCCGGTCGGGCACATGCGGGAGTCTGTCTGATTGTCTCTCCCCGTTTCCAGCTTCAGAAAAAAAATACACACACACACACACACACAAAAAGGACCAAGATAGGTAGGGTCTGATTAGCTTTCCTTCTCTGGCTAGAAGAAAGAACGAAAAGCCATTTCCAGAGATGTTGGAGTATGGGCATTGTGGAATAATTTTGACTTTGTCCAGGTTGACTCTGCTACCACTATACATATTACTTTTAGTTAGATATATATTTTTTATTTTCCCTGAACTTTTATATATACTACTAGAGTTTTCCTGTAATTACTTCCAAATTAAATTTTAATGAAATCAAGATTAGCAGAATGTTTTACAAGCTAGGAATTGTTTCAGTGAGGATTATGCACAGCTGCTTAATGAAAGCATAAATAAATAAGAAGTTTGGGTTCTTTTCATGTAAAAAAAAAAAAAAAAAGAAAGAAAATGTTCTAAGAACGGAATCCAGAACTGAATGGTGGCTTTCCAGTCATCTGGCTCCATTGTTCTTTTTTTTTTCTGGTTTTATTGGGATAAAATTGACATATAACATCATGTAAAATTAAAGTGTATACTGTGTTGATTTGGTATATGTTCTTGCAAAGAGATTACCTCCATGGCATTAGAGAACACCTGCATCATGTCACATAATCATCATTGCTTCCTTGTGGTGAGAACATTTAAAATCTCTCTTAGCAACTTTCAGGTACATATAATAATACAGTAGTATTAACTGCAGTAACCGTGCTACACATTAGATTCCTGGAACTTACTCCTCTTGTAACCAGAAGTTTGTACTCTTTGACCGACATCTCCCTTTTCGTGGTTCTGGCTTTATGCTCTGCCATCTGTGTCATGTGGTGTCCATCTTCAAGGTCATCTCATGCTGACAGAATGGCTCTTCTTGATGTCAGGACCATTTTCTAAGAAAGAGGAAGATGGACCATGCTTCTTCCCAATGGAGGCAGTCCCTTGAAATCCCAACTAGAAATCCCACCCAGTGACTTTGACTTGTAATGTACTGGATGCTACCGCCAGCAAGAGAGACTGGAAAATCTATTTTTAGCAGGGCGCACTGCCCACTAATATTACAAGGGTCAGGCACCCACAAAAAAAAAAAGAGAGAGAATGGCTTTCTGCCATGCAGTGCTCAGAATAAATAAAACGCCATTTAGAAGACAAGATGTCAGTCATATGTGTCAAGCCATGCTGATAGGGCAAGAAATACTAGTGTAGGTGAACACTTTCAGAGCAGGCTGCTTCCCTGGCCAAATAGAATGGATGTGGTTGGTATATGCTGATTGATCAATTTGCAAGTGATTTTTGCAGATCATTTTAGAAGCTACACAGCACTTAATGGTTTACAATATTAACCTCATATAACCTTTACATTTTGTTCCCGTTTTCATTCTGTTAGTCCTGTTCTTTAATTTTCTTCTTTTCTGTCAATACATATATAATATATTTATGTTCTCAGTTGCTACCTGCCACTATGGCCGATGGAGGATCTGGGAGATGTTTTCCACTGTAACCCATAGAAATAAATCTAGAGTTTCATTTCTCTAAGTAAGAGTCTGAAAATAAAGGGCAATGCACAGTGTGTCACTAGGCATTGGCTACAAAATTTCTCATTTGTGGCCAATATACTATTTGTGGTAATTTGGATGAATGAAATTCCTTCCCCAAATGATTGATTTGGACTAAATATAGGCATGCAGGCCAATGGATTTTCTTCTTTCTCTCTAGGTATAGGAGCCTAAAGCATTTTAACTATGATGTCTGCCAGAGCTGCTTTTTTTCGGGTCGCACAGCAAAAGGTCACAAATTACATTACCCAATGGTGGAATATTGTATACCTGTGAGTACTGAGCCATTGTTTCTTTGTATGTTTGTTTTAATATATTGCTTTTGAATTAGCTAGCATCTAAAATTATTCAGTTTAGACAAATTTGGGGGGGGGCAATTACTTTTTAAGATTGCTTAATGATACTTTTATGTTGTTTTCTTTTAAGTAAATATATCTATGTTGTAGCCATTAACACAATCATACTTTTTTCAGAAAAAATAAATTTTATTTACATCTGTATTTTGATTGTAAACAACATTCTTGACAGTGAACTATTTTAAGAGCTTATGCTGACATGCATTGAAAATGATAGCTATGTAATGGGAAATCATTGTTTTTTAAGACATCTTTAAAATGTGTTTTCATAATTATATATTTATGTTAACATAAATATAAAAAATGAAGAGAGTAAAAATATCTGTAAATCTGGCTTCTGAATAAGCTACCTTCCAATATTTTTCTATGTCTCCAATTTTAAGGTTTTATTTATTTTTGATTTATGTAATTTTGATCCTGCAGTTTGTAGTGAACATGTTGTATAAGTTTTCCCCTCTGTTGTCACACAGTATAATTTTTCTATGTTACAGATTATTTAATTGAGTGAATTACTCAAATATATCTAAGCATTGCCGCAAATGTGGACATTTAGCTTATTTTTAATTTTCTGATATTATAAACAGCACTCATAAATATGGTTATGAAGATAGCTCTTTCCATATTTTACATAAATAACACTTCTGTAAAATAAAGTACTAGCAATGGACAGTGTAGGTCAGCGAATATGAGTATTGTCATGGCCAAAATACTTCCTGTCAAGTTATTTTACAAAAGAGTTTTATGCCATATTATTATCACATTTTGTTAATGTCAACAGTTCACTAGCACTGGATATTAATTCATAATGTTCCTTTGATCTAAAGCTCTGCTTTCTGGAG
Source organism: Saccopteryx leptura (assembly GCF_036850995.1). Taxonomy (NCBI): domain Eukaryota; kingdom Metazoa; phylum Chordata; class Mammalia; order Chiroptera; family Emballonuridae; genus Saccopteryx; species Saccopteryx leptura. Next base: position 20,881,336 of record NC_089505.1, on the reverse strand, counting down.
TTATCTTCATTTTCTGTCAACAGCTTTTTTTAGCCTCCTTCCAAATAGTGAACCAAAATGTATTTCATAGAGCTATGCATTTCTTTGGTTTAGGGAATTGAGTTACTTTTTGGATCAAAAATAAACAGAAAGGAAGCAATTCTTATAAAATATACACATATAAATCTCATTCATGTTCTTAGGTATCTTCTCAAATAAATAGGTATCCTATATGTGGAGTGGAAACCTCTAGACACTGGTGCAGAATTATAGTAGATAAAACACCCTTAGTGCACAATAACTTCAGCAGGAAAAATCCCCCCTCCCAAATGTATATAGCACCATTTATTATTATGACTAACAAATTTATTTACTCAACAAAAAATACAATGCTAACCATGTGTCAGACACTGTTCCCAGCTAATAACTCATAGGAATACTATCAAAATAGACAAGATTACTGACTCTCCTGCTACTTTTCATTTAGGAGGAGGGCATCTTAGACAACGAACAAGAAAACAAATGAGATCATTACAGATTATAGTAAGCGCCTTTAAAGAAATAAATGGGTAATGAGACACAAGGTTGGAAGAGGCACTTTAAATAAAGAAATCAAGGGAAATCCTTCTGAGTCGTTAACGTATATTTGAGTGCAGATCGAGGGATGAGAACGAAGCAGCTGTGTGGGAAACTAGCACAGGGAAGAGACAACATATGAAAGGGTCTGGAGGTGGAAGAGAGGTTGGCATGACTGGAGCGTGGGGGAGAGAGGAGCATATTCCACAAGCAGAGTGTAGTAGGCAGCACTGGCTATCTACTTTGAAATGACCAGAGTGAAGTAAAAATGTGGGGCCCCTTGTTAAAAAATTATTGTGATTTTTCAAGCTGGCAGAAGCAGAGCACAAAGCCAATTCAGAGCTTTTCTGAGCATGGGACCTTGGGCAGCTACACAGGTCACACGTCCATGAAGCTGGCCCTGGGGGTGGGAAAGAGGTGGAACTGACTTGAGCAAAAGAAATTAAAGTGAACTTTACAAAGAGTGAATCTGTCCCATTGCTAAAGGGAGACTAGTAGGGGATATGATTGAAAAGAAAGGCAAGTATCAGATTGTGCAGAACTCTGAGGTCATTGTAAGGGATTTGGATTGGGGAGAGATATGGTATTTTATTTCTTATTATTCAGTGAGAGGAAAGGAGGCAGAGACGAATTCCCACATGCACCCAGTCTGGGATCCACCTGCAAGCCCACTAAGTGGCGATGCTCTGCCCATTTGGGTCATTGCTTATCAACTAAACTCTTTAGTGCCTGAAGTGGAGGCCATGGAGCCATCCTGAGCACCTGGGGCCAACTCACTCCAATCAAGCCATGGCTGTAGGAGGAGAGGAGAAACAGAGAGAGACAAGCAGATGGGTGCTTCTCCTGTGTGCCTTGACTGGAAATTGAACCCAAGACATCCACATGCCAGGCCGACACTCTACCACTGAGCTAACTGGCCAGGGTCAAAATATAGTATTAATATTTATATGATCTTAGCTAGAAATTTAGGAAATAGTATAAAGAACTAATGCCAAATGGGAAAAAATGTAAAGTAATTATATGATGAAGTATAACAATAACTTCATATTCAAAGATGTATAAAGTAAGCAAAGATGTATTTTTTTGGTCTTAAAACAATAATCCATAATAATTTTGCAAAATACCCACGGAATTTGAAAGCTCTGTTTCTTCCATATCAGTTATTGGCCAGTGTGAGCATACGTGAGTATCACTGATACACTGGTGAATTCCACTCTCCAGCTATCATTTTTGAATTAAATTTGTAAATTACCTAAAACTCTTCATGTTACATTGTCTTCCAAAAGTCATTGTCATTATATCTAAGATTATAGTTTATCCTGTATTATATAGGTTGGCTTCTTTTCTGCAGACAAGGTTTGGAAAGTGCTTTGTTTCTTTCTGAAGTTTTCATAGTGATCTTAATCAGCAACTGCTCATAAATCAGCTCTTATGACTGGTTAGTTTCTGCATTTGACCCCACAGCTTTTGCTAAAATGAAATACATGTTGAGTCTTTGAAAGGTGTGGTCTTGAATTTAATAGTAACAAATTACTTGATTTAACACCTTTTTTCCTTTTAAGTGAGATTTATTTATGGTGCATCCATCTTTTACCCAACATTCCTTAACTTCATTTGATGTCCACCTTAGAAAATGAACTTAAATGTAAAATTTCAGTGCAATGAAAATAAACACTTCTTGAGTACTCAGACCTTTCCCTCCAGACCTTCCTGCTTGAATTTCTCATAGCATATCTCCATTTGTAGTTAGGAAAGTGCTCTCATCACGTTACTGACTTGATTTCTTTCCCCTTAAAGTTCCTTTTTTTAGCTGAATCACAGTGTTTCTATGTTAAAAATTTTTGAAGATAATTCACCTTATCTTAAACCCTCAAAGCTCCAAAAGTAGTTCTTGGAACATAATCAGCTTATTATCTGTGGCAATGTCTTTAGATGTAGGAAGACTAATAGTGTATAAATTAGCTATCATGATTTATGAAGGCATTTTATGAAATTGATAATAAGGCATTTATATATAGAAATGAAGTGGAATTTTTCTCTCTGAAAAACAATGTTTTAAATTTACTTTCCCTGCATGACCTGTGGTGGTGCAGTGGATAAAGTGTCAGCCTGAAGCACTGAGGTTGCTGGTTCGAAACCCGAGGCTTGCCTGATCAAGGTACATATGGGAGTTGACACTTCCTGCTCCCCCCCCCACACTCTCTAAAATAAATAAATATATAAGTAAATAATCTTTAAACTTACTTTCCCTGCTCATTCTATAATCCAAATTTGTACCTTTAAGAATTCCTTCATTAAGCTCAATAAGAGTTTAAAACAGACAATATGACAAAGACTATATTTAATGCCTGTCACCATTCTCTCTGTACTTATTCACATCCCACCTTTTCACAAAAATAGCTCAACTCTTTGTGTCTGAAATCTTCCCAAACTCCGCCAGTTTCCCCAGACCAAAACATGTTATTCTGTGATTTCTAACAACAGTCCTTCCCAAGTTAATATTGAGTCTGTGTTATCTTGTATTGTTGTGTGTGTGTATGGGGGGGGGTGTCACTTTTGCCTCCTCAATTGTCTTTTTAATTCCTTGAGGACTCTTTTCTTACTATACTTGGTTAATTCTGGTCCATAAAACCTAAATGAGCTTGTGTCTGCTGTTATGGATACTAAGTATGGAATATTAAAGCTGGAAAGGATCTAAGAGGTCATCTAACTCATTCTCATTTTAAAGAAAAGACTAAATCTTACAGAAGGTAAATGATTTGTTCAAAGTTAGTGGCATGGATTATGATTTAACTCCATTAAGAAAATGTATGCACAATTTAGCACATAAGCAAACAGTGCTTTCTGTATGCTTGCTAGACTATTATATTTGCTGGGGTCCTGTTTTATACCAGACGTTATTGGGGACTGGAGATACAGAGAAAATGCATGGAAGGAGAGAAGACCTCTATATGGAGGATTTTGAAAAGAGACTAGTATAATTTTAAATGATTAAGCTTATGGATCAAGATAATAGAATTTTTCTTATTACCTGTGCACTACATGTTTGAATTTGGGGATTATCATTTATTTTAAAAGTAGCTATGTTTTATATTATTTTCATTTAATTTCACAGTGACAGTTACCCTTATAGGATCTTTAAGAAAAAAAAGTCTTCTATATTCCCTACTGCAAATAACCTAAATTGAATTCAAATCAAACACCTTTTTGTATGTTTGGACATGTTACAGTTCAAATTAAATAGAGAGGAGGTAGAATTTTACATATGATTTATAAGAGTTTTTGCTGACAGCTCTCTGAGATTAGGGCTGGGTGAGGGGTGGAGGGATTGAGCAAAAAATAAAAAAGTTTATGGATGTGGATGACAGTGAGGTGATTGCTTGGGAAAGGGGGGAGAGGCAGGGAAGGGGATAGGGGAGATAAATGGTAATAGATAAGAGACCTGACTTGGGGTAGTGAACACACAATACAATGTATAGATGACGTGTTGTAGAATTGTGCGCCTGTAAACCTGTATGATTTGTTAACCAGTGTCATCCGAATAAATTCAATAAAAAGGAAAAAAGGACTAACAAAAAAATAATTAAAAGAGTTTTTTGCAATTGCTGACAGAGTTGGATAGGTTTAAATATGATGGATAGTGGGAAATGTTTGGAATTGGTACTGGGGGCAAGCAGGAGTTACCAGGAATTGAGGAAATTGATTGCCGTTCTGCCCCAAGAGCGCAGCTGAGGTTAATGGGCAAGGATTCGCAGTCTGTGACTCTGTCATTGCTCAGCTGCACTGGAATGAAAAGATGGCAGGTATAGGTGAAGGCCAAGGGAGGAACGGATTCAAAGGTGTTAGAGATACAGGGATGAGTCTGGGCGATCCTCATGCTGAAGAAATCCCAAAGGGGAGCAAAAATGTTATTTGTATTAAAAATGTAGAAGCAAGGATTGCAAGGTTCCAGCCAGTGAAAGATTCCTCCAAGACAGAGATTTGTAACTGAAGAAGTGTGGAGTTACAAGGCCTGAAGTGTGGCCATGTCCCAGTGTGTGACTGAAACAGAGCATACAGGTTTATGGAGATGGCCTTTGGAAGATCATCCATTTCTAGAAGTGACAGATGACACTGTGTCTGGTCAACGACAGTCAAAGGGGAGCAGGCAGGCACATTGGTTTTGGTGGGTGATCTGGATGAGACAAAGGGGAAATGGTGTACACTTTCTTTCTTGGCGTTTGTGAGGGAGAGATTATCCGGGTCATGATGAAGATGATTGCATGGGAGAGGGTGTTATTATGGGAGCATTAGGGGTCATTGAAGGAACAAAGTGAAATTTCAGCTATGACCAAGGTTTAGGGAAAGGTGTTCTTAAGTAGAAGAACACATGTCCCCGATAGCAGGGGCAGAAAGGTAAACTGACTGTGTGCCTCTGATGAAGACAGTGGAGAGACAGTGTCCTCATCCACGCAGGAAAAAGGAGAAATGAGGAAAGGCAATGGATTCCTTCCCGGGTCAACGCATGTGCCAGGAACTGAAGGTCTGGCCAGCACAGGATGGCAGTCAGAGAAACAGGGTAGCTCAGTTAGCTCAGGGAGAAGGATGGGATAGTTGCAAAATGTTATTGCCAGAAATTGTCAGCAACATTAGCTACTCCCAGCATTCATATCGTTGGGGCAGATTCATTGTAAATTTGCTGCTTAGAAGTTTGTTATCGACAGGAGTAGTTTGTACAAATTGTTATGTTAAGATTTTGGTGGGAAGAAGAGAGGACAGGAAAAAAATATCTCAATGGGAACCAAGTTAGTAACACCTAAGCAGATTTGTATTGCATCTTTAAAGCAAATGCATGTTCCTTTTAAAGCAGCAGGTTCAAGCATATTGTTGTAGATATTTGTTAATATGCGGAAAAATAAACCATGTATTTTTAGGATTTTCAGAAACTGTAGAAAAAAATCACTTCTCTACTGAACAAAAATAAAAGAGATTTTTATTTTTAAAATTTAAAGTCAAGTCATATTTTTTAAAAAACTGCATGATTTTGGGGAGAAACAAACCAAAACCAAATGAACAAAGAGAAAAACTAGAAATAGTTGTGTTTTCCACTTCTGTCCACCTGTTAGCATCAATGTATCCATAAGACTAGAAATCAAGTGTAAAAATTGTTGATTCATCCTTTGGAGAGCTCTCCATTGAGTCAGTGTCGTTTGTATTTGGCAGTCTAGCTTCCTTGGGTGAGACTTGAGGTGTTTACCAATATGCTAAGAACACAGCACCATTGCAGTTTCTCCGACCTCTGCATCCACACGTGGTTTTCCACCTCCTTGCCCACCTTACATTGTTTTCCCCATAAGTTGGATTCATTTAGACTATGTCGTTAGCTTTTAAGAAAAGGTTGGGACCAGTCCATTTTACTTTAGATGACATATTACTATTCTCATTCTTGATGCCTTGGTGATTCTGTTAATGCTATTTTGTAGTTTCACGTTTTTTCATTTGAACTTGAAAAAGGCTCCGAGCTTATCCTAATTATTTCATACTGTCCATGGAATTTCATATGTCTGAATTTCAACTTGTTAAAATCAGTGAAACTGAAATCAAAACTGAAAAATTGCTGTGCAATTTTAAAAAACTGTTGAAATGTCTTTAAGTTCCATGATAATAAAATGTACTCCTTAGTAGTATGCGTATACCAAACCATTTAGGGCTACTGACTTATATATTTAAGAAATAAATCTTGCTAATGCAGGTGCTATCCAACAGTGACTTCTGTACTTACACATGATCCAATTAATGATTTTAATTATCCTACTAATGTGCCAAATGACTGAGTTGTTTCTGATATTAATACAACCTTGATTTCCTCTTTATATTGCTTTGTTTTCCTCTGTTCATAACTCATTCATATTTATAGTTAACAGTTAAAAATGTAATGTTAGGAGTATTTGTTAAGGAATTAGATAACACTGCCATCCTAGATTGTAAATTGACCAAAAATGTGGAAGAGATTTAAAATCAATATAGTTTTGTTTCTTTATTTACAGTTCTGTTTGGTGTTTTGCTTAAATTGCTAAGTCATTAGAAATTGGGTATTTTGGCCTTTAGCTTATTTGGCATCATGGTATTTTTTTATGTTTCACCCCCATTATATGTTTAACTTTGTGGATCTTTGGTTTTAATAGAAGGAGTTTTATGATCTGAAGTAGTAAAACAATTTATTTTTACTATTTGGCTGTAAGACTGTGAGGATTAGCATTTCTGAAGTCTAGATTTGTTTGCACCTTAGCCTTATTGTTCCTGTGATTTGCATTAATGAGAAAGAAAAGACTTTCAGTCATATATCAATATATTGAAATTCAATAGTACATAGGTGTCGGTATTCATAAGAATATACAGTTTGAAATATGAACGGGAATGTAGAATAATACACATGAATTTATATGTAGATATATAAACACAAGCAAAAGAGACTAAATTTTGTTCTGTATGATGTCTATATTTGTTCTCAATAAAGGAATTAAATGGAGGAAAATTTAAAATACTTTCAACCTTGGTTGGCAAAATAGAACTCAAGAAGAAATCATCTGATGCCAGCTTGCCAGCTTACACAGGAGTTATCAGGGCTTTGGTGGAAAGTCACATGGGTAGACTTACCTCAGGGTAGATTTTATAATTCAGGAACACTTTACAAATATTTTACTCAGTTGTATTAGTTTGTGGGGAGCAAACAAAGAACTGATTACTTATTAGCCACATAAATTTTCATTATTATTCTACTGTTACTTGATAGCAGCATAACAGAAGTATAATTTCAAGTATTCACACATCCACTTGCCTGTATAGGTTGAGTTGTAAAATATTTTTCATGATAACTCATCTTCTTAGTTTTACAAAAATGATAATTTGAGGAACAGGCTTAGGTGGACATGTGAGTTCGTATTTGCTTGTTACAGTCAATTCAGAAGGATTTGGGAAGGAGGGACGTAGCAGTGGCTTTTGTGGTTTTCTGTCTCTTTTACATTTGCCATTTTCTTCCCATTGATAAAGTAGCTACAAAGAGAGTACACAGAAAGACAGCAACTAGACAGCAAAAGCTGACCCCTGGACATTTACAGTAAGACAAGGTAATGAGATACCCCCCAAATAAATCCAAGTGATGACAAGCCACCAACAGTCACAAAACCTGCAAGAGGAAATAAAAAGAAACAAAAGTGCCTGAGCAGTGGAAAAACCCAAATAGTCCACAGGTCTTCAGGGGAAATCTCAAAGGGCTGGTGTGAGAGCAGAATTGTGAACTTGTTAGGAGTCCCGATGAGAAAGTCTTAATGCACCTGAGTGCCCTGAGTCTCTGGACCTTCAAGACCTGACCTACTAGGCCTTTCTGCTAGGGCAGAGCCTCGCACTGGATGAACTGGTCGGAATGACACCGACCCGGAGCAGGTCAGAACAATGGAGACTGAAGAAAGAATTGGTTCAGTCCAAAATAGGGCCCAGGGCCAGGAAATCCCCAAACCCAAGTGCCCGATTTTTGAATACCCCACAGAAGCAGAAGAAGAGGGAACTCTGGAAAGTTAGAAAAGCTTTTCTGAACTCCACTTCATTATAAAAGTTTTGGAAAATTCATTTCAGAAAGAAAATAAAATTGAGCAACAAAAAATATCAAGATCAAATTTCACATAAAGCAACAACAGAAAAAAAAGAGAACAAAACAATACCATTGCAAATAAACCATGACAGAAATGGGTGCTCATTGATAAGGCAAAACTATAACCTACTATTTGAGAATAAGCTATGAACCCTTAAGAAAGTGATATAAGACATGGAATAAAAACATAAATCATTATTGGAAAATTTCAGTAATGAGGTAACAGGACTCAGGAAAGAATTAGCAATAAGAAAAAAAGCCCTCTACAAGTCAAAATACCTGAGTTTTCCAACAGATGACATAGTAAGGAAGTGGCAAGTATGGAAGAGAAACCTGTAGATTAAAAGTAAGTTAATTAAGCCTGACCGTGGTGGCACAGTGGATAACACGTCAACCTGGAGAGCTAGGGTTGCTGGTTCGAAACCTGAGGTCACTGGCTGTGAGCACGGGCTTGTCAGCACCCGCTGTCATGAATAGGGGTCATCCACATGATCCCAAAACTTGCCAGCTTGAGTCAAAGGTTGCTGGCATGAAAAGCCTGAGGTCACTGGCTTGAGCAAGGGGACAGTGGCTCACTCTGGTCAAGGCATGTAGAAGAAGCAATCAATATACAACTAAAGTGAATACAACTATGAGTTGATGCTTCCTACCCTCTCTTCCTCCCTCTCTCTCTCTCTCTCTCTCTCAAAAACAAACCAAAAAAAAAAAAAAAAACCCTAAAAAACAACTATCGAAAAATAAAAGATATTTTTTTAAAAAATATGCAAGACTATAGTATCTAGAGATAGACATTGGAATGGTAAAACTATTTTGAAAACATAAAAAAGTTATTATTATTGCCTGACCTGTGGTGGCGCAGTGGATAAAGCTTTGACCTGGAACGCTGAGGTCACCAGTTCAAAATCCTGGGCTTGCCTGGTCAAGGCACATATGGGAGTTGATGCTTCTTGTTCCTCCTCCTTTCTCTCTCACTCTCTCTCCTCTCTAAAATGAATAAATAAATAAATTTTTTTTAAAAAAAAGTTATTATAAAATGAAGATAATGCTTACTTTGGAGAGTGGGAAGGGCTTATGACTGGCAGGAAGTCTGTGGAAGGGGCTCTGGAATGTCTGGCACGTTCAACTTCCTGACTGGATGGTGGTCACCTTATAGTAATTCATTAAAATATGCTTTTGTTCAATATAGTTTATATATGTTTTATTTTACAGTAAAATGGATTAAAAACAAATCAGTCACAAACATTAAAAAAATTCTAGCTCTTTATATTTCAGTAAAAAGGGAGTAAAAAGAATAATATAAAAACAGCACAGTTGACACACAAGAAAATAACCCTTGAGGGAAGGAAGGAAAGGAGGTGGGAAAGTAGATGAGGAGAGGGTCCTCATTATAAGCAGCAAAGCCAGCGACCTGCAGTGCTCAGCATGGGAGAGACTGGCCCCTTCCTCCCAGGGTCACTGCTCTGTCCCACCTTGTGCTCCCGCAGCCCCTGGGGAGTGGCCTTGACATGTTGGTTGGCATCTGACACCAGCTCCTTTTTTTTTTCTGACAGAGATAGAGAGAGGGACAGATAGGGACAGACAGATAAGAAGGGAGAAAGATGAAAAGCATCAGTTCTTCATTGCAGCTCCTTAGTTGTTCATTGATTGCTTTCTCATTCATGCCTTGACCGGAGAGGCTATGGCAGAACAAGTGACCACTTGATCAAGCCAGTGACCTTGGGCTCAAACCAGCAACCATGGGGTCATGTGTATAAGACCACGCTCAAACTGGTGACCTTGGGGTTTTGAACCTGGGTCCTCTGCTTCCCAGTCCCATGCTCTGTCCACTGCACCACCACCTGGTCAGACTGACACCAGCTCCTTGATGCAGGGCAAGTTCTGGGTCACGATCACATTCTCCTGACAGTCATCTGAGAAATTTTCACAGGTTTCTTGGACCGTATGGGAGGCTGTGGCCCTCACCTTGGCTTCACAATCTTTCATCCGGTTGTAGAAGGCGGGGACTAAGCCCATCTTGGTGATGACAGGCCGCTCAGCTTTCTGGATCTCTGTGAACTTGTCAGCCACCATGTGTTAGCACACCAGGCCTTGTTCTGTGCAGCCTGGCCCTGGATGGGCATCACCAGGACCTCCAGATTCCCTGAGGGCAGGGGCTGGGCGATGTTCACGATCGCTCCCACGGGCCGGCTCACGGAGTCCTGCTTGTTAGAGACCAGCCTGGAGAACATGAGGCAGTCTCACTCCTGACATCATCCAGCTCCAGCACCTGGGCGAACCCCCCCAGCTTGGAGACTGGGGCCCCGCCATACGGTGGGGTGTCGTCTGAGTACAGGTTCCAGAAGTACTGTCCAAGTTCTGCCATGACAGTGTTGGACAAGCAGCACTAACAGATGGAGAAGCGGCCACAGGCCCAGGCACAAGAGGTGAACCAGCCACAGACTGAGTGGGCCTCCAGGGCGGAGGGCGAGTGCTCCTGCGAGATGTCAAGAACTCCACCGCCTTGTCCTGCACCATGGCCTCATCCTCTGTGGCCACGACTCTCGGGCAGCAGCAGGCAGTGCACTATCCCGGGCCTCCCACCAGAATGGTGAAGGTGCCCAGCTCTTCCGCCTGGTCCAGCAGGACTCATCCTCCTCATAGATGGTGTCTGTAAGGAAGTGCAGAAGCTTGCTGCACGTCGTTTCCACCCCGAGGGCCAGGGCGATGGTGGGCGGCTTCTGCTGCTGAAGTGAGGCCGTATATCCTCGTTGCAGAGCTTGTGAATAAGCACAGAGATGGGGTGGACTGAGTGGCTGCCATCTCGTCTTGGTCAGTTCCTTTCAGCCTGTGATGGGGGCAGGAGGCTTCTTGCCACAGAGGGGCGGGGCCGGAAGTAGGACGGAAGACCGGAAATAGGGAAGGCCTAGTTTCAGACAATTAACAGTCCTTATCTCGAGGTTAGCACAGCTAGAAATTTTAACTTTTCTCTTTCTTCTCTAGATAGGATATCTAGTTGTAGATGGATTGTTTTAATATAAATTTTGCAAAAATCAGCCACAGGGTATCTCAGTAGAACTTTATTTAAAATGAAGGGAAAATTCAGAATGTAATCATAAGTATTTCAGTTAGTGGCTATGGGTGTTTTTCTCTCCCAAGATTTGAAACTTTTCTTTTTTCTAGCAGTGACATACGGTGAAAAGACCCAGGTTTGCAAGAGCAGCTTTCTCCTTACCGACCTTGTAGGTCTGAATCCCTGAAAGTCTTAGTGTCAGTTTCCTTATGGGTCATAAAAGTGATAATAATTTCACTGTCCTTGATGGAAAAAAGAGATTGTAGCAAGGCTATTTTTAAGTTGCAAAAGCCAATGCCAATATGTTACCCTTGTTTCATCTCGTGAGAGCTACAAAGTCTTTTGTTCTACTTTCCTTTCTTACAGCAATAAATGAAAACCTAGGCTTTCAAGAAATTCATGGATAATTTTAAATATGGGATAATTTGTGTAATGATGAGTGATCCTTTCAATTTCATCTTCATATCATAATATAAATAGCCATTTGCTTTAAAAAGAACAAAATATTATAACCAGTATGAAGATAGAGTTCAGTTTGAATATATTAATCATGATAAGTGGGTAGTTCTCTTTTTCATTTTTTACCAAACCTTTGCTCTAGCACTTTAAAACAGAGAACTATTAGAAATAGCCATTTATTAGGAACGGCCATTATGTAGCAAATTTGACCAAGTATGTATAAATATCTTTTGACTTTTTTCATGAGAAAATAGGCTTAATTCATTTTCTTGGAAATGAATTAAGCGTAAACTAAAAGTATTACATTCTGCTAGCCTGAATGTAATACCTAGTTCCCTTGGGATGAATTATTTTTCGCTTTTTCTTTTAATATTGCATAAAGTTTATGGCAGTGCATTTAGTACCTTTAGATTACAAATGTTGGTGGTAATTTTTTTTCTTGATATGAAAATTGATTAGGAAATAAAAATGTGCCATTTCTGTGTGAGAATAAACTAACTTTTTTCAAATATTAAATTTGAGCATTATCAGAAACTTAAATTCTAGCCCCAGCTATAACTTGGGAGGCAAGTGTGTGTGGTATGTTTGTTGATCAGTTGGTTTTGCTTTATTCTTAAATATATTTAGCTAAAGAGTGTATTATGTGAAGTTGTACTTGCACATTTGAATGATGTGTCATATTTTTTCAAAGCAGGAGTTCATACTGAATCCCAAATATAGATAAGCTAGAAGAACATTAAGCCAAGTGAAAGAAGCCAGTCATAAAAACAACCTATTGTATGATTCTGTTTATAAGAAACATCCAGAATAAACAAATCCATAAAAAAGAAAGTAGATCAGTGGTTGCCAAGGACTATGTGAAGGAGACAGTATGTGAGGGAAATGACCGCTAATGGGTACAGGCTTTCTTTCCTTTGAGATGATGAGAATGTTCTGGAATTACATAGTGATGGTATTTGCACGGTTCTGTGATTATGCTACAAATCACTGTATTGTACACTGCCCTAGCTGAGCCAGACTGGGAAAGCAATCTGGTACCTTGTGCATATGTTTTTTCCTTCTCCCTTCTCGGGGGTGGCCAAGTTGAAAACCTGGGTTGGGCTTGAACACCGCTGACCTAAAAAACTAAAACTTTTATATTGTTATACTGTCAGATGTAAGTGGCCCAAGTAAAAGCTAGAGCCAATTATTTTATTATTTTCCTGTATAGTAACAATGTTTTAAGCACAGAAGTAGGAATAAATTGTTTTATAAATGCTTATCATTGCATAAAAGCCTTCTTTTTGCATTTCTATCATGAAAAGCTTCCTTCCTTTTTGTTTTCTTTGCCACAATATTCAGGATAAATATATCCATAAACTTAATGATCTGCAATTGTCACACCCATTGTAAAAGACCTAAAGGTCCTTTAGGGTAAGTGATGTGTCTTCTTGGCTTTATTCGCAGCCCCAGGCATTTCTTTTCTAGAAACTTTTTTTCTTTATACCCAGCTATATTCTGCATATTTCTCCCAATCTGCCTAATTAATTCTTAATCCCCCCAAACCATCTTTTTTTTTTTATAACAGCCCTTCTTCCTCTACAGAGGGCCTTGCATTCCTGCTCTTTTCAGTAATAGCTTCTTTTCTATACTTCTTCTTTCCATTTTGGGAGATCTGTATCCATAGAATTAAGGGTCATTATAGAGTTTATTTTCCAAGTTAAGAAAAGATTGGACATTGTAGGTCCAATGGCAAAGCCTAGTAATACTGTGAGCTGTCCTCACTATTCTCCTTTTCTTGTTAATAAAGTGAAAATTGATGAACTTTAGATTATGCATAGTTTGGGCTTATTCATGTTTTCTCTCTACTTGCAAGCCTAAACAATCAAAAGTTCCTTAACTGTTTGCGAGAAGCAAACCTATTTAGGTGGGATAGGAGCAGATAGGAAGTAACACAACTACATAAGTGTTGACTAAGAATGTAGTTGTTTTAAAAAAATAATTATGTACGTTTCAGCTTCTGCTTGCAGCACTATATTGTGTACGTCCTAGACATCCCTGTCATGAAGGAAAGGAGACTAGGGTAGGTGCAAGAAAAGGGGGCCAGGCATCAGGTAAGCCAAAATACTTAGCACTCAGTTTGTTGTTATAGAAGAGCTCTCGGGTCTTGTTTTATAAAGAGACTGGACAGCCAATGAAGAATCAGGTGGCCAAGGCTTTAAACTCAGTTCTGTGCAGATAATATCAGTAGTTTAACTGCATCTTCACAAGGACTGAATGAAGTTGATGTCTGTATGTCATATTGCAAATAAAACTGCAGTTGGTGATAGAGAGAAGAAAACTGGGGCTCAGAGGACAGTTCATGGGGTGGGATGAAGGGTTGGGCTTTGAGGTAGATTTTAGCCCCTCTGTGAAATCCATTTTACCCACTAGCGTTCATCCTCCCTTACCCACAGTCTCCTCCCTTCATCCCCTGGCAGTCACGAATCTACTTTCTCTTCCTATGGATTTGCCTATTCTGAACATTTCTTATAAATGGAACTATATAACATATGGATATTTGTGACTGATTTCTGTATCACTTAATAATAAATGATTATTAAACATAATCATTTTGAAATGCTAAGAAAAAAATAATGTTTTATATCACCATTAAAAATTTAGTCCATGTTGATCTGATCCAAGATGGCAACAGACTATAGGTGGATGTTATACTCACCTTCTCTCAAGACCAAACTGGAAGTTCAACTACAATATAGAATAATCAACCTGATTAACCAATTTAGGACTGAATAGAAGTCTGATAACCAAGAATTTATAGAAGAAGCCATATCAAGGCTGGTAGGAAGTGTGAAGATGAAAAAGGGCTGACCCCACTCCCATGGGTCGTGGCTGAGGTTCTGCAGGGAAATCTCACCTGCAGATGTTCCCCCTGAGGAGGTTGGAGTCTCAAACCCATGCCGGGTTCCCCCATCCGGATACCAGTACAGGGAAGAAGTGCCCGCATAATATCTGGCTGTGAAAATCAACAGGTCTTCTGTCTGTCAGGGAGATATGGGAATCTGCTAGAGACACAAGCTCCCTCCTAAAGGGTCAACACAGTCTTGAAAAAGAAGATCAAAGTTGGAGGAATCATGGTACCTGATATAAAACTACACTGCAAGGCCATAGTAACCAAGAAAGCATTGTTTTGGCATACAAAGACATATACTGGTAAATTAATAGAACAGAATAGAGAGCCCCAAATTAACCCACACCTATATGGTCAATTAATATTTGACAAGGAGGGCAAGAACATAAATGGGTAAATATAGTCTATCAATAAATGGTGTTGGAAAAGTTGGACAGGTATGTGCAAAAATATGAAATTAGACCACCTTCATACACCATACACAAGAATAAACTCAAAATGGATTAAAGATTTAAATTTAAGACTCAAAGCCATAAAAATTTTAGAAGAAATCATCGGCACTATTTTCTCAGAAATTTCTCATAGCAATATAGTTTCTGATATATCTCTTCAGGCAAGGGAAACAAAAGAAATAATAAACAAATGGGACTACATCAAACCAAATAGGTTTTGCACAGCAAAGGAAATCATCAACAAAATGAAAAGACACCCCACTGAATGGGAGTGAATCGTCAGTGATACATCTATAAGAGATTAATCCAAAGTTTATGAAGAACTTATACAACTCAACACCAAAAAAATATATATCCATTTAAAAAATGGGCAAAGGTTTATTCACTCGTCTACTGATGGACATTGGTACATATACACAGTGGAATACTATGGGGCCATGAAAAAGAAGGAAATCTTACGTTTTGCGACAACATGGATAGACCTGTAAACTATTATGTTAAGTGAAATAAGCCAGGCAGAGAAAGAAAATATCATATGACCTCACTCATTTGAGGAATCCAATGAACAATGTGAACTGAGGAATGGAATAAAGACAGATGGGATCAAAGGAACCAGAGGGAAAGGGGATGATAGGACCGGACAATCCTGGAGGGAAGCGGGGAGGGCATTGAGGGGAGCAGGGCAAGGGGGATGTTGAGGGGTACATGGGGGAATGCATTCAGAGGGACACTAGAATCTATGTAAACACAATACATTAAAATCAATTTTAAAAAATGGGCAAAGGACCTGAATAGTCACTTCTTCAAGGAAGACATACAGATGGCCAATAGACATATGAAAACATGCTCAGCATCACTAATTATCAGAAAAATGCAAATTAAAACCACAATGAGATACTACCCCACACCTGCCAGAACGGCTGTGATCAATATATTAACAAAAATTGTTGGCAAGAATTTGAAGGAAGGGAACCCTGGTGCACTCTTGGGAGGAATGCAGATTGGTGCAGTCACTATGTAAAAGAGTATGGAGGTTCCTCAGAAAATTGATGACAGAACTGCCATATGACCCAGCAATTCCACTTCTGAGTATATGTCTGTAGAATCCCAAAACACTGTCTATAAAGAATATGTGCACCCCTATGTTCAGTGCAGCATTCTTTACATCAGCCTAGATTTGCAAGCTACCCAAGTGCCCATAAGTAAATGAGAGAATAGAAAAAGCAGTGGATCATCCTTTTGCCTTTTCACCCAGCCCCCAGCCTTCTCCCCTCTGACCCTGTTCGTCTGTTCTCTGTACCTATGATTCTGTCTCTATTTTGTTTGTTTGTTTACTTTATTCTTTATATTCCACGTGTGAGTGAAATCATACGGCACTTGTCTTTCTCTGACTGGCTAATTTTGCTGAGCACAGTATTCTCCAGGTTTGTCCACGCTGTCACAAAAGGTAAGATTTCCTTCTTTTATACAGATGATATATTATGTAATGGTACACCCGAAACATGTACTTTTATTAACCATTGTCACCCCATTAAATTCAATTTATAAAAAATAAAATAAAAAGAAGTGTACACAATGGAATACAACTCAGCCATAAGAATAGAAGGAAATCTCACCTTTTGTGACAGCGAGGATGGACTTAGAGAGTGTTATACTATGTGAAATCAGCCAATCAGAGAAGTATAAATAGCGTATGATTTCACTTACAAGTGGAAGTTAATGAACAAAATAAACAAAAACTGAATAAAAACAGATTCATAGATGCAGAGAACAGGCTGATAGCTAGCTGTTAAGAGTGGAGGGGCTTTATGGGGGGTGAAAAAAGTGACAAGATTAAGTAAAACAACAACAACAACAAAAAACCAACTCATAGACACAGACAACAGTATGGTGCTTACCAGAGGGAGAGGGGCGTGGAGGGAGGTAGAAGAGAGTAAATTGGGGATAAATGGTAACAGAAGGAGACTTGATTTGAGGTGGTGAACACACAATACAATGTATAGATATGTATTATGGAATTGTACACTTGAAACCTATATTATTTTATTAACCAATGTCACCTCAATACCTCAATAACTTCAATACAAATTATAATTAAATAAAAATAAACATTCGGTTTATGTCAGAATTATATATGTTTTTATGGTTGAGAAAGGATAAAGAAACTGACCGTATTTTTTACAGTCTAGAGTAGGAGTGTGGCGTGCTCCTTCTTTCTTATTACTGCTCTCTCCTTTTCCAGAATACAGTATATGATAGCTTGTGTGAAGTCATTATCTGCTGTACCGCTCACCTTCATTTCTTCACTTCAGCTCAAACTGTGTAATATTTATAATACTGCATAATCCTTAAATGTTTAATAGTAAACTGCAACTTGTTTTAAAGATAAGAATCAACCAAAAACATAACCAAAACTAATTTTATTTTCTCATCCAAGTTTTTAAATATTGGTCCAATAAACTAGTTATAGGTTTATTTTCAACAGGAAATAAGAAATTGTAAGCTAATTGCTGGGTATATGTAATGATGTGTCCTGATTATCATGTGTTTCTGACATTGTATGTTATTCCAAAAACTCATCAAACTACTGAAACTGTTGTCACTTAATGGCATCAAATTGCATCGTCTCTAATTTATCGTAGACCATTATCTCCCTCCATTTTAATGAGAGAAGTGTAATGTTTTTCAACCTCGTAGACAACATCTGGGGAAGATGTACGAGACTTCACAAAGGTGCTGAAGAATAAGTTCAGATCAAAGAAATACTTTGCCAAACATCCTCGGCTCGGCTACCTGCCAGTCCAGACAGTTCTTGAAGGTGACAACTTAGAGACGTAAGTTTCACTTGAATATTAAAACTGCTATGTACTCATATCTGATACTGTTTTTTTATTATATTAGTGACAGAAGAGAAATTGTTTGATACCAAGAACTATTTGTGCCTTGGTAAAATGTTTCATTTTAAAAGAGGTAAAGTAAGCTTAAACTCAATGTTCACGGCATAAATTTTTACTATATGTTTTGGACAATCTCACAGCTAAAATTTCAGGTTTAACTTTGTCCTTGTTTCTAAACATTAAAAATATATGTTCATGAGTCCTGGCCAGTTGGCTCAGTGATAGAGCACCATGCTGGTGTAGGAACGTCCCAGTTCGATTCCTAGTCAGAGCACACAGGGGAAAAATCCATCTGCTTTTCCACCTCTTCTCCCCTCTCATCCTGTCCTGCAGCCATGGCTCAAATGGAGTGAGTTGACCCCAGGAGCTGAGGATGGCTCCATGGCCTCCATCTCAGGTGCTTATAAGAGCTTGGTTACTGAGCAACAGAGTAATGTCCCAGATGGGCAGAGCATTGTCCCCTAGTGAGCTTGCCAGGTGGTTCCCAGTTGGGGCGCATGTGGGAGTCTGTCTCTGCTATCCTTCCTCTCACTGAAAAAATATGTGTGTGTGCACACACATGCGTGTGTGTGTGTTCATGTGTTAACCTTTGCATTGGTTATCTATTTTCCTTTTAAAAATAACTATGTTATTATTTGTTCTTTTATTATTTTATTTATTTTTCATCTTCCCTCTTTGGGGGATGTTTTACTATTTCTTATAGTATATTTCACACTTATTTTATGTACTTCTAATATAAATGTACTAATAATATTTAATCTCTTGCTTCAGATAGTTGCCTATGCTAAAATCTAATCAAAATCTAACATTACAGTTGAAAATTTTTTTTTCTTGAACATGAAGACAGCAAAATAAGATAGTCTTCTATAGTACATGAAATAAGCACAACTTCTTTAAATTTTATAGTTTGAGTTACAAGCATAAATGAAGCAAAGTTTCAAAATAGCAAAATTACTATGGGATTTAAAGCAAAGAAAAAAATAACAATACATAGCCTGAAATGAAAAGCAGAATTTTGAAAATAAGCCTGAAAAAATGCACAATTATGCATCAAGATAAAAAATGGAAATGATTTTACATCTTGAATCTTTAAAATACCAGCATAGATATGACTGCCAAAGCAATATTTTTATACTGAATCTTGGGGAATATTAACTTTAATTGCTAATCATCACCAAAGTTCCTAGACATAAAGAATAGTGAGATTCTTGTGACAGAAAGATGCCCTTTTAAATCACTATAAGACCAGCTCAGAAATGCGAAGTGTGGAGATTTTTTCCACATTATACAGTAGAGAAGGTTATAGAAAGAAGTATAAAATGTGTGTCAAGTACAATTTTTGTGAATTCAAACTTTCTTTAACCTTCAGAACACAGAGACATAATCTAGGAACAGTAATAGTCTAGTGAATTATAACATTCCATGTCTCAAAAATGTCCAAGTACAGGGATAGACTGTTTGGTCTGAATTTTCTGCATATAAAGCCCTGTAGACCAGAGGCTCTGATACATTTATGTGCATATATATATATATATATATATATATATATACACACACACACACACACACACACACACACACACACACACATATAATTATATATGTATTTGAAATTGCTAAGAAGTAGAAGAAAGTGCAGAGCCAAAGCCCAGTGGAAATCTTCATCCTGCTATAGGAAATATATGGGTGTGCATAGAGAAAGAAATACTATATAATGCAGCTGTATATGTAAATAGATTCAAAGATACCATGTACACATTTATAGCATATGAAAAACATCAAACTTTTTGATAACTTTGCTTGATATTAAACTGTGTGCAATTAAGATCTATTCCTGCCATTCATTATTTTCCATATTACACTCGAGAAAAAATTTTACTGAGGCAATTACAGTTCAAAGATCTATTCAAAGACTTAAATCCATAGGAAAGGCAGATATCTGTGGGTATGTTATTGTCCTTTACTTCATCAGGCTGAATGATAATATACTATTATTTGTTTTAGTATCTAATATAGAGTATTACTGGGCTTGAGGATAAAAACAAAAGTTTAAGATAAAGACAAAATTTTACTACTTTTGGGATCAGATCTCATTACCCTTTGGAGTAGCTGCCTGAAGCTCAGAATTATGACACGATATTTTTATGGGATAATCGATAGGTTTGACCTGGTGATGGGCCTTTCATTCCTTTGATAAATCATTGGCATTTTGTGCCTCAAAATCTATATCCTTCCCATGAACTGTTAAGCATTTTTGATAATTCGCCTTTCAGTGTCACAGTGATTATTGGCATCCATCATTCTGTTCTGAGTGACGCAGTCAAAGTGAAAAACAATAGCAAAGCATGCCAATAATTCTGTGCTGGGGTTTTCGCTCTAACTCTGAAAATGCCTCATTTCCTCTAACATGAATTTCCCAGCACTTTCAGTGAGAGGAAAACAAGAGAAAGAAAAGGAGCCAAAGATTAAATCAGATGTCACAAGATGCATTTTGAAAGAATTTATGAGCTCCTGTTTAAAGTGGGTAGATTTTCTTATTTTTAATCCTAAAACGTGTTCTTGACTCCCTGTAGTTCATTTTCCTGCTGGCAGAGCCCTTTCTAGTACAAGGCCACTTAATCTTCTTCCTGGTGCAACAATTTATGTGAGTGGGTAGCAAAAAAAGTTTGATTTTGTTTATTCTCCTGTTTGTGGGAGGAGAACATTGGAGAAAACCCAGCGAAGTGGTAAATGTGTTGAAGTTATTTATGAAGCTGATTAGAATTTTCTTTTACTTCTTTTCTCTTTATCACTGCAAAACGTAATTATGTATACTTGCATGAGTGGAGGGGATTTATGAGAAAAATGAGTTATAGCTAAAAGGAGGTACACAAACCCATGCCTAGTTTGATTCAATTAATTTTTATAATTTTGCAAGACTTTTACAAAGAGTAAATCTAAATAAATGAATAGAGCTCGAATAAAAAATTACCTTTCATTATAAACTCGAGAAACAAGCTGAAATAGTGGCAATAATAATTTAAGATTTGTGAGAGATTATTATCGGCTAAAAAGTTAGGTTAGTTTTTCTAAATTTTAAAGAATTAATGTAGACACCTGTTCCTGATATTGGCTATGGAGAAATACAGACATTGCTTGGTTTTGTTTTTTTAAAATTCTTACGGTAGCAAGAACCAAATCATAGTAAGAGTAATTATGGTCATGAGAGCACTGGCCTGGGAGGAAATGACAGCCAGACTGAGCCCTGAAAGATTAAAGAGCCAGACATTCAATGTGTGGTGTGGGAGGAGGACAGCCAAAGCGTCGGAGCAAGGGAAACATTTTCAAAGGCCCAGAATCAAGATCATTCTGGAAGGGAATGGGCAGCTGGGAATAGAGGCGGGAAATGAGAGCGGAGAAAGAATCAGGAAGCCGAAAACGAAGGGCCATTTAAGCCATGCCACGGTGCTTAGAATTTATCCTGAGTGCAGGCGGGAGGCATTGAAGGTTTATAGGCTAGAGGGCGATGGGACCCCACTTACCCTGCTGGGAAACAAATGGATTCAAGAATGCAAAAGACTGGCTGGAAGCATAAGGAGCAGTCTGTTCAGAATTTAAAACACTGAAAGAATCACTAAGTTCCTCAGAGAAAGTCTCGGTTATATTTCATGTAATATTAAGTGTATTTAGCAGAGTCTGATTCCTCACATATTAGTGTGTGATTAATCAAAATAACCTGCTCAGCCACCGCGCTGGAAAGCAGGGTTGGGCCGCTCTGTTATTACTGCCAGGCTGACGCACAGATTGATCTTAATTTTAACCCCCTTTAATCATAGATTCTAACTATGCAGTGAGAAGGTTGCCTTGTTTTTTTTTCCTTCCAGAGTTAAATGAGAAAGCTTATCACTTAAAGGTTTTTTCCCCACCACAAATCAAAATACTTTGAAGTCAATGAAGCCTTGACTTTAATTTTTCTAATCTTTAGTTCTTTTCTTTGAAAATTTCTCAATGTATGAAAAACGTTCTTTTGAGAAACCCGTCAGTTCAGCCTTCTGCCTCTGCCATTCTTATCTTAGTGCAGTGAATGACTTCCGTGCTCACCGAGTTAACTTCACAAGAACCAGTCAAGCAGTCTTACAAAGCTTTGCCAAGGTCAATTAAGATTTTTTAAAAATACGTATTTTTCTTGTGTTTAAAGCACACGGTAAATGTTGTGTTACACTTGAGTTCTAGAAATGATCTCTCAGGCATTTACAATTTTTTAGAACGTGTATTGCAAATCGTTTACCTGACATTTAACATCCATATTTCCAAGTTAATGAAAAGTAGAGATGTAAAAAGACTATTGAATAACATAATATTGTGTCATTGTTCTTGTGTCTATTTTATACATGGACAATTAATTAGATATTCTGACCAACACAGACTGGATAAATGCCTGTTTTTGAAAGTAGGTCCAATGAGTCTTAGCTTTTCATCCCAATAAGATGACTTTCCATCTCTTTTTAGCCTTTGCTGTTTAGACATCAACTTGTACCTCCCAGTGAGACATAATCACATCATTGACTTTTTCTTAAGTGTGTATGTATAAGAGAAATAGGAGAATCAAATGGAACTGAAATAATTTCAGCTTTCCTTCTTCTTTACTTCTTAGTTTCAATGAGCATTGGCTTTTGTAGGGGACTTTATTTGATTAAACAGAGAACTAATTTTCTTTAGACTTTTAAATGTCTACATTCAGCAGTTACCTCCTTATCTCCCACCAAAAAAAACAAGTTAGGGTTTGAGCCTAGCTTTTAATTAGGACCAGTTGGTTTCAAAAGGTATTTCATGGAGACTTGGGGACCTCCAGGCAGCACTGTGAGGTTGGAGGGAACCCCCAGGGCCAGGAGTAACGAAGGCTGAATGATCACGCTCCAGACTCAAGCCCTGATTCAAGCAGAACATGTTTCTCTATTAGTTTCACAGACTGAACTTCTGGGTAAAATTTTGTGTTAAGAAAGTGTATCATGATCTAAAAAGTTTGTTTTCATTTTTATTGATAATGTGAAACTGGGTGGAGTGTTAGGGAGATATCTTAAGTTACATCTTTTTTCCATTGTATCTGTGAGGTTGGGATACTTGGTCTATGCCTGGATTTGAATATTTACATTTAAAATTGGACAGAGAATCAGAAAATTCTCTTTTTATTGCAACTTAACATCAGTACATAATATAGTCTTTGATATTTATTTAACTTTCCCTTTCTGGCCAAGTTTCTTGCAAACAAAATATTATTATATCTTTTCGGAGTATATCATGAAATATTGTCTTAAAATTTTTTCCATAATTTTGAGCTATTTTAGAGCATTCTGTCTCTCTTTTCAATAAGACTGTTTAAAGATATGTTTGCTCTCCTGTAACAAATACCTGTAATATCTGTGAAAAGGCCTTTGCAGGCATGTCAATATCAGCATCTTCTCTAGAATAAGCCGTGATTTCTGTGACTTTTGATTTGGAGACCAACTGAGAATGTTCCCCACATCGAAGCTTCACCCCCCACTGCTTTTGTCTTAACTTGCTCTAAAGTGTTTGTTCTGTGCCTTTTGTTTCCCTCTCCCCTCTCTGCAGTCCTGTCACACTCATCAGTATGTGGCCAGAGCATTATGAGTGAGTATTGGTGGCTCCGTTTGCAGAGGAGGAAGTTCTGATCAGTTTGGTTAGCATGGGGTGACTACTAAACTCTTGTTCTAAAAGAATAGCTCTGCCTCCCGGGTAACAATCCTCATGGTTTCTTTGCATGACAAATTCATTGTTTAACTAAGCTAACATTTCTAATAGGAACATCTGTCAATATGTGGGTATAAACCTGTTTCTTTGCATTTTCCTTTACAGCCCCTCACAGTCTCCTCAGCTGTTTCATGATGATACCCATTCAAGAATAGAACAGTATGCCACACGGTGAGAAACTTTGATGAGAGCCCTCTGCTGCACTGCCTCCCAGAATGTGTCTATTTCTGTATTATTCCTATTCCATTAATGTGCCTTGACTTTAGGGATATTGTTTTGTAGGAGTCGTGATTCTATTATATTTGGAATCTGGGCTCTCATCTTTCCATGGTGTAATTTGCACTTGACCCAACACCTGCTATCCATTCTATAATGAGTATAAAGAGTAAATCAGTGACATGTGATTATTGAGCTCAGGAGAATCTAAACACTGCACAAGCAGGATTTAGATAATGTAACCCAGTTTCATTGAATGAAAGAAGAGATTAAAAGTCTCCTCAGGAAATGCTGCACATATAACTACAATAGATAATTAATGTATGCTAATGCTTTATACAAGGATTTATTTTAGGTTCTCCCCAAAATATAAAGAGCAGGTTGGTCTTGATAGTATGCAGAAACTTTCAAAAAATAGGTACACTAGATATCAGTGTTGCCAGTAACTAGCTATGCCTAGAAAGGTTATTGTAAGTGTCATAAAAATAATATTGATAGTAACGTTTGAACTGGGTCTTGGCCAAATAGAATTTCTGGAGAAAGCCAAGCTAAGACTAATGGAAAAACCTTTTCAAAAGCACTGGGCTGGGAAGGAACATGGCTTGTTTGAAGAACCGCAGGTGGGAAAGGGTCAAGGCTTAGGGATGAGGGACAGAAGCTGAAGTTTGATAATGAAGGGCCCACTTGCTAAAGAGGCGGGTTACGTCCTTAGGTAAAGGGAGTCATGGAGAGTCCTGACACAGGAAAGACACGTAGTCAGTTTGTGTGAGGAAGATGCACTTGAGGGTCCGGGAGGTTAATTAGGAGGCTAGGTCAGTTAGGAGACTGCGGAACATGGTATGAGATAAAGGCCTACAGGCCTTAAGGCAGTGCTGATAGACGTGTAACCCAACATTAGTTATTTTAATGTCACAGTCTTGTTAGATCTGGACCTTTCTGTAGTTTGTGAGAATTCTGGGACTTTAGCAATGACGGAGGCTATACAGTTGACTGTGCGCCATGTGGCTACATTGCCTAACCCTCCTTATTTTCACTTTTCAGACTGGCCCAAATGGAAAGGACTAATGGGTCTTTCCTCACTGATAGCAGCTCGACTACGGGAAGTGTGTAAGTAAACCCTGAAAGCAGTGCTGTGGGTAGACTGGTTCTTGTATTACGGCTGTCGGGAGTCATCTGCACTGATTGTGGCTCTGCATTTTGATCCCAATCGGAACTGATGTGTGGTTACAAAAATGTCGACATAGATTTTATGCTTTCAAGCCATGGTAGTATAAATTGGATATGTTTGTTTATTTAGTCTTATCATACTTAATGAAAAAATCCTGCATTTGGCAGCTAATCTGCTTCAGGGAATACAGATTGTTTTATCTGTAAGTTCAGGTGTAGGTAGTCATCCCATTTGTATGGTATTTCTTGTTAATGTAACAAATGTAAATCCACAGGACATGTACCTGCCTGTAAAACCATCTTCCGTCTGCTCTCATTTCCTCCACCATCCCTGCCGTTTCACAACTGTGACCCCACACACTCCTGGACATATACTCCCCACCCTTTGTTGCAAAGTGTTAACTCTTCTGCCAGTATTTGATTAGCAGCTAAGAAAAGCCTAACTGACTTTAGAATACTTTTTAAAGACCTTTCTAGGCAAATATTTTGACATTATTGCGGGTCGTTACGCTTTTGGAACTTTTTCTCTCCCACTCCTTGAAATTAATCTTTTAAATTCTGAATGATATCTGAAAGATTTCAGGAGTGTCGAGTTTACAAGGCTTGTTGCAGCTTGCTTGGGTCTAGCACAGCGGTTCTCAACCTGTGGGTCGCGACCCCTGTGTTTTGGTCATTCGACCCCCGCCGGGGTCACGACCCACAGGTTGAGAACCGCTGGTCTAGCAGAAGCTGTAAGGTAGCCAGGAAAGCTGCCCAACATGGTACTTAGATGTTTTAGCTAAAGAGGAACATGGAGAGAGCCAAGTTAAACTATCTTAGGTATGCTAATACAGAATGTTTCTTTGTCAATAATTTACAAGTAGTTTTACTATCATTAAGCCTATAAATAAATGTTCTCAGGAGAGTTTTCAATTTTAAATTTCAAAGGTTAGCATGTTAATACTTTACATAGTTCAGTAGCGATTTATACATTATTATTCATCTACTGTGAGTGTGGAGCAATTCCCAAACAAGATAATATCATATTATTAATAATGCTTGTTTCATATTTAACCTACTAGTATGTATTTCTTATAACATAGTTAAATATATTGAATACCTCCTAAATCAACAATTTCTTTGAAGGTTGACAATAGCTAAAGAATTAAACAAAGTTTTAAAATAATACTAATTGAAACCAAAATAATTAAAACCAAATTTAAATGTTTTAAAATTTTTTATTATAGCCTGTGAGCAGAGTAAATAAAGATAATGCTCAAATTTAGTACATCCTATCTTCAAATTAAAATCAACTCTATTTTAAATTTAGAATTAATATCTGAGGAAAGAAAAATAATCAGATGATGAATAGCTGAATACAATTCAATATACTATCAACAGATGTGTTAACTCATTCATCCAACAAATATTTATTATGGACCTACTAGGTAACGGTGTGCTGGACCAATTGTGAGAGCCAGTAGTTAAATTTTGAAGAAGTTCTAAGCTGTTTGTTAAACAGAGCCATTATATAAAATAGTTTATATACACTTCCAGCTAAATAACTAAATAGATAGGATTAAATTTTTTTAAAAAAATAATGCTCAAATCTCATCATGCCCTAATTGTTTTACTTTATTACAAATCTGTGTTGTTGGGTGATATTTTTGTATTTGTCAGATGGTATATACCTCGGTATCTTTTCCCAACTTCACATTCAGGAACTCATTAGCTTAAATTGGACACGAGGAAAGTACTTAAATAATAAGAATAAGAAATACCACAAAACAAGGTCTTTCTATCTTTTAGAGAACCTGCTTTTAAACAGTTCCAAGCGCATCATGGCCATGCACCCAAAGCTGTGAGGGTCTGCAGAGGTAGCTCGTGTTTGTTCACTAACCTTACAGGCTAGACAGAAGTCAGATAAGAGTTCCTACCGGGGAAGAACACGGTGAGGGCATGTGTGGTAGAGAGAGTAATGGCTCCCCCCAAAGTCCACATCCTAATCCCTAAATTCTCTGAATATGGCACTTTATATGGCAAAAGGGACTTCGCACATGTGATTAAGTTAAGGATCTTAAAATGGGGAGATTATCCTGGATTATCTAGGCAGACCCAGTGTAATCACAGGGATCCTTATAACAGGGAGGAGAGTCAGCTACAAATGGAAACGTGACCATGGAAGCAGAACACAGAGAGACCTGCAGATGTTAACACTCCGGCTTTGAAAATGGAGGGATGGAGGTGGCCTCTAAGCACTGGGAAAGGCAAAGGAACAGATTCTCCCTGATATTTAAGATTAAATTAATAGTGTAAGACAGTATAAACCAATAAAGAGAAATTGCTTCCCAGTCACTGGTGCATTAATATTTTCTTAATGAATATGTTAATAAGTCTTTTTTGTTTTTTTTAAATAAGCCTGGTTTTGGAAGTCCTTTGTTCTTCACAGTTTGAATTACTGAGTAAAGTGGGGTTCTTTTTCTGGGGACACACCAGTATTTGGCCATTCTGGTGAGAATAGTAACAGGGAATCTGAATCATTAAGCCCTCCTCTGGACCTGAAAACCCAGAGGTTTGACTTTCAATGGTCTCCTTTTCTTCTTTTAATGTATATTTACTTATTTAAATATTTCTGTTTTAATCAGTACTATTGACTTGACAAAATAAGAGTATTACTGCAATTAATTCCTTTTCTCCCAGCGGATAGAGACTTACATAGAGGAGGATTATTACCATTTTTAGACTGGTGGTGTGTCTCAGGATTTGGGAAGGAAGGGTTAAAAACCAAGCTTCACTCTGTCTTTGGCTCTCCAGCTGTGTTTCCTATCAATTATTTAGCATCTTGGATCAGAGGTTATAGGAAGAATGTTCACTGCTCTTAACAAGACACCATGCTGTTCTCTCTTTGCTTTCAGCTTGTATCAGTTTATGTGTCCTACAGTCCCTTTTTGTAATAAGAAGGAGACAATATACTTTAAAACTCTGTCCTTCCCCTGCAAACTTCCTAAAGCTCCCACATTACTAGGGTTATGACATAATTCCAAGAGACAATAGATGTCAGTTTTTCATACTACTTAACTGTGTCACCAACACCTGGACAAGGAGAGGGTCGGTGCTTCTCAAGGCAGCCTTGCGTTGCTGTGTTATTTACAGTAGCCAGGATTGGGAAGCAGACCAAATGCCCATTAGTAGATGAATGGATAAAAGAAAAAGTGCTATATTTACACAGTGGAATATACTACTTGGCATAGAAAAGAAAAAAAAATCTTACTTTTAGTGACAACATGCATGGATTTAGAGAGTATTATGCTAAGTGAATTAACACAGTTCGAGAAAGACAAGTATAATTTCACTTATATTTGGAGTGTAATGAACAAAATAGAAACAGACTCATAGATACAGAGAACAGACTGACAGCTGTCGGAAGGAATGAGGGTTAGGGGGCTGTGTAAAAAAAGATGTAGGGTTTAAACAAAAAAAAAAGTTATAGACACCGCAAACAGTGTGAGGATTGCAGCAGGGAAAGGGGGAGGGGCAGGGTAGGTGGTGATGGAGGGAGACTTGGCTTGGGCTAGTGAACGCACAAGGATGTCTTATAGAATTATACACCGAAAACCTATATAACTTTATTAACCAGTGTCAACCCAATAAATCCAATTAAAATTTTAGAAAACATTTAAAAAGTAAAAGGCAGCCTTGGGGCACAATGGATAAAGCGTCAACCTGGAATGCTGAGGTTGCCGGTTCAAAACCCTGGGTTTACCTGGTCAAGGCACATATGGGAGTTGATGCTTCCAGCTCCTCCCCCTGGTTCCCCCCTCTCTCTTTCTCTTCTCTCTCTTCCCCCTCTCTAAAATGAATCAATAAAATCTTTAAAAAAAAAAAAAAAAGGCAGCCTTAGCTCTTCTGCTTCATGCTCAGGTCTGTCTTGAAGCAACCAACATCAAACTATTATATTAGCAATTTTTGTTATTGTTCTTAGAAAAGACTAAAAACTGACTCAAAGTGCCTTAAGTGAAAAATAATGGTATAAGTTGGTAAATTTCTATAATACTTTTTAGAATTGTTCTCTTTTTCGAAATCTCCACCTTTCCCCAAGGCTCTCTTGAGTTGAGTTTTTTGTTATTTAGATCTGGGTCATAAAAATATTAGGTTTATCTTGAATAATAGTAATGATGATGCAACACACAGCCCCCCTCCTTGTTAGTACAAAGTGTACTACGAGCCAGGCGCTGTTCTAAGTACTTTGCCCATCTTTCCTTATTTAATCATCATGGAACCCTGATATTCTTGTTCTTGTTACCACGATTTTCCAGGTGAGTAAATTGAGGCCCCGAGACAGTAAGGAGCTTGCACAGGGCCTCCCTGTCAGTATGGGGCAGAGCTGGGATTCAGACCCAGGCAGCCTGGTCCAGGCATAGGCACTCCTGACAACCCCTAACAGCCCCACTGACTTACTGCCTTCGGAAGAGATGGCTTCCCAGATGGGGATGTTAAGGGGTCAGAGCATCTGAAGCTCCATCCAGTCATTTGGAGGTTTTCACTGTCCTTGTCCCATTGCCCAGTCATGCCCCAGCTGATCTGTGTCTTGCAGGATTTCCTTGTAATAACAGGAAGTATAAATAGGTAGATAGTAGCAGGAGGTATAGATAGAAGACTTTGTAACTCATCTGTCTGACCAACCTCCTATATTTTGGTTGGGTGATCTCAGCCATAGGCACTAAAAGAAAGCCCTAGGCTTTGAGGTATGAATTTTGACATCTGAACCTGTCGTTTGTTTCTAAATTATTCAAGGCTCTGTAGTCATTTGTGTCTTTGGAAGCAATTTGAGCTTTCCTCTGTCCCTCAGAGTGATCTGCGGGACCAATTGCCCGGCTCCCCACAGCGGCCATCTTCTGTGAAGCTAGCTAGTTAGCTGTTGCTTCTCTCAGCATCATGGGCTGCTACCTTCCCAGCCTAGACACGAACCCATCTCACGGCCGTTTATTCCCCAGATACCCAGATCCCAACATCCCCTGTTCCTCTGAAAGTCTGACTCTGGGCAATTTAAAGGAGCAATAATTTTAAGGATACTAATTTTCTTTGAAGGAGGAATTAAGCAACCATGTCTCAAAGAGAGACAAGATCCAGGATTGTCCTGGGGAGTCTCAGCAGCAGGAACTCAAGGACAGGCCATTGCCATCAGGATGTCTCACTTCATCTGCCATGTGCCCTAGATTGGCATGGTTTTGTGTGGAAGGGTCAAATTGCGAAGCTGGTGTGGTCTGCACTGACATCGCTGTGTGCGACTTTGCAGAAGAACAGTTATTTCTGGAACAGAATAACCCTTTAAAGGAAGGAGGTTATTGTTTTTATTTATGTTTTGCTTACCTCCAAAAGGCCATTAGATGAATCTCAGTTCTTTTGTCATCTGGTATGTACCAATTTTTTAGTCTAGATAGTATTTACTCTGTGTGACTTAAACATAGTATAATTATACTCCCTCTAATGGTATTTTGATGGTGCAGACCTATATTTTTACAACATTTTCTATTTTAGCACTAGACACACTATTGATGTTTAATGACCCTAATCTGGTACCTCATGTACTGTCTGTATTTAAAGGATATGCTCTTATTTTTCATTATATGTAATTAAGAACTTGACTATATCTATTTTTACATTTAACTTTTTGGCCCAATAATCTGTAAAAAACACTTAAGACTAAAATTATAGGTTTTTATATTAAGTGATTTTATGTAAAAACTGCCTTAATTCCCTTCCGAGATACTTAATGAAAGAATGTAAAGAGAGTAGTGATGATGGTAATTATAATACGTTAAACTCCATCAGCTTCCCAAGGGAAATAAATATATGTAAATGTTGACAACAAAATGCATCTCCAATGTAATTTTGACTCACCTGTGTGTGTATGTTTCACCAATGTTTTTCTTAAGTCTTATGCTATAGAGTCCTAGACTCCAGAATTTGTTTCCCAAAATGCATCAAAGCAGACCAGGTACAAAGTGCTAAAGGTATTCCATGGCTGGACAGGAGGTCTGTCATATGCATGTTTACGAGGAGATCTGACTGGATCTCCCCATAAAGGGAGGGGAGGGATTCCAGGCCTGCGAGTAAACATTTTCTTCTCTTAAACATAGCATCTTTGTCTACTTTATTACGCTTCAGTTTCTGTCAGTCATTAGATTCAACCACATTATTAAAAATGTCTAGTTCATCAGGCAAATAGAAAGTGGAGAAGAACCCGAGTGAATTAAATGTAGTTTCTTATTTTAATCAAGAATGACTGCCTGTCCAGGTGGTGGCACAGTGGATAGAGCATTGGACTGGGATGCAGAGGACCCAGGTTCGAGACCCTGAGGTCGCCAGCATGAGCGTGGGCTCATCTGGTTTGAGCAAAGCTCACCAGCTTGGACCCAAGGTTGCTGACTTGAGCAAGGGGTTACTCAGTCTGCTGAAGGCCAACGGTCAAGGCACATATGAGAAAGCAATCAATGAACAACTAAGGTGTCACAACAAAAAACAACTGATGATTGATGCTTCTCATCTCTCTCCGTTCCTGTCTGTCTGTTCATTCCTATCTATCCCTCTCTCTGACTCTGTCTCTGCAAAAAAAAAAAAAAAAAAAAAAAAAAAAAAAGAATGACTGATCATAGAAATGACATAATGACATGCTGATAGTATTAAGTAAAATACCTGTAGATATTTGCAAAATATCTATAATTATAATTTGTGCTGAGTTATTTAAACAAAATAATATGAGGGTGATCGTTTCCTATCTATGGCTTACAAAGCATTACAAATTGACTTTCAATGAAATGCTAAAGACCGTGAGATCGGCGTCTGTCTAGTCCATTTGAGTTCCTTTAACAAAGTGCTATAGACCTGCTGACTTATAACAACAAACACTTATTCCATATCCTACTTGTTGTTCCATAGATGGTCACTTTTTTGATGTGTCTTTATGTGATGGAAGAGGAAAACTCGGGTTTCTTAAGTCCTTTATAAAGGCACTGATCACAGTCGTGAGGGTTCCACTCTTATGACCAAATCACCTCCCAAAGGCCCCATGTATTCTCAAGGGATTGGTTCCGCAGTCCATGGATGCTCAAGTCCTTATAGAAAATAGTGCAGTATTTGCATATAATTTATATTTGTTATAGCAGGATATTTGTACATGTCGCTTTATTCTAGTGAATTCAGGGTAGTGCTAATTCAAGTGTTGCTTTATAGAACTTTCTGGAAGTTTTTTTTTTTAAAAAAAGAAAAAACGATTTTTGATCCACAGTTGGCTGAATCCGTGTATGTGAAACCCACAGATACGGAAAGGGACAGTATCATCATTGGAGATTAAGTGCCAACATATGAATTTGGGGGCAATTCAAGCATTTACTATATTAACACTTATTTTTAATTAATATTCTTTTAATCTACTCTTTGGCATTTCATTATTTATTTTGCCTATATATTTTATATGAACTGTTTATCCATTGTACTTTATTTTATAGCCTCCTCTGAATGAAATCTCCCTTCTGAGGTTTGG
The DNA here is from genome assembly GCF_036850995.1 of Saccopteryx leptura. NCBI lineage: Eukaryota > Metazoa > Chordata > Mammalia > Chiroptera > Emballonuridae > Saccopteryx > Saccopteryx leptura. Next base: position 20,848,754 of record NC_089505.1, on the reverse strand, counting down.
GATAAACACGTTAGCTGAGGGCAAAGCATGACATTTTGGTACGGGTAGTGCACATACGCTCGTAGATAACTATCTTCCTAGAGTTTTAAAGGGAGGTGATGGGATGTCATAAAAACATGGCATTGCATGTAAGAAATGTCGAAACCTGTAGAGAGTATATCAGCCAAACTGATGACATGCTGGGAAGCAAGGTCTAAAATGCTGCAGAGAAGGGCGGTTCTGCAGCAGCTGGTTTATACCCTTGGAATTAAGGCGGGGACTAAGGAAGATTACAGGAAGGCAGGAGAAAGCAAGGCACAGGACAGGTAACAGGATACGTGCTCCCCTAAGGACGGTGATTCCTTTGAGGGCTCTGGGAAAGAGGGTCACTTCAGGCATTTCAAAGATGGGTTAACCTCGATGCACAAGAGCAACAGACGGGGCTGGCTTAAACTACAGGACTTACAGTCCTGAAGCATGACTACCCTCTGTGACCCGCCCGGTTAGGAATTCATGATCAGGTCACCCTGTGGGGTTGCTTTTGGTTCGCTCTGTTACAGCACCCCTTTTTCATTCACAGGGATTCAGAGCTTTAAGGCAAAGTTGGCCCTGCAGCCATCCTGATCCTCTCGCTTCTACACCCTTCATATTCAGAGACATCCTCGGCCAGACATGAGCCTCTGTGTTTCATTTGTCTCCCTAGGGAGGACGAGCACGCCCTCATCCAGCAGTACTGCCAGACGCTGGGCGGGGAGTCCCCGGTGAGCCAGCCCCAGAGCCCAGCTCAGATCCTGAAGTCGGTAGAAAGGGAAGAACGCGGAGAACTGGAGCGGATCATCGCTGAGTTGGAGGAAGAGCAAAGGTGCGCTAGATCTGGGAGAAGAGGACATGGCATGCCGGGAAAACCTGGGACGGAAAATCCTTTAACCGTAGCTTCAACATGGCTCCTACCCTACCCATTCTCTTTATAAGCTACTGTCCAAAGGTCATAGTTGAGTCCGAGTTTTAGAGGACATCACCAAGCTGGCCTATGCCTCTAGCTTACAGCTGCGTTAGGGGGTTCGGGGTGATGTCTGTTAGAACAGTTACTTAAAGCTACCATTCTATTTGTGTTTGCTCCTCTCACTGTTAAGAAATGTTTTTACCTAGGAGGAAATAAATAGCACGTACAGTACTAACTTTGGAGCTCATGGACAATTTAGGGTAGCAGACGAGGTACACAGTGGTCATTTCAGTTTTTGTTTTTCTGAATTAGAAGTCTGCAGGTGGAATATGAGCAGCTAAAGGAGCAGCACCTGCGAAGGGGGCTCCCGGTCGGCTCGCCCCCAGACTCTGTGGTGTCTCCTCATCACACCGCTGAGGACTCAGAACTTATAGCCGAAGCCAAGCTCCTCAGGCAGCACAAAGGTCGGCTGGAGGCCAGGATGCAGATCTTAGAAGATCACAACAAGCAGTTGGAGTCTCAGCTCCACCGACTTCGACAGCTGCTGGAGCAGGTAGAGGGAGCAGGACCCAGCGTCGCCCTTCCCCTCGCCACCTGTTCCAGTCCCAGTGGCTTGGTCCCAGTGTCCCTGGAAAGGTCTACTTTTGACTTCCCAGTTCCAAGTTCATTTAGACTTGCCTAGAAACCCCTCTCTAAATGTAAGCAGTAATTCCTGTCACACACACAAAAAATGTGCTTGCCCAGTTTTAGATGGAATTTCCCATTCCCCTTTAACATTGAAATCTATCTCAGCTCTGAATGGTTTAAGGAAAAAGATCCTATGACATCTGTCTGCATGAATTAAATATGGGAAACATCTGTGAAGATTATGGGAAACAAAGTGACCTGAACTTTTTATTCTAAAGCCTTTCTTGCAATGAGCTATTTTCAAGACATTAAGTGACAGATGTTTATTAATTTGCTGCTTTCATTTTCTAACAGTAGGCCATGTTTTATGGCAGTTGCTTGTAAATGTTCTTGACAATAAGAAATACAATTTCCATTATGATGAATACACACATGTATAGAATATAGAAGAAATGCTGTCATAAAGAAATGCTGTCTTCCCCCCCCCCCTTTCTTTCTTTTCTCCTTCCCTCCTTCCTTCCTTCTTTCTTCTCTCTTTTCCTCATGTTTGGGGCTGACACAGGTAAAAATCAGACATTCCAGAGGACTTAGAGAGAGCCAGGCCTTGGGTCATTCTTGGGAAACTATTACTTTCTGGTGAAGCACAATTTGGAGGCTCCAAAGTAAGCTGTCTCCCAAACAGTCTCACACAGAACTGAAACATGACATACAGACAAGTAGATGGGAAATAAATAAGGGGCGATCTTTGGCCTGCTATGTAGATAATACAGAAATTGCATTGTTTTGAATGATTCTGACATGTTAAAAGATGCTGACAGCAACACTGAAAGACAGTTTTCTAAAATTCGAGAAAACCACTGGAAAGTTGTTTCTGCCTTTGAGTCAATAAATCTTCTCCGGAGAAAGGCATGTCTAGTCACTGCCAAGGGGCCACTCACTGTGGAGGCCGAAGAGCAGGGCAAGAGATGCATGACATAAATGTTGATGTCAGGGGTTCAAGAGAGAGAAGCACTGTCTCTGGGATTGTCCACAACATGCACCTGCTACAAGGGCGCCTTCATTACTAGTTCTGCGACATGACTCCTGTTATTTAACTGCTACATGTCATCGAGCGCTTGTTATATAATATCTCATATTATCTTGTTCTGGTCCCTAACAAGACTGCAGGCACACACACAAAAAGGCAGAAACTTTTATATCTCGACAGTTTTCTTTTTTCAGAAAACTTTCAAAAACAAAAACAGTGAGTTTTTCAGAATTGCAGGCTATTACCCATTGGTGAGTTATAAAATTGATTTAGTACATTGGTGAGTTATAAAATTGATTTAGTAAATCTATTTTATTTTGATCAGTACTAAGAAAGAAAAAAAGAAGAAAAATGGAATGGAGGGAGGGAAGAAAAGAGACACAGAGGCAAAGAGGAAGGAAAAAGGGAGGGAGGGAGGGAGGGGAGGAGGGAGGGAGGGAGGGAGGGAGGGAGGGAGGGAGGGAGGGAGGGAGGGAGGGAGGGAGGAGCAAGCAGCCTTTAGCTCTCCTGCCCCTCCCACCTTCACTCTCTCCATCCATTAGCCAGAGCTGCCTAATGGCTTGTGTGCCTTCTGAACTGCACAGTAATGTTTTTAGAGATAGCTGGTATCCGAATGGCTCTGTATATCCCAGACTATAAAGCTCTTATCTCTTCTTAATGGCTTAACATGAATGCCAGAAGCAATAGAAAATGCAGCTCTGAAAGAGAAAACGGGCAACACCACTAGACTTCAACTAATACAGATTTAATGAAAAACTCAGCTTCGAAGACATTTTAACTTCTGCATTCCCTCTATAGTGGGTCACACTTTCTCATTTGACCACATACTTGTCAATATGTCCATCACCATATTTTAAAGCTTTGTGTGAGTGCATTTACCAAGTGTTTGCTAGGTGTCTGATTCTGTGCTGATCGCTTTATAAATCCTCACTGATCGCCACCTCACCACCCTGACACAGGCCTCCTGTCATCATCCCGCTTATAAAGAAAGAATCTGAAGCACAAAGGGTTAAAAATTTGCTCAGAATTACACAGCTTTCTGAATGAGAGAGTTCAAATCTAAGCATCTGAATTCAAAATTGTATTCTTAACCACTCTGTATTGTTGTCTTTAAATATTGATTTAAACTTAAAAATGAGTTGATTTTGAAATTGGATCAATTTATGATATGACAAGCAGTGCTGATTTTTTTTAAAGATGAATTAAAGATGTTTCTGAATTCACTATAAAAATAATAGGGAGAGTCCTGGCCGGTTGGCTCAGTGGTAGAGCGTCAGCCTGGCATGCAGGAGTCCCGGGTTCGATTCCCGGTCAGGGCACATAGGAGAAGCGCCCATCTGCTTCTCCACCCCTCCCCCTCTCCTTCCTCTCTGTCTCTCTCTTCTCCTCCTGCAGCCAAGGCTCCATTGGAGCAAAAAGTTGGCCCAGGCGCTGAGGATGGCTCCATGGCCTCTGCCTCAGGCGCTAGAATGGCTCTGGTTGCAACAGAGCGACACCCCAGATGGGCAGAGCATCGCCCCCTGTTGGGCATGCCGGGTGGATCCCGGTCGGGCGCATGTGGGAGTCTGTCTGACTGCCTCCCCGTTTCCAACTTCAGAAAAATACAAAAAAATAAATAATAAGGAGAACAACGGAGAGATGAAACTGACACTGATACATAAATCTTGTGGTCTATCTGAGTAGTTAGTTGTACAGGGTGCCCAGACTGAAAGGGAAGGACCACTTAGGGCTCAGGGAAGCTCTAGCATCTACTGATGCCAAAACGTATTGAAAATGTGTGAGGGTAAAGAACCCATGTGACTTAATTATCCATGGTGGGAAAGCAGTAGTTAGAAATGCAGATGATTTTCTTAATATTTTCATTCTTTCTCATGCCTGACCTTGGAATGTGATTCCAGCCCGAGTCTGATTCCCGAATCAATGGTGTCTCCCCCTGGGCTTCTCCTCAGCGATCTGCACTGAGCCACTCGCTCGATCCGGACCCCGGACCCCAGTTCCACCAAGCAGGTCAGTATCCCCAAGATTGGTTAATGCCCCACGCTGCCACACTGCTCTGGTCTTTGCCATTGTTTTGTTTTTATTTTTTCATTTAAAATAGCATTTTTACACATGGGTGCCTTAAGGCACAACAAAATTTTCTTTTCTCTTTAGTCTCAGATGAGTATAAAGCCATTTAACAATAACCAAAAAAGCAAATACTTTAGAATAATAGCTATAATGCGCATATGTAAATAGTGTGTAGTAGTAGATTGAATTTTGATGAAAGATAAAAAAAAGGTGTTCTTTTCTTTTGGAATGAACAACAGTTTAAGTTTTTTTGCCTTGGGAAGGATTCTTTTCTCTCTTTATTCATAAATTTTCTTTCTCTAAAATTTTATGTTTGTGTATATTCAGAATATAATACTAAAGAACATCATCCCAAACATAATGTTGGCTGCCCAGGTCTGGGGACTCAATATTCTGCTGGCTCCAGCCTAGTCCCTGTAGACATCGCCACCCCTCCCACCTCGATCTGAAGCAGAAGTCCCCTCCAGCCCGTCATTGGTCAGAGAGGACCTGTCAATGCTGCGAGGAAGGACTTGGTCAACCAGGCATTCCAGAATGACATGTTATTGATAAAAACTCAAGTTCCAAAATTCTATGAGGGCCACATACTTTAACAAAATTAATTTGTTTATAAAATACCTTTTGCTACATTAATCAGAAGAAAACCTACAGTGTTAATATTACTGTAATTCTTTTTAAATAAATAAGATAATTATTTTGCTATTGATATATTGTAGAACAAAAAGCATGAAAGTTCGTATTGTCTGCTATGAGCTCCCTCTAGCTTTGTGGTAACATAGCAAGCCTATACTGAAATCTCCAAAAAGAAAGAAGACAAAAAAAATTGTTAAAAGATTTTTTCTCATATGAAAAAATATTTGCAAGGTAAAATAATGAAATCCCATCTAATATGTTGAAACAGTATGACTACATTGTTGATCTTTCCCTCACGAGATTTTTTTCTTGGCACATGGATTCTTTTTACAGAAACATCTGGTACATTTCATTTATGTAGAAAATTATATTACCAACAAATTAATACAAAAGTGCTTTCGGTATTTTTCCCTCAAATTGTCATTTTCTACGAGAATTATTTTCACATGATATTTAGAGGCCCTAGCTAGGATTTTCTCCTGGCCCTAGCTAGGATTTTCTCCTGGCCCTAGCTAGGTTTGGGTAGAAGGCTGGGCGTTAATTTCCGCACGTCTGTTCCTTTTGTTTGCTGGCCCCACAGCCGAGGACCTGCTGGCCCCGCCTCATGACACCAGCACGGACCTCACAGAGGTTATGGAGCGGATCAACAGCTCATTTCCATCCTGCAGCCGTGAGTATGAGCCCTCCCGACACCACCACTAGCCTTTCCCTTCTGTTTCTTTTTTCCGGCCTGAGGCACTTTGTCTTCTTAGGTAAAATAACAAAAACCTATATGGAATCAGGATTGAATATTACTTAAAAATAAATCAGGCCCTGGCTGGCTGGCTCAGTGGTAGAGCGTCGGCCTGGCGTGCACGGGGTCCCAGGTTCGATTCCCGGCCAGGGCACACAGAAGAAACGCCTATCTGCTTCTCCACCCCACCCCCCCTTCCTCTCTGTCTCTCTCTTCCCCTCCCGCAGCGAGGCTCCATTGGAGCAAAGATGGCCCAGGCGCTGGGGATGGCTCCTTGGCCTCTGCTCCAGGCGCTGGAGTGGCTCTGGTCGCGACAGAGCGACACCCCGGAGGGGCAGAGCATCGCTCCCTGGTGGGCAGAGCGTCGCCCCCTGGTGGGCGTGCCTGGTGGATCCCGGTCGGGCGCATGCGGGAGTCTGTCTGACTGTCTCTCCCCGTTTCCAGCTTCGGAAAAATACAAAAAAAAAAAAAAAAAAGGATAAAAATAAATCAGACATTCTGTATGTCAGCAAAGCACACGGAGCTTAACCCAGATCCCACCGCCGCCCTGGGAGCAGGGACGGCAGTCCTGCTCTCGGAGGTCTTCAGCATGCCTACGAGCGATAGCAGCAGGCCAATAAAGGAAGTCTGGTTTTAAGAAGAAATTATCCTCTTCGGTGTGAGCCATAGTGAGAAACGTGTGTTATTTAAAAAAAAACAAAACCTTTTAGGGGCATACCAAACAAGGCATGAAAATAGCCGTTCCTGATGTCATTCTCTCTCCAGATGTTGATCTCTGATGTCATCAGATTCATGCACAGTAGGGGATTATTTTCAGATTTTCCTCTTAGTAATAACCAAATAAAAGCAGTCCAATTCCCAGAGGGACTTATTAATGACTCTTTTTCATTGATTTTCTTCCAAGCGTTTTGTCTTCAGCATCTTGCTCCCTTGAAGGTTCTGCTGAGCTCTCACCAAAAACACTTCCACGACTCACATGGGAACAGTTGACCTGTATATGAATACACGCTATCTAATGCCACAATTTGCATTTTTAATAATCTTATAAAAGAATATTAATAGATTATTTATAAGTTTTATAAATTATAATTGATTTTTACATCCAGGTGGCCATTAAACTAAGACTTTAGTATGTATATATACTATCATTTATTATATATTAACAGCCTCTCATTTTACACTTTTTCTTCCTCTCTTAGAAAATATTATCCTAGATGAGGAAAAAGACATTATCAGGAGTCTAGATAAACATGATGTATTGACTTCATTTAAATAGTGTCTTTTGATTTACACGACTTTCCCATTTACAGAATTCATCATTAGCAGGAAGGGGAGACAGCTATTTGAAATATAGTCATCTCTGAATTTTTAGAAGTATTTCCCTAAAGGACATATTACAGTTTCTACAGCACATAAATATATTTAGATTTAGGAGTGTATCATCTTCCAGGTTATTATTTGTAGTTCTGCTTCTTAAGGTTTGCTGAATCTTTTACTCTATGTCAGTCCCCTCACTCACACCCTAAAAACAAACACACACACGCACACGCACACACACTCTCTCTCTCTCTCTCTCTCTCTCTCTCTCTTACGTTTTGGCCCTGGAGAGACTTACAGAGTATTAAGTCCACAGGCTGTCAGATTGTTGCTTTTCTTCTAGGCTTTGTAACTGCCATTAAAGAGGAGCAGATTAAATCTTTCATATTAATTACACTTCAAGGTTGAATTTTTTTAGAGAATTGGGTTCTGAGTTGTATGTTCCTTAATGACTTGATAAAACCTCATCATAGTCTTTATAAGCTAGAATTTCAAAATTAAATTTCTAAATGAAATTACTTTTTAGGTCAGCTTAAACCCAAATACATTAATAACTAATTAACAATAAATTCTGTAAATCAAAGCCAATTAGAAGTTTTTATTTAAATGTTGAGATGGACATTTTCAATTATAAGTCAGCTTTCAGTGAGAGCTAGGATGGGAAATGTTTAAATATTTGCTTTACAAGTAGATATAAATATATGATTTCCATATTAAAAATATACTAAAAATACATAATGTATCCTTTAAAACATTTAATTTTCTAAAGCAATTACTCTTCATTTTCACACAGTATATTCTTCTCTCTTGATATTGTTAAAGACTGACCTTTATCATAATTTAGAAGAGCATGTAATGAAAAATAAATAATATTTGCATTGATGCTTTCTCCACCTGTATAATTCTGTGTTGTGAGGGCGGGATACAGAGTTCTGAGATTAACTACTGAGACACTGGCCCCATGTCCTCATAATCTTAAGTTTGTACATCACAAATATTTTTAATATGTATAGTTTTCTGTGAATAAGCATTACTAGTCATGTGTTATTGTTGTTTTGAAGAGCTCAAGTGCATTCCAAGTAAGAAATGACAGTGTACTTTAGAATCCTTTGAAATTTAGATCTTATTATTTGTGGTTTCTGCTATTAGTTTGGATTTAGTTTGCTCTTCATGGTATTTATATTCTATATTTTGCTTTGATGATATAAAAATTTCCAAGATAGCGATAGCTATATATAAAACTAAAAGCATAATTGACTAATTTTTTAAATTGATACATATTTTTTAAAATTCTGACTAAAGTTATTAAGCCTTTTAAAAATTGATGAAGAATAGAAATGAGTACCTCCAATACATGCTTCTGAATTGAATGGATGATGGATGGGTGGATGAATGGATGGGTGGATGAATGGATGGATGGATGGATGGATGAATGGATGAATGGATGAATGGATGGATGGAAAGATGATGATTACATTTTCCCACTAAGAAGGTTAAGTTGTTGAAGTTTCCCCAGATAGTACTCAGAAGGTTCTGTAAGATTCATTTGCTGTGTTGTCCCTTTTAATTGTTCAGCTAGCAAATATTTTAATAAGCCTTCAAATTCCCAAAGCTTACTGACCACCTTTAGAGAGTTTTTCTAACCAAATCGGCTTGGCACCCTTACAATGCCAAGCCAATCTCATGAGCCCTTGTAACTAATGAGAAATTTTAAATTGCTATTACTAGCATACAATGAATTAATCTGCATGTTAATCTTGACTTTTGATCTTTTGTGGATTAAAAATTAGCATGGTCACAAGTAAATTTCTACTCCTGGCAATCTTGGAATTAAAATGAAACTGCATTCATAAATCCTAATTGCATAAATTGCCTTTTTTATTGTATCTATATATTGTTGAATATAACACTTTATAATTCCTTTGTCTTGAATTAATATCCCAGTTGGCCCTGATAGCATCCTTGAATTACGATCTTTTAAAGTCTGTTTTAATTATTTATGTAAGTTTCAGAGAAAAGAGGCAGGTATTTTCATCTCTTTCTGACAAGGAGTTAATGAAGGAAATTTAATTGGATTGCTTATCAACCAACATACATACTAAAATGTCCACTGACTTATAGAACTTTTTTTGAGTGTAAAATGTTTTCTCAGTTTTTTTTTTCATTTATGTCAACTAAATATAGAGGATACTAGTAGTAAGCCGACTAGTTTTTGCTTTTAAGACAACAAACGCTTTTAAAACTGTTTTTATCTAAAGTCATATTTTCACTGTTAATTTTCTATGTTGATTAAGCTCAAGTGACGCATATCAAAACCTCAGAACCCATAAAAATACAATGATTTTCTGATTTAAAAATAATTTTTATGATTTTTTAGACGAGTACCCTTAGCCTATTATTTGAAAGAAAGCTATAGGGTTTTAAGTGTTGGTTTGGAGGAAAATGGATTAGATTTCTGTTGGGATTTGGTTATCTGCTACTTAGAGGAGCAGCCTAACTTCCCCACATGTTATACTTTCTAATGCAGCTAAGCTGCCCCTTACATGTGGCTCACGTGTGTGAGGAGGTCCACTCGTCTGTGTCCTGTTGTGCCTTACACAGCTGTTAGGACAAGGCTGGTGTTAGCCTGATTCTCCCCCAGCTGCTCCTGGGGCTCCCTCTCTCCCTCCAGGCATCATAAGACAGTCTTCCTTCTCATTTGCTCCCCCCCCCCCCCCCCCGCAAAGCTACTGGCACTCACTGTGTGGCCACGGAAATGTTTTGTTGTTTCCCAAGCACAGAAAGCTGAGAGTGGGAAGGAGGGAAGCAAGCTAGATGATATGGGATGATTCTTACTTGGCCCAGAACAGATGTTGCTGTCATTGGAGAGGCGGGGCACCCGTCCCCAGCAGGGTTGAGTGTGAGAGGATAATTATGAGGTTTGTCGGTGAAGGAGAGATGAAGGCCTTAGAGAGGAGGGATGTTGGCACCCGCCCTCACAGTGCCCACCAGAGCAGGTGCTGTCGCTGTTGCTGCCCTCGGTAAGCAGGAAGGAATTGAGCTGCAAATCAGATGTAAAAGTGCATTCGACACCATATTCTGACTTCTCAATGCTCTTACCTGGGGCCGTCTCAGTCCCAGTGATTAGCCCAAGTCCCTAGAAGACTGCCGAGAGTTAGGCCAGCCCTTTCCTTGGTGCAAACACGTCCACCATCCGCCTAGCCTTTGGGGCAAGGGCGAGCCTGGGGTGGCAGAAATGAGAGACTCACGCACCTTCATGTTCCTAATGACTTCTTGATCGGAATTGGTATTGTTCAGCAAAATATACAGAATTTGCTCTGTTCTGATATGTAAACCAAGATTTCAGTGGCAAATTTTGAGATATTTTGCAAAACTAAGTACTCACTGAATGCTTTAGGGTGTACTTTTTGACAGAGCTAGCATATGCTTGTGGGTTTTGCTGGAACTTGCATATCTTAAAGCACATGAGCTATGAAACACTAGCCCCCTTGCTAAAGCATCTAGCCAAAAAAAAAAAAAATACCTGTTACTTATTTTCTTATTAGCATTCATTTAACTTGCTGAGAGCGACACACCTTTGCATGCCTGAGTGGAGGGGGAACCAGTCAAACAATGGCAACACTTTCAATTTATTTCTTTTGTTTTCTCTTTCAGCAAATCTCCCCAGCAGGCCACAGGTAAGGGTTCATGGTTTTGTTTTAAAAATTCCAGCCGAGGCCCTCGCCGGTTGGCTCAGTGGTAGAGCGTCGGCCTGGCGTGCAGAAGTCCTGGGTTCGATTCCCGGCCAGGGCACACAGGAGAGGCTCCCATCTGCTTCTCCACCCCTTCCCCTCTCCTTCCTCTCTCTCTCTCTTCCCCTCCCGCAGCGAGGCTCCATTGGAGCAAAGATGGCCCGGGCGCTGGGGATGGCTCCTTGGCCTCTGCCCCAGGCGCTGGAGTGGCTCTGGTCGCGACAGAGCGACGCCCCGTAGGGGCAGAGCATCACCCCCTGGTGGGCAGAGCGTCGCCCCGTGGTGGGCATGCCAGGTGGATCCTGGTCGGGCGCATGTGGGAGTCTTGACTGTCTATCCCCGTTTCCAGCTTCAGAAAAATACAAAAAATAAATAAATAAAATAAAATAAATAAATAAATAAAAATAAAAATTCCAGCCGAAATCAAAAGTTTTTTTCATGCATGACTTGCAAATCAGGGATATTGCCCTCAGTATGAACCAAAGGCGTGTTCCAAAGTGGAGGCGATGGGCAAGGTTTTTAAAGGCAAAAGTTGCTAGGAGCTGATGATCAAAGACATGGGTTGCTAGGGGAAACAAGACCACAACTTACATTATTCATTTTCTGATTGGTGGGGGCAACTGGACTCTCAATGGTCACCTGACTCAGTGGTCAGCAAGTGGGGCCGGGAGATGAGATCAGTGGATGACATGATTAGGCATTTGTCAGCGTCCCAGTTCTGGTTCAGGCTAGTGGAACAAAAGCTTTGGGGTGACCTACCAACAGAAATCAGACAGCACAGAGCGGCTATTCATTCGGAGTCCAAGGAGCAGCCCAGTGCTGTCAGCCTCCGCAGAGTTCAAACTGCAAAGATACACAAGTTGGGATATAAGACTTCAAGTTCCTGTACGTGTTCGGGTCGATTGGTTCATGTGTTGATTACAACTTCAAGTAAGCAGATTAGCCACAGTTCGTTTTAGCACTAATTTATTCCCCATGTAAAGAAAAGTAAACTTGCTTGACATTAGTTGATTCGGTACAACAGTTTCTCAGTCTGGGGAGGAGAACCCCTCCCAAGCCAGTTCTCCCAGATGCCCCAAATGCCCACACTGGGTCCTTTGTGTTGTAATAGCTTGCTAACAGCCTCATCCGTGCTGTGGGGAATTAGCCTGGAGAGATTTGGCTGACCACTGTTCTCCCAGATATCTTCTTAGGACAGCTATCACAGAACAGTGACTTAAAAACAGTGACTAGAGCAGTACGCAAAGGTGGTTTTGTTACTTTGGGGGTGGGAGGGAGTCTTGATTTTTCATTTAAAAATTTACTGATGAATGTTGGAAGCCACAGTCTTATTACATCTTTCGCTATTTTCCGTATCAGATACTCTAGTAATAATGTGCCACAAGACCACAGATCTTTGGAGAGCATTTGCTTCCATGAACTTGTTTATGGATCTTTCTGAAACACTGAAACTTCTCCCAAAACTTGCTTTCCAGCCTGGGCAAGAGAAGAGCCCCCCAGACAGAGATACAGAGCAGGCTAGGTGCATTCAGGACGGGAAGGAAGGGCCTCAGCTCAGGGAGCCAAAGTCACGGGAGTACAGGGTCCCCTCTGAACACTGAAAAATAGAGATTTTTTCTTTCTGAAATAAGCACTTTTATTTCTGTGAAGGGTTGACAAGCACCTGCTACCTGTCATGGTTTTATGTAAATGTTGTTCTGACAGTGCTGTTTTTCCTTCCCGCAGGCAATGTGAAGTGTTCATCTAGCCAACAAGCATTTCCTGGCTTTCAGTATTGCCCTTTCCAGCAAATGCCAATTCCAAGCTCCATTTAATCAGCAGCTCCATGGCTCCTTGATACATGCTGTTGAGCGCGGACTGTGTATTCTACTGAAGGGTGAAACACTGACTATCCAAAGGGAAAAGGATATTTTGGTTTTTATAATAATCGTATATTATTGTTTTCTCCTTCCCTTTCTATGCAACTGTAAATGAATGAACAGAGTGGTATTTGGAAATGGTAATACATTTGTCACTGATTTGTATACTGTGTAGACGGCATTGGGAGAGTGGGTGGGGGCTTTCTAACGTGATACCTTCTTTGTAATAACCATGACAAAAATTGCGTGAGAATCAGAAGACAGTTTTACATTTCACATTCCTTTATATTAACTTTGTACAATAACTACATTTAGTTCTTCAGCTCTTTTACTATGTTTTGGTTATTTATAACTCCTCTGCCACTTGACCAAATAGATTTCCTATATTTGTTTTCATGATTTGGCCAATTAACAAGTTCATCTATTTCAGTCAATTACGTTATATGTATCTGGATTAGGCTACAGCGCTGCATATATTGTTTAACTTTATTTGACACCACACTCTTACTTTTTTTCAGCAACCACTTAGATAACCAGAATAAAAATCCTGTGGGCCTAACTGGCATTTCCACTGGGATCTTTTTTCCTACATTTTATTTTCCTGCTCTATATGAGTACCTCTTGATTTCTTTATTTATTTCATGTCCCAGTTTATATGATTGAGGGGACTTAAAGCAGGATTATAATCACACAGATCGTTGTACCCATAGTTGCCCATTTAAGCATATTTTCATTTTGGCTCAGAAACAACACTTGGTGTATAGCCTTTGCTAGTTCCCAGATCTTGACTTTCACCCTTCCATACACAGCAGACATTTACCCCATTGGAAAGCCAGAACACATTATTGTTTTTGGTTGAAACTCCCAAAGTTAGTGCATGTCTCATTTTACCTTTTAGGTGAATAAACAGATATTTTGTTATCCTTCTGTAATCCAAGTACATTTGGGAAGACAGTTTTAGCAAAAGCTGCGTCACCGCTTCTGCAGAAGGATGAAATGAATGCTTAGCTGGTGGTGCCCTGCAGAACTTTGAGTGTGCTCAATTAGGCATTTGGTTCAGCTTCTGATTTACATTCAAATCATTCAGTGTAAACATGTTCTGTAATGACCAAATGTAGAGAAACCAAAAAAAAAAAAAAAAAGTTAAAATAATGTGTTTTGATTCAAGCACATGTGCTTTTAAAATGTCAGGACGTTTAAACTTTGGGTTCTCTTTAACTGGGATCTGGCCAGAAGGAGGCTTACAGTTAGAAATTCCTATTCTTTTAGAATAGGTTGGGTGGGTTGGGGGGCAAGGGTGTCTATTTGCAGCATAGATATTTTGAGAAGAAGAAAATTGTTTTATACAAGAGGAAAGCCATGACCACCTTTCTACCTCAGACCCGTCTTCATCCATCGTGTTGGAAATAGCTTTACTCTGCTACGTCTGCAAAACCTAGAGCTTTTATCAGGCTACATCGTACCCAAGAAAAGCACCTATTTAAAGAAAAAAAGTTCCCTGAACTCTGAACTACAAGTTGTAGATTTGGTGTCTTTCTGGTTCTTTGAAAAGTTATGTATTAATTTTCTTTCTGCCTGTGATTGTGTGCAACACGTCCTCTATCTGCTATTAAGGAAAAACTACACAAAACACTACATTGTAACCTTCTAAATATGAATAAATAAAAAGAAATATATTGCAGTAACAGCAAGGGGAAATAAGTATGCAGTTCTTTTGAAATATGTGGTAAAGAACTAATCAGAGACTATCATCTTCGGGGTTACGTGTTGTATTTTTCATCCTGAATAAAAGTAATTTTAACACAAAATGACTTTGATATTCCTCAGCTGTGTTCACTGATAGAATCTGAGGTTTGAATGCACATTTATGAAAATAAAATATAAAGAGAGCCCGTGCCCTGATAAGGCCACATATTTTCCTGCAGTTTCTCATACACACTGATATATTCTGTGTTGCTCTTATTGCCTCTCTCTCTTTCTTTCTCTGTGTTTCTCTCTTCTCTCTTATGTATGTAATTCTCAACTTCCCTTACAGATGGAAGGCTTTATTAATAGACAAAAAATAATTTTGGATGTTAAGAACATACCTGAACCTATTGAGCTTTTGTTTTAATAACTTAAGTGATTACCTTTTCAAATCTACTTTGGTCTCAGACTCTTAAATAATGTGCTTTTTATATGTGCACTGGATTTTAACCACTCTGGTAGTAAGTTTAATCTATTTCTGAAGCTATCCTCTGGGAAATGGTGTTAAGACTTATATTACTTGATTCTAAAGGTAAAAGCTCTCTATGAAATAAAAAAAATCCCAAAACATATAATTGGTTAAAATCAAGAAAATTGATACATTCTAATGAGCATGCATTTTAAACATCCTGTCTAACCCATCATATTCACATCGCATTCCTAAGGAGATAATTATTGGTTTCTAGCAACCTACTGAGTAGAAATTTAAAAATGAAAATGAGAACAAATGGAAACATTTGGTTTTTATAGTAAGTCTTTAACTTGTTATTTCTATCATTGAGATCATATATATATATTTTAAAGAATGTAGTTTGTTCTTGGCTAGTTCCCCACCACCATTCAGCACTATCAGTAGACCAAGTTTTTAATTCATTAATTGAGAATTAAGTGAAAAAACACCACTAACCGCACCACCTCACTCTGTAAGTAGGGTCCAATCACTTCATTGACAGAGTATCAGCTTGAGTTTATGTGAGGTCAGTTAAATGACAAGAGTGAGCTTGGTGGTTGAAGCCTGAAGCCAATCGCAATCTCATTACATCCAACCGCCTGTGAGAATAGGTTTCTATTGCCACATAATGCAGCTTGCATGGTAGCCATAAAACTTCAGTTACAAGCATTGATTTAGCTCATGGGATACAAGAATCAGCCGATTTGGTTAGGGCCCTCTGTGATCCAGCTGTACTGGCTCAGGTCTGGGTTGACCGACTGGTGAGTGACGTGGGATGGCTAGACGCATGACTGAGGCAGCTCGGCTGGGTTCTGTCATCTGTAGCAAGCTAACGGGGTACGTTCTCATGCAATGGCAAATGTGCAGGCATGCAAATGGGCCTTTGCTGAGAACTGACGCACTGTCACTTCTACTGAATCCTGTTGGTCCAAGCAAATTGAAAGGCTAAGTATGGGGAATAGACTCCACTTCTTTTGTGAGACACTTGACAGGAACACAAGACACAGGGTATAGCTTCAAGGAGGGCCCCTTAGGTTTCCTCATATAAACTGGAGGTTGGCCAAAGAGAGGACTTGGGCCAGATTATTAAAACATCCATGTCTTGGACATCATATTCACTGCCTCAATGGAATGGGAAGGAAGTAGCCTTCTTACAAGACCATCTCTTAAAACAAAGGTCAAGAAGATCAGTCTCTTCATCCCAGATTAAAATTCCAATTTCAGAAAGAAAACACAGCTAGGGAAACAGCATGTGCCTGTCCAAAATCCTATGAGAGGGAGAAGACATCAAGACTGATAATAAAATTAGGAAAAATAAAAATAAGAAAAACACCTCAATGAGAAATGGAATAAAGGGAATGTTGTTATAAATGACTTGGATCAAATTTGTTCAAACTGAATTATTAATTTTTAGCTGAAAGAACACATGATAAATAGGTATTTTACTTTGACCAACCGAGCAGGCATGTGTGATACTGTGTCCCTGCCAAGTATTTGTTTAGAAATATTCTATTTATTTGCACTTGGTATAAACTTACCCACTTGTTACTAATCTTTCGTTTTGAAGGCATTCCAATTGGTGACATGGTTTTCGCGTTTTAGAATCCTTGCTGTGTATGCTTGGTTTCACGTATTCTTCTGAAGACAGCTTAATTTTTGAATTTTGAATGCACACATGAAGCGTTCCATAGTTTTAAAAAAGAAAAAAATATAGAAAGAAAAAGAAAAGTTAATTAACAATTTGCCCTCAGCCTCGCTCTGTCTTCAGTCCAGAAAATACTAATGTTGAATTTGTAATTAAATGAGAAGAGTTTTCAGACTGCTATGGTATGCAATTACAATTAGTTCCTAATACTACTTTTTTTAGACCATTTCTCAGAAGTCTTAAAATATTGATTTTTACTCAAATCAATTATTTTTTTCTTGTGAAATGACATTATAAAACTTTTGGAAAGAACTAAATCATTCTCGTGTACATCTGACCTGAGTGACCCCATGAATACCTAGAACAATCTTATTCATTATACTCGAACTCCCCTGAGCCATATTTACCTCGTGGGAAACTGGACAACCGCCCACACTGCTCAGGATGTCTGTGAAGATAGTTTGAAAAGCCCACCCCCTGCCCCACAAGATCCTTCTGAATCCTGTTCTCTTCTGTTGTCAATGAAACCTAATAGAAGATGTCGCTTAGCACAAACAAAATGCATGCTGGACACCAGATCCCAAAGCTATCGATGAGGAATTTCAAAAATTAAAAACAGGGTTTTAGGATTAACTAGGGAGTTGTAAGTTAAAGCATGGATCAAAATCCTGCCCTGATTTGACATTTACTGGCTTTAACTGCCTGCACAACAAAATCTGCAAGTCCCTGGGATGTGCAAGGCACTGCTTGTTGCTGAAAACAGACTAAGGGAACAATCCCTGCCAGTGGAGGATGAGAAGAGATGTGCTAACCTGATGGTTGAGTCCAACGATGCGCGATTGGGGACAGCAACAGTAATGAAGCTGGAAGGAGGATTAATAGATCCCTAAAAGAATATGTTGTGCACTCTACATCCCCACAAGATCTGTATCCAAATATAGGAATACAGTTCAAATAATATATGGAATTAACCATCACCTATACAGAACCATCCCCCAAATTTCACTGTGATGTTTCAGTGTGCTTATTGGTGAGGTTAGGAGTTCTAAGGAGATATTATGGTGATCACTTAAAATGCGGTGGATGTATTGCTATTTCCCCAATAAAAGAATTCCCTGGTTGAATAGTTTTGAGAAACACTGCATGCTCTATTGCCCTTGGAGACTGACAACACACATGCATATATTAAAAGCTTTGAGAAATCCTGAAGTAAAGCAACATGCATAACTGTATGTCACTGTATTTCTAAAGCAAGAAGCCACAGAACTTTTTGCCTCTTATCTATTAATATCCTGCAGTGTACACTTTGGATATTGAATAATGGCATAGGCTTTGATATTGCAAATATATATAGGTGGTGAACCCATGAAGTCTAGAAAAAGAATGGCAAGTCAATAGTAAAAATAACCAGTCTTAATTCGAGGTTTTAAAATGGAAAGTAATCTTGTGTGCCAATCAGTATCTTGGTATCATTAAAGAGATATGCTAAAACATAGGTCAGAATCAAGACAGTTTGTCCTCAGCCACCACAACACTAACCATATGGTGTGAATGAATCAAAATTATACCTATTTGTCAGATCAGCAAAAAAAGATATATTTTGGTGTGCCACAGAATTTAATTACTTTAAGCATGCCATGAAATGAAAATGGTTGAAAATTAATGCTCTAGACTAGTAACAATTTTTGATGGGTGTGCTGTAAAAAAAAAAACTTAAAAAAAATACTGTCCTGGCCAGGTAGCTAAATTGGTTAGAATGTTGTCCCAATATGCCAAGGTTGTGGGTTCTAGCCCCGGTCAGGCTCTTAGAAGAATCAACCAATAAGTACATATGTAAGTGAAACAGCAAAACCAATGTTTTTTTCTCTCTCTCTCTTTCTCTCTCTTCCTCTCTCTTCTAAAATCAATGAGTAATTTTTTTTCAAAAGCAGACAGTATCTGACTATTTAGTACCATTGACCTCTTCTCTCTTAGATTGACAAATAAAAAGAAATGACAATAGCGAACACAACAATGGCTCTTTGGGGTGAATGCTCTCTCTTGAACCATAGGTCATATAATAAGGTTGAATCTTATTGGTTGCATCACGTAATAAGGTTGCATCTGATTGATTAATTCTTGGTAATAGTGTTGCATGTTATTGGTTGCATCATGTAATAAGGTTGAATCTGATTGCTTCATGGTACTAGAAATCTTTCTAAACAAGGATAGGCATCTGATTTTTTAAACAGTCACTTGGAGCCAAAAGTGTAGGTAAGGTAAATACTATTATTATTTTTTGTAAGTCAATTGAAACTATACCATTTTTTTTGCCAGACCAGAAATATATATATATATTTTTTTGTACCACAGAATTTTAGTAATTAGTTCATGTGTGCCCTGAGTTGAAAAATGTTGAAAATGGCAGCTTTAGATTGTCATAATTTGTTTGCATTATTTTCTTTTGGTAGAATTTTCTTTCTTTCTGTTTTCTTTTCAATTTTATTTATTGATTTTTAGAGAGAGAGAGAAGGAGGGAGAGGAGCAGGAAGCATCCACCCCATATGTGCTTTGATTTGGCAAGCCCAGGGTTTCGAACCAGCGACCTCAGCATTTCCAGGTTGATGCTTTATCCACTGCACCACCACAGGTCAGGCTGCATTATTTCCTAAATCTATTCTTTTAGTGTATTGAGTAAATTAGCACTGGCTATTAAATTTATTTCCCACATTTTATTACCAACAGAGGAGTCCTAGATAGAAGTAAGTGGACTGTGCACTACAAATATGAATGACTCTTCTTGAGATTTGTTATTAAGTATCAATACTTTTAGATTTTATATTTAGAGATAGATTGTTTAAGTAAAGTTCTGGAGCTGGAAGAGTTTAGAACCAAATCCATAAATTATAAGGATAAGAGTATGTGCCACAGCAACTGGCCTAGCCTCAAAGACTAATTATTTAGTTGACTTCATCTTAACTGGTTTTCATAAGATTAAGCACAGCTGGAGATTACAGCAGTAAATTGTCCTTGAATCACCTTCTTCAGAATCCCCTGGAGTTTGATGAGGTCCTTCCAAGGACCCCTGAATATGAAGTGTTGCAGGTCATGTTCAGGAACCTTTATTAAATGTACCTGCTGCTTTCTCTAGCACCAGAGACACCTGTTGAGAAGACAGAGCTGGGTGTATTTGTAAAAGCATAAGGAGAGCTCTACCTGACAGAGATTTTGTGGCATCTCCAAGAGAAAGGGCTTAACGAGGATTTCAGAAGAGGGGCGTGATGTAACAGTTGAGGGCTGGTAAGCATCACAAGGTGAACGTTCTGAGGTGAGGATTTTGAAGAATGGGGGTTAAACACCTCTTTGATTATGTCTGTTGAAGAACTGAAGTTTCACGTACACATCCATGGATTTTTCAGGAGGTTCCTGGAACGAACAATGAAGTTATAATAAAACTATGATGATGAAGATAGAATACCAGCAAAGGTATGTTGGTGAGGACAGTGGACTTCTACAGTCATGGCCACATGGACCAAAGTAAGTGAGTTTGGATGCTCTTGGTTCTAAGCCTGTCTCTAGGCTTAGCCATAATTTTACCACAATTTGAGGCATCTCCGTCATGTATAATATTTACAGGGTGCTTGTTTTAGCTGCTGTGCCTGGTTTTCCTGTGATTTTTGTGGAATAATCACTGGTTGGATCAGTAGATGTGACAGCAGCTACGTAGAGTGTGCAAAACTGTGGAGATCACAGATCTGAACACTGTAACCCAGACAAACAGTAAGAGAAGGTTTATAATGAGAGTTTGCAGACCATTTCTCAGCCAGGAACCAAACTAAACCAAGAAAGTAGATCCCACCACCCACCCAAATATGGGATGATTAGCAAAAGTCTGGAAATTTATAATTTCTTCCTTTGCATTCTGGGTCTGGCTGGCAATATTTTAGCTAGCAGAGAGGTCCGGAGGGAGGTAATCACAACGTTCTTCCTCTGAAACATCACCTGTTCCCCTTGAGAGGTCCTTATTACTTTTAGAGCAACTCTATTCTGACCACTTAATATTTTCCTGCTTCAGCCTTAAGGTTTATCCTCACAACAAACAAAATGGTCTTGATTTTCTAAAGTCATTTTCTAGCCAGTTTACCCAAGATATGCTAGATAGTTTGCAAACGGACAGTTATTGGCACTGCCTTCTTAAAGAGAGTGGAGGAAGAGAAGCAGGATTCAAAGCCTGACAATGAATAGAAATAAATAAGGGAGGGAAGAATAGGGTTTCCTAGGATTCTACTTGCAGTGATTTGTTTATTCTCTGTGAGCAACAAAGAATGTGCAACATGAGCGACTGTCAGGTTTAAAGGAGACCCTAAGTACCCAGTCAGCAGAGCCTCCACTGGTTAACTGCTGTGATTAGTTGCCTTAACGAGATTGGTAGGCTTTTGCTACTGGTTAAGCAGAGAAACTGAGTAATCTATTGGTCTCTGATGATTCACAAGAAGTTGAGTCAGAATACCCAGGGCTTCTTCAAATCGGTGATATTCCATATAAAATAGACAAGCTTATGATACTTGAGGAGGCCAAGAGTGGGCAGTATGTTTAACTCATAAAAGGAGTGCTTGTCCTTAGCTTCTTGGAGAAGAGGTTGGTTACTGAGAATTTGGCTGAGTCATGCAGTGATGGGGAGATTCAGAAAAGCTGGGACCTGTGGTAGCCAGTGAGATCCAGCAATCCTCTTCACCGTCATGCCGGGACAGGCCTGGGAAAGTTTTGAAAGATTAAGTCTGTTAAGAGAAAGGAACTTACCTTCTTGGGATGTCACGTTTTGGGTAATAAACTTTGGAAAAATTATAAATTCTTTTTGGAAAACTTACACTCTTTCTGAGCTAAAACAGTAAGCAGATAAAATCGATCTTAGAGTTCACCACATTGCAGGAGCACAACGAAAGGATCGTCCACATATTGAATAAGAATGCAATCCCAAGGAAGTTTAGGTCCTTGTGGTTGTGGTGGGAGACTTGTGGAAAATAGGAGGGTGCTTCAGTACTACTTTCCTGCTGTAGCAGTCCAGGGACATTGTTGGTTTTTCCAGGAGAAGGTAAATAGGTATTGATTATTTTGACCTGAAAGGACACTAAAACTAGCAGAACATGGATTTACTACTGTAAAATTGTAGCCTCAGGAGCCACCAAAAAGAAAATAGCACTTGGGTACAACAGGGAAGCCAGGAATAACTATCCCATGTCCTGGACAAATATATACACCCTATTCCCTGGGTTATTGACAGGGATGATCTGAATGTTTTAAGGAACACTACAAGGTATGATGGATCCTTTCTCTATTAGACTTTTAAATATTGGTTGTCATCTGGTTATATTGTACAAGTTTGAGTTGACTTTTAAACTGGACGATCTCAACATTGATGGGCCCAGCTCCCGTCGACTTGTATCAAAGTATTTTGTGCACGAGAGGTCTGGTGCCTCCTTGAGATCTACAGTGTGGGCTTGATTTAGATACATGGACGTTGGTAAGTCACAGTCCAAATTAGCTCTGCCATTATGATGAATAGGGGGCCCTCCGGGGTTTCAAGAAAAGGAACTATTAACCTGACAATTTAATTTGTACAGTAGACCCTGCCCTATGAAGTTAGCAGGTGTGTGTGTTCATTATTGAGGAAAACATTTTTCTTGGTTAAGAGCAACAATTACAAATTGGGACACAGGGGGTGTCTAAAGATTATTAGAGATACTCACCTCCTAAGTATTTTAACAGTTCTGTGTTCTGTTTTAATATATTCTAAAATTGTTCACTCTTCACTCTCAAAGCGAGGTGTATAACTGTGGTAGAATTTCAGGTGCATATTGCAGGATTCGTATCACTAAAAAATTCACAAGATTTCCTTTTACCAGTTAGAGAAGTATCTCCTTGATAGTTTAAGGTTATAACGGGAAATAGGGGGCTGTTTCCCCTTGGCTCACCTTTACAGATTATTCACTTTATATTGTTTCTGTAGTTTCTTGGCTAACACAAGATAATTCATTTTCCAATGAATTTCTGTTTATAGTATCTACTTGTGTCTTCATCAAGAGATTGTCATTGTCCAAACAGAATGGCTGGCTGGGAGCCTCTGGCTATTTTTTGTTTTGTTTTCGTTTTTGATTTCTATAAAATCATACATTTATCCTGAGTCTCGCTCTTTTTTTTCCAGTTTTATTGAAAAATAATTGACATGCATTATTGTATAAGTTTGTGGTGTACAGTGTGATCGTTTGATTTACAGATATTGTGAAGTGATTGTCATAATGCATTCAGCTAACATTCTTCTTCTCACACAGATTCAATAAAAAGAAAGAAAAAAATTTTTTCCCTGTGATGAGATCTCCTAAGATTTACTCTCTTAACTTGCTTTCCTATATCATACCACAGTCCTGGGCATCGTCATCATGTTGTACATTACACTCCTCATACTTATTTATTTTATAATTGGAAGTTTTTACCTTTTCACGATCTCCCTTTAATTTCTCCTGCCCCCACCTTTCACCTCTGGTAACCACAAGAAGACGATCTATTTTTCTATAGGTTTGGAGTTTTATTTGTTTTAGATTACCCACTGTGAGTATGTGAAACACAAGAGTTTAGTCTTATATTATTATTTATTAATTATTGTATTATTTAGTTGTATTATAGCTGTAAACCTACTTTTGCCTACCCCTGTATAAGAAGGATCATACAGTATTTATCTTTCTGTGTCTGACATATTTCACTTAGCATAATGCCTTCAAGGTCCATCCATGTTGTAGCAATGATAGAATTTTCTTGTTTTTTTTAAAATGGAAAATAATGTTTTATTGTACACATATAGACATACACACCATATATACATACCACCATATACCATGTGGTAGGTAGGTGTGTTTGTGTACATGGGGTGGAGCAGAAGTAGGTTTACAGGTGTTCATATGAAAAATAATATAAAAATAATAAGACAAGAATAAACTCTGTTTCATGTCCTTACCACTGTGAACCTACTTTGGCCCCACCTGGATCTATTATGGCTTCTTTATCTATTTACCCATCGACTGGCACTTCTGTTGTTTCCAGGTCTTGGCTATTGTAAAAGATGCTGCTGGGAACAGTAGGGTGCAGATATCTTTTTGTTAGTGTTTTTGTTTTCTTTGGACATATTCCTAGAAGTGAAATTGCTGGATCATATTTATTTTTAATATTTAAAAAAAAAGTTCATACTGATTTCCATAATGTCTACTAATTTACATTCCCACCAACAGTGCACAAAGGCTTTCTTTCTTCCATATCCTCGCCAGCATTTGTTATCCCTGGTCTTTTTTGATGATAGCATTCTAACAGGCATGAGAAGATAATCTCATTGTGGTTTTAATTTGCATTTGCCTCATGACTAGTGATGTTGAGTGTGTTTTCATGCAAACTCTTCGTCCTTAATATATCTTTTTTTTTTTAATGTCTATTTAGATTCTTTGCCTATATTTTAAATTGGGTTAATTTGCTTTTTGCTATTTTGTATGAGTTCTTCACTTTTTTTTTTTAATATTAACCCGTTGTCAGATACATGGCTTGCAAATATTTTTCCCATTTGTTGGTTGTCTTTTCACTTTGTTGACGGTTTCCTTCATGGTGCCATAGCTTTTCAGTTTGATGTAGTCCCCACTTGTTTATTTATTTATTTTTTTATTGTGTTGCTTCTGTTTAAGGTATTGTATCCAAAAAGTCAGTATCAAAACCCATGTCAGGGAGATTTATTACTTTGTTTTATTCTAATTTTGTTCCGAGTATTCTTCAAAATGTTTAGCAAGGTACTGATAGCTTGATAATTGGGCTAATTCCCATCCTAGGTTTTGCTTTCATATTAAATCCTTCTTTCTGCCTTAAGACTCCAGACAAAAAAAAAGTGAGGAAAAAGCTGGGGTCATATTAGCCTCAGCATCTATTTTTGAATTTTGCCTATAGGTAGAAAGATCCTTTTCTTGAAGGATCAGATGAACTCATCCGTGCATTGCCTACAAGACTGTATTTCAGTCCAGTCTATTTGTTTAAGCATGTCTTTGGGGTTAGCCATCAAAGACTGTGCTCAACATTTCCAGCTTTTCTAAACCCCTCTCAATTCTTATGTAATTAGGATACTTCAGTAACTTTTGAGATCTTTCCATTTTGTCTTATTCTCTTCATTTTCTCCATCTCAGTTTCCACTAATATTTTATTAATTACTATAAATCTAGAAGTCTTGGATTATTGGTTTCTAAAACTATCCTATATTCTCCTACAAATTTCTATCTTACATAGTGTTTAGAAACAATTTGACAATGGCTCTCAGTTCACAGTGAGACCTGGGATTAAAACCAACCATAAGACGTTTTTCTTGTTCTGAAGGCAGTTTAATTTTAAGGGTTAATTGAGTCTGGGGGGTTTCCAGCCAGCCAGCCAGGCAGGAAGGGAGAGTGCCACAGAGAGACAGTAGAGGGAGATTAATATGTATAGTATGGTGGGAAAGAAGTAATAGAATAATGGCTATTAGGTTCATCTTGTGATTTGAGGAATTCAAAACGGGAGATAATTTTACATTTCTCACTGTTTCTTTTGCTTTGGTTGAGAATTTTCTTAAGCAAAAAAAAATTTTTTAAGGAAACAATCTGAATTTTTTAGACTCTTTCTTATACCAATCAAATTTGCAGACCATTGGATGTTTGAAATTATATTCTTTTTTGTTCTAAGATGACTCTTGAATAAACAATTCTGATTATATCAAAAGTTTCCCCAAACTGACTGCTGTAATTTTACTTTATTCTTAGTGAATTATATCATTTAGAAAGCTAAGCTCATGGTTTGGTGTTATAGTGTAAAAAAATTGGAGCAATAGACATCCATCCCAGAGGGGAAGCAGATGTCTATGTGGATGGAGACATACCCATAGAAATCTAGGAATAGTTAGAAGAGTGGTGTGTGTACCTCATGGCTCAAGCCCACCAGCCTAATCATGGTCAGGTCATCTCTGATTAACCACAAAAGGTCGAAAAGCTTGAAGAAATCCTTCCCAGAACTAGACTCCCATGGACAAAACAAATTAAGACTGAGGAAATTTCTTATGGGGTTTGGGAAGTGACCAGGGCGTTTTGTCCAAAGGGTAAGTTCTGATAATAAACCTTCTGACATTCTCAGTTCCTAAGGCCACTTTGATGGAAGAACTCATTGGGATTCTGCTTGTCCTCTTTTCTATTAACAGCAAAAATGACAAGGACGGCTAGACACAAGTAGTTGTACTAAAGCAGTTTGAACCAATAATATTTTCTTTTTCAAATATGAGCAAATAATGAAGAATTCCTAAACTGGGTTCCTTTTTCCTAGAAGTTAAACTCTAGCATTTTTGAAGCTCACCACCAGAATTTTAAACTGAGTAGGTTTGGGGATGGAGCCAGGATAAGAATTTGCATTTCTAACAAGTTCCCAGAACAGGAGGTCACGGGGACTCAGAAAAGCAATGTGATAGTCAAGGATTCTGGACTACCACAGTAAGGAGGTCCAGATTGGATATTAGTGGGAACTCCCAAGATTGTCAAATGCTGGGTCCCTGATAAAAACACTAAAATAATCTATTGATAATACAAAGCTGAGCTTATATTTATCATGATAAGAGAGAAATTGTTCAGTAGAGTCTTGGATAGTGATATAAATGTGCTTTGGAGTCTGATTTAAGGTGGATCTTTCTATATAGGTATCTGATAAGGACTGGATACATACCATGGTCTTAGAGCGTAGAATTTGTGAGTACAACAAGGCAAGGGTTTTAAGGCAAGGGTTTGAAAGAGCTGTGAGGAGTAAACAGATGTTTGATGTAATCTGTTGAAGAGTTGAACAGTTTGAAGTTCTTGTAAATGGTGTTTTGGGAAGTTTCTAGAATTAGCAATGGGGTTATTTATATACAACTTTCATCTTTCTGGGCAAGAGATTCTTGGAAGGGTAAAATCATGTTAATAAAGAGAGTGAAATTCTAAAGTTATGTTAGTAAAACAGCCTAACAGTAAAATCACATAAACAGTAAGCTGTGTGTGTACGTATAGATCTTGGAGATATATTTTTACACTTCATTTCAAGCATTACATATATGCACAATGCAAACACCCAAGGTTGATGACATATGAAATTGTCATACTATTAATAAAAATTAATTATAAACTTAACAACATTGATATTAAAATCAACCAAGGAACATGAAATTAATATCATTTAAATAACACATCACTATTCCTTTATCTTCCATATCATAAAAATGTTTGTTGAAATTACATTGTGATTTTTGTATTTTGAATTGAAGGAAGCTTAATGTCCAGGGTTAAGAAGCGAAATAGGTATTTTATTAGCCATGGGTGATGTGTGGGGTAGGGGGTAAGGGAGGTTGTCTTATTTTACCAACTTAAGCTAAAAACACAATTCACAAATTTGATTGACTTACTTTTAGAAATAAAGAATTTTAGTAAAGGGGTAAAAATTATGTTCTAATATAGTTAAGAGAAATACTATTAAGCTATATAATCAAATAAAAAAGTGTTTGTTAAATTTATGGGTTCCTGACCAGGTGTTGGCGCAGTGGATAGAGCATCGGACTGAGATGCCAAGAACCCAGGTTCAAGACCCCAAGGTCATCAGTTTGAGCGCGGGCTCATCTGGTTTGAGCAAAGCTCACCAGCTTGGACCCAAGGTCGCTGGCTTGAACAAGGGGTTACTTGGTCTGCTGAAGGCCCATGGTCAGGGCACATATGTGAAAGCAACCAATGAACAACTAAGGTGTCGCAACGAAAAACTAATGATTGATGCCTCTCATCTCCCTTTGTTACTGTCTGTCCCTATCTATCCCTCTCTCTGACTCTGTCTCTGTAAAAAAAAAAAAAAAATTATGGGTGAATGAGAGGTATTATTGATAGAGTGGAATCTTCAGAGCACTATTAGGTGACCCTTCTAAGCAATACAGTCAATAAATTTGCCTACTTTCAGATTGTGGTTCTCAAACTGTTATCTCTGGACCATCAGCATCAACCTCACCAGGCAACTTGTTAGAAGTACAAATTGTTGGTCCCCACTGTAGAACTACTGACTTGAAACTCTGGAGTTGAGTTCCACATTCTTGCTTTAACAGCCCTTACAGATTATTCTAATAGAAGTTCAAGTTTAAGAGCCCCAACTACAGGGCCAAATCAAATTACACTGAAACACAGATCATCACATTTCTTCTGAATATTTTGGGCCCCAAAGACTACAGGAACAGAAGAAACCAATCAGAAAGTCAACTGGGGCTGGGAGAGTTTCGGCTATATTAACAAATTATGGTTTACAAATGTTTTTTAAAGGTCTCTGAGGACCAATAGAGTTAGAAAACAATTGTAACACTTTTTAAAAGGTAAAATTATGGGTCTCATAGCAAATATAAAAAGAGCACATTTCAAAATGTGTATATTTATAAAACTCACTAAATCAGTGAGAGACCCAAAGATGTTAAAACCATGTAGTTGAATATTTTAGACTAAGGCAAAAGCAACAAGGTGAAGACTAGGGACTCACAATAAAAAAAATATGTGGATACATTATTTTTTTGAAGGATAAAGTGTAGATAAAAAAGAATAGGTGTCTGATACATTTAAGGAACTTGTAGATGAAGAAAGAACATAAAAATTTATTAGGAGATCATTAGAAACTTTGAGAGTACATTTTTAGTAGAAATATGCAGATCACGGGGGACTAATTGAATAAGGAGGTCATGAGAAATGATCTGTATTAACTCATTTAAGAAGGGTAGCTGTAGAAGGGAAGGGAAATATAATATAAACCATAGAGAAGCAGGGGAGGACCACACGTTCCTTTGAGATGGGGTGTCCATTTCAGAGGGTTCTGGTCTGCAAGGGCTAAGTGACAAGACAAGGAAGAAGCTAGACTCAGAGCAAGAGAGACTACAGCTCAGTATTATCTTCCAATCAATCTCTATGATATCCACAAAGAGCACAGAATTTAAGAAAATTCTGTATCTGTTTACTTTGTAGTTAGCTAAGAAAGAAGTAAGTCTAAAACTTCACGTTAGGGGCCCAGGTCTTCTCTCTAATGGAGAGTGGACCTATATCCGTTCTTTTTTTCCCTTCTTTTCCAAGTTAGAGGAGAGAAGATAGAGAGGTAGATTCCTGAATGCACCCCAACCGAGATCCACCCTGCAACCCCAGTCTAGGGCTGATGCTCTGCCCAACTGAGGCCTCGCTCACAACTGAGCTATTTTTAGTGCCTGAGGGGAGGCTCAATGGCGCCATCCTCAATGCCCCATGCTGATGCAATTGAATCAATTGACCTTTGACTGCAGGAGGAGAAGGAGAAAAGGAAAGAGAGAGAGAGAGAACGGGGAAGAGGAGAGGTGGAGAAGCAGATGGTCTCCTCTCCTGTGTGCCCTGACCAAGAATCAAACATGGGACTTCCACATGCCAAGTCGATGCTCTAATGCTAAAAACCAATGGGCAAGGGCAAACCCCTATATCCATTCTACTAGTAAATATTTCTCTCTCTCACACACAATACACACACACATACGAACATGCACATACTCAAAGGTAAAGGAGTTGGATGTAATTCTCTGAGGAAAAACCTGCACATAGAAGTTACAATGTTAAAATGTTCAGTTGTCTGGAATCATCCCTACTTGGGCTCCATGTACCAGTAATCCTCAAGAAAAATAGGAGGAAAAGATGGTCATTTCTAATGCTGAGATAGTAATTTTTTTTTTTTCTTAATAAGAAGGAGTTTTTCTTATCTTTCTAAATTTTAAACAAGGAATACTCTGTGATCCTTTGAACAGGAAACTTCCTTGTTTAGGCATTTTTAAAAGTAAGTCCCCTCTGAGCAGTACAGGACTTCCATATCCAATCAATTCTCAGTCTGGGGTAACCATTTTCTCTGTGATTAACAAGAACTAGGTGTTTTTCTCAGGAAATCATGAGATAATTTCTTTTTTGTTTTTTGTTTTTGTTTTTTTTTTAATTATTATTAAATTTAATGCAATGACATTGATAAATCAGGGTACATATGTTGAGAGAAAACATCTCCGGATTATTTTGACATTTGATTGTGCTGTATACCCCTCCCCCAAAGTCAAATTGTCTTCTGTCACTTTCTATCAGGTTTTCTTTGTGTCCCTCCCCTCCCCCACCCCCTCTCTCCTTCCTCACCCCCTCCCCTCTACCCCACCCCCTCTCTCCTTCCTCACCCCATCCCCCCTCCCCCTACCCCCCTACCCCCGTTGCCATCACATTCTTGTTCATGTCTCTGAGTCTCATTTTTATGTCCCATCTATGTATGGATTCATATAGTTCTTAGTTTTTTCTGATTTACTTATTTCACTCTGTATAATGTTATCAAGGTCCATCCATGTTATTGTAAATGATCTGATGTCATCATTTCTAATAGCTGAGTAGTATTCCATAGTATATATGTACCAAAGCTTTTTAATCCACTCGTCCTCTGACGAACACTTGGGCTGTTTCCAGATCTTCGCTATTGTGAACAATGCTGCCACAAACATGGGGGTGCATTTCTCCTTTTGGAGCCGTTCTATGGTGTTCTTGGGGTATATTCCTAAAAAGTGGGATAGCTGGCTCAAAAGGCAGTTTGATTTTCAGTTTTTTGAGGAATCTCCATATTGTTTTCCACAGTGGCTGCACCAGTCTGCATTCCCACCAGCAGTGCAGGAGGGTTCCCTTTTCTCCACATCCTCAACAGCACTTATTCTGTGTTGTTTTGTTGATGAGCGCCATTCTGGCTGGTGTGAGGTGATATCTCATTGTGGTTTGAATTTGCATTTCTCTAATGATTAGTGATGTTGAGCATTTTTTCATATATGTATTGGCTATCTGTATGTCCTCTTTGGAGAAGTGTCTATTCACTTCTTTTTCTCATTTTTTGATTGGATTGTTTGTCTTCCTGGTGTTGAGATTTACAAGTTCTTTATAAATTTTGGTTATTAACCCCTTATCAGACGTATTGTCAAATATGTTCTCCCATTGTGTAGTTTGTCTTTTTATTCTGTTCTTATTGTCTTTAGCTGTGCAAAAGCTTTTTAGTTAGATGCAGTCCCATTTGTTTATCCTGTCTTTTATTTCACTTCCCCGTGGAGATAAATCAGCAAATATATTGCTCTGAGATGTCGAAGAGCTTACTGCCTATGTTTTCTTCTAAGATGCTTATAGTTTCAGGGCCTACATTTAAGTCTTTTATCCATTTTGAGTTTATTTTTGTGAGTGGTGTAAGCTGGTGACCTAGTTTTATTTTTTTGCAGGTATCTGTCCAATTTTCCCAACACCATTTGTTAAAGAAGCTGTCTTTACTCCATTGTATTTCCTTACCTCCTTTGTCAAATATCAGCTGTCCATAGAGCTGTGGGTTTATTTCTGGGTTCTCTGTTCTGGTCCATTGATCTATATGCCTGTTCTTATGCCAGTACCAGGCTGTTTTGAGTACAATGGCCTTGTAGTATAACTTGATATCAGGAAGTGTGATACCTCCCACTTTATTCTTCTTTTTTAAGATTGCTGAGGCTATTTGTGTTCTTTTTTAGTTCCATATAAATTTTTGGAATATGTGATCTATATCTTTGAAGTATGTCATTGGTATTTTAATTGGTATTGCATTGAATTTATAGATTGCTTTGGGTAATATAGACATTTTAATGATGTTTATTCTTCCTAACCATGAGCACGGTATGTGCTTCCACTTGTTTGTATCTTCCTTGATTTCTTTTATCGATATTTTATAATTTTCCAAGTACAAGTCTAGTCTCCTTGGTTAAGTTTACTCCTAGGTACTTTATTTTTTTGGTTGTAATAGTGAAGGGGATTGTTTCCTTAATTTCTCTTTCTGACTGTTCATTGTTGGCGTATAAAAATGCCTCTGATTTCTGAGTATTAATTTTATATCATGCCACTTTGCTGAATTCATTTATCAGGTCCACTAGTTTTTTGACTGAGACTTTAGGGTTTTCTATATACAATATCATATCATCTGCAAATAATGATAGTTTTACTTCTTCTTTTCCAACTTGAATGCCTTTTATTTCTTCTTCTTGTCTGACAGCTGTGGCTAGGACTTCCAGGACTATGTTAAATAAGAGTGTTGAGAGGGGGCACCCCTGCCTTGTTTCTAATGTTAAGGGTATTGCTTTTAATTTTTGCCCATTGAGTATGATGTTGGCTGTGGGTTTCTCATAGATGGCTTTTATCATGTTGAGGTATGTTCCCTGTATTCCCACTTTGCTGAGAGTTTTGATCATAAATGGGTGCTGGATTTTATCAAATGCTTTTTCTGCATCTATTGAAATTATCATATGGTTTTTCTCCTTCTTTTTGTTTATGTGATGAATCACATTGATTGATTTACAAATATTGTACCATCCTTGCCTCCCCAGAATAAATCCCACTTGATCATGGTGTATGATTTTTTCCATATATTGTTGGATCCGGTTTGCTAATATTTTGTTGAGGATTTTAGCATCTATATTCATCAGAGATATTAGCCTATAATTTTCTTTCTTTGTGTTGTCTTTGCCTGGTTTTGGAATCAGAATTATGCTTGCCTCATAAAAGGAGCTTAGAAGTCTTCCTTCCTCTTGAATTTTTTGAAATAGTTTGAGAAGGATAGGAGGTAGTTCTTCTTTGAATATTTGGTAGAGTTCAGTTGTGAAGCCATAAGGCCCTGGACTCTTCTTTCTTGGGAGTTTTTTGATAACTGTTTCTATCTCATTTGGTGTAATCGGTCTGTTTAGGTTTTCTGATTCTTCCAGATTGATTTTTGGAAGATTGTATGTTTCA
The DNA here is from genome assembly GCF_036850995.1 of Saccopteryx leptura. Lineage (NCBI taxonomy): Eukaryota > Metazoa > Chordata > Mammalia > Chiroptera > Emballonuridae > Saccopteryx > Saccopteryx leptura. The sequence continues at coordinate 20,816,163 of NC_089505.1, read as the reverse complement.
AGGAATTTGTCTATTTCATCTAGTTGTCTAGTTTTTTGGCATACAGTTCTTCATAGTATTTTCTTACAATATTTTTTATTTCTATTGTGTCAGTTGTTATTTCTCCACTTTCATTTCTAATTTTATTTAGTTGAGTCCTCTCTCTCTTTTTCTTGGTGATTCTAGTTAAAGGTTCATCAATCTTGTTTACCTTTTCAAAGAACCAGCTCCTAGTATCATTGATCCTCTGTATTGTTTCTTTAGCCTCTATGTCATTTATTTCTGCTCTGATCTTTATTATTATTTCCTTCCTTCTACTACATTTGGGCTTTACTTGCTGTTCTTTTTCTAGTTCTTTTAGATGCAGGGTTAAGTTGTTTATTTGAGCTTTTTCTAGCTTCTTAAAGTGTGCCTGTACTTCCCTCTCAGTACTGCTTTTCCTGTGTCCCATAAATTTTGAGTTGTTGTATGCTCATTGTCATTCGTTTCTAGGAATTTTTTTATTTCTTCTTTGATCTCATTCTTAATCCATTCATTATTTAACAACCTGCTATTTAGTTTCCATGTGTTTGAGAATTTTTGAGCTTTTCTGTTGTGGTTCATTTCTAGTTTCATGCTGTTGTGATCAGAGAAAGTGCTTGATATGATTTCAATATTCTTAAATTTCTTGAGACCACTTTTGTGCCCTAACATGTGGTCTATCCTAAGAATGTACCACGAACACTTGAAAAGAATGTATATTCTGCTGCTTTACGGTGAAAGATTCTGAAGATATCTATTAAATCGAGTTGATCTAGTGTGTCCAATAAGTCTACTGTTTCTTTGTTAATTTTCTTTCTTGAGGATCTATCTAGTGATGTTAGTGGGGTATTGAAATCCCCTACTATTATATTATAGTATTGCTGTTGATCTCGCCCTTTAAATCCATCAAAGTCTGCTTTATATATTTAGGTGCTCCTATATTAGGTGCAAAGATATTTATCATAGTTATATCTTCCTGTTGGATTTCTCCCTTTATCATTATGTAGTGGCCTTCTTTATCTCTTACTATATCCTTTGTTTTAAAGTCCAATTTGTCTGATATAAGTATTGCTACCCCAGCTTTTTTTTCATTTCCATTTGCGTGAAATGTTTTTTCCATCCTTTTTCCTTCAATCTATGTGTATCTTTTGTTCTAAGGTGTGCCTCTTGTAGACAGCATATGTACGGGTCCTGTTTTGTTATCCACACAGCTACCCTATGTCTTTTGATTGGATCATTTAATCCATTAACATTTAAGGTTATTATTGATATGTAGTTGTTTATGGCCATTTTATTCTTTAAAGCTGTATTCCTTTTTTGCTTTATTCTTTTCCCACTTTGATCTGTTTGCAACAGGCCCCTTAACATTTCCTGCAGCATTGGTTTAGTTTTAATGAATTCCTTGAGTTGTTTTTTGTCTGGGAAGCTTTTTATTTCTCCTTCGATTTTAAATGATAGCCTTGCTGGATAAAGTAGTCTTGGTTGTAGATTCTTGTTCTGCATTACTTTGAATATTTCTTGCCATTCCCTTCTGGCCTCAAGTGTTTCTGTTGAGAAGTCAGATGTCATCTTTATGGGGGCTCCTTTGTAGGTGATAGCTTTTTTTTCTCTTGCAGCTTTTAATATTTTCTCTTTATTGCTTAGCTTTGGTATTTTAATTATGATGTGTCTTGGTGTAGGTTTCTTTGGTTTTCTCTTTAATGGAGTCCTCTGTGCTTCTTGAACTTGTGAGAGTTTCTCCTGCATTAATTTAGGGAAGTTTTCAGTTATGATATGATTGGACAAAGTCTCTATCCCTTGTTCTTTTTCTTGTTCTTCAGGAACCCCTATGATGCGGATGTTATTTCTCTTCATGTTGTCACAGAGCTCTCTAAGAGTTTCCTCTGACTTTTTGAGTCTCTTTTCTTTTTTATTCTCTGCTTTCATGCCTTTATTTCAGTTGTCCTCCACCTCACTGATTCAATCCTCAGCTTTATCTATCCTGTTTTTAATTCCTTCCATTGTGGTCTTTATTTCTGATATTGTATTTGTCATCTCCGACTGATTCTTTTTTATACTTGCTATTTCTTTATTTAGGTGTTCATAATGACCATCCATTGTTGTTCTAAGATCCCTAAGCATCCTTACAATCATTATTTTGAACTCTGCCTCTGGAAGTTTGATTATTTCCATATCACTCAGTTCATCTCCTGAAGGTGTCTCTTGTGGTTTCATTTGGATTGCACTTTTTTGTCTTCTCATTATGTCTGTGTTTGGGTGTTTTGCTTATAGAGCGGGTTGAGTCTAGGCTTGGTGTTGTCTGCCTCCAGTTTTCAGTTGTGTTATTTCTAGGTCTTCTTGAGTTGGTATCAGATATTATTTGTAATCCACTTTTGGATTTGGGCAGCTTTGAAGTCTTGATTTGTTTGTTTTCTTAACAGGTGATAGTCTTGTTTACTGATCTCAGCAGGGGGCTTCCTTGAAACTGTATCCAGAAATACAATAGGTGTAACCTGAGACTCTGAAGGCCTCTTCCACCAACTAATCTCTCTGGAGGCAGGGTGTTTTCTCAGCTTCAGTAGGGGGGAGGTGTATCTCAGATCTCCATGGAGACCTGAGTTACTGCACCTCCTCCCCACTTCTTGTTTTCAGCTATGTATTGTTGCACTGATTGGAGTTGGAGAGATGTCTGGAGATCTCTGATCCGGAAGCAATTCAGTACTCTTTTGTGGGGAAGGATCAGTCCCTCCCCCAGCTAGGGCTGCCTCCAGCATGAATGAGTCAGCTTTTTTTAGGTTGTCTCCTGCATTCCTTAGCCCCTCACAGTCTGTCCCTCTCTCTTTCCTTTTCACTTGGGAGATAAGCTGGTCTTTTCAACACACCTCACTCCCTAGTCACCAGGCAAGTGGCTGTGAGCAATATTTTCTGCTCTTTTCCCTGGAGTGAGATCCCCTCTGGGCTCTCAGCCTCACCCCCCCAACCCCCCGTTCCGGTAAGCAGGAGAGATTCAGGCACTCCCTACCAGGTTTGTTGTGGCTTCTTCTTTGCTCCTTGGTTTTTGAGAGCTGTTTTTGTAGTCCAGAGTTGGTTTTTCATGCTGATTTTTCCTAAATTGATTTTTATTCCAGTTTGGTGGTGAAAGCTGGGGGTCTGTGCATCCACCTACTCCGCTGCCATCTTCAGGTCCAACACTTTGTAGTTTTAAAATCATCTCACAAACATAATCTCAGTTGATCCTCACAAATGCCAGGTCTCCTGTGAGGATGCGGGTCCAGTGCAGAATGAGGCACAACCTGGGATATCCCAGGGCCGGCGCACCGTGGCCACACAAGGCCCCCCTGCCGTCACCTCTGCTGGCTTCTCGTCGCCTGGTGCCCGGCCTTCTTCTGCCACTGGGAGCTGAAGCTTTTAGGCCTTTGGCTGGCATCTTCCTACCTATTGTCCCCTTCAGCACCATGCTACTGTACCGAGATAATTTCTTTGACAATATACTTTCTGAAAAATTTTAAAAAGACCATGTGCTGTTACTTTGAATTCTTGTAAATCTATTTAGTTGTGGCTGATATTTAATAATCTCAGAACATCATGCCTTCATACTTTCATATATGCCTTTCCCAGTAAGAAACTGTCACTAAGTCTTGTGGCTTGTTAGTTGCCTTCTGGCGTAGGGAAGATGCATTTAATCACCTCTAAGCTCCTCAATTCATTTGCCCCAGCACTTTGAACCTTGATGTGCCTCATTCCAAAATATGTCTTACTTCAAAACAAACAAACAAACAAACAAACATAAAACAAACAAAAAATGACAACAACAAAAATAACAGCCTCTCAAAAGAGCAAGGGAGCCACAGATAATCCAACATCAATTAGGTTAACACACCATTGAGACAAGAACATCAGGCAGTAAGTTTTTTTGGGGGGGATGTCACCTGCTTTTAGTGAAACTCCAACTTTTACTTCATGCTTATTACAATGATACAGCATGCTTAGATACGACAGGTTGGGTGTTTCAAAGCCTGTTCCAAACTCCCTTACACTGGAGTCCTCCCAGGCAGGGAGCCACTTCTTTCTGTAGTTGGACTGGTGTGATGGGCTGAGTTCGTCCTAGCCTCTGTTCATGTCACACTACTGCCAGCTTAGTGCCAGGTCCCTCGCCTGTTTTTATCTTTCTGATTATTTCTTTTATTGCCATTATTCACCACTCCTTGTCTTCCCCCTGAAACCAAGGCAGACATTTTAATGTGTCTGATGCTATCGCATTTGATATGTTGTTGAAATCTCGTGTTGTGGTTTCTGTGCAAGTGTGTGGAAGCTTCACCGTGAGGACTAATCCCTGCACTGGGAGCATCTGCTAGGACAAGAACATGGAGTCTAGTCCCATATCTGCCTCTCACCAGCCAAAGGCATTTCCAAGGCCAGCTGTCATCTGTGATTCTGTTCCTTCATCTCAATGTAAAGATAAGGCTACCTTACCTCTTTCTTGTCCTTGTAAGAAGTATATGAAATAATAACTCTCAAGACATTTTTAAGCTAGAAAACATTTTAAACTATGAAGCATGTATAGCTCCAAAGCTCACATGGACAGTGTTATATGAGAAATCATCTGTGTTACGAACAGCAGTAACATTTTAATAAGGCACTTTGTTGAAGTTGTCCCCTGTAGGAGACATCTGATTCCAAGTTGTTAGGATGAATTGTGTTTCCCCAGGATTCATTATGTCAATGCTCTAACTCTCACAGTAGTTGTATTTGGAGATTAGGCCTGTAAGGAGGTAATAAAGATTAAGTGATGGAATAAGAGTGAGGTCTTAGTCTGATAGGACTGGTGTCCTTATAAGAAGAGGAAGAGACACCAAAGGTCTCTCTCTGCACAGAAGAACGTGGTCGTCTACAAACCAGAAAGAGAGGTCTCATGAAAACTAACTTTGACAGCACCTTGATCTTGGGCTTCTAGCCTCTAGAACGAATTAATTTCCATTGTTGATATCACCCTGTCTGTGGTGTTTTGTTATGGCCGCCTGAACAGACTAATACAGAAGCACTCCTTAGTAATGTGTGATTTAGATGCAAAGAGAGCAACTTTAAAGGTATAATTGCCAACACTTAGATGTTTTTGACACCTTGGAATGATAACACATTCTCAATTTAAAGTTAATTTGCATTTTATGTAACATAATATGTGCTAGATGGCATTTTTGGAAGGGAGTCACAGAATCAGGGCTGCCAGCACTCCTCAAAGGGACAGCAGACTGGTGAAGCATCCAGAAGAGAGGGTCACTCATAAGAACAAATGACCCAACAGTTGTTTCTCCTAGGATGTGTCCCAAGAGAATAACAACATTCTAGGTGACCCATTTGTTGCTCTTTAACACCTAGAACAAGAAATAATAAGATCTGAGGAAACTCTGACTGGCTCACAAGTAGTGAATTAACTACTCTTGTCCCGCTCTGATGCCTCAATACCTTCTTTAGCATAGTGGACACAAATGTCATTTCTGAGGTGACTAATATAATTGATAAAAAGTAGTTAGTGTTATTACATAAACATTTGGCACCAGAATCCCTGTAGAAGAGAGCTGTTTTTGTGTTTGAAAACATACGCCAGCAGAGCTTGGGGATCGCCAGTGACATCTCATGGTCTCCTGGAAGGAATACAACTGTTTTGGTTAAGACAAGGGGGAAAATGTGTCTATTATTCTGGAAAAGGGGAGAGAGAAGATAATAGAAAAATGTCTCTGAGATCAATGAGAGAGATTTGCTGAAGTCCATGTGCGATTAGACTCTTCCCTAAGAGCCCCTATGTCTCCAGTAAAGGTGATATACTCATGTGTCTTGTGAGTCATCCATTATGAACTAGGGTGAAAGGTGAAGCTTTAATCTTGGCAGTGATGTAGCAGCTCATCCGGGCACAAAATAGAAACAGAAGGCATCCCATGCCAGCCAACCACCAAGAATAGGGAGAAATCATGTGAAGGCTCTAGGTTCCTACAAGCTTTAACATTCAGTTTTTTAGTTAAATTGACCTACAAGAACCCTGGATGATGTTCATCCCACTTGAATAGGAGAAAGCCCAGTGACCCTAAATTTCTTAGACATTTGAACAGAATTTGGAGGAATGCATCTACCGAAGGACCCCCATGGCATCCTCACCCTTCCCTTTCACTTTAACTTCATGCTTTCCAGGACACTTGAGTCCAGGACAGGCAAAGAACCATGCCAGTCTGTAGAAAAGGAAACGAAGAAAGTCACAGAGATACAAAATGGCTACAGAGAGCAGCTATAGAGCTGGGCCGGGGCGACCTCAGCTGGCAGAGTCAAATAGACTCTCAAAGCTCTGACTGGCTCCTAGGTACCAGGCTAATAAGTCCTTCATTCTGCCCCCTGGCTCTGGCGAGCACAGAGCCGTGCAGTATTTTCAGACACGTGGGGAGCAGACCGGCTGGAGCGGAATGTCTGACATGATTGATGCATCGCTCTCCTGGATATTTCGGCCCTCCCTTCCTGACTTTGCTGGCGGCAATTTTCTGAGGCTTGTGCTCAGCTTCTTCCTCTATATAATATGGCGTCCATTGTAAACTGTGGCATCAATTTCAACATTTGAAAAACAGAATTGGAAAGGATTGAGAGGGTGTAGGACTGGCACTTTGGCTCTGAGCTTCCAAGCAGGTTGCAATCCATCTCTCTGACACCTGAGAGCTAAGGGGCCAATTTCATGTTGGGTGCCCTCTCTGGGTACTTAGCAGGTGTTAATGCCTAAAAGGAGGACAGAGTGGCAAGCAGTGTCTCTGTTCAGATGCCTCTGCTTCGCCTCTAGTGCCCTTTCTGCAAGCAAAGAGTGGTTCTGACCCCCTTTCTACCAACACTAATTTCAGCCCCTATCAATTTTTACATAAGAAAATAGATGAGCCTGGCCGGTTGGCTCAGCGGTAGAGCATCGGCCTGGCGTGCGGGGAACCCGGGTTCGATTCCTGGCCAGGGCACATAGGAGAAGCGCCCATTTGCTTCTCCACCCCCCCCCTCCTTCCTCTCTGTCTCTCTCTTCCCCTCCCGCAGCCAAGGCTCCATTGGAGCAAAGATGGCCCGGGCGCTGGGGATGGCTCCTTGGCCTCTGCCCCAGGCGCTAGAGTGGCTCTGGTCGCGGCAGAGCGACGCCCCAGAGGGGCAGAGCATCGTCCCCTGGTGGGCAGAGCTTCGCCCCTGGTGGGCGTGCCAAGTGGATCCCGGTCGGGCGCATGCGGGAGTCTGTCTGACTGTCTCTCCCCGTTTCCAGCTTCAGAAAAAAAAAAAAGAAAGAAAGAAAATAGATGTGGGGGAATAAAAGCGGAAACAGTGGAGCAGCATCTGAGACTGAAAAGAATGTCCCTTTTCCTCCCCTGTTTCACGCCTCTCTTAACTGGACTGAACACATTCCCTTGGAGGCAGAAACCCTAGGCGAGTTGTGACAGCAATGGATATCAAGCAATTCAGGGTCATCACCACCAACGTGTTATGATTCAGTTTCAGTGGACAAGAAATACCCAGGGAGACTTCTCGTTTTGCTACATTCTCATCTCAACTTTTTACCTAATGTATTTAATTGGAAATCAGAATTTACATTATGGGGATAGATGTTCTTTCTCCTCCTCTAGGGCCATCACCTGGAACAGCCTTGTCACAGGGCCCACTCAGAGGATGATGGAGGGTGGGGGTGGGGGTGGGGGTGCTTCCCTAAAGGCGAATCAATGCATTCAGACGTTATCATCCCTGCCAGCACATGCATTTGGGAATATAAATGGAAACCTCTGGGGACATTAATGTGGAGCTAGCCACCAAGAAACATTCTGAAAACTGGCTCCTTTCAAATGAAGGTATGGGTCACTTGGAAAGCACCATTTCATAGCAAATTTGTTACCAGGCTCTCAAACATCATGATGGCAAAAAGGGCAGGGTGGGGGAGTGATATGACTGTGGGACGTGTGTGTAGCCCATGGACACAATGTCGGAGAGACACACAAGGTTGGGTGAGGCAGAATTGAAGAAGAAGAGGAGGAGGAGGAGGAGGAGGAGGAGGAGGAGGAGGAGGAAGAAGAAGAAGAAGAAGAAGAAGAAGAAGAAGAAGAAGAGGAAGAGGAAGAGGAAGAAGAAGAGGAAGAAGAAGAAGAAAGAAAGAAGAAAGAAGAAGACAGGCCAGAGGTAGCTCAGGGAGGCTGCCTGTCCCTGAGCCCTTTCCTCGTGGCTCTTGAGGGGTCCCCTCGTCTCCTCACCAGAGGCAGATAGGACCAGAGATTTTCTGGGGGTGTCAAAGCCCAATCTTGCCATAGGTGAACCCTTTTACTGGAAACATAAGTGGAAGAACACAGCACGGCAAATATAATGCAGACGAAATGACACCAAGAGTTCAGAAATTGGAAAATAGATTGATAGAAACAGCTTTCTTTCTTCCCTGCTTTCATATGTGGCTCATTACCGGATTGCTCTGACACGCACGGCATGAGCCCGTACCAGGAGTCTCAGTGTGATCGGCATTGACAGTGTTTGAAAATGTTTACTATGGTTGCCAACAAGAAACACTCCGCTGCTTTCCTGAATCTAATGGCATTCAAGGTCAGCCTGCTCCGCTCAGGGAAATCCGTGGTAGAAATCCCTGCTTAGCTGACACCAAAGACAGATTTTCAAATGAGGAGACACGTGGGTGAACGTTGTTGCTCATCTGTATTGATAAGTATTCCGGGAAACGGCCCTGCCTGGTGTGCAGAGATAAAACCTGTTTGGTTCTGACCCTTAGGAGCCTGCATTCTCAGCAGAGTTCAGCATCCTGGCCGGTCAGAGAATAGGCCTGCAGGGTTTTGTTTTGTTTTTTTAATTCAGTGAGAGGAGGAGAGGCAGAGACAGACTCCCACATGCTCCCCAACCAGAATCCACTCAGCAAGCCCACTAGGGGCCGAAGCTCTGCCCATCTGGGGCGTTGTTATGTTTCTCAGCAACTAAGCTCTTCATAGTGCCTGAGGTAGAGGCCATAGAGCCATTCTCAGCACCCAGGGCCAACTCACTCCAATTGAGCCATGGCTGTAGGAGAAGAGAGAGAGAGAGAGAGAGAGAGAGAGAGAGAAAAGTAAGAGGAGGAGGAGTAGAGAAGCAGATGGGCACTTCTGTGTGCCCTGACTGAGAATCAAACCTGGGACATATATATACTGGGCCAATGCTCTACCACTGAGCCATTTGGCCAAGGCCATGCCTGTAGCTTTTAAACACAGGCAGAAATCCAGTAAGCTTGACTGTGGCAATTGTTAAAAAAATCACGAGTTTAAAATAACCCGTGTGGTTCTGAGCAAGGGTCCTACTTCACTTGGGGAGGCCTGGGGTGGAGGGAGGGGTTGAGCACACAAGGAACAGAGCAGGATAGACACTGAGCCTTTGCGCTCAGCCTGAACAGGGCCACCACAGGGGACCTCACCTACCAGATGTGTATGTATTTCTACAATGTCCCCAGAACCCAGTCATCTGCCTGTGCCCAGAAAAGATTTTTTTCAGTGGTGCCACAAATTCCTTCCTTCCCTGTTATGAGCTGAGTTATGTCTTCCCAAATTTATATGTTGAAGCTCTGACTGCCAGGACCTCAGAATTTGACTGTATTTAGGACTGTACCTTTAAAGAAGTGAGCACCTTAAAATGAGGCCATTAGGTTGGCCCTACTCCAATATGAATAGTGTCCTTATAGAAAGAGGAAATTTAGACAGGTAAAGAGACACCAGGGATGTGGACACAGGAAAGACCATGAGGACAAAAGAAGGCAGCCATCTGCAAACCAAGGAGAGAGGCCTCAGAGGGAACTGAGACTGCTGACCTACGGATCTCGGATTTCTAGCCTCCAGTTGGGAAGAACGCATTACTAATGTCTAGGCCACCCAGGCCGCAGTGTTTTGTTATAGCAGCCTGAGCACATTAATACCTTCCCTTTATCGGGAGCTTCATTTCATTTTCCTTGTGGTTTTCTGTCTTCTATATGAAAACTCAATTTAAAGAATACATCTTAAATTCAAATTTTATTTCAGTGAAAATGAGAAAAAGACCCTGAAATGTTCCCTTTCTCTAAGCTGTCATGTCACTTGAATTCAACATGATTCCTACCATGAGTCCCAGGACTGAAGATCTTAGTGGATGGTCAGGTACTGGGGGGATGTGTGTGGACAGTGGCCCCTGCACATCAGCCACTGACCCTGGAGCTTTCCAGGGAGCCCCAGGGCAAAGGTCATGATATGGACCAGCAAGCTGACCCGTTTCCTGGCACAGAGAAGCTGAAGTACCAGGCCCAGATGTGGGACACCGGGACCTCTGTTTGCAATCTTCTATCACAGGAAACTCCAGTGGCCCCTGAACTCCCCATCATCATTGTTATAAGAAATCTTGAACAAAAAAAGAAAGAAAAATGCCAAAATTCTGTGACAGCTTCCACATGGTAAAAGGAACCCAATTCAAACAGATTTAAACACTAGACATTTTTTTAAATTTTTATTTATTTATTTATTTATTTATTTATTTATTATTAATTTTACTAGGGTGACATCAATAAATCAGGGTACATATGTTCAAAGAAAACATGTCTAGGTTATCTTGTCAATCAATTATGTTGCATACCCATCACCTAAAGTCAGATTGTCCTCCGTCACCTTCTATCTAGTTTTCTTTGTGCCCCTCCCTCTCCCCCTTTTCCTCTCCTCCCCCCACGCCCCCGTAACCACCACACTCTTATCAATGTCTCTTAGTCTCGTTTTTATGTCCCACCTACGTATGGAATAATGCAGTTCTTGTTTTTTTCTGATTTACTTATTTCACTTCGTATAATGTTCCCACCATTTTGTTGTAAATGGTCCGATGTCATCATTTCTTATGGCTGAGTAGTATTCCATAGTGTATATGTGCCACATCTTCTTTGTCTAGTCTTCTACTGAAGGGCTTTTTGGTTGTTTCCATGTCTTGGCCACCGTGAACAATGCTGCAGTGAACATGGGGCTGCATGTGGAAAACCACATGCAAAAGAATGAAACTCGACTACAGTTTGTCCCCTTGTACTAAAATTAATTCAAAATGGATCAAAGACCTAAATATAAGACCTGAAACAAAAGACCTGAAACAATAAAGTACATAGAAAAAGACATAGTTTCTAAACTCATGAACCTTGGTTTTAAAGAGTATTTTATAAATTTGACTCCAAAGGCAAGGGAAGTGAAGGCAAAAATAAATGAATGGGACTACATCAGACTAAGAAGTTTTTGCTCAGCAAGAGAAACTGACAACAAAATAAACAGACAGCCAACTAAATGGGAAATGATATTTTCAAACAACAGCTCAGCTCAGATAAGGGCCTAATATCCGCTAGACTTTTTTTATTCTGAATAATGGCAAGTCCAGGAGTGGAGTTGATTTTAGGCCAATGGCTCAAGTATGTCACTGAAGACCCGGCTGCCTCCCTGTCTGTTTGCTTTCCATAGTGTCAGCTTCACTCCCAGACCTGTCAGAAACCAGAAGGAAAGGAGAGTGTCTTGCTGTAGCTTTTACTTAGGAACAACAAACTTCTCAGGAACCTTTTGGAGGATTTCCCCATCTCAGGTTTCTGTAAATGAAGAAGGCTGCAAGAAGGAATAGATGTCAAGTAGTGACTAACAATACCCACAGCCCTGCACACTACTTCTCAGTTGTTATCATATTTAAGGGTCCGGCACAACAACAAATTAACAGGAAAGGGTGAATTGACTTAGGTCCTTTGGTGGTCAAGAGCTTACAAACCACCTGATATCAAAATCCTTAAGAGAGATTCGACTGTCCAAGGAACACAGAACAGCTGTGCTTGACGAGTTGAGAGAGCTCCAGGATCCAGCTAACCTAACTTATTTTGGTCTCTGATGGTCTTTATATATTTTATTTTTATTTCTTTCACTACCCAGTCATTAGCCATTCTCAATTACTTTTCTATCTAAATTCCAGGCTGAGACAGTTTGTGCGGTCTGCCTGTTAATGTCTTTCGCTCTCAACCGCTGACCTGGCCCTGTCTGGCCTAGGACAAGGTTGCCCTTAGGCCACAGGGCCTATCTCTGCTCCCATGAATAGGGATCTGGGGCAGAGCAGGCACATTGGTATCTTTAGTGTAGTGATCAAACTTCTCTCTTACGAACTCCAAGAGCAAGTCTCTATTTAAATTCTCTTAAATAGGATGACATTAAAAGAGAAAATGATGTTATGCTCCAAATCAAAACTATAGAAAAGTCTAATATTAGCATAAGTAATGTGGCCCATTTTCTTTGAGGGGGGGGGGTAAGAATTGAGAAACAGGAAAGGGTGGGAATAATTATTTATGTTTATATTTTACTTGTTAGATTTTAGTTAGAGTTTTAGGTACTGCAAAACTAAACCATCTTGGGGTATATAAGGACATGAACTGAATCTCCAAGTCCTTTATTTTCACTGTTATCTATGGGCTGTTCTTTCAAATATCATCATCATGGAGTATGGAAGAAGGAAAATATGATGTAAAAACTTTAAATCCTGATCCATATATTGTTCTTGTAAAATACTCAGCCACTACCCAAATGGCCTTACACTCAGTCCAGAGCCAGGACCCTGAGTGGCAGTTTCTCTCTCTCTCTCTCTCCTCTCTCTCTCCTCCATCTCTATCTCCACCTCTCTCCTTCCTGGAAATATGCAAAAGAAAACAAGAACTAAGGACATAACTTCGTCATTACTTACACATCTGGTTACTCCATGATATTTACTGAGGGTCTGTTGCTTTGACAAGACCTCATATCTTGCCTAGCTGAACAGAATAAATGCAAGATGAAGAGAGTGCCTGCAGAGAAATCTTACATATGAGAATGGAGAAAGGGGAGAAGAATAGTCTGTGGGAACTGAGAAGCAGGTGTGAATTTAGGAGGCGGCAGTGAGAGGCATCATGATAAGGTTGTCATTCTCCCACTGTGATTCACTTTATCTCAGACTTCCACTAACTCCATCCACTTGAGTTCACACACACGGGAAATCAAAGGGAAAAAATATCCTTAACTCAGCACATGTTCGTGTTTTATGACTTTCTTCGATTGTTTCATGTCTCTTCTCTCCTGGCTGGCTTATTAACAGAAACAGACCTTTCAGATGAAGACAGTGTAATATCAATATTCTGGGCGTGTAACCAGCATGGAATCAAAGTATGCTTGTCAAGTTCACCAAGAAAATAAGCCTTGCAATCCAAGTTATAAAGATGATTGCTGTGATCATTAGTTCAATCATAATTATTAAGAGTAATTGTTGTGGCAAGAAGCGAAGACTGCAGCTGATGTTAGGGATCCATCCGGAAAGGATTGTAATGGAGGCTGGAAAAGATTGAAGTTGAATGGAGGAGAGAGAGTTAAAGGTGGGTGTCCGCATGTGTGACCTCAATCGGACGGAGTTCATGGGAGTTTAAGATAAAGTGAATCACAATGGGAGACTAGTAGTCTTTTCATGATGTCTCTGGAGGTGAAGCAGAAAAAGAACAGGACCAATGAAGTGAGACCTGGTATGGTCTGAAAAGCTGGCCCTATTGAGACCTTTTACTCTAGGGACAGTCTGAAGTAAAAAGAGATTGGCGATAAGAAGACATTATGATAATACATGCAAATCACTTAGAACCATACCTTCTCTATAGAAAGGACTTAACAATTAATATGTATTTTCAACATTACACAAAATTTCTTAGTAATTGCCAGATTTTCAGGCTTCCAGAATTCTTTTATGAACACATACCCATGTGTGTTGGTAGCTGTTTCTTTTCCCATTGGCTACTCCCCCAATCCATGTCAGACTGGCATAAACAGACGTGTCACTTTCTTCTGTGCCTGCAAGGGGGGGGGGGGGGCTGTCACAGCTGTTGTGGATGACCAAGGAAGTCTTGATTCATAAAAAGTTTTCTTTTCCCTGTGTTAATGCAGTGAAAGAACTTTGGTGTATTAATTTCTATTTTTAAGCAGGTAGAGACGAACCACACCTGACTGAACTATGGAGGTCATTTTGCCATTATTCAATAATTCTTAATTTTCTTTCTTGACCATCAAATGCCTTCTGTCCCTGCTTGCTCACTAACAGTGCTGGCTGCTTAATTGCCTAGTCTATTCAATGCTTTGCTTTCAACACTTTTATGCTCACTAATGAATGCATTAGATGTGTAGGAAAACTGATGCAAACTTCTTGGGTTCTTTTTTATCACATCCAAGCAGACCAAGCTGCCATCTGTTTCTCCTGGATTATAGGTGGCCATTCTGAATGAATTAGGGTACCTCTGAACTCCCTGTGTTTCTCTCTCTCTCGTTTTCCCTGTACGAACGTTGCAGAAATTTATTTGGAAACTGGAATGCTAGACCTGTTTATGAATTTTTCCTTTGCTTTTTTAGTTCATATTTTTCTATAAATATTACTTTAAAAAATTCTAAAGATGCTTATAAATAAAATATATTTAAAATATTTGAACAGCAGTTGATTCTGCTGTTTTGAAGCACAATTTCTTTTTCTTTGGGAAACTTAATTTTTTTATTTTAAGGACTTCAATAGGATGAAGTTTACCCATGTTATTATGATGGGTAACCTCATCTAGTTCAAGTCAGCTGATAGTAGATGTTAACCACAACTATAAAATACCATTTAGCATCACTGAAACTAGTGTTTAATTAAATAACTGGGTATAATAACTTAGCCAAGTTGACATAAAACTAACCTTTACATATGGTGACTTTTGAGGCAGGGAGATGAAAATGACTAGAACACAGAAAGGGCTGATCATTTTACCTCTACTTAAGAAAAAAACAAACAAGAAAATCACACACACTCACACACACACACCTGCTCCTAAGCACAAGATACTTAGAAGCCAAGACACTACCACCCCATGCCATAATCTGTGGTAGACAGATCCTGAGTGGACCCCAATCGTCCCCACCTTCTAGTTAGTGTTCATATGTTGTATAATTGCCTCCCCTTGTGTGAGGCAGGGCATGTGACTTGACTTTGACAAAGTTTGTAGACTTGTTACTCCTGTGATTATGTTACGTTATATAAGCCTCTGTTTTCCAGGAAGACATGCTTTAGAGATTCTCCTTGTGTGCTGGATGATGTTGCAACCATGCTGAGGAAGCCCACATAGTAAGATGATCTCTTGTAGCTAAAGGTGACCTTTAAATGAATTCTTCCAACAACATGAATGTGCTTAAAAGCAAATTTTCCCTGAATTGAACCACTAGTTGAGAACTCTCTTTATTCACAGTTGGCAAGATTTCCGTAAGGAAAATATAATATCTACAAAAGAGCTAGTAATGAGTTTAGCAAGTTGTAGAATATGAGATCAATTTATAAATAGTTCAGTTGGTTAGAGCATCATCACAAAAGCACAGAGGTTGCTGGTTCAATCCCTGGTCAGGGCATATATAGGAACAGATTGGTATTTCTGTCTCTCTCTCTTCCTTCCTCTCTCTTTGCTAAAATCAATCAATAATTTAAAAAAAAAATTGACTGTATTTCTATAAACAAATAACAAACAATTGGAAATTGAAACTTAAAAAACAAAACAATACCATTCCACATTGCATAACAAATATAAAATGTTTAGGGATCAAATTGATAAAGGTTGTACATTATCTGTGCATGGAACACTGCAAAACATAACAGAGAGAAATGAAAGAAGATCTAAATAGATTGAGAGCAATACCATGATCATAAATCAGAAGATGCAATTTTTGTCAGATGTCCATTTGTCTTAAACTAATCTGAAGATTCAATGCAATCTTTTTTTTTTTTTTTTTTGCTGGTCTAATTGTATGTATATGCATTTAATTATCTTTTTTTTTTTAATAAATTTTTATTAATGGTAATGGGATGACATTAATAAATCAGGGTACATATATTCATAGAAAACATGTCTAGGTTATTTTGTCATTAAATTATGTTGCATACCCCTCGCCCAAAGTCAGATTGTCCTTCGCCACCCTCTATCTAGTTCTCTGTGCCCCTCCCCCTCCCCCTAACTCTCCCCCTGTCCTCCCTCCTCCCTCCCCTGGTAACCAACACACTCTTGTCCATGTCTCTTAGTCTCATTTTTATGTTCCACCAATGTATGGAATCATGTAGTTCTTGTTTTTTTCTGATTTACTTATTTCACTCCTTATAATGTTATCAAGATCCCACCATTTTGCTGTAAATGATCTGATGTCATCATTTCTTATGGCTGAGTAGTATTCCATAGTGTATATGTGCCACATCTTCTTTATCCAGTCTTCTATTGAAGGGCTTTTTGGTTGTTTCCATGTCTTGGCCACTGTGAACAGTGCTGCAATGAACATGGGGCTACATGTGTCTTCACGTATCAATGTTTCTGAGGTTTTGGGGTATATACCCAGTAGAGGGATTGCTGGGTCATAAGGTAGTTCTATTTGCAGTTTTTTGAGGAACCACCATACTTTCCTCCATAATGGTTGTACTACTTTACAGTCCCACCAACAGTGAATGAGGGTTCCTTTTTCTCCACAGCCTCTCCAACATTTGCTATTACCCGTCTTGTTGATAATAGCTAATCTAACAGGGGTGAGGTGGTATCTCATTGTAGTTTTGATTTGCATTTCCCTAATAACTAATGAAGCTGAGCATCTTTTCATATATCTGTTGGCCATTCGTATCTCCTCCTGGGAGAAGTGTCTATTCATGTCCTCTTCCCATTTTTTTATTGGATTGTTTGTTTGTTTGTTTGTTTGTTGAGTTTTATGAGTTCTTTGTAAATTTTGGATATTAGGCCCTTATCTGAGCTGTTGTTTGAAAATATCATTTCCCATTTAGTTGGCTGTCTGTTTATTTTGATATCAGTTTCTCTTGCTGAGCAAAAACTTTTTATTCTGATGTAGTCCCATTCATTTATCTTTGCCTTCACTTCTCTTGCCATTGGAGTCAAGTTCATAAAATGTTCTTTAAAACCCAGGTCCATGAGTTTAGTACCTATGTCTTCTTCTATGTACTTTATTGTTTCAGGTTTTATATTTAGGTCTTTGATCCATTTTGAATTAATTTTAGTACACGGGGACAGGCTGTAGTCGAGTTTCATTCTTTTGCATGTGGCTTTCCAGTTTTCCCAACACCATTTGTTGAAGAGGCTTTCTTTTCTCCATTTTGTGTTGTTGGCCCCTTTATCAAAGATTATTTGACTATATATATGTGGTTTTATTTCCGGGCTTTCTATTCTGTTCCATTGGTCTGAGTGTCTATTTTTCTGCCAATACCATGCTGTTTTGATTATCATGGCCCTATAATATAGTTTAAAGTCAGGTATTGTAATGCCCCCAGCTTCATTCTTTTTTCTTAGGATTGTTTTGGCTATTCGGGGTTTTTTATAGTTCCATATAAATCTGATGATTTTTTGTTCCATTTCTTTAAAAAATCTCATAGGGATTTTGATGGGAATTGCATTAAATTTGTATATTGCTTTGGGTAATATGGCCATTTTGATTATATTTATTCTTCCTATCCAAGAACAAGGAATATTTTTCCATCTCATTGTATCTTTTTCGATTTCCCTTAACAATGCTTTGTAATTTTCATTATATAGGTCCTTTACATTCTTTGTTATGTTTATTCCTAGGTATTTTATTTTTTTTGTTGCAATCGTGAAGGGGATTATTTTTTTGAGTTCGTTTTCTAATATTTCATTGTTGGCATAGAGAAAGGCTATGGACTTCTGTATGTTAATTTTGTATCCTGCGACCTTACTGTATTGGTTTATTGTTTCTAATAATCTTTTTGTGGAGTCCTTCGGGTTTTCGATGTATAGGATCATATCATCAGCAAAAAGTGATACCTTTACTTTTTCTTTTCCGATATGGATGCCTTTTATTTCTTTGTCTTGTCTGATTGCTCTGGCCAGAACTTCTAGCACCACGTTAAATAAGAGTGGAGAGAGTGGACAACCCTGTCTTGTTCCTGATTTAAGGTAGAAAGTCCTCAGTTTTATGCCGTTTAAAATGATGTTGGCTGATGGTTTATCATATATGGCCTTTATCA
This sequence comes from Saccopteryx leptura, assembly GCF_036850995.1. Classification (NCBI taxonomy): domain Eukaryota; kingdom Metazoa; phylum Chordata; class Mammalia; order Chiroptera; family Emballonuridae; genus Saccopteryx; species Saccopteryx leptura. The sequence continues at coordinate 20,798,145 of NC_089505.1, read as the reverse complement.
TGTTGAGATATTTTCCTTCTATACCCATTTTGTTGAGAGTCTTAAACATAAAATTGTGTTGTATTTTATCAAAAGCCTTTTCTGCATCTATTGATAAGATCATGTGGTTTTTGTTCCTTGTTTTGTTGATATGGTGTATTACATTAACCGTTTTGCGTATGTTGAACCATCCTTGAGATTCTGGGATGAATCCCACTTGATCATGATGTATTATTTTTTTAATATGTTGTTGTATTCGGTTTGCCAGTATTTTGTTTAGAATTTTAGCATCTGTATTCATTAGAGATATTGGTCTGTAGTTTTCTTTCTTTGTGCCATCCTTGCCAGGTTTTGGTATGAGGGTTATGTTGGCCTCATAAAATGTGTTTGGAAGTATTGCTTCTTCTTCAATTTTTTGGAAGACTTTGAGTAGAATAGGAACCAAGTCTTCTTTGAATGTTTGATAGAATTCACTAGTATAACCGTCTGGGCCTGGACTTTTATTTTTGGGGAGGTTTTTAATAGTTTTTTCTATTTCCTCCCTGCTGATTGGTCTGTTTAGGCTTTCTGCTTCTTCATGACTCAGTCTAGGAAGGTTGTATTGTTCTAGGAATTTATCCATTTCTTCTAGATTGTTGTATTTGGTGGCATATAATTTTTCATAGTATTCTACTATAATTCTTTGTATATCTATGATGTCTGTGGTGATCTCTCCTCTTTCATTTTGGATTTTATTTATTTGAGTCCTGTGCCTTTTTTCCTTGGTGAGTCTTGCCAAGGGTTTGTCAATTTTGTTGATCTTTTCAAAGAACCAGCTCCTTGTTTTATTGATTTTTTCTATAGTTTTTCTGTTCTCTATTTCATTTATTTCTGCTCTGATTTTTATTATCTCCTTTCTTCGGCTGGTTTTGGGTTGTCTTTGTTCTTCTTTTTCTAGTTCCTTAAGGTGTGAAGTTAAGTGGTTTACTTCGGCTCTCTCTTGTTTGTTCATATAGGCCTGAAGTGATATGAACTTTCCTCTTATTACTGCTTTTGCTGCATCCCAGAGATTCTGGTATGTCGTATTTTCATTTTCATTTGTCTGTATATATCTTTTGATCTCTGTGCTTATTTCTTCTTTGACCCATTCAGTTTTTAGAAGTATGTTGTTTAGTTTCCACATTTTTGTGGGTTTTTCCCCCTCTTTTTTGCAGTTGAATTCTAGTTTCAAGGCTTTATGATCAGAAAATATGCTTGGTACAATTTCAATTTTTCTAAATTTGCTGATATTGTCTTTGTGGCCCAACATATGGTCAATTCTTGAGAATGTTCCATGTACACTAGAGAAAAATGTATACTCTGTCGCTTTGGGATGAAGTGTCCTGTAGATGTCTATCATATCCAGGTGTTCTAGTATTTCGTTTAAGGCCACTATCTCTTTATTGATTCTCTGTTTGGATGACCAATCTAGAGCCGTCAGCAGAGTATTGAGGTCTCCAAGTATGATTGTATTTTTGTTAGTTTTTGTTTTAAGGTCAATAAGTAGCTGTCTTATATATTTTGGTGTTCCTTGGTTTGGTGCATATATATTAAGGATTGTTATGTCTTCTTGATTCAGTGTCCCCTTAATCATTATGAAATGACCATTTTTGTCTCTGAGTACTTTTTCTGTCTTGTAGTCAGCATTATCAGATATGAGTATTGCTACACCTGCTTTTTTTTGGGTGTTGTTTGCTTGGAGTATTGTTTTCCAGCCTTTCACTTTGAATTTGTTTTTATCCTTGTTGCTTAGATGTGTTTCTTGTAGGCAGCATATAGTTGGATTTTCTTTTTTAATCCAATCTGCTACTCTGTGTCTTTTTATTGGTAAGTTTAATCCATTTACATTTAGTGTAATTATTGACACTTGTGGGTTCCCTACTGCCATTTTATAAATTGCTTTCTGTTAGTTTTGTATCTAGTTTGATTCTTCTCTTTTGTTTTTCTATCATTTGTTTTTGTTTGTTTGTGTTCCATACTTCTTTCCTCTGTTGCTACCTTTTTTAAGTCAAGTGTTTTTGTGGTGGTTTTTTCTAGGGTGGTTACCATTAAGTAATGAAAAGGGTACCTACCATATTCATAGTAGTACCCTATCTTATAAGTATTTCTGCACTTCATCGTCCTTTGCTACTGTTAATCTCCATCCTCTCCCCCCTTTTTTTCCTTTGTTGTCACAGTTTAAGTTTGGTTTTATTGTGTTCTTGGTGGAGCTGTTACTTGTGGTGTTGTTTTCTTTTGTTCTTTGAATCTGGTTGGAAAACCCCCTTTAGTATTTCCTGGAGTGGGGGCTTTCTGTTGATAAATTCTCTCATCTTTTCTGTATTTGTGAATGTTTTTATATCTCCTTCATACTTGAAGGATAGCTTTGATGGGTATAGTATTCTTGGCTGAAAGTTCCTCTCTTTCAGGGCTTTAAATATTGGGATCCACTCTCTTCTAGCTTGTAGAGTTTCTGCTGAGAAATCTGATGATAATCTAATAGGCCTTCCTTTATATGTTGTACTCTTCTTTTCCCTGGCTGCCTTGAGAATTTTTTCTTTGTCATTGGTTTGTGTCATCTTTATTATGATGTGCCTTGGAGTGGGTTTGTTGGGGTTAAGAAAACTTGGTGTTCTGTTTGCTTCTTGAATTTGAGGCTTTAGTTCTTTCCACAGGCTTGGGAAGTTCTCGTCTATTATTTGTTTGAGTATATTCTCCATTCCATTTTCTTTCTCTTCTCCCTCTGATATACCTATTATTCTTATGTTATTCTTTTTGATGGAGTCAGACAATTCCTGTAGGGCTTTCTCGTTTTTTATTATTTTTGAGTCTCTTTCTTCTTCTCTCTGTTGTGCCTCAAGTTGTTTGTCTTCTATTTCACTAATCCTATCTTCAATCTGGGCTGTTCTGCTAGCTAAGCTTGTTACCTCGTTTTTCAGCTCGTGAATTGAGTTTTTCATTTCTGTTTGATTTGTTTTTATAGTTTCAGTTTCCTTGGTAATATATTCTTTGTGTTCATTGAGTTGTTTTCTGATCTCCCTATATTGCCTTTCTGTGTTTTCTTGTATATCTCTGAGTATTTTTAAGATTTCTATTTTAAAGTCTCTGTCATTTAGCTCCAAGGCTTCCAATATGTTAAGTCTTTTCTCCATAGATTTTTCCACATCTATTTGTGTTACCTCTCTTTCTTTTGTATCCATAATGTTCAATTTCCTCTTTCTTATTGGCATCTGAGGGTGGTCTTGTTGATAGCACTAATTAGAATTAATAAAGAGTAAAAAGTAAAAAAAAAAAAAAAAAGAAAAAAGGTAAAACACCCCACAAAAAAAACCAGTAATAATTTATTATTTCCCCCCCTTTTTTTTTTCTTCTCTTTCCCTCCTCTCCCCTCCTCAGGGAAATATCGTGCCTATAATGGAGGGCCTGATTTGGGGTGAAGAGTTCAAGGGGCAAAAAAAGGGGAGTAGGGACCTACTAAGTGCAAAAAAAAAAAAAGGAAGAAAATCTTAGACAAGCATAAGATGATTTGCTTGTGAGTGATGGTCAACTAAGAGATATAATGAGAGGGATAAGAGGGAACCAGAAAAAAGGACAAAAAAAGGAATAATAAAGAAGAAAAAAATAAAAATAATAAGTAAAAATCTGTTGTATTAAGTGGAGCAAAGACTAAATACAATGGAGACCTTGGGTTGGGAGGACCCAAAATGCCACAAAAATAAACAAACAAGAAAAAAACAAAAGCGAAAAAGAAAAATAAAGCCAAAAAAAGCCTTGAGTCCCAAATTAACTAATTTGTTCGTGATTGAGGATTAAATGGGAGGAAAGTAAAACGAGAAAAGAAAAAACGAATAGAAAGGAAAAAATAAGAAAAAGAAAAACGAAGGAAGAAATAAAAAAGGAAGAGAAAAAAACAAGATAAAGCAAAACAAAAAAAAACAAAAGAGGAGAGAGTGAGAGTTAAGTGTTTTGGAGTATAACCTTAAAGGAGGGTGAGGATGAAGAAGAGAAATAAAATGTAACACTTATGGGTAGTGTAGTTCAAGAAAAGGGAAGCATAAGATGGGCAGAGAATAGAAGGACCGAGGTGGAGGAAATAAAGGCCATAAGATAGAAGAAACAAACAACAACAACAAAAAAAATTAGTGGAACAAGTTGTAAAGTCTGTGGATTTTTCTTGATTTTGAGATGTTAACTTCTTCCTTTTTCTTTTCTCTCCCTCTTCCTGGTCGGTGACTCTGTACCCCAGGCTCTGCCCCTGTGTCACACTTAGGTAGGGATTTGCAGTTGATGGGATTCTATGGCAATGTCATATAATTGGCTTTAGTCTTGCTGGTAGTCAAGGCTTGTTGGCGTTTACAGGGTCCAACGATGCGAGAGTTTGCTTTCCTGGATTCTCTCTCCTAGTCCCCCCTTCCTGAATTAGCAGCCTGTTGATCCAGCTATAAGGCTGCTACTGCTTCTGCCTGGGGAGTAAGAGGCTCAAAGAGCTGGGAAATCCCCACTCTATCCGCACTCAGTGCAAGGCTTTGGGAAAGGCTCTGGCAGTCAGGGCCTCCAGTGTAATCAGGCGGGGGTGGGAGTCAATTGTTGTCAAGGTGACTGTTCAGCGCCTAGCATTCAGTTGGACCTCTCAACCCAGGCTTTCCACACTTTGTAGCCTGTTTTGGCTGGGAAGAAGAGGCACTAGTCTCTGCTTGCGACTAGTGTAGTATGATCTTATTATCTGCCAAGTCCTTCTTGTTAGCGTTTATCCCTGAATATGGAGGCTCTATCAATCAGAAGTTGCCCCCGCCCCTTTAGCGAGAGGCACTAAAAAATATCACGCCTCTTGTCTTGGGTCGCTGAACTGAGAGAGATCTTATTAATTAGAACTGAGGGTGCGCAGATTTCACGGGTTAAGCTAATTTCAGTGATTGGGTCGCAGCTGTGCTCCCGAAGGTATTTCAGGCTGCCTGCGCACGCCCCTCCCCCAATGCTTGATTGTTAGCTTGAATGGCTGGGTGAGGTGCCCCGCCCACGGAGAGAATCTCCCAAGTAGGGAATACCGCCCTGGGGCCTCTCCCGCTTCCCCCACTGCTGGCGGCTGGGGCGCACCGGGCGCAGGATGATGGGGCACCCTGGGTGTGCGGGCCAGCAGGGCGCTCTGGGCGCGTGGAATGCCCAGGGTACACGTGCGAATGGGGTGCTCCGGGCACCGGTGGCTGGCGACTCTCACTCGCAGTGCGCGGGCCGCTGGGAACGTTAGTTGTGCTCGCTCTGCAACTGGACCAGGCGCGCCAGCGGCTGCTCGCCTCTCCGGAGTGTGGGCGGTGCTCGCTCTGTAACTGAACCGGGCGCGCGCCTGCGGCTGCTCGCGACTGCTCGCGGCGGCTGCTCGCGACTGCTCGCGGTGGCTGCTCGCGGCTCCCGAGTGTGGGCTGACTCACCACAGGCGCACTCCCTCGCGGCTTGAATGAACGTCCCTGCGGTAGCTTCCTCCACACCCTCGTCTCTCAGATTCAAGTGATAACAGTCCTTTCGCTTTCAGTTTGTGTGGAACTCCGGAATGCTCCGAGGATAAATTTTTCTGTTTCTAGTTGATAAATTTGTTGTGATTTTGGGGAGATCTGTCGGACGCGCTGCTCACAGCGCCATTTCCGTGACGTCACTGACAATGCAATCTTAATCAAAATATCAGCATGTTTTTTTTTCTATAGAAATTGACAAGCTGATTTAAAATAAATATGTAAAGGCAATGCAGAATATTGAGAATAGTGGAAATAACTTTGAAAAGGAAAACAAAGAGGACTTCTTCCTGACTCCAAACCTTATTATAAATGTGTAATAACCAAGACAATGTGTTACCCATAATGGTAGACCAATTAATAGATCAACAGAATGCAATAGAACCAAAAATAGACTCATATATATGTGGTCAGTTGAAAATTCAATGAAGAAAGGATAGGATTTTCAGCAACTGGTGCTGGTACAATTAGATATGCATACACAAACAATGAATACAGAGCATTAAAAAAATTAGCACATAATTAATTATATTTGTGAATGTAAACCATAAACTAGAAGACTTCTAGGAGAAAGCACGCAAGAAGTATTTGTGACATTGAGTTAGGCAGGGATTTTTTTTTTTTGTTTTAAACATGACGCCAATAACACAAATCATTAAAAAATTGATAATTTAAACTTTATCAAACTAAGACCTTCTGCTCTTATAAACAGAATGTTAAGAGAACAAAAACAATGGGCAGAGAATGAAACAAAAAATTGCAAACACATATCTAATAAGGGACTTGTATCTGGAATATTTAAGGAAGGCTAAGAAGATAGTAATAAGAAAAGAAACCCAATATAAATGAATAAAATATTTGAAACAGCACTTCACCAAAAATAAACAAATAAATAAAGTGTATGAATAGAAAACAAAACCATGAGAAGACACTTAACATCATTAATCATTAGGGCAATGCAAATTGAAACTACAATGAGATTATTGCAGACCTATTCAAATGATTAAAATGAAAAAGACTGATAATGCACAATCTGTGGTAGACAGTCCCAAGGGATATGAAGCAACTGACACTCTTATACACTATTGGGGGGGGGGATGTAAAATGATAAAACCACTTTGGGAAACATTTTAGCAAGTTCTTAAACTATTAAACATACACTTAACATATCACCCCACCACTCCACTCCCAGGCCCTTATCGAAGAGGAACGACAGCATATATAACCGTACCAAAAGATGTGCAAGGACTTCAGCAGCTTCATTTGTAATACACACATAGCCCCATACTAGTTCCCTAGGACTGCTGCAATAAATTATGATGGATCTGATGGCTTAAAATAACAGAAGTGCATTGTATCCACACAGCTCTGTAAACCAGAAGTCTGAAGTCAAGGTATCAGCAGGGTCACACTCCCCAAAGGCTTTAGGGAAGAAGACTTACTGGCCTCTTTCAGCTTCTGGTAGCTCCTGGTTTTCCTTAGTTTGTGGCTTTATAACTAAGTTCAAATGCACTTCTTCCCTGTATTTCTATATGTCTCAAATCTCTTCTATAAAAATACCAGTCATGATAAGATCTGCTCTATATCCAGGATGATTACATCCTGAAATATTTAGCTTAATTATATCTGCAATAACTATTTTCTACTGAGGTCACAATCACATGTACTACCTATACTAAGGGTTAGAACATGAGCATATCTTTTTTTGGGAGGGGGGCAATTAAAGCCACTATAGTCTTAAACTAGAAACAATCCAAATTTCCACCAATAAGGAGTGAATAAACAAATTGTGTGACATCTTTACAATGGAATATCATGTAGCAATAAAAAGAAATCAACTACTGATGTATACCATAACATGGATGAATTTCAAAATTACAACGGTGAGTGAAAAAAGCCAGACAGAAGACAAGACATACACTAAGACTCAATTAATTTAGGATTTAGAAATGGAAAACTAATCTAGTAACAACCATCTTCCCTGAGTTGCAACAACCAAAAATGTCTCCAGACATCACCAACCGTCCCCTGGCAGGTAAAATCACCCTGGGAATTTTGAGGCTTTGGGATACAGTACAGTGTTCAACTTGGGGAGTCTTTAGAAAGACAATGAGGCCAATGGTGCCAGCACCTTTAAAAACAGGATCTGAAAGGATGAGGACTGAGAAGGAGTGAGAGAAACAAAGAGGCTGGTGCTCAGTCAGATCCAATGGAAGACAGGGCATTTGGCAAAACTAAAGTGCACTCCCATAGAATAGGAGAAACAGGCTGGGTGACAGTGCAGGTAAGTGCTTTTGGATGTCAGGGGAGAAGAGACTCCATAGTATAAAACAGGTGGCAAAAAGGCATGTTATTATGATTTGGAGTGTGGAAGAAGTTATCTCTAATGACCATCTGGGAGAACAGCCATCTCCTTGGATCCCAATTGACTGCACATGATCGTGAACCTGTGCCCCCTCAGGTTTCTGCTACCCCTGCCTTGGACAGCAAGGGACTCATCACTCATCAGCCTGGAGAAGACCGTCACTCATCAGCTTGGAGAAGAAAAGCCTGGGACTGCCTGATATGGGTGGACAGCAGAACAGCCCCGGGAAGGCAGGGTGCGCCTGCTGTGAGGTTCTGGTACTCCCCATTCTGCCCACCTCCCCAGAGGAAAAATTATTAATTTTTCTCCTACTTCTGCTTCTTAGCTATACTTCAAAAACTCAGATCTATTCAAATTTTTTTCCTACCTCCTGATCATTTTGATCACCTTAAGTAGCTTACTTAATAATATGTTGAGTCTATGTAGAGACTGTTAAATTGGATTCTCTTAGCTTAATTTGATCCACCTCTTTTTTTGGATACCTGCCTATTGCTTGTTGAATGTCATGGGCAATTTACTTAAAGGTTACCACCTGGCATGTTGAGTAGGAACTATGCCTTTGATTGAACTCAGAGGAAGATTACGAATGAAACAAAGAAATCGATTGTTGAATCTGCTCCTTTTTTTTATAGAAGACATTACGAACCTTTATCTCAATAAAAAGAACCATTAAAGGTTGAGAAAAATAAAGAAATGCCACATAGAAGAGTATGTCAGCTGTGGCTATCAGTGTTGAGATGAAGAAGATGGCTACAAGTTTATTCATCCTAAGTTGAGACTTCAGGGAAAATGTCATTTTCATTCTCTCTGTAATACTGATCTATTTTAGAAACTCCACCTACTATATCAGTGGTTCTCAAAGTGTGCACTGGTGCGCCCTAGAAGATTTCCAAGTGTACCCTAAGGTATAACAGAGAAATATGTGTCTGTTGGGGACCAAAAAACCAACAGGGTTTAGACTTTTGGGGGACAGAAGTGTGGGAAATTGGCTGTAAGATGACAGTCTGCCCAACCCCCCACCTCACTTGCCTGAATAGGTTGCAAAAGGCTGTTAAGCTGTGGTGCTGGATTGTTTACACTACCCCCCATGTTCCCCAGAAAGACTGGAGGCAAGTTTCTTCTATCCTTTGTTTGGTGTAAAGTTAAGTTGATATGTATGGTGGGGGTTTTCTGCACTCAACGCAATTAAGAGTCAAAAGAGAGAAATTCTTTAATGTATTGGTGAGGAAATGAGAGTTTGCCTTTCAAATATATGTGCAAACATTGAAGAAATCACTAGGACTCATCAGGCTCATGTTTCTTATAAACAAGAATGAAAAAACTTAAAACATTTGCGCCGGAACCTGCTGAATTTACTAAATCTTACTAAGAATGCATTTATCTATATAAAAAGATAACTTTTTTGTGTTTATTTTATCTTTTAACCCCTCTTTTTTTATGAATTCTAAATAGCATAACTCAAAAAGTATAACATAAAAATGTTTTTTTAATGTCAGAATAAATTTAATTTTGTCGTTTTTATTTTGCTTAACTACCATAAAAGCATGCTTGGACTTTATATTTTTTCTTTAATATTTGACTCAATTATTATAACATATTTCTCAGAAATTTGCATATAGTGCACCTGCAATTATTTGTAGGATTTTAAATGTGCCCCGACTTCAAAAATTTTGAGAACCACTGCACTATATAGAAAGAGAGAGAAGAGGATCTGTGTATGTGTGTAGACTAATCCAATAATAGTATAATCAACATGGTATATTTTTCTCGTTAGATAAATAATTCAAGTTCATTGTAGAAGAGCCAAACAATACCTAAGAGTAAAGAAGAAAGTAAAAATTACTTGAAATTCTGCCAACCCTTAAACATGTAGGTGACCATACTTCTGCTGATTCAATAAATTTTTTTTTCTTTGTGACAGAGACTTAAAAAGAGACAGAGAGAGGGACAGATCGAGACAGACAGACAGGAAGGGAGAGAGATGAGAAGCATCATTTCTTCATTGCAGCACCTTAGTTGATCATTGATTGCTTTCTCATATCTGCCTTGACCAGGAGGCTATAGCAGACCATGTGACCCCTTGCTCAAGCCAGCGACCTTGCTCAAGCTGGCGACCTCGGGGTTTTGGACCTGGATCCTCTTCATCCCAGTCTGATGCTCTCTATCCATTGTGCCACTGCCTGGTTGGGCTGATTCAATAATTAAGACACTCCTCCTGGATTTAATGCTTGGCTGTTCAGATTTTCTTCCCTCTTTTCTCTTTCCCAGGATGCGTCTGGGTACATCAAGGGGCTTCGTGTGACCTCTGACAGCAGAGAGGCAGGCAGGGTTTTGTGGGTGAAGTGCAGAGCACATTCCTAGTAGCTGTGGCTGATGCAATGCTGTGAGAACACTCCAGCTCCCAGAAACCTCCTGGGCACACCCAGGAAGGAAGCTCGCCCGCTATAAGGAAGTGACTTAGCACCAACCACGCAGCTCCCTGATCTTTTCAGCCATTGGCTTTGAGGAACACATTGTAACACCCTATAGGCTGAACCCATGTATATAAGCTAGCTTACTTCCTGAATAAAGTGGATCTGTGTCACTGAACCTGGTCCCCGGAGTCGGGTCTTTGCATCTCTGTTGTCCTCACCCCTGGCAGGACTTGTCCACAACTGGTGCCCAACGTCGAGCAGGAACCTAACCGGCATCCAAGGGATGGGTGAGTGACCCTCTGCAATGGGAAACCTTCTCCCCCATTCTCGAGCCCTGCAGGCTTGCGCCCTGCACACCCTATTGCAGAGTAGGCAAGTTGAAGTTTGTGAAAAGGATCTCTGTACTTACTGGGAAATTCTCCTGGTCTCAATCCCTGGATTGAGGACACGCCCCTCTGGGACCTGGATACTTGGGCCCAAGCTCTCCGACACATTCGTTCGGCTGAGGTACATGGGGGACAAACCTTCCCTCTCGGCCTCAATCCTGCCTTATTGACAATACATGCCTGCTTGACCGGTGCTCCTGCTGGGGACCCTCCACTGGTCCCTAAGGTCCTACAGGCTACTCCTCTTTCAGAGGAACCCCTACCTCCATATTCGCTTCTGCCTGTAGAGAAACAAAAGGGTTGGGCCACCGAGTTTGATGGACATGCAGTGGAACGTGTGGAAAGGAAACTAGATACATTAGAAACCATGCCATCAGCTCAGCCACCTGAAGAAGTGGAAGTCACTAATTCCGCATTCCCTGCCAGGACTCAATGCCCCACCCCAGCCTCTCAGACGCCATTTTCTCCAACACATGTTCCTGCTGCAGAACCATGGGCCAGCCTATATGCCCCCATGTGTCTTTTCTCTTTCTGTCTGTCTTGTCTATTTTTCTGTATCTCTCGCTCTCTTTCTCTCCCCTGCCCCTCTCTCTGAAATGACACTGGAAGGACCCAGCCACAGCACAGTGGCGGGGATCACACCCTCTTCTAACAAAGGGAGGGGTTATGCTTGTGTTTTTCAGCCAATTTGGATCCCAGGAACCCCCAACCTGCTTGACAGGGTTTCTGGGCACCCACTGAATGGTTCAGTCTTTACCCGTCCAAAGCCACAGCCCTGGTCTCCTCCACACTGACTACTTCTGAGGGGAGGAGGTCCTCAGTGCTCCAGAAGAAGACCTCATGACTGGCATGCATGCCTCATCACCTGGGGGGATGTGGAGGCTTTGGCAGGGCGGGCCTAGAGAATTGTTCCTGATGGGCCCCCAGGCCCTGGTGCTCTTTTCTTGCTTATGTGTGCTGTAGTAACCGCTGACTCCCAGACACAGGCAGCAGCAGCCTGGGGCTCGAGCCTGGCAGCATAAGCTGGTGTTTTCAGTTCATCTTTGGAGGATGAGCAGAATTGGGTCAGAGTTATGATTTGCAGACACCAGAAGGTAAATGGCGGCAGCTGCAGCAGGAGGATGAACGGAAGCCAGGCTTCCATCACGGAGTAGCTGCTGAAACAGCAGGGAGTGCAGCCGCTGGTGGGTTCACTGACATTTTGGGACATAGGGGTGCATGCCATCATGCTCTCCAGAGCAGAGATGGAAATACTGACTGCCATTGCCACGTGCTCCTCTTTGGGACAGTGTAAGACCAGCCAGGATGGCAGGAATGAGGGGGGTGGCTGAGGCCTTGTGTGCATGAACTGATTTCCTGGACTATGACCAGAGTGGGCACTGGCTCCCTTGTTGGATGGACTTACGGATTTTGGACAATGTGAAATACCCTGATGGGGGTGAGGAGTGACTTAGCTGAAAGCCTTCCCTTGCCCCAGGAAACTTTTCCCATGGCTAGAAAGAAGGATGAGGACATTTTGTGCTTTTGGTATAGTGCTCAGAGACTGGTGAAATGAACCTTGGTAATTGTTGAAAATGTATGATTTGTCATGTTGTTGTAATTTGTGTAATGTGCCTTGCAACCATATGCAGTATGCAGCCCGCAGCAAGCCATTTGTTTCATGTTTAGATGCTGGGACCATTGTGGGAAGGGGGTGTGCATGGATTTACAGCCATTTTTTACAATAAAAATGAAACTGTTTAACGGCACCTAGAAAGTCTCTGTAACACAATGGGAGGGAAATGACATCCCAACCCCTAGTAGGAATCCCCTGTTTAAGATCTCTGTTCTATTTTCTAACTAGTCAAACATTACAGCAGGGGTCTCAAACTCGCGGCCCGCGGGCCGCATGCGGCCCGCCGAACAATGTTGTACTGATTTTTTTTTGTTTTCAACTGCAGTGAGAAAAGTGTTGCGTAACAGTTGCCTTTTGTAGACCTAGTGCGGCCCGCCAAACGGCTGTGATCTTGCTCTGCGGCCCACATGCTGAGTTGAGTTTGAGACCCCTGCATTACAGAATACTGCCTCATTGTTTAATCTAGCTAATCTATTAGCATATAGTATAATAGGTATTATAGTTGTTTTAGTTCTACTAGGAGTTCCGTTGCACAATGCGTAGCATCTAGAAGCTACAACAGCAAGCTGTCATTCATCAAGTCCAATTGGCCTTAATTAAAAGAGAAGGGGGAGATGTGGGTGGAACGCAGAGCACATTCCTAGCAGCTGTGGCTGATGCAATGCTGTAAAAATACTCCAGCTCCCAGAAGCCTCCTTGGCACACCCAGGAAGGAAGCTCGCCCATTAAAAGGAAGTGACTTAGTGCCAACCACACAGCTCCCTGATCTTTTCACAAATTGGCTATGAAGGACACGCTATAACATCCTATTGGCTGAACCCATGTATATAAGCTAGCTTACTTCCTGAATAAAGTGGATCCTCATCACTGAACCTGGTCCCCGGAGTCAGGTCTCTGTGTCTCTGTTGTCCTCATCCCTGGCAGGACTTGTCCACAGGGTTTTTTCCCCCCAGCTCCTCTGGTCTCTGTAAGACTGTTTTTGCCCATAGCTTTAGCTGCAATTAGTAGCTTGAAGGTGGAGGCTGATATCATTCAGCTATACATCTTTCTTGGCTCAGTTTCATTAGTATCCCCCAACCCCTACTGGGTCTGTGGACCCTTCTGAGTCTCTGCCATATCCTCAGTTTGGCTCCCTGGCCCCTACCAAGACAGGCCTATCACAGGCCCGCTGATACTCAACTAAGGTATTTTCCAGGCCGTTTGAGAGCCGCAAGTTGAATAGGTTCTGGGGATTTAATGCAGTGTTCTTCTACTGCCAGTCATTGGTTAACTCTTTCGTGGACCAGAAAGAAATTTTGATACGTAATATTTGTTCATTATACCTCAAACTGGGAGGAAAAGAGAATTTCTGCTACCTGTGCATAAAGAAGCAAAGGCAGCCTCAAGCTGATCTGTTTCCAAGCTCAAGTGCAAACCAATGCAAAATCCCGTGGCTCTTCCCATCATGTCCCTCCGCTTAACAGTGCCACCCTCTACTCTTGACCAAAACCTGGAACAAGGATAGCATCTGTTTCACCTCTGCCCCCGTGCTGTCTTGCAGGGCTAGAAAGAATGACACTGCCCACATCAGCCTTGCCCAGAGCCATTCTGGCGGGTGAGGTGAGAAGAGAGATGAACTGGCTTCCCGAGGAGGAAAACAGAATGCCTGCCACAAGGCACGGGTGCCAGGATGTCTTTGAACCTGAGGAGTGCCCCATGGAAGAGAGAATGAAAGGAGAGGGATTATTCCTCTCAGCTGATCTGGCTTTCACAGACTTCTTGAAGATGGTAAGACTTCTCCCTTACTGGTAGTTTTAAATTTGGATGTCTCCGATCCATTAAACCTGCTCCACTCTCCTCTCAGACAAGAGGAGATGCTCCTACTTTGTCCCTAAGACCCTATGGTCATTAGTTACGGTGGCTGTTTCTTAGGCACCTTGGGCAGTGTAGCGGTGATGATGGATGCTTGAGTCCTTTGTGCCCAGCTCCATGTATAGCACAGAGTGGGCTCCCCACAAATATTTGTTGAGAGAAGAACAACAACAAAAAAATCCATGATAGATAAATGCCATTCTCCCTCGCTAGACTAAGGTTTGTTTTGTTTGAAGGCTGAGGAACAAAGAAGATGCCCCTCAAGGTCACGGGTGAATCCGTGCGTCTGTGTACACATTCCCATGGCTAGACAGCAAGATATTAAAATCCGTCAACGTTCTCATGCTGTCCACCTAGCCGGCTGCTCGGCTCCGCACTGACATCCGTAAACAGGTCATTTGTATTCTTCTGTCACCTGCATTATTCTGAAGGAACATCCCTCAGGTTCACAGAAATTAGTTATCCCACAGCCTAGACAGATGATGGATAGGTGGCTTTTGCACTGCCCTCACTCGGTCTGGAAAATGCCAGATGCCGTTGGCCCTGCCTATGCTGTTGCTGCTCCTGATTAGAAAGCCTGGACAGCCTGGGGCTCATTCGGAGTAGGAGCACAAGAAGCAGACGTTTCTCCCCTAAGGGAGCTGTCTTCAGCGACCCAAAACTGCCACAGCACCCTGGGATAATATGTGACATCATTTCCACTCCCCACAGTCCCCTGAGAGAGAACCCCACAGAGTTGCAACCTTGGAGCAAGGAGGCTGCCAGCCTGTTCTCTTCGCTGTTCTCAGCGGGGTCTTTCTCTGCCTAATTGTCCCATTTGCTCTTCCTGTTGTCTTTGAAAAGCCTGGCATTCAAAGCAGAAGTAATTCTGTTCTAGGATGTTGCAAGGGAGCAACATTTAATCTACCTGCTTTTGAATTCTGAAATCCACTTTGCTTCTTTGTTTAAATAAAAGCAGGGTGTTGTTTGTGTTCTTTTGATATCTCCCTTTTTCCCCTTGATGCTTCAGGCAGAACTGTCTGTATTTACTATTCCTTCAATGAAGATGCAAAGGACACTCAACTTTCTTAATATTATCCAGTTTCTAACACCCTCAAGCCACTGGACAAACCTGGTCATAGCAATGAGGGCACAGTGGGACACAGGAGATTTGCTCAGGAGACATGCTTACACCCTGACCCCTTCTAGAGCATATGGTGAAAAAATATCTGTATTTCATCCTCCATTCTCATCTTTTGTGCCTTAGACCACACCCCAGAAGGCAAGCTTTACTGTATCATTTGTTGATACGCTAAGGAATATGGTATTTTATACATCTTTTAATATAACATCAGCAAATGTTCTTTTCTTGTTTGTTGTTCCAGAATCCACAATGCCCACAGAAAAGTGGCCCTTCCGATGTTTCACGTTTCTTACAAATCGATACTCCCCTCTGCTTGAACACGTAGCTTGTCTCTTCAGATGATTTCACATCGAACATTGTGTTCCTTTGTCAAGGCTGTCATAATGAAATACCACAGATTGGGTGGTGTAAACAGCAGAAATCTATTTCTCACAATCTGGAGGCTAGAAGTCCAAGATCAAAATGTCAGCAAATTCGGTTCTTCTGAGGTCTCTCCCCTTGGCTTGCAGGTAGCTGCCCTGTCCGTGTGTCTTCAACACAGCCTTTTTTTTTGTGCTTGTGAGTCTGTGGAGTCTGTGTGTCCAAACTTTCTCCTCTTATTACAAGGCCACCAGTCAGATTGAACAAGAGCCCATCCTAACATCTTCAGTTTAATTTAGACGCCCCTTTAAACGCCCAGTCCCCCCAAACAGCCATATTCTGAGGTACTAGGGGTTAGGGCTTCAACATATGTTTGGAGTAGGAGAATATAATTCTGCCCAAAACAAACACCTGAGGTTCTTTCCTGAGCATTCTTTTGTGCCCGCCACTGTGATAGGCATGCATGCTCTTGTTTAACCCTCACCGTGATCTTGAATGGTAGTATTGATTATCTACCTGGTCAGATCTTTAATCCAGCCCTACCCATCCACTGGTCATCCACTGTCAATGGAAAATTCCCAGCAATAGACCTTTCTCTGAGCCATGCCTCTCACTTTGCCTCTCTGGTACTCCAGTCCTATCCTTCACCCGTGACGTCAGGCTCCACAACCCAGCCTTCCTACATGCTGTGTGTCCTGGGGTTGCAGGTTCCAGTTCCTTCTCTGCTGAACCCTGTCCAGTAAGAGTTGCTTTGTAGATGAGAAAAATGAAACAAAAGAGACCAAGTGACTCCTCCAAGCCCCAGGTGTGACAGAGCCATGATTGTGGCTGCTGACTCAACTCTGTCCCTGCTTTCTTTACGCCACGCAGCCCTGATCAGAGGTTTTTATTTTATTTTATTTTATTTTATTTTATTTATTTATTTTAAATCAAGTGAGAGGCATGGAAGTGGAGAGACAGACTCCCACATGAGCCCCAATTGGGATCCACCCAGCCATTCCCATCTGGGGCTGATGTTCTGCCCATCTGGGGCCACTACTCTGTTGCTCAGCAGCCGAGCTATTTTAGCACTTGAGATGAGGCCATGGAGCCATTTTTAGTGCCTGGGGCCAACTTGCTCATTTGAGCCATGGCTGCAGAAGAGAGGGGGAAAGAGAAAGAGATAAGCAAGAGGGGGAGGTGGGGAGAAGCAGATGGTTACCTCTCCTGTGTGCCCTGACTGGGAATTGAACCCAGGACATCCTCACACTGGGCTGACACTACCGCTGAGCCAACAGCCCAGGAAGAGCTGATTGCCCCCATCAATGATGAAGTCAACTGGAATAAATAACACCTCTGCTCAGAATTCTCAAGACTCATCAGCTCTTTACCACAAGTATTCTAAATAAGCCCAATCAGCCACGTCTGCTAAATCCACTAACTTGTCAGTTGGAGACAGAATAATTTCTTCTGTTTCTGGTGACCAAAACTGCTTGCCTCTTTTAAGAAGAAGCATAGGGGGGAGGAATTTTATTTTCATCTGAATGTAGTTATGATTCTATTGACCTAATGTTGTTTAAGCTCCTTGGGACTCAGTCATTGAGGTTTCTGATCTTGGTGAAGGTCAAACTGTTAGTCAGCATCTGTCATTTCTACACGTGATTCAGAAGTTTTCTTCCTGAAATGCCACAGCTCTTGCCTTTGATTTATAATGTTCAAAAAAAAAAAATATTCTGAGTATGTCTGATTAGTATACTCTTTCTTGTTTATAGCTAAACTGATTATGCAAGGTTTTCTTTCATGATAAATTAGAAGTTTGCCTTGGATCTGACTGTGATCTCTATTCTTGGGGGCTTCCTGAAAGTTCTTAGTAATGGATGAAGTGGTTGGGAATCCAGGCTCTGTGACAAACAAGGCATCCCTCCCTCTTGCTCCTTTTTGCATGCCAGAGAAAAGTGCCTTGGGTCCCCCGAAACGGAAAAGATAAGTTAAGTTTGATTTTGGTTGTGCCTGCTGGTTTCTGTTTGTGAAGAATTCCTTCCTCGTTTGTGAGCTTGTGTTTGGCAAGGCATGATTTGTGGGGCCCTGTGTATTTGAAGAACATGATTTCTTCCAGAGAGTATGTACATTTCCTTATGTAGGAACATTGCTATCTTGGGAAAATTTTTATGTTGATTTCTCATCTTTGAGGTTCTCAGATGCCATCGGTAGTATACATTCAAATTTGAAATGTGGGAACACAGGCCTAAGTTCTTTAGAGAGAATTATTATTTTTTCCACCATGATGCTAGCCCTAGGCAGATAAGAGACCTTGTCATCTCCCTGGACATATGGATGATGTTCTTCTAACCGACCCTTTTATGGAGGATTTATCCCTCCAAGAGTTTCGGCTTCATGAGAAGGTCATTCCTTCTAATCCTCTTGCCTCATGTGAGCTCAAGACCTCAAATCCTTTTCCTGTGTGACTACTGGAGCCCATGTCCCTTGGAAACTGAGAAATGTCCTTATACTCCGTACAGTCACAACACCAACTTGTGTTTGCTGCTTGGTTATAAGTCTGTTTTTTTTTGGGGGGGGGGTGGCTTGGGGATGTATAGTTCTTAAGAGATATTTATTATATTTTCCCAGAATTTCTACTGTTTTTTAAAGAAGAGAATGTTTCCAGTTATTGGTAGCATGTACTACATTGCCAGAAAATGATGTGTCTATTGGGTTTTCTACAAAGATAATCATATTTTCTGTGTCAGATGACAATTTTACTGCTTCCTTCCAAAAATATGCATATTTTTCTCATGGCTTAATTTGCCAGGACCTTGTTGTAAACTTAAAGGCAATTTTATGATTCAGAATGATGATAACTATAGATTTTTAGTAGAATTATTTAATCAAATAGAAAATTCTCTTCTAATCCCAATTTTTAAAGATTTTTTAAAATCAGAAATAAGTTTGAATTTATTGCATGCTCTTCCTGCATGTGTTAAAATCACTTTATTCTCCAATAATTATTGGATTTTGATAATCACATTGATAGTTTTCCTAAAGTTGAACTATATTTTTATTTCTGACATCAATCCAAATGATCATGATATTCCCTCCCCAATCTTTTGTTGTAAAAAATGTTAAACCTACAGAAAGGTAGACAGTAATAATTCAGTAAGCAACCGTATATATTTTATTCATGTTTGTTAATGTTTGACATATTTGATATGTCTTTCTTTTTTCCTTTTGCTCATAACACACACAAACATACACACATGAGTGACAAGTAGGAGAACATGTCATCACAAAATATGCTACTTTGGCACAGGATTATTTTGAGGTGAAGGATATTGAGAATAAGCAGATAAAAGAAAAGTTCACTGTCCCCCCTACTGTACCAAAGAAGACATAAATTTGTAAAGGTATCCCCTATATTCTCCATATCAGTAATCGCTAGAGAGACCTTAGGCTCCTATGAGCCAAAGACAGCACTGGAGGACTCTACACAAAGCTTGCTAAAACTATCCCTTATCTACTATTAATTTTTCCATATCATGATCTTCTCACAATTTACCTGGCTCAAACTCATTTTTCTTCTTTTTCTCGTTACTTTTCTAAAAATGTAAGCCCAAGTTTTAACCACCCTTTTGAGTTAGTCATTGCTGAGTGCTCCCATGTGTGCACACAATGTGCATGTTAATAAACTTCCATTTGTTTTTCTCTTGTTAATCTGTCTTTTTTTGGTCTAATATATGAGTCCATAGCCAAAGAATCCAAGACAAGTGCAGAAAAAAGATTCTTTTTCTTCTCTGCAAATACACATAATATATTTTAATGAACTCTTCCAAAATAATTTCTAGCTACTTTAGCACATATCACCTAAGAAAAAAGAACATTCTCCAATGAAACAAAACTATTCTCACTCAAGAAATCTTACAATATTCTATATGCCATTGTTTAAAAAGAACATTAAATATACTCCCTAATTTATATTTCAAGCTCCAGATATAAATATAGATGAAGCATTGTTGTTATGGCAAGCCCATACTGGTCACCGACGAGAATAAAATGCAAAAAACAAAAACGTACGTTTTGATAAATGGACCTGACACTTCAGTGGGAACAATGTGCCGATATGGCCTTGGCTTTGGCAAGATGTAGGGCACTGATGACTCTAAGAAGGGCTGCTCTAGGAGAGAGGGGAAGACAAAAGCCTTACTGGAGTGGAGGGTAGAGAGAAAACAATGGGAGGAGTTGGCACCAGTGAGGCCAGAAACCCCTTTGAGAAATTTTACCATGAAGAAGAGCAGAGACATGAATGGTGGCATCTGAAGGACATAAAGTCAGAGCGGTTCCCTTTTTCTTTCAATTGGTTGATAGAAAAGTATGTTTACATGTCAACTGGAATGATCCAGTAGAGAAAAATATATTAGTAAACAAGTAAAAAGTAATTATATAAATGGAATTTTTGAGAAAGTGAGTGTATATGTAGTAACTGGAGTCTAGTGTTAGCTAGAGGAGGGGCATTTCTCTCATTGTAAGATGAAAGCAATGAGAAGATGGGGCAAGCATGGGGTGGTCTGTGGGAGAATGGAGTTGCTCTAAAGCAGACATCAGCAAAGTTTTTCCTTAAGGGGCCAGACAGTAACTATGTCAGACTCGGGGGTCCATGCTCCCTCTGTTTCAACAACTCAACTCTACCACTGCACCATGAGAGCAGTCACAGACAACATGAAAATAAACAATGTTGTAGATGTTGAAATTTGGATTTTCATGTGTTATGAAATAATTTTTCTTTTGATTTTATTCCCAAAACTTTATAATATGTAAAACTCATATTCAGTTTATAGGCTGCACAGGAAAAAAAGCTTGGGACCACATCTGACCTGTGGGTTATAATTTGTAGATGTCTGTTTCACATTGCTTTCAACTATTTTTCTCTTAGGCGCGAACCAGGTCTGTCATCAGCTGAGAGTATGGAAAATATGGGAATGAAATGTTAAATTTTGAGAGGTGTTGAAAAAGGCCAGAGCCATACTGTAGTTAAAATGGTAAAAACAGATTTTAATCAGGAACTATCGCAGTAGGGGAAAAGAGAGCTCAGTATAGAAGTGAGCTCAACACCAAAATAAAAAGAACAAGTGGAATCCATACCCAAGGACAACATTTGGGCTGTACTAAGGTTCAAGAGATAGAAAATTACTAAGAAGATACATCAAGAATAACGGAGTTCTTGCTAAATTGACCTAACAGGATTTTTGCTGAAGGTCAGCTAGGGTGGTCATGTGTCACTGCAGAACAATGGAGGATGAGATATTTGATCAGGTACTGAGGGTGATCAGATATCAAGAATGAGAGATCTTTACTAAACTGACTTATCAGGATTCTTACTAAAATTGGGCTCTGTAGGACTGAGGACAAGGCTCCAGGATGAGGTCTAGTGGAGGAAAGGCCTAGAGGAGCCTAACCAAAGTTTAGTCAGGAGACAGTCTTTGTCAGGGGAGAAGAGAAGATAAGAAATAGTCATTTTGATGTGTGGTAGATAAACCTTATTAAGGCTTTGTAGTAGTACTATTTTTCCAAATCAGTTGCCTGGTTGAGATTTGTGGTGAAAAAAAAGAAAAACTTATGGTGAATCTATCAGTAATGCTGAGTGATTTTCTCCAGGCTCTGTCAGCTGATATGGTGTAGATCGGTGGTCCCCAACCCCCAGGCTGCGGACTGGTACTGGTCTGTGGGCCATTTGGTACCGGTCCGCAGAGAAAGAATAAATAACTTACATTATTATTGTTTTATTTATATTTAAGTCTGAACAATGTTTTATTTTTTAAAAATGACCAGATTCCCTCTGTTACATCCGTCTAAGACTCACTCTTGATGCTTGTCTCGGTCACGTGATATTTATCCATCCCACCCTAAAGGCCAGTCATTGAAAATATTTTCTGACATTATACAGGTCCATGGTCCAAAAAAGGTTGGGGACCACTGGTGTAGATCAAGAGGAAATGGTTCCTTATAAGTTACCAGATTGGATGTGGTTGAAAGCATTCAGAGGAAGAAGAGAGACACAAAACATTTAACAGTATTCACTCTGTATTAAAATTTTAACAGTATTCACTCTGAATCTGAAATAGCTGGAGAGGAAAGTTAGGACATTATATCATATTATTTAGAAAAATGTAGTATTATTGCAGGTCTCTGTGATGTCAGATTATTGGAATGGAGTTAGAATATACTAGAATACAGAAGTTGAGAATCAGAAAGAGAAAAATTTTCTAAATGATAATTTAGAAACAGTGCCATTGAAAAGATATGGCCATGAGCTCCCAGGCTGAAGGGGGGTTGAATTAAAAATTATTAGAGCTAAAATTATCAAGAACCTGAGAAGTGTTGAAAGTGGATTTAAAATCACAAAGTTAGATAATCCAGAGCTTTGGGAAGTCATTGGTGAGTGTGGAAAAGGCCTGCCAGGGGTGAGGACAATGGAGACGCAAAGACTCGACTCCAGAGACCAGGTTCAGTGATGCAGATCTACTTTATTAAGGAAGTAAGCTAGCTTATATACATGGATTCAGCCAATAGAATGTTACAGTATGTTCTTCAAAGCCAATGGCTAAAAAGATCAGGGAGCTGCCTGGTTGGTGCTGAGTCACTTCCTTAGAGCAGGCAAGCTCCCTCCTGGGTGTGCCTAGGAAGGTTTCAGGTGCTGGAGTGTTCTCACAGCATTGCATCAGCCACAGCTGCTGGGAATGCACTCTGCACTCTACCCACATTTCCCCCTTCTCTTTTAACTAGGGCCAGTTGGACTTGATGAATGACAGCTTGCTGCTGTTGTCTATATGGGCAGGACAATCCCAGGGTGGGGAAAAGCAGCCCAGATGTGGGAGTCCACCTGGCGGTCATATAGCACACACAAGCAAGAACAGAGCACCAGAGCCTGGGGGCCCGTCAGGGACCATTCTCTGGGCCCACCCCGCTAAAGCCTCCATATCCCCCCAGGTGATGGGGTGTGCACGTCAACCACGAGGTCTTCTTCTGGAGGGCTGAGGACCTCCTCCCCTCAGGTGTAGTCGGTGTGGAGGAGGCCAGGGCTGTGGATTTGGATGGGTGAAGACTGAACCACTTAGTGGGTGCCCAGAAACCCTGTCAAGCAGGTTGGGGGGTTCCTGGGATCCAAATTGGCTGAAAAACACAAGCATAACCTCTCCCTTGCGTTAGAAGAGGGTGTGGTCCCTGCCACTGTGCTGTGGCTGGGTCCTTCCAGCATCATTTCAGAGAGAGGAGGAGGGGAGAGAGAGAGTGAGAGATACAGAAAGATAGACAAGACAGACAGACAAGTGAGGGGAGAAAAGAAAAAAGACACATGGGGGCATATAGGCTGGCCCATGGGTCTACAGTGGGAACACATGTTGGAGTTAAAGCTGGAGTAGAAAATGGCGTCTGAGAGGCTGGGGTGGGGCATTGAGCCCTGGCAGGGAATGCGGAAGTAGTGACTTCCGCTTCTTCGGGTGGCGGAGCTGATGGCGCGGTTTCTAATGTATCTAGTTTCATTTCTGCACGCTCGGCTGCATGTCCATCAAACTCGGTGGCCCAACCCTTTTGTTCCTCTACAGGGGGAGGCGAATACAGAGGTAGGGGTAAGAGGAGAAGCCTGTAGGACAGGGGTCCCCAAACTACAGCCCACAGGCCGCATGTGGCCCCCTGAGGCCATTTATCCAGCCCCTGCTGCACTTCTAGAAGGGGCACCTCTTTCATTGGTGGTCAGTGAGAGGAGCATAGTTCCCATTGAAATACTGGTCAGTTTGTTGATTTAAATTTACTTATTCTTTATTTTAAATATTGTATTTGTTCCCATTTTGTTTTTTTACTTTAAAATAAGATATGTGCAGTGTGCATAGTGATTTGTTCATAGTTTTTTTTATAGTCCAGCCCTCCAACAGTCTGAGGGACAGTGAACTAGCCCCATGTAAAAAGTTTCGGGACCCCTGCTGTAGGACCTTAGGGACCGGCAGAGGGTCCTCAGCAGGAGCACCAGCTAAGCAGGCGCATATTGTCAGTAAGGCAGGAGTGAGGCCAAGAGGGAAGGTTTGTCCTTCATGTACCTTGGCCTAACAAATGTGTTGGAGAATTCAGGCCCAAGTATCCGGGTCCCAGAGGAGTGCATCCTCAATCCAGGGATTGAAACCAGAGAGAATCTCCCAGTGAGTACAGAGATCTTTTTCACAAACTTTAACTCACCTACTCTGCAATAGGGCGTGCAGGGCTCGAGCCTGCGGGGCTCGAGAGTAAGGGAGAAGGTTTCCCATTGCAGAGGGTCACTCATCCATCCTTTGAGTGCAGTCGAGGTCCCTGTTCAAGGTGCCAGTATGTGGACAAGGCCTGTCGGGGGTGAAGATGATGGAGACACAAAGACCCAACTCCAGAGACCAGGTTCAGTGACGCAGATCTACTTTATTAGGGAAGTAAGCTAGCTTTTATATACATGGGTTCAGCCAATAGAATGTTACAGCATGTTCTTCAAAGCAATGGCTAAAAAGATCAAGAGCTGTGTGGTTGGCACTGAGTCACTTCCTTATAGCGGGTGAGCTCCCTCCTGGGTGTGCCTAGGAGGGTTTCAGGTGCTGGAGTGTTCTCACAGCATTGCATCAGCCACAGCTGCTGGGAATGCGCTCTGCGTTCTACCCACAGGTGAGGAGGGAGATAGGGTAATTAAGGGACTATATTTGAAGCAAATTAGGTGTGATTAGGGGTTTTGAAGTAGGCTGATATTCAGTTTAAGGGAGCTAGTGAATGCTTTTGTTTGTGTTTTCTTTGTTTCCAAGAACACAAGAACTCTTGCCTGGGTTCTTAACACAACATCTTGTTATCAAATGCAGGTTTGGCTGCCTCCCGCAATGAACAATCAATAATCCTGGGACAGGTGCTGGTGGAAAGAAGAGGTTTATTCAAGAGGTGGCAGCCTGAGGACTCCTGTCCTCAAAAACCCATCTTACTCTTTTGGTGCAGGCAAGGGTTTTTATTAGGAGGGAGAATGAGCAATAAATAGAACAAAGGAGTTGAAAGCAGCGGGTTGAGAGTTCTTTGCTAAGGGGGATCAGAACAGTTTATTCAGACGAATGAAGATAGCAGATCACACGGAGTTGGCATATCTGAAGGTTGAACTCTACTTCTTTGGTTGTTACAGGAACTGAAGCTTGTGAGTAATTTATAAACTAGAGGTTTTGGTCTATGTAACATATGCCCACAGATTCCCACATCAGTTTATCCTCTTGGCCTTGAGCGAGAATCAGAACTCCAAGTCTCAGGATGGTGGGAGGGAGGAGAAGGGGGGCCAAAGTGGCATTATATAGCTCCCACTTCTGCTTATTCTTCTTGTTCTGATTTTACCCCTTGATGTGGGTCAGCTGGAGGGGAACAGGTCCTTCAACTGTAATGAGAACTTGGCTAGAGGTGAAAGCACAGGATTGATTATATACCTTTGATTTGTTACAGAATAGATAACCTGTCATTACCAACTGGCGATATTGAATCATAGTTATAAGAGCAATAAACTGGATTTAACATTTTTATAGAAATTCTTTTATAAGTTTACCTTCTTAGTAGATTCTTGTTTAGCTCTATTTTATGGTCAGTCAGACTAATATTAGTAAATCAATAATATAGGATGTTATTCCCAGTAACAATCTGGGCATGTATTTATTGCTTGTTCTTAGGTGAATTCCTTTATGAAATAAATATTCTAAGTGAAATGCATTTCTCTGAGTCTAGTTAAGAACTATTACACTGTCTTCTGGTTGATCATATTTCCTTTAGGGTCACAATTCTTTTTAAATGTGTCATACAAAGGAGTGTACTTCTTAAATTCCCAAATAACTCCCCCAAAATAGTTAAGTGCCCTGTTTTCATAAAATTCAAGCTAAAATTCAAAGTAAAACATGTAAAACATAGTTTAGCTGCATACCTACATATTATTGGTAAAATGTGTGACTTGGCCTTTGACCTGCCTCATAAAAATCAATGAGCCCTAGCAGGCCTGACCTGTGGTGGTGCAGTGGACAAAGCATCGACCTGGAACACTGAGGTCACTGGTTCAAGTCACATATGGAGGTTGATGCTTCCTGCTCCTTCCCTCCTTCTCTCTCTCTCTCTCTTCTCTTCTCTCTAAAATGAATAAGTAAAATCTCATAATAAAATAATAATAAGCCCTTGCAAATGCAAAACATAGAAAAGTGGGGAGAAATCATTTTCTCTCTGGGTTGAAACCACATGGCTTCTTTTGGTGGTTGGACACTAAAAATCTCCTTGAAGAAGCTCTTTGTTTTACAGTCACACATCCCAGGACAACAGTTGGATTATACAACATTCACCCACAGGCTTGGATGAGTCAGTGTGTCAGACCACCCGCAGTGGGCAGTAAACACAGGCTGGTTGATGTTGGGTCTAGACGAAGAGAAAACTGAGCTGGTTAGTGGTCAGAGTCTAATATCTGCTAAGAGCATGAGAGGGGACATTTGAGACAAGGATCAGATTTATAATGATCAGGAGAAAGAAAATTGTTTATGGAAAACAGATGAAATGAGTATTTTTTAAAAACAACAAAAATGATGAATTACCACAATTGACTTAAAAGAAACAAAACCTTCATAGACTAATAACCATTAGAGAAGTCATATTCTAATAAAATTTCTCCCCTACCTGCTCGCCCATCCAAATGTATACCAGGTTTAGTTTACAGGCAAATTTTTGCAGATTTACAAAGAATGGTTAAATTATAGCTTATTTTAAAAAGTACATAAAAATATAAATAGAGCCAAAGCTATCTGACTTATTTTTACTACCTTGATAAAAAACAAACAGACAAACAAAAAAAAACTTGAAAAACACAGTACAAGAAAATAAAGTTGTAGGCCAGAAAATTGACTCTAACAACATATTACAAATAATCATCATAAACTAATTGGTGTGTTAAAGAATGAAATGATAGTTCAACATTAGAATTACTGACAATATAATGTTCCACATTACCTGGAGATTAACAAAGAAGAACCACATGCAGAAATAAAACATTTGATAGGCCCTGGCCGGTTTGCTCAGTGGTAGAGCGTCAGCCTGGTGTGTGAGAGTCCCAGGTTCGATTCCCGGCTAGGGCAAACAGGAGAGGCGCCCATTTGCTTCTCCACCCCTTCCCCTCTTATTCCTCTCTGTCTCTCTCTTCCCCTCCCGCAGCCAGGGCTCCATTGGAGCAAAGTTTACCCGGGCACTGAGGATGGCTCTGTGGCCTCTGCCTCAGGCGCTAGAATGGCTCTGATTGCGGCAGAGCAAAGCCCCAAGATGGGCGGAGCATTGCCCCCTGGTAGGCGTGCCGGATCCCGGTCAGGCACATGTGGGAGTCTGTTTGACTGCCTCCCCGTTTCCAACTTCAGAAAAAAAAAAAAGTAAAAAAACAAACAAACAAAAAAACATTTGATAAAAGTCAGTATCAATTGATGATAAATATGGTAGCAATAAAAACTCTTTGCAAACCAAGAACAAAATAGGATTTTCTTAACTTGGTAAAGGATATAAAATAGCTAAAGTAAACATGATTTTGAATGGTCAAGTATTAAAATGTATTCTTATTAAATTCAGGAATAAGATGGGATGCTGGCTAACCCTACTGTCATTTACTATCAAAGTGTATGTCCCAGTCCTTCTAATAAGAAAGAAATAAAATGAAAGGTATGAAGATCAGAAAGCAAAAATTAAAACTGAAACTGCCATCTCTGTATATTATTGGTAAAATGACTTTGCCTTTGACCTGTCTCATGAAAATCAATAAGCCATTGCTCCAAAATATGGCATCTGTTAAGTAGCAAATTGAGAGACTACATGGGCAAAACCACTTGCTGAAAGAGAGCTCAACAACACACGATATTCAATAATGTTACACCGTCGATTACAAATGAAAAACCGTAATAGAAAAAGTTACATGATTTTTAAATACTTTTAAAGTTTTTAAAAGTATAAAAAATAATGTAAGTCCTTTTCAAGAGCTAGTCGAAAGGATGGCTTGGATGAGATTTTAAAAAGATTAACATCACTGCGGAGAAAAAGGGGAACCAGAAGAAAGTTGAGTCAAACACAGCAATGTTTTTAATAATTTACTCTATACTGCTCACAAAATTAGGGGATATTTTATTGCTTCATATTCATTTCGAAATATCCTCTACTTTTTGTGAGATCAGTATACTATTGGTCTATGTCCTAGATTTTGGCTTTTGGAGCAGTTTAGTTATGTTAATTCTAATAATTCCCACCAACAGATCCTTCTGATTGGTATATAATTCCTAGTCATCTGCTTGGATACTCCTCCTACATCCGAGCTCCTTGAAGGTCTGGCTGTTGCCTCACAGTATTTGACACATGGAAGAGGACGTGGCACATCTTTCTCTGTTGAATGGCTGGCACTTGGGAAATAAGATACTTTGTGTACAATTGTTATATATATTTAATTTAATTGGTTCCCTAACAAAATAGATTTGCTAAAAATGCAAAATTGCCTTGGCCAGACTGCTTGGTTAGTTAGAATGTCATCGATAAGTGTAAAGTTCCAGATCGATCCCTGGTCAGGGCACATACAGAAGCAGCTCTGTGTTCCTCTCTCTCAAAAATGAATCAATCAATCAAAAAAAAAAAAAAAAAATCCAACCACATGACTTGGAAGATCTCACTGGCTTTATTAAACGATTCATGAATTGGGCAGCATCCTGTTCACCAACTAGAAGGGTGCTAAGAGGAGTTGTACAAAATGGAAGGTTTTCATAGGAAGAAGGGTGGGGCGATGGAACTGTTAACAAAAGAAAAAAAATGATTGTTTGGGGGGAGGCCTGAACATATTTCCTTTGGCAGAAGAAAATGGAAAGGGTTTATACCATACAGATTGCCTCTTCTTTCTACTGGGGATGGAGAGGGCCCACTGGACAGATTACTTACTTAACTGGTGCTTGACCAGAAGATTCCAGATTGGTTGATTAAGATAATATTTCTCAAAGAGGTTGAAACTGCAATTAGATCGGGTATTATTAAATCTAGGTTTGGCATCATGGGCTTTTAGCACGAGTGATGGTGTTTTGGGGGGCCTGTGGTTTTCTTTTTAATAGATTGAAAGTATTTTGTGTGGTGCTGTAGCCTGTGGAGGGCTGATACTGTAACTTTTATTTCACGTTATGATACTGTAATTTAAAAGAAGATAACTTCTAGCATTCAAAAGAGACTACTCTGCAGAAGCTTTAAGCCAAGGACTCAGAGTGTTTGTGATGAAATGCACTTTCCCTGGAAAAGGCTGAGTAAGATGGTACTTCAAAATAACATCGCCCACAGGCGACCGCAAATACGCCCATTCAAGGATTCTGTGCAGGCCCTTATCACTTGGTCTGAGAATTGCAAACTTAGTCATTCATTTGGAACCTTCTCTCAGGCTTTTGTTTTGAAGTAATTAAACCAGGATTGGGTTTCCTACTCCTTCTTTCTTCCTTAAATGATCTCTCTCGGTTGCTTGTGATAGAAGAAGATTGCCTTTTACAAACCCACTCACTCTCAGAGAGGGAGCCTCCCAAGAAAAGACACCGAGTCCCTGCACTGCCTTGCCTGTCCCTGCGGTTCCTATGGCTTTGCTGGTGTCCTAATTGATTGTCTTATTTCTTTATGATTCCTTTTCTGTCCTAAAAAGATAGTAACCAACCATGCCTTAAATTTATTGTTTTATATTTATAATTTTTATAATTGTTTTTAATTTAAAATAGTTTTTTCTTCTGTCTTCAAATAGAATCTTACCTAGAAGCCTAACATAAATAACCAGATTAAAGGGCTGAGTTTCTCTGGTTGATGTGTGTGTGGTAGGAGATATAAGGGAAGGCATGTCTCAGCATTCTCAGCATTCTGCTACCGAGGCTGGTGGACCAAACTTCAAAGCCGCTGACCTGTGTTATTACCTCAGCCCTTCAAACCATATTGAGCAGACTTTTTTAATTCAAATGTTCCAGGTACATAAATTGAAACAATACAACTGTGGTCTTTCACCTAATAAGTAGCAGAGCCAAGACGGGGGCCACTATTCTTTCCAAAAAGCCTAGTGCTATTTTCACAAACATAATGGATAATCACAACCTGAGCAAAAATGAATTTTACATATGAAGTAAGTAATGCCATATGCATTTTTATTAGTGATTATACTCATCAATATTTTCTTCAATTAAAAATTTATCCAACTCATGAAATACATTAGGGTGCATCTTCTCAATGGACAGCTTTGCAGTCATTAAAAATAAAAATAATGTCATTGGCTCTGGATGGTTGGCTCAGTGGTAGAGCACAGGCCCAGTGTGTGAATGTCCCAGGTTTGACTCCTGGTTAGGGCACATGAGAAAAGTGACCATCTGCTTCTCCGCCCCTCTCTCTCCCTTTGTCTCTCTCTCTCCTTCCTGCAGCCATGGCTCAACTGATTCAAGTGAGTTGGCCCCCAGTGCTGATGATGGCTGCATGGTCTCCACTTTGGCACTAAAAATCGGTTAGTTGCTGGACAATGGAGCAACACCCCAGATGGGGGCTTACTGGGTGAATTCTGGTAGGGACTCATGTGGGAGTCTGTCTCTCTGCCTCCCCAAAATATTTTTCAATGTTAAATGAGAAAAAAAAAACACAAGACAACAGTGTTTTACATATAGTTTTTAGTGTGCTATTATTTATGTAAAAATGTATACATGTATATTTGTATGCATTTGTGTATATGGGTATGTCCAGAAGATAATGGAATAATACACTGGAAACTGTTGATACTAGTTCTTTCTTGAGAAATGTAAGGTGACTAAGGATTAGGAATGGGAGAGAGAATTACTTTTCAGCTGTATCACTTGGTACATTTGGAATTTTGTACCACCTGCATTTAAGCACAATTTAAAAATAATTATTTCAGGCCCTGGCCGGTTGGCTCAGTGGTAGAGCGTCAGCCTGGTGTGTAGAGCGTTGGCCTGGCATGTAGAAGTCCCGATTCCTGGCCAGGGCACACAGGAGAAGCACCCATCTGCTTCTCCACCCCTCCCTCTCTCCTTCCTCTCTGTCTCTCTCTTCCCCTCCCGTAGCCGAGGCTCCATTGGAGCAAAGATGGCCTGGGCACTGGGGATGGCTCCTTGGCCTCTGCCCCAGGTGCTAGAGTGGCTCTGGTCGCGGCAGAGCGACGCCCCGGAGGGGCAGAGCATCGCCCCCTGGTGGGCAGAGCGTCGCCCCCTGATGGGTGTGCCGGGTGGATCCCGGTCGGGCGCATGCAGGAGTCTGTCTGTCTCTCCAGGTTTCTAGCTTCAGAAAAATACAAAAAAAAAATTATTTCATATAAAAACTTGATCTATGACAATATTTTTTAATAAGGCTATATTCTGACCCTCAACCATATCAGTTCTCCATGATATATTCTCATGTCACTGTGTACCATATTTAATTTTCTCACTGTAAGGCCAGTAGCCATGGCCTTCATCACAGCCACCTGGACCACACAGTTCGCATTAGATTCGGATAGACAGTAATGAAACAATGGAGCCAAGAACTGGTGGGCCATCATCTTTAATCCTAGCTTGTACCCGGCGGGCAAGTAAAAACACACACTGGGCTCCAACACCCACTCATTCAGTGCTCACAAAGCTACTGACTTATCCGAGTTTCCTAGAATCAAAGGTTCCTAGCTCACCAGACTTATTCACCTCTGTTCCCCATCTCCTTCCTTCTCCCTGCACAAACTCTGCACAAACTGGCTTCTCTCTCAGCACTCCGCCATCTTGGCTGCTTCTCCTGGCCAAAACCTGTAATCCAATATACAAACAAGGAAGTCTCTGATACAAAGTCACTTATCTGAGGCATAATGGGACTCCTCATAAGAGTGCACCACCCCACATCAAAAAGGGTGGGAAAAGCTTAGTCCTAAAACCAAGCCCCAGGCTATAAGGATCCTGCCTGCCCACAACCCACCCCCAACACACATTAATACAATCATGCCCATCTCAAGCAATCACCTGGGCAACGGGCTTCCACATGGGCAGCACCATCTTTAACAAACTGAGCACAATATATTTTATCTGCCCAACAATCTACCCCTATGCTCACTTTACTACCCACAATCTATATCACCGGCATCCCTGTGCAAGGAAATTAGGCACATTTCACAAATTACAACAACATGACAAATCATACAATTTTAACAATTACAAAGGTACATTTCACCAGTCTCTGAGCACTTTGCCAAAAGTGCAAAATGTCCTCGGCCCTCTTTCTAGCCATGGGAAAAACTTCCCAGGGCAGGGGAGTGCTTCCAGTAAAGCCACCCCCCCCATCAGGGTATTTCATATTGTCCAAAATCTGTAAGTCCATCCAACAAAGGAGCCAGTGCCCACTTCGGTTGTAGGCCAAGAAATCAGTCCACACACATGGGGCATCAGCCACCCCCCTCATTCCTGCCATCCTGGCAGGTCTTAATTATGCTGTCCCAAATAGGAGCACGTAGCAATGGCAGTTAGCATTTCTATCTCTGCTTCGGAGAGCATGATGGCTTCCACCTGTATGTCCCCAAATCGCAGACCTACCAGGGACATAGAAGGTACTCCTTGCTGCTGGGCTCTCACCTTCTGGACACTGTGGATTGCAACTTCAGCCTGATTCTCCTCATCCTCTAAAGAGGAACTGAAAACATCAGCTCCTGCTGCCAGGCTCAAGTCCCGGGCTGCTGCCGTCTTCTGCTCAGCAGGTCTTGCAGCCCCAGCTCCAGTCTTAGCCCCAGCCTCCCGCAGCTGATGGCTCTCCACAACATCCAAGGCAATCTGCAACTCATGAACCTGCAATTCCTCCTCCTGTAGCTGCTCCATTTCCAGGCGAATCTTGCAAACCTGGTCGGGCTCCTCCTCCAGCTCCAAGGTCAGCATCTCTTTCTCTCACGTTTGCTCCAGCTCCTTCCACTGCTCGGTTTGCAGGTCCCGGGCAGCCTCTTCCACAGAGCTCTCAGTTTCCTCACACATGGCTGTAAAAGTCAGCCAGTCTACAGTCCCCAAAAGGACAGCCATGGGGAACCATAACAGCAGCCAGTCCTCTACTCCACTGCTCAAAGGTGGTGGTGGCTCCATACTCATCTGTATCAAATCCTGCCACAGACTACACCAAATGTAAAGCCAGTAGCCACGGCCACCATCACAGTCGCCTGGCCCATGTAGGTTCGCATAGATTCAGACAGACGGTAATGAAACAATGGAGCCAAGTACTGGTGGGCCGTCATCTTTAATCCTAGCTTGTACCCGGCGGGCAAGTAAAAACACACACTAGGCTCCAAAACCCACTCATTCAGTGCTCACAAAGCTACTAACTTATCCGAGTTTCCTAGAATCAAAGGTTTCTAGCTCACCAGACTTATTCACCTCTGTTCCCCATCTCCTTCCTTCTCCCTGCACAAACTCTGCACAAACTGGCTTCTCACTCAGCACTCTGCCATCTTGGCTGCTTCTCCTGGCCAAAACCTTTAATCCAATATACAAACAAGGAAGTCTCTGATACAAAGTCACTTATCTGAGGCATAATGGGACTCCTCATGAGAGTGTACCACCCCATATCAAAAAGGGTGGAAAAGGCTTAGTCCTAAAACCAAGCCCCAGGCTACAAGGATCCTGCCTGCCCACAGCCCGCCCACACCACACATTAATACAATCATGCCCATCTCAAGCAATCATCTGGGCAACGGGCTTCCACATGGGCAGCACCATCTTTAACAAAGTGAGCATAATATATTTTATCTTCCCAAGACTCACCAATTTGCAATAATTTAATTGTTTTGTGATTAATCAGTTAATCTCTTTCACATGACTGTAAACTCCAGATGGTCAGGACCATGTCTATTTTTGCTCTTTTTAATCCTATCAGGAAAAATTGTCTAATGCTGCAAATGGGTAAAAGATTACTGGAATCCTTTTATTGTCTTGTGGACCCTCCAAAGAGCAGCTAATTCTCTAAAGGTCCACATCTTTGATTATTTTTCAACTGAAGAAGCTATTTTAGAGCTCTCTATGGGTGGAAGTTAAGTTTCAAAAAACTGACAGTTATGCACATGATTCTTTGGCTAGGAATTCAATAAGCTTACACCTTATTGAAAAGGTAATACCCAACACATTAATTATATTTTATTGCCATATAGGATATTAACCAGTCTTGTCCCTACTAGTCAATTACTTTCGGCATTCTTGATTTTATGTATGTCATGTATTTTATGTATGTCATTATATATAATATATAATATAAGTATATATTACAAGTATATAATAATATAACATAATGCATATAAATAATAGATCTATTTTTTTTTTGAGAGAGGCAGGGGGAGAAAGAGAGGAAAATCCAGTTGCTCCTGTATGTGCCTTTGCGCCCTGACCATGGACTGAACCGTAACCTCTGTGCTCCAGGACGATGCTCCAACCAACCGAGCTATCCAGTCAGGGCTTAATTTTTTTTTTTTCAGGGACAGAAAGTGGAAGAAAGAGAAAAGGGAGGGGAAAAGGAAGCATTCATTTGTTGTTCGCTCCGTCGTACATTTATTGGTTGCTTCCCATGTGTGCCCCGACTGGAGATTGAACCTGCAACCTTGTCTTTTCAGGACGACTCTCTTAATCACCTGAGCTAACGGGCCAGGACATAGATTCACTTTTCAAATTCACCCTCAAGACAGTTTTTAATATTGTCAAGTCAGAAACTGGAAAGATCTGAGCTGTTCCCTTACTTGCAGATACACCAATCTCTGACTAGGAAGTCACACCTATGTTATTCACAGCAACAGTGGGGGGGATAGCCTTGGTTCCTCATGGCCCACCCTTCGTGGGGGATGTGTGTTGAGAATTAGATGGTTACACCAATGCCTGCAGGAGGTTGTAACACAGGATTGAAATTCCAAAGGTATGAAGCTCGGAGCTTATACAGGAGCTGGAACACCCACCCCTCTCCCCTATAGAGAAAGAAAGTGAGCTTACTTTTTACTCAGAATGTAAACAAATCTTCTCTCAGAGGAAGGATGGTATCTACCCTGAAAAATTGCTTGCCAACATTGCTTCCCTCACTAATGAGTTAAGGAACATCTTTGACATCTATTCCTTTTATAAATACAGGCACACCTCGAAGATATTGTGGGTTTGGTTTCAAACTGCTGCAATAAACAGGGATCACCATCAAGTGTCATAACCAGTTTGCTGGTGGAGGGTCCTGCCTTCAATTTTTAAAAGATTTAACATCTGTAAAGCACAATAGAGTGAATGGCAATAAAATGAGTTCTGCCTATGTACAAAAGTCTACATTTTAGCTTTTTGAAAATTACACATTGTTGGGCAGATAAAATATATTATGCTCACTTTGTTAAAGATGGAGCTGCCCACGTAGAAAACCATTGCCCAGGTGATATTAATGTGTGTTGGAGGAGGGCTGTGGGCAGGCAGGATCCTTGTAGCCTGGGGCTTGGTTTTAGGACTAAGCCTTTCCCACCCTTTTTGATGTGGGGTGGTGCACTCTCATGGGGAATCCCATTTTTGCCTCAGATAAGTGACTTTGTATCAGAGACTTCCTTATTTGTGTATTGGATTAAAGGTTTTGATTTCTACACTATAAAATGGGGACAGACTGATAGCTTGCTCTCTCTGGGTGCCTGAGATTAGCATTAGAGAGGAGAGCAGAGAAAGGCCACGTGGAGGAGGCCTGGAGAAGCAGCCAAGATGGCAGAGTGCTGAAGGAAAAGTCAGTTTGTGCAGTTCATGCAAGGAGAAGGAAGGAGATGGGGAACAGAGGTGAATAAGTCTGGTGAGCTAGAAACCTTTGATTCTAGGAAACTTGGATAAGTCAGTAGCTTTGTAAGCACTGAATGAGTGGGTTTTGGAGCCCAGTGTGTGTTTTTACTTGCCCGCCAGGTGCAAGCTAGGATTAAAGATGATGGCCCACCAGTTTTTGGCTTCATTGTTTCGTTACCAACTGTCTGAATCCATTGCAAACCTGCATGGGCCAGGCGGCTGTGATATTAGCCATGGACACTGGCTTCACACACATTAATAATCCCAGTGTCTTACCTTGGTCGGCAAACTGCGGCTCGCGAGCCACATGCGGCTCTTTGGCCCCTTGAGTGTGGCTCTTCCACAAAATACCACGTGTGGGCGCTAACTCGATAAGGAATGTACCTACCTATATAGTTTAAGTTTTAAAAAAAATGGCTCTCAAAAGAAATTTCAATTGTTGTACTGTTGATATTTGGCTCTGTTGATTAATGAGTTTGCCAACTGCTGAAGATGTTCAATAAGTGTTTATTGAATAAATAACTAATAAATGAATTAAAAATAATCCTTTAATGTTTTTACTTTCAGAAAATGCTTATGGAACTTTAATAATTTACATAACATTATATTCCCAACACATCCTTCTTTTAGTCCGTTTTTTACTGGTAGGACTTGTGAAGTAAACATTATTAATTGAATTACTTAATTCTATAAACAAGTTTATCTCACTTTGCATATCATGTACTGTTTGCCTTCATTTCTTTTCAAGAGATTAACCATTAACCCTAACACCTCTTGTACCAGCGAGCAATAAAGAGAGCTTGATGACTGTATATGTTGTTTTGAGAAAGAAAATAAGTCTAAACAGGCAGGTTCCAAATTCCCTTGATGAGAACCCTTCTGTTGGCAAATAAGAGAAAATCAAATCAAACAAGTCTAGGCCAAAATAAAAATATATTATTGGAGGGATAACGAACTACGTTGCTGAATTTGAGGGCAACAAAGCAGCTGAACCTTAGGAAACAGAGTCAAGATGGCAGTGCTGCAGGGAACCCGGAGGCCTCTCTCCACCTCTCGTTTCCGCCCCTCTCCGTGCACATCTGCTTCATTACTCGCTGTCTGACTGCTTTCTCATTAGCTGCATGGCCTGCTAGAAAATGGCTGGTACCCCCTTCTCCCACGGAACGGTTACTTATTGCAGACCGGAGACTCCGAAGGAAACAGAACTCTCGCTCCCTCAAGCTAAGGAATTGCTTTCCAATTCCCAGGGAAGAGATGGATTGCCCTGCTGTGCCAGGGCCCCAATCAATGAGACCAGAGGACTAGGGGGGCGGGGACGACACTCCAGAGGAATGTGGCAGCTCCTGCGGTGCCCTGTTGGGTAGCAGCAAAGGAGGGTGCGTCTAGAGAAGTATATCGTTAGTCAGATTATTTCAGTAAGTGCTCTCCAGAGTAACTTTTCAAAACAATTTGTGAAAAAGGAGAGCATCAGCCCGGCAAACTGCAAAAACATCAAAGAGGGCAAAGGCACAGTCTGGTCATTAAGAAAGAGAAGGGAGAATGGAAAGTTGTGAGAAACAGAATAAATGAGACTCAGAGGGAGAATGGAGGAGGTGGAAATTTTCCAGTGGGGTGATAATGATGCCTGCATTTTTCTAGAGCTGTTTGGAAGGCTAACAAACAGCGTTGTAAAAGCGTTTTGTCATCTCTTTTATTGTTCAATAGAACTTTCTGCAGTGACGACAATGTTCTATATCTGCGCTATTTAATTCATAGTCCATTAGCCATGTGTGGCTAGTAAATGCTTGCAATGTAGCTCATGTGACTGAGAAACTGAGCTTTAACTTTTACTTAACTTTCATTAATTTAAATTTAACCACATGTGGCTAGTGGTTACCATAGTGGATAATGCAGCCTTATCCAGAGGGACAGAATATACAGATTACAATGCAATTCCACAAATAAAAATAGAATTCTCACTCACAGACTGCAGCAAGCTGCCTAAGAAACCAACCCTCTCATCTACAATAACCAACCCAGGTGGCCAGCCTGCTCTGCATCAGAGACGCAGGAAGCCAGACTACTATGTCCAGTAACAATCAGGAAGCCAGAGGATCATCTCTGTAACATGTTGGCCCCAAATGGTCAGGATTTGATTAATAACTGACAGCTTCACTAATTTTTGTCCTTACTTCCAATTTAGGACCAACCAGAGAAAGCCAAATATGTACCCTTTAACCAATCATGTACGATGAAAGCTTCTCCACTCCTTTGCCTGCCTGTGAGTAGCTGCCAAAATGCAGGTGATGGTGGCTGCCTCCTCTGCTTAGCTCCAATTATCCTCACTCTATGGGGACATGCATTCAATCGTCTGCTTATATGTATTACATTTGCCATTTACAAGTGTGTAAATTAGGGTTGTCAGAGTTAGAAAACAAAAATATAAAACACCCAGTTCAATTTGAACTTCAGATAAACAATGAGTTGGTTTTTTTGTGTGTAAGCATATCCCATGCACTATCTGTCCTTTTGTGCTTAAAAAAAAAAAAAAAAAGATTCATTGTTTCCTTAAAATTCAAAATTAAATAGGCACCCCGTGTTTTATCTGGTAGCCCCAGTATAGATGCTCTTCTTCCTAAGGTGTGACTACGTCCCGTATACAGCCTCGCTCAGGACAGGTTTTAGGTAGGGCAAAAACTTGAAGGAGGGCCAACAGAACCAGATATGTTTCCAACAACCTGCTTTGTCACGTTCTCTTTCCATGGGTGGAAGGTAAGAGTCACGGTGAAGATAAAGAAGAAAGCAGGGGCCCTGGCCGGTTGGCTCAGCGGTAGAGCGTTGGCCTGGCGTGCGGGGGACCTGGGTTCAATTCCCGGCCAGGGCACACAGGAGAAGCGCCCATTTGCTTCTCCACCCCCGCCCCCCCTCCTTCCTCTCTGTCTCTCTCTTCCCCTCCCGCAGCCGAGGCTCCATTGGAGCAAAGATGACCCGGGCGCTGGGGATGGCTCCTTGGCCTCTGCCCCAGGCGCTAGTGTGGCTCTGGTCGCCGCAGAGCGACCCCCCGGAGGGGCAGAGCATCGCCCCCTGGTGGGCAGAGTGTCGCCCCTGGTGGGCGTGCCGGGTGGATCCCGGTCGGGCGCATGCGGGAGTCTGTCTGACTGTCTCTCCCCGTTTCCAGCTTCAGAAAGAAAGCAAAAAAAAAAAAAAAAAAAAGAAGAAAGCAGAGGCCCTGGCCAGTTGGCTCAGCGGTAGAGCATTGGCCTGGTGTACGGGGGACCTGGGTTCGATTCCCGGCACATAGGAGAAGCGCCCATTTGCTTCTCCACCCCCCCCTCCTTCCTCTCTGTCTCTCTCTTCCCCTCCCGCAGCCAAGGCTCTATTGGAGCAAAGATGGCCCGGGCGCTGGGGATGGCTCCTTGGCCTCTGCCCCAGGTGCTAGAGTGGCTCTGGTCGTGGCAGAGCGACCCCCCGGAGGGGCAGAGCATCGCCCCCTGGTGGGCAGAGCGTCGCCCCTGGAGGGCGTGCCGGGTGGATCCCGGTCAGGCGCATGCGGGAGTCTGTCTGTCTCTCCCCGTTTCCAGCTTCAGAAAAATACAAAAAAAAAAAGCAGACTGTCTCTCCCTGTTTCCAGCTTCAGAAAAAATGAAAAAACAAAACAAAAAAAAAAAGAAGAAAACAGAGCAGGCCCTGGCTGGTTGGCTCAGTGGTAGAGCATCGGCCCGGCGTATGGATGTCCCAAGCTCAATTTCTGATCAGGCCACACAGGAGAAGTGCCCAACTGCTTCTCCACCCATCCCCCTCTTGCTTCTCTCTCTCATTCTCTTTTCCTCCTCTCCTGCAGCCAAGGCTCAATTAGAGCGAGTTGGCCCTGGGCACTGAGGATGGCTCCATAGCCTCTGCCTCAGGCACTAAAAATGGCTTCAGTTGCAACTGAGCAAATGCCCCAGATGGGCAGAGCAGTGCCCCCTAGTGGCTTGTGGGGTGGATCCTGGTCGGGGTGCATGAGAAAGTCTGTCTCTGCCTCCCCTCCTCTCACTAAAAAATAAATAAATAAATAAATAAAGAGGAAAGCAGAGCACTGGTGAGGTCCGCATTTGCTTGGGTTGGACAAGGGTACCAGAATGGACAGAATCCCCAGGAGACCAGCCTGGTGGCCCATGGCATCTGTGCTGAGTAGGACACCAAGGGAGATTCTGTATCCTCTGCAATCCTTCCAGGGACCCAGAAATGCAGTTCGTCTCACTGAATTTGTGTAGGTGTCTGTATCTGCTTGTCTCCTTGGTCCTGCCTAAGCAAACCTACAGAGCTCACCTGTTTATCAATAATTTTTATGAGCACCTGCTATACACCAGACATTGATAAGAATTTTGCTGAAAATAAGACAGAAATAAATGTCTCTGCTATTAGTAGATCTTATATTCTACTCCAGGAAAAAAGATAATGAACAACAGATAAATGATTATATATGTACCTGATAGTAACAAATGATCTGAATCAAAATTAAGCAGAAGAAAGTAGATAAAGTCCATGCCAACTCTTCAAATAATCAAAATGATGCGTTGATAAAGCAAAGCTGATTTAATCGCTGTGATTTCAGTGCTGAAAGGGATAGTGCTACCTGGACAGTTTCAGAAGCGCCACGAATGGAGAGGAAAAGGTAGGATGTTTAGGGAGTCTAGTATAAAGCACACTTTTCCACGTCAGGCCTGATTGGAATTGTACACGGAGAGGCTTGGGTTTGGAAGAGAGCTTTGAAGAAGAAATTGTGTTTGTTGAGCTTAGTTGAGCGATCCATTGTCTTGAGAAGAACGAACTTAATTAAATAAAATCTAGTGATGTTTGGAAAAAGGGATATGGGGACACACCTAAAATAAACAATACTATTATCAGCAAGTTAATTTTCCCGGGTAGGAGTTTCCTAGGCTGGTGAAACCCTATTGCTATAAACAGTGAGCTCTGTGGTTGAGAGCATTTGAGGGGCTGGCTATTTTACTTAGAGCGGTCAGGCAAGGTCTCTCTAGTTCAGGGGTCTCAAACTCAACTCAGCATGTGGGCCGCAGAGCAAGATCACAGCCGTTCGGCGGGCCGCACTAGGTCTACAAAAGGCAACTGTTACGCAACACTTTTCTCACTGCAGTTGAAAACAAAAAAAAATCAGTACAACAAGCACAATCGTACATGCAGTTTACTCAGTGTCACAAAACGACCAGAAACTGTAGTTCGCATCACAACTGCTGTTAACTAAGCTAATATCTAGCTAGGATGCTAGAGAAATGAAAAATACAAGTAGGCCCCTAGGCTTACTTAATTTTATCCAAAATATTTTGAACTTCGTGGATTAGTCTGCGGGCCGCACAAAATTGTTCGGCAGGCCGCATGCGGCCCGCGGGTCGCGAGTTTGAGACCCCTGCTCTAGTTGATGACATTTGAAGAGAAGTTTGACTGATGTGAAGGGTGAGGCATAGCAGTTCTGGAAAAGACCATTATGGAAAGGAGGTAACAGAAAGGCTAAAGCCCTGGGATGGAAATGGTGTCGAGTGGTTAAGGACCAGCAAGAGAACTTAGAAGAGCGTAGTTAGCAAGAGAGAAATTCCCTTGGAGATACAGTCTGGCACCAGCTTGTTAAGGACCTTCCCAATCCTAGAAAAATGTTTGGATTGAATCCTATGTGATATGGGAAGG
This sequence comes from Saccopteryx leptura, assembly GCF_036850995.1. Classification (NCBI taxonomy): domain Eukaryota; kingdom Metazoa; phylum Chordata; class Mammalia; order Chiroptera; family Emballonuridae; genus Saccopteryx; species Saccopteryx leptura. The sequence goes on along the minus strand of NC_089505.1, from coordinate 20,757,106 downwards.
ATTTAATGTTTTTCAAAAGACCAGTGATCTGACTAATAGGGTTAAAGGACCACTTTGACAAGAAGAGCACTTAGGAGACTATGGCCAGGCGGTCCAGGTGGAAGATGAAGTGGCTTGGTCTTCAGCTGTAGCTCTGGAGGTGATGAGAATTCACTGAGGTAGAGATACAGTGGAAAGTAGATAAGCTGGATGTGGAATGGGAGGGGAAAGGGACTTAAGGGTAACTCCTGGGTTTTTTGGCCCAAACAACTAGGTAAAAGGTTGTGTCATGTCTTATACACTGCATTGTGTTCCTCTCAAATTCACATGTGGAAGTCCTAACTCCCTCTCAATGTGACTGTATTTGGCGATAGTGCTTTTAAAGTGGTAATTAGGTTAAATAAGGCCATAGAGGAGGGCTCTAATCTGATAAGACTGGCATCCACCTGAGATCTCTTTCTCTCTGTGCCCGCACATAAAAAAAAAAAAAAAAGTCATATGTGGACAAAATGAGAAGGCAGCCATCTTTAAGCCAAAAGAGAGCTGTCACCAGCATCAACTTGATCTTAGTTTTTGGCCTTCAGCACTGTGAGAACATCAATTCCAGTTGTGCAGGCCTCCCATAGTCTGTCATGGCGGCCCTAGCAGGCTAATGCACCGTGTAGTGGGGTATAGAAAACTGTGGGAGGGGCAGATTTGGTGGGTGAAAATGTGGGCTGAAAATCAAGAGTTCTCCTTGTGGAGATGTGCAGGGCAGTGGCTGGTTACAGGGGTCTGAAACTCCAGGTAAAGGCTGTTGAAATACAAATGTGGGAGTCAGCAGGGTATGGCTCAGAGACTTCGTTTCCCTTTCTTCCCGACACCATTACCACCAGCCTCCCACCCTACCTCTTCCATACCTACTGCTCTTCTGCCATTTCTCATCTGCCTACCGAAGACTAGTTTCTGAAAAGGAAATCTCCTCTGGACCTGGTGTTAAATAATGCTGAGTTCAGGTGCCATGTCTAACATTTTCCATTTTACCAGGGAGTCGTGGGCACCCTACTTGCTTAACCTCCACTCCTTCCCTGAAATAAGAATAAGGATATTTGCCTTAAAAGGTCACTGTGATATAACAATATAGGAGAAAAAGGATTATGAAAGCATTTTATAAAGTGACTATTTCAATAAGACTACATGGGTTTGTTGGTATTATTCAATTACATTCTGGTGCAGTGAGTTAATTTCCTTAGGTGATTGCATATAAACTGTAGAAAAAAAAAACTTGACACATGAAAAACATGTCTAATACAAATCATTTAAGAGAACCTCTGTCTACTCTCCTTCCCTGAATCTCTTCATATAAATGAGTGATCTAACTGCAGATAAAACTAGTTTATCCTCAATTTTCTATGGAGAGGTTCTGTTTCTGTTTACAAAAGAGACTGCCTTGTTCTAGAAGAAATAATACAGACTGTAATGTAGAGTAATAGAATCACAGGATGTTAAAATAAAAGAATCCTTAGACATAGTTCCAAGGATGGCAAAATTACAAAATGAATACTTGTCTCCTTTCCATTGGCCATGGAAAACATTGCTTATCCATTGAGTATACTTTTCCACTAAGCCCTTTTATGGCCTCAAAAAACTTTTCTTTTTGGTACTCATATATCTACTACTGTTCAGTTTTAGTGGTTCAATTTCATTTCTCCACTGTGATTTTAGTTAAATGTTCTCATTCTACAGATGGAGAAACTGAGACCCTGCAAATTGCTTTGTCTAACAGTCTGTTTAATGTTTTTAGTTGCTGCCCAAATTATCCAAGCAGAAACCTGAATGTCTATATGTGTAAAATAAATGTTCTTGTTATGACTGTGCATGTCATCCTTCTAACATCTTTCCTCCTGCTATACATATAGATGATTATTCTTTTGAAGTTTTTTCTTTTCTTTCTTTTATCTTTCTCTCTCTCTCTCTCTCTCTCTCTTTCTCTGTCTTTCTTTCTTTTTTTTATTTTAAGTGAGAAAAGGGGAGATTGTGAGACAGACTCCCACATGTACCCTGGGATTCACCCAGCAACTCCATCTAGCACCAATGCTCCAATCAGCCAAGCTATTTTTAGCACCTGAGATTGACACACTCAGAGCAGCTGAGCTATCCTCAGTGCCTGGGGCCAACACTTGAACCAATCGAGCCATTGGCTGCAGGAGGAGAAAAGGGAAAGAAGGAGGGCAGGGAGAAATGAGAAGCAGATGGTCACTTCTCTTATGTACCCTCACTGGGAATCGAGCCTGGGACATCCATATACCTGGCTGACACTTTATCCACTGAGCCAACCAGCCAGGGCCCCTTTTTTTCTGATTGAAGATATCCCTCAGGAAGCTGAAGATACATTTCATTTAGTCAGTCTTTTTGACCAACATTGGCAGTACTGAAGCACAGTCTTATGAAAGTAATAGCTCTTGTCTTTGCTTAAGTATTAGTTATGTGAATAAAACAAAAGTAAGGAGAGGAATAACTAGGTACTTGTCCTCTTTTGTTCAATTACTGCATTATGACCAGCTCTTCCATTCTTAAATTTCTTTTAACTTCTGAAAAATGCAGTCAGAGGGTTTCTTCTCCTTTGATCCTCTTAAGGGCAGTGATGCATTAAGGGACGTTATCCTGTTTTAGGCTGCCAAAATTAACATACCACTGGGTGCTCTTCAATGTAACATCCTTCCTACAATATCTTCCTTTGACAGGCATAAGTACTTGAAGCATCCACAGGGGCCTCTTAATGAAACTTTCTGTGTTTGGGGCCACTTTTGTTTCATTTAATTAGCTGTCTGCCTGAACAGCACATGAAGACAGAAGACAGTTGTCCCTTTCCACAAGGAAAGGAGAATGCAATTAATTTATAAGGATGGACTAAACTGAAGGTGTTAAAAGGAGAAGAATCACTTTCCTTTTGGATAAAGTAAGCCCTCAATATACAAGTACCCATGTTATAGCATTTTCCTTATCATCTAATCTCACCTATGAATTACAAATTTTTCATCAGATTATTGTTATAACACAATGTTAAAATAGAACTTTTCTTATCTCAGTTTCAATTGATTCTTCCTCTAAAGTGAATTGTAAGTCAGGACATCCTGTTTGAATTTACTCTTTAACCACATTGAAGGACTAAACAAGTGTTCAGTTATTGGACATAAAGAGAATCTGGAGAGGATTTCATTGGAGAAAGCTACCCTGTTGAGTCTGCCCTACCTAATAAGGAATCATCTACATACAGGGGACAATTGCTTCCTAATCCCAACTCTAATGAAAAGAACCTTAAGGAGATGATGCTGACAGCCTGGTAGGGAATCTCTGCAGGTGCCCGATACAGATGAGTGAAGCTTGACTCCTACGTGAGAAAGCTAACGTAGCTTGTAGCGTGGAAATGTGCTGTGTCTGGAAAAGAACTACCTTTTATTCAAAAGAAGATTTGAGGGTGTAAATATTAGGGACCAAAATGTGGGACTTAGACTGATAATGTCAGCCTGCAGTAATTTTAAAAGAAGAAGCTAGTTTAGGAGGATTTCCAATTATGATAGTATAAAGAAAGTGGTACATTCTCTCAGACAAACTGGACAAAATTTTAAAAAGAAAAATTATTTCTGAGGTTTGGATCACAGAGCCAACATTGTGTGGAGCACAATGTGACAAGCATGAATTCTAAAACAAAACAAAACAAAAAGTGTGTTTTGAGTAAGAAGAGCAGTGTTCTATGGGCTTTTTGCTTGGGCTACTCTCATTTGCTTCCACCCCAGTATGGCTAGCAAGAAGTGCAGTTTTATTAGTTTTGAGGTGGCCACTAAACCCAAAAGCTTTATTTCCAGAAGAGGAAGAATCAATTTGAGGCAGGAGGCAAAAATCTATAGCCATGTCAGCTAAAAGTGAAAAATTTGTTAGGAAGTAAATAGAGATAACCGTAGCTTTGCTTGCTCAAGTTTGTGGTCCTGGACTAGGTCCTGGATGAGGAGGTCCTAGATGAGAACAAGCTATTGAAGGACTGAGATTTAGCTCCTTATACATCCTTCACCTACTAAGAAACTATGTTTATGCCAGCTTTATCATAGCATAAAGTGTAAGTCAAGGGAGACTTGAGAACTTGCTACAACTTGGAATGTATTTCCAGTCCACATACAGATCAATAAGCAAAAGGCCTCAACCCAAATTATTGGCAGTTCACCAAGCTATGCATCCACTCAGATAACCCCTAAGAAGCCAGGCAAAAATAAAACAAGAGTAAGAAAACTGAACAGAGAGATCATAGGTGTACATTATGGGTAACAAACATGACAGTTTACATCCAGGCAAATAAAAGCAATTCTCAGAAATATAACACATAATCCAGAGTTGCTATAATAGGTTATCTAAAATGTCAAAATTTCAGCTAAAAATTATAAGACATACATTGCAATAAGAAAGTGTGACTAGAACTGAAGGAAAAAAACAAACAATTAATTGAAATTAATCCTGGATAAGAACAAGTGTAGGCTTTAGTAAACAAAGACTTCAAAGAAGCTATTATAAGCATGCTCAAAAATTAAATAAAAATATTATGACACTGACCCAATAAACAGAAAAACAAGACAAAATAAAGACTAAAAAAATAAAATTCTAGAATTAAAATTTTGAAAAAGAAAGATGAGAAATTCACTATAAATCTTTAAGAACAGAGAGAAAAAAAGATGAAAGAAAAATGAATTCTATGGGGTAATATCAGTATATCATTATATATATACTGGACCTCCCAAGTAAGAAAAGAAGAAAAGGCAGAAAAAATATTTGAAAAAATAATGGCTGAAAATTCCCCAAATTTGATAAACAATATTTATTTACAACAAACTCAAGAAAGCAAGTAAAATAAACACAAAACACCTACTTCTAGGGGGAGACAAGATGCACTGGAGTAGGCGGACGTACCAACATCTACCTCCCAGAACCAAAGTGGATTACAAACTAATTTTAAGAACTATCATCTGGAAAAACCAACTTTGGACTAAACTAAGAGGACTCTTCAACCAAGGAACACTGAAGAAGCCACACCGAGACTGGTAGGAAAAGTGGAAACACGGAGAGGGCTGCCCAGCTCCCCGGAGCAAACGGCAGCAGGGAGAGACTCGTGTGGCAGGAAGAGAGTTTAGCAGAGGGGGAAGGGTCCTGAGCCCCAGGAACAAAGCCCCAGCCTGCAGCCCCAGAGCCCAGAAGAGGCGTAAGGACAGTATTTAGCTGGAAACAAGTCAGGATACTGTTTGTGAGAAAGAGTCTGATTTCTCAGACCCAGGATCCTTCTTAAAGGGACCGCGCAGAACATCTCTCTCACAACCACTCACCTGGGGCTCCTGGGGATGGGGAGAGAGGAGAGGGCCAGAGTAACAGGAAGAGAGTGTAATCTAGGAGGCACAGGGAGAAACATTTTGGGAGATAGCCACCCTAACCCCTGGGACGAGTCACTCCCCAAAGCTGAAGTGAATATTTCCCCCGGAAACAGCAATACCAGCAAAGAGAAGCAGGAGAGCAGCCAAACAAGCTCCCCTGCGGCACTCAGAGAAGAGTCGCATAGAAGGAGGGAGGTGTTGGGTCTACAGTAGTGAGTCTTAGGGTCCGAGCTGCAATGCCCCCACCCACTTGGCTGAGGGCTCACTGGAGGGCGGGTGGAGGCAGAAGACAAAAGCGCGGTTCCACTGGCAGGGGCGGAAGCCAGCTGGCCACCACTGGGCTCAGGTGTGAGCTCAATCTTGCCCGGCTGGGGAGAAGGGGGTGTGCAAAAGTGGTCAAGCTCAGCTGCTGGCAGCCTGTAATCCAGCCTGTGGGAGAAGGGTGGGAACCCCGGATAGGTGGAGACCAGCCCCTGAGCAAGGGTCAGGAGCACAGCCTTGCCCCGCCCATGCAACCCAGGCCTGCGGTCTGACTTGGTAGCCGGCTCCTCCCGCGGGGGTGGAGCCAAAAGCCCAGAAGAGGCAGAATCCCGCTACTGAGCTGAGCTTGGGCATGCAGTCCTGCCCGGCGGTAGAGCCAAGGCTAGCAGCCGTTCCTTGAGTGGGCTCCTCCTGCAAGGACAGGGCAAAAGCCCGGAAACAGGTGGGGACCTGCAGCTGAGCAAAGGTGCTCAGCAGTGCCCTCAGGACTGAGCATAACGTCACACATGGGGGCAGGGCAAAGGCCAAGGCCACCAACACTTGTGCACCCAAGTGCGTGACCACAGCCGCTCCTGTGAAGAGAAAATGCGGAGGCAGAGAAATACAACACAAATAAACCAAGAGAAATCCCCAGAAAAGGACCTAAGTGAATCAGATATAACCAAATTACCAGATGCAGAGATTAAAATAATGATTGTTAGGATGCTCAAAGATATTAGAACAACTATAGATGGCCATTACGAAAACCTAAATAAAGAGATAACAAATATAAAAAAGGACATTGAAATAATAAAAAAGAATCAGTCAGAAATGACAAATACAATATCTGAAATAAAGAATACAATGGAAGGAATTAAAAGCAGGATGGATGAAGCAGAGAATCGAATCAGCGAGTTAGAGGATACAATAAATAAAGGCACAGAAGCAGAGCAGAAAAAAGAAGAGACTCAAAAAGTCTGAGGAAACTCTAAGAGAGCTCTGTGACAACATGAAGAGAAATAACATCCGCATCATAGGGGTTCCTGAAGAAGAAGAGAAAAAACAAGGGATAGAGACTTTGTTCAAACATATCACAGCGTAAAACTTCCCCCAATTAAGGCAGGAAAACATTTCACATGTTCAGGAAGCACAGAGAACTCCATTAAGGAGAAACCCAAAGAAACCAACAACAAGACACATCATAATTAAAATACCAAAGCTAAAAGATAAAGAGAAAATATTAAAAGCTGCTAGAGAAAAAAAGACTATCACCTACAAAGGAGCCCCCATAAGGATGACTTCTGACTTCTCAACAGAAATACTTGAGGCCAGAAGGGAATGGCAAGAAATATTCAAAGTAATGCAGAACAAGAACCTACAACCAAGACTACTTTATCCAGCAAGGCTATCATTTAAAATTGAAGGAGAAATAAAAAGCTTTACAGACAAAAAAAAAAAACTCAAGGAATTCACTGCAAGCAAACCAAGGCTGCAAGAAATGCTAAGGGACCTGTTGTAAACAGACCAAAGGAAAAAAAGAATATAGCAAAAGAGGAACACAGTTTTAAAGAAAAAAAATGGCAATAAACAATTACATATCAGTAATAACCTTAAATGTTAATGGATTAAATGATCCAATCAAGAGACATAGGGTAACTGCATGGATAAGAAAACAGGACCCATACATATGCTGTCTACAAGAGACACACCTTAAATCAAAAGATGCACACAGACTGAAGATAAAAGGATGGAAAAAAATATTTCACGCAAATGGAAATAAAAAAAAAAGCTGGGGTAGCAATACTTATATCAGACAAAATGGACTTTAAAACAAAGACCATAGTTAGAGATAAAGAAGGTCACTACATAATGATAAAGGGAGCAATCCAAAAGGAAGATATAATCATTATAAATATCTACGCACCTAATATAGGAGCACCTAAATATATAAAGCAGACTTTGATGGACTTAAAGGATGAGATCAACAGCAATACTATAATAGTAGGGAATTTTAATACCCCATTAACATCATAAGATAGATCCTCAAGAAAGAAAATCAACAAAGAAACAGCAGACTTAAAGGACATATTAGATCAACTCGATTTAATAGATATTTTCAGAACCTTTCACCCTAAAGCAGCAGAATATACATTCTTTTCAAGCGCTCATGGTACATTCTCTAGAATAGACCACATGTTAGGGCACAAAAGCGGTCTCAACAAATTTAAGAAGATTGAAATCATATCGAGCACTTTCTCTGATCACAATGGCATTAAACTAGAAATCAACCACAATAGAAAAATTGAAAAACATTCAAACACTTGGAAACTAAATAGCATGTTATTAAATAATAAATGGGTAAACATTGAGATCAAAGAAGAAATTAAAAAATTCCTAGAAACAAACGATAATGAGCATACATCAACTCAAAATTTATGGGACACAGCAAAAGCAGCCCTGAAAGGGAAGTTTATAGCATTACAGGCATACCTCAAGAAGCTAGAAAAAGCTCAAATAAACAACTTAACCCTGCATCTAAAAGAACTAGAAAAAGAACAGCAAGTAAAGCCCAGAGCTAGTAGAAGGAAGGAAATAATAAAGATCAGAGCAGAAATAAATGACATAGAGGCTAAAGAAACAATACAGAGGATCAATGAAACCAGGGGCTGGTTCTTTGAAAAGGTAAACAAGATCGATGAACCTTTAATGAGACCCACCAAGAAAAAAAGAGAGGACTCAAATAAATAAAATTAGAAACAAAAGTGGAGAAATAACAACTGACACAATAGAAATACAAAATATTGTAAGAAAATACTATGAAGAACTGTACACCAAAAAACTAGACAACCTAGATGAAATGGACAAATTATTTGAATCATATAATCTTCCAAAAATCAATCTGGAAGAATCAGAGAACCTAAACAGATCAATTACAACAAATGAGATTGAAACAGCTATCAAAAAACTCCCAAAAAAGAAAAGTCCTGGACCTGATGGCTTCACAAGTGAATTCTACCAAATATTTAAAGAAGAACTAACTCCTATCCTTCTCAAGCTATTTCAAAAAATTCAAGAGGAAGGAAGACTTCCAAGCTCCTTTTATGAGGCGAGCAAAATTCTGATTCCAAAACCAGGCAAAGAAAACACAAAGAAAGAAAATTATAGGCCAATATCCCTGATGAATATAGATGCTAAAATCCTCAACAAAATATTAGTGAACTGGATCCAACAATATATGGAAAAAATACACCATGATCAAGTGGGATTTATTCTGGGGAGGCAAGGCTGGTACAATATTCTCAAATCAATCAATGTTATTCATCACATAAACAAAAGGAAGGAGAAAAACCACATGATAATTTCAATAGATGCAGAAAAAGCATTTGATAAAATCCAGTACCCATTCATGATCAAAACTCTCAGCAAGGTGGGAATACAGGGAACATACCTCAACATGATAAAGGCCATCTATGACAAACCCACAGCCAACATCATACTCAATGGGCAAAAATTAAAAGCAATCCCCTTAAGATCAGGAACAAGGCAGGGGTGCCCCCCTTCACAACTCTTATTCAACATAGTTCTGGAAGTCCTAACCACAGCAATCAGACAAGAAAAAGAAATAAAAGGCATCCAAATTGGAAAAAAAGAAGTAAAACTATCATTATTTGCAGATGATATGATATTGTATATAGAAAATCCTAAAGTCTCAGTCAAAAAACTACTAGACCTGATAAATGAATTCAGCAAGGTGGCAGGATATAAAATCAATAGTCAGAAATCAGAGGCATATTTTTTTTTGTATTTTTCTGAGGCTGGAAACGGGGAAAGACAGTCAGACAGACTCCCGCATGCGCCCAATCAGGATCCACCCGACACGCCCACCAGGGGCGACGCTCTGCCCACCAGGGGGTGATGCTCTGCCCCTCCGGGGCATTGCTCTGCCACAACCAGAGCCACTCTAGTGCCTGGGGCAGAGGCCAAGGAGCCATCCCCAGCACCCGGGCCATCTTTGCTCCAATGGAGCCTTGGCTGCGGGAGGGGAAGAGAGAGTCAGAGAGGAAGGAGGGGGTGGAGGTGGAGAAGCAAATGGGTGCTTCTCCTATGTGTCCTGGCTGGGAATCGAACCCGGGTCCCCCGCATGCCAGGCCAACACTCTACCGCTGAGCCAACCGGCCAGGGCCCAGAGGCATTTTTATACACTAATAATGAACTGTCAGAAAGAGGAATCAAGAAATCAATCCCCTTTACCATTGCAACCAAAAAAATAAAGTACCTAGGAATAAATCTAACCAAGGAGATTAAAGACTTGTACTCGGAAAATTATAAAACATTGATAAAAGAAATCAGGGAAGATACGAATAAGTGGAGGCATATACCATGCTCATGGTTAGGAAGAATAAACATCATTAAAATGTCTATATTACCAAAAGCAATTTATAAATTTAATGCAATACCGATTAAAATACCAATGACTTACTTCAAAGATATAGATCACATATTCCAAAAATTTATATGGAACCAAAAGAGAACACGAATAGCCTCAGAAATCTTGAAAAGGAAGAATAAAGCGGGAGGTATCACACTTCCGGATATCAAGTTATATTATAAGGCCATTGTACTCAAAACAGCATGGTACTGGCATAAGAACAGGTACATAGATCAATTGATCAGAACAGAGAACCCAGAAATAAACCCACAGCTTTATGGACAACTGATATTTGACAAAGGAGGTAAGGGCATACAATGGAGTAAAGACAGCCTCTTTAATAAATGGTGTTGGGAAAATTGGACAGCTACCTGCAAAAAAATGAAACTAGACCACCAACTTATACCACTCACAAAAATAAACTCAAAATGGATAAAAGACTTAAATGTAAGCCGTGAAACCATAAGCATCTTAGAAGAAAACATAGGCAGTAAGCTCTCTGACATCTCTCGCAGCAATATATTGGCTGACTTGTCTCCACAGGCAAGTGAAATAAAAGGATAAACAAATGGGACTTTATCAAACTAAAAAGCTTCTGCACAGCTAAAGACAATAAGAACAGAATAAAAAGACAAACTACACAATGGGAGAACATATTTGACATTGCGTCTGATAAGGGGTTAATAACCAAAATTTATAAATAACTTGTAAAACTTAATACCAGGAAGACAAACAATCCAATCCAAAAATGGGCAAAAGAAATGAATAGACACTTCTCCAAAGAGGACACACAGATGGCCAATAGGCATATGAAAAAATGTTCAACATCACTAATGATTAGAGAAATGCAAATTAAAACCACAATGAGATATCACCTCACACCAGTCAGAATGGCGCTCATCAATGAAACAACACAGAATAAGTGCTGGCGAGGATGTGGAGAAAAGGGAACCCTCCTGCACTGCTGGTGGGAATGCAGACTGGTGCAGCCACTGTGGAAAACAGTATGGAGATTCCTCAAGAAAATAAAAATCGAACTGTCTTTTGACCCAGCTATACCACTGTTAGGAATATACCCCAAGAACATCATAGCACTGTTTGAAAAGAAGAAATGCACCCCCATGTTTATGGCAGCATTGTTCACAATACCAAAGATCTGAAAACAGCCCAAGTGTTCATCAGAGGACGAGTGGTTTAAAAAGCTTTGGTATATATATACTATGAAATACTACTCAGCCATAAGAAATGATGACATAGGATCTTTTACAACAACATGGATGGGCCTTGATAACATTATACTGAGTGAAAGAAGTAAATCAGAAAAAACTAAGAACCATATGATTCCATACATAGGTGGGACATAAAGATGAGACTCAGAGACATGGACAACAGTGCTGGGGTTACAGGGTGGGGGGAGGAGACAGAGGGGGTTGGGGGAGGGGAGGGGCACAAAGATCATGGCTTTTCAGCATTTGCCATATTCCCCCTTTAATGTATAGACAGACAGCAAATATTTACTTATGGTGTTTCCACTATAAAGACTGCTGTCTTAGGGACAAATGCTGATGAACTATTTCAGCAGTTCCTCCTTCTTCAAAGACTTATATGTCAACATAGAGCTCCATGCTTCATAGGACATACTCAAGCTCACTCCATGCTCCCTGGAGCTTTAGCAGAAGGGAATGCCCTTTTTTTTTTCTTTTTTTTTTCTCCCTTTTTTTTTTTTTTGTTGTTGTATTTTTTCTTTTATTTATTTATTTTTTGTATTTTTCTGAAGATGGAAATGGGGAGGCAGTCAGACAGACTCCCGCATGTGCCTGACCGGGATCCACCTGGCATGCCTACCAGGGGGGAATGTTCTGCCTATCTGGGGTGTTGCTCTGTTGCAACCAGAGCCATTCTAGCGACTGAGGCAGAAGCCATGGGGCCATCCTTAGTGCCTGGGGTGGCTTTGCTCCGGTGGAGCCTTGGCTGCGGGAGGGGAAGAGAGAGACAGAGAGGAAAGAGAGGGGGAGGGGTGGAGAAGTAGATGGGCGCTTCTTCCGTGTGCTCTGACTGGGAATCGAACCCAAGAATCCTGCACACCAGGCCAAGGCTCTACCACTGAGCTAACTGGCCAGGACTTAGGAATGTCCTTGTTGAGCAAGGTACCCAAAAGAAAATTATATGGAGCAACCATGACAGACCGAGCAAGTCAGTCTCATACTATTCATCACCAGAATGCTGCAGCCCTGTGTAAACAGTTTCAACTTTCCTGGGAAGCAGCACAGCAGATTGGGAAATCCTGTCCAAGGGGTCCTATACTGCCCCTTCATTTGGAGTTAACCCTCAAGGACCCCTACCAGGACAACTTTGGCAGATGGATGTTACTCATATACCTTCATTTGGCAAACAGTTGTATGTCCACATGACAGTGGATACATATTCCGGATCTATAGTAACCTCTGTCAGAACAGGAGAGGCTGCTAAGCATGTTATAGCTCATTGTCTGTATGCATTGTTCTATTATTGGATTTCCTAAACTGGCTAAACTGAAAATGCTCCTGCATATGGAGCAAAAGCATTTACTGTATTTTGTTATGCTTACAATCTTTAAAGTTAAGGTATTATTAAAGTGTACTCAGCAAACATTTTAAAGTCAATTTAAAAAAAAAAATTAAAATGGGGTAGTCATATCCTGGAATTCCTACAGGTCTACCATATCATGCTTTTTACTTAAAAAAAAATTTTTTTTTGCATTTCTTTTGAATGCTCATGAACAGGAGACACCAAATCTTTTTTGCCTGCAAACTACTACCTTCTTTATTAGATACAGCTAGTAACACTGTTTTGTCTTTTTCCAAATAGCTCCAGATATATGGAAAAGATTTATATAGGTGAATGGGGATCCTCAAACCCCCCATAGAGATCTTCTGAGCATGGCTTTTGAGATACCTAGAGGCAGAAAAAGCCCAATAGAGATCAGGGGAACTACCAGCTTTTAGGATACGCCCTTAAAGGCTCCAACGCCCTAAAGGGGTCTCATAGGATGCCATCTGGGTCCTGCTTCAATAGTGGAAAGGAAGGTCATTGAGCTAAAGCCTGCCATGCTTACATGCCTCTGCTGTGAGGAAACAGGGACGCTGGAAGGTAGGCTTCCCCCTCGCTCCTCTAAGGGAGGGTTCAGTCTCTTCCAGCCCTGCTCCAGCCACCTATGACCTAACCTTGCCCAGAAAGCTGGGGTTTGCCACTGAAGGCTGAAGGTGCCCAAGGCCATCGGCCCCATCTACGACACTGTGGACGAGCCTAGGGTATTTCTTCCAAGAAGCAGGTAAACTGATCTCATTTGCACAAGGGCCACTTAACTATGTTTTGCCTGAATAGTCAGGTTTTTTATTCTTCCCTCAAAGATCTCTGTTGTGGGTGTTGATAGTCCTATTTTCTACTGCTTTGCTTAATATATAGTGTTTCCTTTATCCCTCCTACCTCAATGCCCCACTCATATTTCAGGCTGGGACCTACTCCTAATTTAGAGCTCTCTTTCCCCCTTTTGCCAACTTCTATTGTGAATCTACCTTTGCCACCCAGCTTAGTGTATCCCAAAGTTCTCTTTACCATGCCACAGTCGCAGAGCTTCAGGGAAAAGCAACCTGCTCTCATCTCTCTAGGCAAAGGAGAACAGAAGCTCCATATCCACGCATGCTGCAAATGGCTTTTCCAGTCTACCTGAATCATTACCAGCTAGAAGCAGTGGTCATTGGGACTTGGACATGAGCTGCAAAGTATAGAATGGTGACAATTCCAGTGCCATGCGGACTTTTCCTGGATGTGGACTTTTCCTGGACTCCTGCTCCCTGTGACAGCTCCTAACAGACTGAACTGTGGTTGGGTTGCATTTTTCAGGGATTTGGCATGGTGATGGGGCCAACTTGGACTTGGTGAACATGTTAAGGACACTACTCTTTTATGGATTCTTGCTGTATTGGCCAAGAGTTTGCTTAAAGGCTTTTAATCACTGTAAAAAAATAGAAGACTGTATAAAGAAGATGGGGCACATATACACCATGGTATACTATTCAGCTAGAAGAAATGATGACATCGGATCACTTGCAGCAGAATGGTGGAGTCTTGATAGCATTGTGCGGAGTGAAATAAGTGAATCAGAGAAAAACAAGAACTGCAGGATTCCATACATTGGTGGGACATAAAGGCGAGACTAGGAGACATGGACAGGAGTGTGGTGGTTGTGGGGGGTGGGGGGAGGGAATGAAGGAGAGGGGGATGGGGAAGGGTACAGGGGGAACTGGATGGAGGGTGACGGAGGATGATCTCTCTTGGGGTGATGGGTATGCAACAGAACTGGATGACAAGATAACCTGGAAATGTTTTCTTTGACTATATGTACCCTGATTTGTTGATGTCACCCCATTAAAATAAAAATTTATTTATAAAAAACAAACAAAAACAAAACAAAACAAACAAAAAACCCACCTACTTCTAGACCATCATAGTAAAACTGATGAAAACCAAAACAAAGATAAAATACTGAAAGCAGCTAGAAATATGGACTTATTACACATAGGGAACTATCAACACATTGAATTGTTGACTTCTCATCTAAAGCAATGGAGTCCAGAAGGCAATGGAATGATATACTCAAAATGCTGAAGGACAAAAATAACCACCCATCAAGAATTTTAAATCCAATGAAACACTCCTTCAAAAGTATAGGTGAAATAAGATATTCCAAAATAAACTAATGCTGGGGGAACTTGTTGCTGGGGGACCTATCCTACTAGAAACACTAAAGAAACTTCAGGCTAGAAGGAAATAACATCAGACAGTGACTGGAATTCACAGGAAGAAACAAAATAAATATGCTATATATAAGAATGTGTGTGTGTGTGTGTGTGTGTGTGTTTTCTTCATCTTTTCTTTTATGAGAATGCTGGCTGTCAGGTGAGGGGCCAGGCAGTGGAGGTTGGACAGAAACTTGGGGAGAAGGAGATCAGAAGGAGTTAGCTGGAGGAGAGAACTCCTGGCGTGATGATCATTGCAGTCAGAGGAATCCAGAAGAGAAATGCCTGAAGAAGCCATAAACCGGTCCTTTGGAATAGAATAAGCTTTAAATACTTGCCAGATACTCAGAGCATGAAGTGACTTCAAACAGGAATAGACAAATAAGAACTTTCTGATCCTTTTTCCCTCTTCTTTCACCTGGATTTGCTTCTATTCCGGCAAGGATTAAGAGAGTAGTCGGCTAGTGAGGAGAAAGAGAGGAGGAACCAATCCCCCTCCCTCGTGGTGGGTAACCTATCTGCAACTAGCCCTAACTCAGGGTGAGGAGGGAGACAAACCTCACCTTTCAATAAGGATTGAACGGGACATATTAGATTACTGGATAGTTTTTAAATGAAAGAATCTATAGAATTGTCTACTACCTGAGAGAGGCCAGAAGAGTTGAGAATCTGCTCTACCCCTGGCCCCTGCCCAACAGCTTTAGAGGGTAAGTGGGAGCCAGAAGTAATGTTCATTTTGTGAATTTATTCCATCCTTCCTGCATGTTACATATCCAGTACACTTGCTTGTTTTTACTATCATTGAGATTTATAGGCCCTCAATATTTTCATTTTTTTCTTGTTCATTCTTCTTATGATTTAACATTCTTATCTATTCAAAGCAGAGCTAACAATTTGTTACTTCAACCAAATTCTTTCCTGTGTTTAATGATTACCTCTGTTTTCCCATCACACAAATCATGCATTCAATCTGACCTTCACAGAAAAATCACACATCTGAGTTCTTAGCACCAGGATCATTTGATACTCTCCAGCCACAGATAGACCATTTACTTCAAGACTTTTGTCTGCCTCTGGTCAATTTTCTTTCCCATTCACCCCGGGATTGTCAGGTTTGAACTACTCTGTTCCACCACTTATGCCACATCAGCCCTTTCCTCTTTCAGCTGATGGAGCTGCCGTCTGCACGCCAGAGATAATTGAAGTTGAAGTGGGATCAACTTCATGCTCACTCACACCTTCTTTTTCCCCTCTAGCCTTAGGGAAAGAAGTTTTTATTTAGAGCTGATATGAGCTCATTCATCCTCTCCCATCTCTTCCATATTTACCCCTCCTCTGTATTTTAAACTTACACTCTTCGCTGGCTTTACAACACCCTGTGAACATGCTAAAGCTGTTCTCACTTTAAAATTAATACTGCTGGCAGCCCCTTGTATTCTTCCAATGAAAGCCCTATATCAAGGCATCCCCGTTTACCACAAAGAACATTGAGAAAGTAGTCTCTATTTCCTGTCTTCACTTTGTCAGAGCCTATTCACTCTGCTCCTAGAAATAGATATTTACATTTTGTATTTGACAAATACAATGCTGTTTTTTCATCAGCCCTGTGAGCTGTGATGCTGTCGATGACTGCTTCTGCCTCCTGCAGACCCTGTGACTGCTTCTTCCTCCTGTAGACCCTGTGACTGCTTCTTCCTCCTGCAGAACCCGGCCTCCCTTGACTCCCATGACACCACTGTCATTGGATTACCTTCCTACTTCCCCGATGCTTCTTTTTCTCTGCCCGCCACTTTGCTATTTCTGAGAGTTCTGCCCTCAGAAACTTGATTCTTTTACTCTAAATTTCTTCTTAAATTATGGCATCTGATCTCAAAGTTTTAACTTTGGACTCATGATAACCCGGGTCCCTGGACCAGATCTCTGTGTATTCAAGTCCTTGGGCACCTTCACATGGATTTCCATTCACCAAGTATCACAAACTCAATGTGTCTAACACTCATCTTGTTATCTCATTCCAGAACACGTCTTGCCGACCTCGGTGAATGGCATCACCCATCATTCTGCTATTCAAGTCAGACACCCGAGAAGAATTCTTACTGATTCAATTTACTTCTCCTCTATTGACCCATATTCAATTGATTTCCAAATCATTTGAATCTTACTACCTTGATATCTGGTCCATACCCTCTTCTGATCAAGTCTCAGTCTAGACCTGTAAAACTGACAGACCGTATTGCTGTATTCTCTTGCTTTCTACAACTCTGCCAGACTACATGTTTTAAAGTGTGCCTTTCTGCTTACATGTCTTTAATCCCCATAGCTTTCAAGTTAGAGCATAAATTTTTTTCCTGGCTTATAAAGTCTGTCATGATATAATTTCTGCCTCCCTCCTCAGACATGACTCTGTTCCCTACCTCCTAGACACATCATTGCTCCCTTCCTCCCCAACACTACCCACCTCTTTTTATATTCACTGAGCGCTTGGTTCCTGCTCAAATCTACTTTGTTCTTTATGCTATCCCCACTGCTCTGGTGCTTTTTTCCAACTTGCTACTCACGTTTCAAGTCACAGAATGTTCTTGTCTCCTCTAGTAGAATTGATCTTTCCCTTATTTCTGCCCTCATTCTTCTCTGTGAAGACACCATCATGTCAACTTGAGATTCAGTTGGATTTTCTGTAAGGTTCCTGGGGGCAGAATTTAATCTTGTTCATTATTGCATACACAACCCAGAGCACAGTGACTGGCATATAGTAGTCACTCAATGAATATTCCTTCAAAGAAATGAATTAATAGTAACCAATTAAATGTACTTAATTCCCTAGTTCCATCTCTTGAGCAAACTGAAGGAGAAGCCAGGCTGCAGGTGGGCTCCTAGATTTCTCTCTCTCTGTATCTTTGTGCTAAGATCCTTCCATGAGCACCAAGACTGTCAGTTCAAGTAGAAGGTCATACCTATTTATTTATCTATTTTGGAAATGAGTAATCGAGAATTTTGAAAGACATGTGCTACAATTCTAGAATACTCTAATGCTTGGCACAGTTCTGGTCATCTAAGGTTCTAAAGTAATTGGGAGATATAACCTACTGTTTAGTGTTGTTTAGTCATTGTTTCCAGAGAAACAAAATCACATAAGATTGAATGACTCACCAAAGGAAATGTCTCAGCTTTTGGTGAATTAGACGGAAATACTTGTTCCTCTTCTATTTGGTCTGGGCCTCTTTCCATGTTCTCTTTAAGGAAACTAACAAATAAAACTGGGAATTAAGAAATGTTCTTCTGAGCCTGACCAGGCAGTGGCACAGTAGATAGAGCATCGGACTCAGATGTCGAGGACCCAGGTTCGAGACACCGAGGTCGCCAGCTTGAGCGTGGACTCATCTGGTTTGAGCAAGGCTCACCAGCTTGAGCCCAAAGGTCACTGGCTTGAGCAAGGGGTCACTCAGTCTGCTGTAGCCCCCTGGTCAAGGCACATATGAGAAATCAATCAATGAACAACTAAGGAACCGCAATGAAGAATTATGTTTCTCATCTCTCTCCCTTCCTGTCTGTCTGTCTCTATCTGTCCCTCTCTCTGACTCTCTGTCTCTGCCACAAAAAAAAAGAAATGTTTTTCTGAAACAGCTAGTATTTTTGAATTATTATTATTTTTTACTTTATTCATTCTGTCACCCAATCCATCAAAGGATACTGGTTGAACACCCTTTACATAAGACATGATGCTATTTCCACCCTGCCACCCAGCTGTAAGATCTTGGACAAATTACTAAACCCACTTAAGTCCCAGCTTCTCAGTAGTAAAATGCATTTGGAGGGAGTATAAATATATATGATTGACTCTGACCCTTAACATTTGTTCTTTAACCGGACACACATGAGCAGTAATCTCCAGACCAACAGTGCCACAGCCCGAAGAGGTTTCCAGACTGCAGCTCCGCGTGAAGTAGCCGGAGTGCAGGACCAAGGGCATTGGTCAGAATGGTGACTAGGGCCTCACCAAAAGATCAGCAGGAACCAAAAGATGTAATTAGTGGATAGGGAGCCATTGATTTTTTAAAAAATATAAACTCAAAGCGTTTTCTTGGCTCAGTGATGGTAGAAGAAACTTCCCTCTTTAAAGCCTTACTATTCATACTTGCTTACTTCTGTTGTTTCTCTCTCTCTCTCTCTCTCTCTCTCTCTCTCTATGATTATCCTCCTGTAACCATGCCTTTTATCTGGTGCATATTTTTACAAATTATTAGCCTGTCCTGCGGGCTTATTTTATTATTTTATACCTGCTTTTTTTTTTTTTTAAACCTGGAAAACTTGTTGGTCTGGTTGATAAAGCCACAGCCCAAAGCTTCAGAATTCTAGAGATTTAATTTTAGGACAGACAATCCCTGAATCCCTGGCTGACTCAGGGAAAAAGCTATATGTTATTATTATTATTTTACTATTTTAACTGACTTTGTAGATTTGACATAAGTATAACTTAAACAAGGAATGTCATGTTTAAGTAATGACAATTCAAGATAGCTTATATATTTAATACATTTTTTTTAAAAAAAAAAAACCTCTTAAAGGTAAAACCCCTCCCATTTGTTCAGTTGTTTCCTGCTTGTCCCACCAGGCCTTTGAAAACTGTCAAGAGAGTCGGATTCCATAATCACAACACACATAAAGCTGATGACGTACAGCTGCATATCAAAGCATCTGAGCTTCCCGTGCATGGTCTGTTCTGTACCGGGTCTTGGCATCTACCCACACATCAAGAGGAAAACCAGAGAAGAATCATTGCTTGAAGCAAATATTTTCCTTTATTTGTGGTACAGTTACGGTATACGAAAAGTCCTGTGCTATTTCTTTTTTTTTTTTTTTTGAAGCTGGAAACGGGAGAGACAGTCAGACAGACTCCCGCATGCGCCCGACCGGGATCCACCCGGCACGCCCACCAGGGGCGACACTCTGCCCATCAGGGGGCGATGCTCTGCCCCTCCGGGGCGTCGCTCTGCCACGACCAGAGCCACTCTAGCGTCTGGGGCAGAGGCCAAGGAGCCATCCCCAGCGCCCGGGCCATCTTTGCTCCAATGGAGCCTTGGCTGCGGGAGGGGAAGAGAGAGACAGAGAGGAAGGGGGGGGGGTGGAGAAGCAAATGGGCGCTTCTCCTGTGTGCCCTGGCCGGGAATCGAACCCGGGTCCCCCACACGCCAGGCCGACGCTCTACCACTGAGCAAACCGGCCAGGGCCCCTGTGCTATTTCTTTTAGCAGCAGGGAAAACCAGTTAAGTGGACAAGGTGGACCACAGCACTGATCCCTCTTTCGGCCCAACAGGGGTGAGCCAAGAGGAAACTTCACTCTTCTTTACATTGTAGAACTGCCTGTTGGGAGACATCAGTTCTAAGCAAGTGAAGGTTCTTCCTAATACCACTACTGTATTCCAGCATTTGAAATAAGCAGGCTGGAAACTTGAGAAAAATCCTTGGGAGAAAGAACAGTAATTAACACTGTCAACCTAGATGCCAAGTCATTGTTTGGCTTCTGGATGATGGTATGACCAAGTTGTGGACCCCGGCTGCTGCTGATTTTTAGGAATGGCTCTTCAATTGCCTAGAAACTCTTCAGAGGCTTGGTGCACTGACTTTAAGAGTTTTGAAATGTTTGGATGGGTCTTTGAAATATTTTGAAAGTTGGTGAAAGGCTTTATTAATAGCCAATTCTGACATGCTAATCTTAGATAAATGATTTAGAAATTTGTGTCATCAGAATCAGCACACAGAAATAATAAAGCAGAAATCATGAGATTTATAGAAAAGATGGTGAAGAAAAAAATTTACTTAGGAATAAATTGTATGAAATGGGAGAAAAATCTTCTAGAATTCAAGGATAAGGTGACCTGACAGGCTCAAGGACAAGCAAGAAGAAGAAATATTGATTGAATATTTCAAGCAGTTACTGGTGAGCTGTGGGACATTTTTCAAGTACATTCACTTCTATAATCCAATGCCATCACAAAGACAAAGGACACCAAGATATGTCTGTGAATCATTCCCGAAACGTCTTTAAAATGTTCTCCTTCCTTAGTGATGACAGCCCACGAGCCAGTTGAGGGCCTCAGCAGGCCGGCTTAGATCAAGTCTACCAGAGAGAGTGTTCGGTGACCCAGCACAGGGGAGATGGTCCTCTCATCCCATCAGAGCTGCAGTGAGCAGAAACCCCATGTCGGAGCTAGCTAGGAAACATCCTTCTGACTTTAGAAGAAACTTTTTATGACTGGGGATAATTGAAGCAATGTGTTTTCTAGGAGAATGAGACATGAAGAAAATTGCCTCCACAGAGAACAAAGACCTTTGTCATATTAAAGAGAAAGAAATGAAAAAACCTCGTGCCTGACTCTCCCAGGGAGCCAGAAACTGCACTTTCCTAGGGAGTGGAATAAGTGCTGTGTTTTTCAAATCCCATAATGGGGCCAGGATCTCTAGGCCCTAATGAATGGTACCTGCATTGTGCCTCCAGTAACATTATTATGGACCAGAAGACGGGCTGGTGACAGAAAAGGACAGTCAAATTGTAGGAAGTTAATAGACACTTGCTCTTAAGTCTAACAACTTCCAAAGCCCTTTAACTGTCTTTGCCTGTCTACCTGTTTGTCTATCTCTCTCTTTCTTTGTTGTCCTTTGTGGCCAAAGCCAAACTCAAATGTGGGCAATGTAGATTGAGATTGTAGAATGAACACGGGCATAGTTCCCAAAACTGACATGGCCCAAGACCCTTTGTCCCTCTACTGAATCCAGAGTGAGGATGAGAGAGGAGTCTGGGGTCAATACAAGAAAAAGAATATCACCTCCTTCTTGAGGCAATATATTGCAGAGTCCAAAATGATCTGTGAAAACACATTTTCTAATTACTGCAAGAACCAAACTCCAACCTCTGAAGTTGGAAGAAATCAGCACGCCCAGATTGGGATACAAACCAAAAATCAGTTGCATTTCTTGGCACAAATATTGATGCAAGAGTATTGTCTCTTTGATGACATATTGGTGATTGATTTTTGACAGAAAGTTATGTGCAAGATGGGTTATGACCTGAGTGACAGAACAGACCATTAAAACCTCCAAGGAGAATTTTATTATATTCACATTGTTGGTCAGTGTCAATGAAGGGCACATAAGATGTCTGTTGTTGGGAGAAACTGAGCTGTTCCAGGCTATGGCTCTGTGTGTGGCCAGAGGAGCATATGTTTAGAAGTTGCTTTTCTAACGGTGAGAAAGGGGTTCTGTGATGAGCACCCACATTAGCCCAATCTATCCTTGTGAGTTGGCATTTTGCCTGCATTTTATGCCCAAAGAGGACACTTGTTTGTTCTCTTTATTCATTGAGGGCAAACCTCAGACTGAGCACAGAACAATGTTTCAAAATATATTAAAATCTGGTCATTTCATTCTCCTTCTTAAAACCTTCAAAGCTTCCTAGTATTCTCCTCCAGCCCACCCCAGTCCTCATGAAGTAATGTCCAATGTAGTACAAGGGCCTCCAAGGCCACAGAGTCTGAGTCCTGTCCACCAGTCCTTTCTGGCCACCACACTCTGATCACAGTGCTGCAGGCTTCTCAATTAGTGAGGACCTCTCAATGGTCCTTGAATCGCCCAAGCTGCTCATCCTTCTTTCTGGTTTTTTCCCCTAGCACTCCGCCTCCCGACCCCACCCAATCACACGTGACCAGTTTCTATTTCCTTTTCAGGTCTCAGGTTAAATGCCACTTTGATAAGGAAACTTTTTGCCTGACCTATCTGAAGGTAGGAAACCTGATATTTTGTTACTGCACCTTGTACATTTTTATAATCATCACCATAATTTTAACCGTTGCGCTACCTCTGCCTTTATTAGACTGCAGTCTCTATGAGCTTAGCAGCCCTTTCTGCCCCAGACACTGCTCTGGCTTCCATTTCTTGCACAAGCTCTGGCGCAAAAATAGGTGATCGGGAAATACTTTCTGAAGTTAGAATGATTTGTAACCACAACTCGAGTCACTGTAGTCTCATCTTGATATTGTTTTGTAGTAAAACTGTGTTGCTGGAAGAATCTTTTAAAGCACATATTTTAAGCTTAACAAAGGGAACTTGCTTTTTTTTTTTATTAATATAAGAAGGCAAGAGCAGAACCCTTACAGAAATAAAATTGCAAGGAGAATTCAGTCCCCATGATTCAGAGTAAACCAATCACCATTTCAGGGTGAGATGAAAGATGTTTCCCTCTTGCCTCATCCATCAGGGTATTACAGCTGGCAGACTTCTTTATGAATTCACTTTTCTTCCTCTCAATGATCTTGGATGAGGCCCGGTACATCTCTCAGTGACACTACAAAGGACAGAGCATCAGAATATTCCCAAGGCAGGGCTGTTCTGTGTCCACAAATTAGGTGAAAGGCAAACGTCCAAACGGGACCTATTTCTCAAAGTCAGTTTGGGCCTACTACTTCCTAAAAGGGAATAATGGTTGTGGCAAGGTTAATCCATTCAGGTTTAGACCTGCACTATGGTGGCTAAGCCTTTTAGAGCTCTGAGTGGAAAAGCTTCTGGTCATAAATTCAATGGGGGCATCCCTGTCCCACCTCCTGGAGGAGAGGGCCTCAGAGATGTCACCCCACCTCTGGCTCAGAGACCCAAGGATCCTCTTTGTGAAGTGGCAGAGAACTCTCTTACCATCCTAGAACTCAGGACCTTGACAATATTTGTGAGACTTAAGTGGGAGTGGAGAGACATGATGCAGAACACAATATTTTCAGATGCTTATAAAGATACGAAATATTAGTGTTTATGAATTTATCAAGATTAGGTAGAGCTCTTTCTGATATGAACAAGTACATTCTCCTTCAGTAAGTTCAATCCTATGAAGATAGTTTCGTTTTCCTTGAACACTGGGGATTTTCTCGTGCCTTCTTGCTGTGATTATGAGACTTATTTCCTAGAATTATCATTGCAAGTATGGCAACTGTGAAAGATAGGGGGTTACAGAACCCAAAACATAATCTGCAATTTTCATTTCTTGGCTCCTTAATGACTAATATGAGCTTATTTTCTCTGAAATTGTTTCTTTCCTCTAAAATTAAATGTTAAGAAAATTCCAACTGAGCAAGTCATTCAATTTGAGGAGTTCCATTTTTTTTGGAATACTTGTCATAATTTTAAAGAATGTAATTACATTAGACATACAATATTCTGTTAGTTTCAGGTGTACAACAGAGTCATTAGACACTTACATAACAAAGGAAGTGATCACCCTGATAGATTAAGTGCCCATTTGACACCATATATAGTTATTACAATATTATTGACTGTATTCCCTGTGCTGTAATTTACTTCCTGACGACCATTCTATTACTACCAATTTGTACTTCTTAATACCTTCACCTTTTTCACTCATCCCCCCAAATCCTCACCCATATGGCAACTGTCAGAATGTTCTCTGTATCTATGAGTCTTATCAAATACATTAAGAAAATATTTCCCTCAGTAATTCCAGGGTTTAATTTACTGGTTGTTAAAGGAGAAAGCAGGCATTCCCTCCAAAGCAAACCAAGCTCATTGGCAAGGGGACCTCAGGGCCTGCTGATGTGAGTGTGCTCATGGGTGGGCCAGTACAAGGTCCACCTATAACCGTGATGGCGAACCTTTTTATAAAAACACCCACTTTTGCAGTGCTGGTCAACCTGGTCCCTCGCACCCACTAGTGGACGTTCCAGCTTTCATGGTGGGCCAATTGCGGCGCTGTTTGGTTGTTCCGCTACCGCCCACCATGAAAGCTGGAACACCCACTAGTGGACGGGAGGGACCAGGTTGACCAACACTGCAAAAGTGGGTGTTTTTATAAAAAGGTTCGCCATCACGGACCTATAACCTCACCCAGAAAACAAAGGAAATTTGCTATTTGCAGAACTTCTCTGAGCTTTCAAAGTTACATTCAGTAATACTGGCAGTAGAAATAATTTTTTTCCCCTTTATCAAGGGTGGCATTAATGAATGTAATATTTTCTCTTTGAAAGGGCAGTTTCTTTCTTTCTTTTTTCTTTTTTAGAAGTAGAACTTGCATCGTTTAGTTCAGAGAATACAACTTCAATAATAGTGTGCACTTTGAGAAGACGAGTGGTCCTCCTGCTTGTGCGTGTATAGTTGGACTAAGTTGAATTTTGAGGTTGTACCGAAATATTTTTGCATTATGAAAGCAGGCTTTATTTGCCCTCCTGGCTCTCCTAGTTTTCATTTCACTCTATAATGAATGGATTTCTTGTCCTTGGGCAGTCTCCATTGATTTAATTTAAAGATCTACTTCCTTTTCTTCTGCATTCATGCATGACCCAGGAATTCAATTGTGCACACAACATATTACTTTTAAAAAATAAACAAAATCAAAATATTTGCAGATGACTTGGCTTTTGCCAATAAGGTGAAATGTGCCCAGAAGTAGTTTGGACATATCCTATCCTGTGGGTTTTGAGAATAGTTATGAATTTTATCTTTGGGGTTGGTCAGAGTTGGCACCACTTTGGTCAAACTATGCAGCCTCTTTATAACCCCTGCCCTCTTTTCCTTTCTTTCTTTCTTTCTTTCTATCTTTCTTTCTTTCTTTCTTTCTTTCTTTCTTTCTTTCTTTCTTTCTTTCTTTCTTTCTCTCTCTCTCTCTCTCTCTCTCTCTCTCTCTATTTCTTTCTTTCTTTTCTTCCTCCCTCCCTCCCTCCCTTCCCTCCTTCCTTCCTTCCTTCTTTTTCTTTTTTTTTCTTTTTGTTTTGTATTTCTGAAATTTATAATTCAAAAATATCTAAAATTAAGATAATAACATTTACCTCCTCTAACTTTTGTAAGGTTAAATGAGAGAATGCATGTAAAGTATTTGGACCCATGCTGGACACAACATGCGATGAATGCTAACTATTGTTAATGTCATTATCTCATGGCATGACCTTTGTGAGGGTTTCCTCCATGTTTCTTTTTTTTTTTTTTTTGTATTTTTCTGAAGCTGGAAATGGGGAGAGACAGTCAGACAGACTCCCGCATGTGCCGACCAGGGTCCACCCGGCACGCCCACCGGGCGACGCTCTGCCCACCAGGGGGCGATGCCCTGCCCTTCTGGGGCGTTGCTCTGCTGTGACCAGAGCCATTCTAGCGCCTGGGGCAGAGGCCAAGGAGCCATCCCCAGCGCCCAGGCCATCTTTGCTCCAATGGAGCCTCGGCTGCGGGAGGGGAAGAGAAAGAGAGGAAGGAGGGAGGGGGTGGAGAAGCAAATGGGCGCTTCTCCTATGTGCCCTGGCCGGGAATCAAACCCTGGTCCCCCGCACGCCAGGCCGACGCTCTACCGCTGAGCCAACCAGCCAGGGCCTCCTCCATGTTTCTTTAAGTGTTCACAATGGCAGAAGATTCCTTTAAAAATACAGTAATAACGCAAAGTATCCATAACCTTAAAAGGATGCTCATCTACAGAAAGGCCTATGTAAGTAAAAGTCAAATCCTGTAATCTCTGACCTCCCCTTTTCTTTCCTAATGAGATCCAGGTCAGATTTAAGGGAGACTGAATTGGGAACCCAAAGAATCCTTATCACTGTAGAGACAAACTTGCTTTCTGGCAACTTGAAACACAGTTTTTGTTGAGTGCAAAAAAAAAAAAAAAAGTTTTCTAGATCAACCTATTGTTTCTTCAAATGTTTCTATTTGTTCTTCTATTAGATTGTGTATGCAGAATTTCAAGGCCAGAAAAAATAAATTAGGGGCAAAACAGTTATTGGTAATTATTGGCTTTAATTTGAGTTGGCTTTGTTGTCATGGTTAATGGCCTGTCTCTTTTAGACACAGGTGAGAGGGGCCCCTGTCTCCAGAGCTGTGCTTTAGAGGATCTTGCCCTGGCTCTCCTCTGACCAAGCTCCTCCCCGTAATGGAGGCCAAGAGGATGTACCTGCCTAGAGCTCTATCCTTCTTTCTAGACTACACATGTACTTGATACCCTCAAATTCCTTGCCCAAATGGCTTCAAGCCAAAACTCAGTCTGTCCTCCCTAATCAGATCACTGACAGTGTACACACCCCTCGGCTCCAGGCATAGTCAAAGAACAGTGGCTTTTGGATTAGTGGAGTGGGGTGGGGAATGTGAATGGGGCAGCCTGTGTAGACTGGGGTATCTACATGAGTGTCCGCAAGGCTCCTCATTTTGCAGGATAGTCCCTAGGATAAGAAGCAAAGAGGAAACAGGTATAAGCTAGGGGGCCGGGGCAGAGAGGGGCTGACTTTCCCGGTGCTATCATATTCTGGAGCTCAAGGGATCCAAGAATTCTGAATTCATATCTAGTGCCCTGGGTCTTTGTTTTTTGTTTTTCTTAAATGAGAAGCAGGGAGGCAGAGACAGATTCCCTCATATGTCCCAACTGGGATCTACCCAGAAAACCCCTGATGGGGGGGGAGGTGTTCTGCCCATCTGGGGCCATTGCCCCGCTGCTCAGGAACCGAGATATTTTAGTGCCTGTGGTGAAGTCATGGAGCCATTCTTAGCACCTGGGGCCAACTTACTCCAATGAGACATGGCTGTGGAAAGGAAGAGAGCTATAAAGAGAAGGGGAAGGGGGAAGGTTAGAGAAGCAAATGATCACTTCTCCTGTGTACCCTGACTGGGAATCAAACCAGGACATCCACATGCAGTCTGATGCTCTACAGCTGAGCCAACCAGCCAGGAACTCATCCCAAGTTTTGAAAGGTATGCTATCAAACGTACTTTATCTTGCTGCTTGTCTCCTTGGTTTATATAACTTTTGTGCTATATGTTATTTATGTCAAAAAATTTTTATAGAGATTTTATTTATTCATCTTAGTGAAATGAGAGAGAGAAAGAGAGAGAGAGAGAAGAGGGGAGGAGCAGGAAGCATCAACTCCCATATGTGCCTTGACCAAGCAAGCCCAGGTTTTCAAACTGGCAACCTCAGTGTTCCAGGTCAATGCCTTATCCACTCTGCCACCACGGGTCAGGCAAGTGTTATGTTGAAAATTTATTAGGAAGTATTGGGATTAAATTTTTTTTTTTGAATTTTTCTGAAGTGAGAAGCAGGAAGGCAGAGAGGCAGAGTCCTGCATGTGCCCAACCAGGATCCACCTGGCATGCCCAACAGGGGGAGATGCTAGGCCCCTCTGGGGCATTGCTCTGTTGCAACTTGAACCATTCTAGCACCTGAGGCGGAGGCCATGGTACCATCTTCAGTGCCTGGGCCAACTTTGCCCCAATAGAACCTTGGCTGCAGGAGGGGAAGAGAGAGATAGAGTTGAAAAGAGAGGGGGAGGGGTGGAGAAGCAGATCAGGCGCTTCTCCTGTGTGCCTGGGGTGGGAATCGAACCCAGGACTTTCACACACTGGGCCGACACTCTAGCACTGAGCCAACAGGCCAGGGCCAAGTATTGGGATTTTATTGTAGGTTTTGTATACTTAATGAAAGTGTTTGGTTATGTTTTCCTGGCAGATGATAGTTGGGGGGTGTATTAGTGAATTGTGAATTAGATTTTAAGCCTCACCCTCCTTCAGGTAGCCACTGCCACTTCTAGGGGGTTGTTGCCTGAGCCTATCAATGGGCAGCTGACCGCAGGGGGTTCTTATATATACTTACGTGACCATACTCTGTTTCACCTGATGCCTTCATCCTGGACACGAGTGAATGCACCAAGAACTGATGCCCAGCTCCAGGGAGCCCACTTGACTTGCCAAACATCCATTAAATGGCTGGTAAGATGGTTTTGCCTAACAGCGTTATTAGTGATGAATTAGACTCTCTATCTTAGGGAATTTGAATATGACTATAGAGAGAACTTAGGGAGGGTATTGGGGGCAGAAGTTCAGTGCCACGCAGAAAGAAAGCAACTTAGGGGCATCGTGAGGGAGCAGAAGCTACAGAGGCGGAGGCATGAGTTCCAGGAGAGAAGCTGGTCCAACC
This sequence comes from Saccopteryx leptura, assembly GCF_036850995.1. Lineage (NCBI taxonomy): Eukaryota > Metazoa > Chordata > Mammalia > Chiroptera > Emballonuridae > Saccopteryx > Saccopteryx leptura. Next base: position 20,728,354 of record NC_089505.1, on the reverse strand, counting down.
CGCAGTGAAGGTGGGAAGGAAGCAAGCCGCCTCCTAACTGAGCTGGGGTTGCATGGGGGGTGAAAACAAAATCACTTGGTCATTGGCACTACTCGGGCGCTCAGTGAGTTTTAAGTTCATGGTGTTTCCAATTCCACGAGGCCTGCCTGAGTGACACTGACTCTCCTCCCCAAGGTTTCTTACCATTGAGCTTTTCCTGGAACAAGGAAATGTAACATGGAAAATGGATAACATGACTGAACTCTCACTTTTTGCCAGGTCTGTTTTGAAGAGTTTTTCAAGAACTTTCTCTTTAATTCTCCAAACAATTCTTTGCAATCGGTCCTTTCATTAACCTCACTTTAAACATTAAAAAAAAAGGCAAGAAAGGTTAAACAACTTGCCTGTGGTCACAACAATGAGTAGGAACCAGACTTCGGAATGTAAATGTTGGTAGTAAGTAGTATGATTTAGAGCCCAAACTCTGATCAGCTGACAACACCAAGTCTGTGGGTTGAGATTTGTTTTCTGTGTTCCCATGTTTGCTAGTATTTTACTGCTCACCTCCATACACTATGTCAGGGGTCCCCAAACTACGGCCCGTGGGCAGCATGTGACCCCCTGAGGCCATTTATCCGGCACCCGCCGCACTTCCCGAAGGGGCACCTCTTTCATTGGTGGTCACGTACAGTACTACTTCTGGTGACGCAGGACACACGGTCACAGCTCCGGAAGCAGGTCATATCACTTGTTACGGCTAGCAGTGACAAATATGGAACCAGACATTGACCATCTCATTAGCCAAAAGCAGGCCCATAGTTCCCATTGAAATACTGGTCAGTTTGTTGATTTAAATTTACTTGTTCTTTATTTTAAATATTGTATTTGTTCCCGTTTTGTTTTTTTTACTTTAAAATAAGATATGTGCAGTGTGCATAGGGATTTGTTCATAGGTTTTTTTATAGTTCAGCCCTCCAATGGTCTAAGGGACAGTGAACTGGCCCCCTGTGTAAAAAGTTTGGGGACCCCTGCACTATATTCTAGATCAGTGGTTCTCAACCTTTCTAATGCCGTGACCCCGCAATACAGTTCCTCATGTTGCGGTGACCCCAAACCAAAAAATAATTTTGGTGGCTACTTTATAACTGTAATTTTGCTACAGTTATGATTCGGAATGTAAATACCTGATATACATTATGTATTTTCCGATGGCTTTAGGCGACCCCGCTGGGGTCGCGACCCACAGGTTGAGAACCGCTGTTCTAGATTAAGCTTATCTTCCTTACAACCCTGGGTTCCTAACTAATCTAATTCTTGGCAAGAGAGGATCTGCCAATCTCAATCACTAGGCAATCAACTTGAACTCCCTTTTCTAGGTACGTGGTGGTGCTCTGCTGACCCTGCCTGTCACAAAAGCAGGCCAGCTCCTAGGAATACAGTATTTCCCCTTGACCTCTCCCCAAGAAGCGTGATCCTCTCTCACAGCACATCCTCTCCTAAACCCAACTGAATTGTGTCTGTCTCCTCACTACGACTGAGCTCTGCTGATGGTACAAACTGTTCTTTTCTTTTTTTTTTTTTTACTTTTTGTCTCTGGCACTTCACACACTGTCTGGGAAAAAGTAGATGCTACAAAACCGTTCAGTAAATGAAGATAGCACCTTTGATTTATATTCTGGGCTTCTGGGCTTCAAATGTCTATTCACACACTGTCCTAGCTTACCTTGGGAATAGGCCAATTGGTTGATAAAACACACACACACACACACACACCTAATCCAAGGTGGCTTTCCACTCAGAATGGTATTATGCAGATATTTTAAAAATTACTTTGGTAGAGACCAAAGGCCAGACCAATAACTTTGTATCAAGATGGATGTAATTGAGTTAATGATACATATTTTGAAATAAGACCTAAATTTGTGTGTCACTTTACAGAGTGAAAAAGATTTGTATTTAAGTGGTCTCATTTGGTACTGACAGTGTACCTCTGAAGATGTATTATTCTGGTCTGGAAGAATGCTTCTTACCAAACTATGGTGCGACCCACAGGGGCTGGTGGGGTCTTCTCTGTGGCTGCAGCTTCTTACCAAACTATGGTGCGACCCACAGGGGCTGGTGGGGTCTTCTCTGTGGCTGCAGTTCCGTGTGTTTCTGGCTCCCTGGTGGCCATGCCCAGAAAACCCCAGGACTGGGATGAGATGGGAGTAAGGCTGGAGAAGTTCCCCCTTAGTTCTATCTGTGATCAAGCCTCTGTAAATAAGGGGGGCTAGTGGTCATTTTCCCCTTGGGTCTCACCCTGGTCCTGATCCTGCCTGTCTTCTCCACCCTTCACTTTCTCAACTATGACGGAAGTGGAAGAGAAACTTTTTTCTAACGGCCCAGATCTCAGAAGAGAGTATATGTCTAAGGACTTGACCTTCACAAAGGGCGGGGATGAAACATGAAAACCTGTCTGTCTTCTCATCTCCTTTCCTGACCACCTCCCCAGTCAATATTTTCTCTGTTCCCCTACACCTTTTTCTTGACAGTCTCCATTACTGACCATGTGAAAATGCTTCTACCACCTTTTCTACCTTCCTAAACCTTAGCCCAGTAATTAATTCAGGAGGCTCCTGTCTCCTCGGTCATTCACTATTCAGAAGGGAGACTGTGGGCCATAGTCCTAGAAGTGATGATGGATATAGGAATGTCTCACCAGACACGGGCCAGGTAAGTTTCTTCTCAAGATTAGCTGGGATGCCAGCATACATGGTCACAGCCAAAATTACTTTCTCTGAATCAATACAGTCAAATCGAGAATAGTCACCCTACTTCTTGAGAGCAATAAACTCTGGCATGATTAAAAGGTCCTTTGACTATTTCCTGGGCTTGGATGAAGTTACCTGGAAAAGGTGCACACCTGTTCCTTTCTGTCAACCAAGAAGAATGGCCCACCTCTGGTTAATCTTTTAAAAATTTCAAACCCTTTCGTCTTTCACACTCAACACAGCCCCTCTTGCACAGGACAGTGGGGTCAGTGGATTCTGCCATGGTGCTAAGAAAATGGAACCTTAGAGAATTTAAGTGAATAACCAAGCAATGGCAGATGTAGGCTCTACAGTGTCTTACTCATAAATATTAATTGTGTTCATTGCATGAGATTTACTGGCAGCTCTGAGAAAACTTCTGATGGTACATTATTGAATCTATATTTCCTTTCCAGCTTCCTAGTGTTTAAAACAGTGTTAAAAATATTCAAAAGCTCTTGATTTACAATAATCAAGAGGTAGCATTTTGTCTCCTGAGCTGGCAAAGTAAAAATTTCTGAAGACAACGTTCTTTATGTAGTAAATGCTCATAGCATTTGTATTCTACTTCATGCTCTCCTTCCCCGGTATCATGCCTTGCCCTTGTAGGAAGTCAACCAAGCCCCCATTAGAATTCTAGGTATGGTTTTATTGGGAATGTTCGAGTAAAATCATCCCAGCAGCTGGACCCCTGCCAAAAATCTTTAGGCCAGGTCAATTCTCCACCAACCAATTGTGCTCTGCAGTTGTGATTATTTCTTCTAAAACCAAACGATGTGAAAGTTAATGCATTTACCAAAGTGAAAGGCCCTGAAAATCGTATTTTCAATTCTGGCAGAAAAAGAATTCTGGCTCAGTGTTTTCTGAGCAGTGCTTTGTCTGAGGAGCTGGGCATCCCCTCCTCTCCTCACTCAGCTCTGCTGATCAAGCCTGAAGACTGTCAAGTTTCAAAAAAAACCTTCCTTTTCACTTTCTGCCCCTCCACAAATCTCATTTCACCATTGCCATCCAGAGTTTGCTCTCTCTCTCTCTCTCTCTCTCTCTCTCTCTCCTGTATTTAATGCACACGTGTAGAAAGTGGCGTCTCCCTGGGTGAATGCATTAACAACCACTGTATGTGCTGGGAATTGGTCTGTTCACTGCTGCCTGCAGCCGAAGCGTGCCTGGGACGCATTGCCAGAGTTTCCAGAAACAAAGCCCTGGTTTCAAGCTGAGGATAATGACTCCTTTTGATTAGAACAGCGGGCTGTCACAGGCTGGGGATGACCTGTGGTCGTTCTAGAAGCCACGAGAGCTTGCGGCTGGTCTTCAAAGGTCTCACTTTCAGAGGAAGATGTGTCCTATGGGGCCTGAATAGAGCACCTGCTTGTAACCGGAGGTTTAATGAGATTCTTGTTAAAGCTGAGACCTCTGAGCTAGGTAGGTGGGGCAGGCACCCCTCATCCTGAGGAGGCTGCTCCATCACAGCCGGAAGGTGAGGGTTTTCTTGAGGTAAAGGAGTGGACAGCGGCGCCATGGCCTTCTCTTTCCACCGGGGAGGGGACGGGATTGCTTCCCAGCCCACCGAGGGAGAGTCTGAGGGCCGCAAGACCCCACCGCCGCCCCGCCCGGGTTGGCAGGGATGTCTGTCAGGAAGGAGGTCGCCGTTTCTATCCCCTCCTCGTGCCATGTACTTGAGCACGGGGAGACTGAAGTCCTGGGCCCCTGCAGGACCACCCCCGACTGAGAGCTGAGCATGGAGGGAAAGCTCTTGGAGAACTTGACCTGCGCCTCCCTACTTCGGAGCTGGAGCCATTGGATCTGGTTCTCACCGGAAGGCCCAGGGACGCCAGCGGACATTGCCTCTGATGGCAACTTGAAGAGGAAGGCCACCTGCACTTTGGACTGGGCAGGGAGAGCGGTGACTGTTGCATTGAGAAGCAGAACAAGCACAAAGAGAAGTCCAGGCTTTTCCTCTTGCAAAAGGTCCCATCCAAAGGGATCCCTCATTCCAGAGGGCCAGTGGGAAAGGCCGCGCTGGGGTCAGGACTGAGGGGTGCTTCTCAGGGCGGAGCCAGAGATCACAGACGGCAGGAAGGGACTATTCTGGGGAATGGTCTTTGTGGGGAAAGGGGCAAAGTGGTCTGCGGAAGGTCCACCATTAGACGTGCTAGTGACAGTAGGAGTGGAGGGAGCCTTTGTCCCCCTCGTTCTTCCCCCTTCCTGCCACCCTTCCCCCCACACCAAAGGCAGCAGTGAGAGGAGGAAGGAATGAGGAAGATGGAGAAACGGTGACAGAAACCCTCCTGCAAGGTTTGAGCCTGAGATCGGCTCAGGTCAGAGGAGCCAGAAACATTCTAAATCATTTCAGAGGTTGAAATTTGATATTAGACAGGACTAGACTTTTTGTATTTAAAGATGACACTTCCATTATTACCTGAAATGCACCAGAGAAACGATGAGATCTGTCCAATAAATTGCCCAGAGAGAAAGAAGAAAAGGCATACATGAGAGAAAAAAAATAAAGTGTTTTCTTTCCTCTTCATACTCTTCTGTGCCCAACATATTCAATTAAATTCTGTAAATAAATTTTGGGTAAAAACTTTATAGCAGTTTATTTCACTTCTGTTGAGAAGCCTGTGTGGCCAGACGCCCTACAACACATTAACCTTCTATTACCTAAAGGGTTCCAAACGCCTCGGGAGAGAAGGGGCTGGTACTGATTTAAATAATGAAGATTTGCATACCCATTTACAAGCTTTTCTGGCATTTGCTGTAGATGCTCATGAGCTCTTTTTGGCTAGGTAGTATTTCAAATAAAAAATGCTCTCTGAGGCTGGAAATAAACCTTGGAGCAATTGAGATAATGGCTCATGGCTTTGGTCCTTGCTAACATCCTGCTTTACAAAACACCACACGTTATTTGTAACTATGAAGTCCATTATTTTCCTTTGACTAAGAAAGCAGGCGAGCTATTTATTTCAAGTGTTACCTTAGATCATGGGCAGTGATCCCTTAATCTAACTGAACTTTGTCTTGGCCGTGTGCCCAAGTATAGATAATACCCTTGGGCTCAGAGAAAATTTTACTGTGGTGAGTGAAATAATTTCTTGGTGATGGATATTCCATTTCTTACAATTACAAAATAGTTTTGATATCACTGTTTAAAGGGCTGGTTCTGAGATGGTCTAAAGTTTTAACCTATAGTGACGTAATGTATACTAGGCTTACCTGCAATACATTGAGCTCCCAAGCAAGGGACGCTTAGGGCTTCTGTGTAACCAACAGACATGTCATAAAGCGATTGCCGAGCCTACCCTATACCAATGCCAAGAATTAGATGGTTTTCCTCTCCAGAAGAGATTAGACTGCTAATTTCCAAATACAGGAAAAAATGTATAAGTGAAGGATAGTTTCTGTTTTTCTTTTCCTATATCATACATAAAAAGCCAAATAAGTATAAAATATAACATCTAAGATTTAGATTAGACAAAATAAGAAAAAATGTAAGTCATGATTGCTAAAAAGGAATGTGGAGCCTCTTGGACCTATTATTCAGCAAAAGCAATTCCTATGTTGGGATATGCATCACTGAAGGCAAATGATTGGGCTCTAGAGTTCAATCCAACACCCTTAGCGCAGTCCCACATTGCCCCGAAAGTTTCAGTGTGGAGCATGGGGAAGTCTCTGAAGTACTGGCCTCATCTTACTTTGTCTTCCACGGCAGGTGTCCAAAAGCATCAAACAACATTTTCACTTTAAAGTAGAACTTAGGTTTAAATGTTTCAAGCTGAACTGCCTTTCCTAATGAATATGATAACTTTGATCTTCAAAATTAAATCGAGAGGCTTATTAAAACCAACACTTAAAAATCATTGAACATTTTACTCATTTCTAATTGGAAGCAAGGGGCCTGTTTGCAAAAGGATTAGAAAGAGGCACACCCTTCCAGAGACTCTCCTGAGCCCACTTTTTAGAAATTGCAGAGAGGCATGTCACACAATACCGTATTCCTTTTAAGTTGTGTGGTTCATAGGTAAAAATCTAAAACCCTGTAACTCAAATAATCATAATGAAATCTAAGTGGTACTTCCCATTAAGTGACTGAATTAAATTATACATGATGAGTTTATTATCATGAGACATACAAAGCAAAAAAATGTAAGTTTCTAGTATTGTACAAGCAAATCCTATAGGGAAAATATGATCACAGATCTAGTGAATCTGTGGGAAAAGTTGTAGCTTCAATATTAGCATACATATTTATATAACCTATTGGCATAAAGTCATAATAAACATACTTGTGTAAGGGCAGCATTTATTTTGAAAGTTCCTCATTATAATTTCTTAGTGTTATCTAATTATTTAATCTATTATTTAAAAAGAGAATCCACCTATTAAGAGGGAACCTTAAATTATTCACCTTAGAAGAGAAATAATAGACTTACTTATTTTCCAAAATATTTTCTGTAATCAAAGGCAAAACTTTTGTTTTGCATCATACTCTCTCCATTTCCTTCTATTAACACGCACTACCCATAATTCTCTTCTTTTTATTGTCACCTTGAAAGACTTTTATAGGCTATAACTGTCTCTCTGAGTCTTCTGTCTTCTACTACATAAGTTTTGATTTCCTATGCACTTGATATGTCACCCATCTGACTGCTGAATCATTCTGGGTTGTCCTTTGCATTTCCAGGGGATGATAATTATATGTGTTGGCCAAGTTATTGGGAGCTGAGATGCATTTGAGGTCCTTTGTGCAATCAGTTCTGGTCCATGTCTCCTCTTCTATCGGGATCTTAAATCAGAAACCATCTCAGATCAGATGGAGTCCACTAGGCTCTGACCCTCCTCACAGGTGGACAAAAGTTTGAAGAGCCATGTGTATGACTGAGTTTGGCTTAATGAGGCAAGGGGAGAATAGGCCAGAGAAGGAGCAGATGTGTTAGCATAGTGCAGGGGACATTTGCTGCCTTCTCCTGACACCTCACTAACCATGGAGGAGAAGGGCAGACACTGAGGAGCGGGTGCTCCCTGGAGCTTTAGTTGTATCATAAATCCAGGGCTTCTTCCCTTAGGATAGTCAAGGGCTCTGGTCTGGTAGTTCTTGAATCAGCCTCGTTGAAACATAATTATGGTATAATAAGGCAAAGATGACATCACAAGTGTTTGAAGAAGTAAAAGATCAATGCCTTGGGAATTCTGAAAGCCTTACAGGTGGTATTTGAAAATAGACTGAAATTCTCTGAGCTCTGTCTGACCCTTTTATAAGGAACTAATAGAAACTGTTCTGGTACCAGTAGTGAGCTAGCAATTGTTTAACAACATTTAACAACGTGTACAGTGGGCCCTCGTCTATTGCAGGGGTTAGGTCCCAGAACCCCTTGCGATAGGCGAAAATCCACAAAGTAGCAACCTTATATTTATTTTATTATTTATATTTATTTTAAGGCTTTATAAACCCTCCCCACACTCTTATAAACCTTTCCCACACTGTTATTAACCCTTCTCACACACTCTTATAAACACTTCTTATGCTCTTAAACATTTTCTAAATAATTAAGGTAATAAATATATAAAAATACCTATATACTGCAAAATCCTATGATATAGCAAAAAATCTGCAACACAAAATAAGATATATACAATTTTAAAATCCGCGATACAGTGAGACTGTGAAAAGTGAACTGCCATATGGCGAGGGACAACTGCATTATAAATTTAACTGACATAAAGGACGTGTAGCACACAATTGGCAAGTAATAATAAAATATGCAATACTCTTTATTGTAAATTATATATAGCCAACTCTTTCTCACAGAATGCTCTACTTGGTTTTTGCTTAACTTTTTATTTGCATGTAGCCAAGCCATGATTGCAGTTGATGACTGAGTGTAGTTCTTTTTTTTTTTTTTTTTTTTTTTTTTTTTTCATTTTTCTGAAGCTGGAAACGGGGATAGACAGTCAGACAGACTCCCGCATGCGCCCGACCGGGATCCACCCGGCACGCCCACCAGGGGCGGTGCTCTGCCCCCCAGGGGGCGATGCTCTGCCCATCCTGGGCGTCGCCATATTGCGACCAGAGCCACTCTAGCGCCTGAGGCAGAGGCCACAGAGCCATGCCCAGCGCCCGGGCCATCTTTGCTCCAATGGAGCCTTGGCTGCGGGAGGGGAAGAGAGAGACAGAGAGGAAAGCGCGGCGGAGGGGTGGAGAAGCAAATGGGCGCTTCTCCTATGTGCCCTGGCCGGGAATCGAACCCGGGTCCTCCGCACGCTAGGCCGACGCTCTACCGCTGAGCCAACCGGCCAGGGCTGAGTGTAGTTCTGATATGAGTGTCAGTTGATATTTTTACTTACATTCATTCATTCATGAGTAAGATTAAAGTGAAAGTGAAACAATGAAGATGAGAGTCAGAACTTTATTAGTGTGTTAACAATGTGAGCAATATCTTTGTTTCAAATACTGGAAGAGTAGTTAGTCCTCAATGTTTTGTTCAACTCTTGTTGTAGTGGCTGTAGACACTGACCAGTTTAACTGTATTATTAACATTTTCTCCATTACTTCTTATGTCTAGACAATCAACAAAGGAATAAATCAAGCACTGATTGGTAGTCACCATGATCAACTTAAAACACCCAGCATTATGTTACTAATTGCAGAGTTGGGCAGAGAGGCAGAGTAGCACATAACCATATAATCTTTTTTCTATACAGACTGAATAAGCTCAAATACACTTAGAATAGAGCATAGAAGAGGCCCTGGTCAGTTGGCTCAGTGGTAGAGCATTGGCCTGGCATGCAAGAGTCCTGGGTTCGATTCTTGGCCAGGGCACACAGGAGAGGTGCCCATCTGCTTCTCCACCCCTCCCCCTCTCCTTCTTCTCTGTCTCTCTCTTCCCCTCCCGCAGCCAAGGCTCCATTGGAGCAAAGATGGCCCGGGCGCTGGGGATGGCTCTGTGGCCTCTGCCTCAGGCGCTAGAATGGCTCTGATTGCGGCAGAGCGACGCCCCAGATGGGCAGAGCATCACCCCCTGGTGGGCATGCCGTGTGGATCCCAGTTGGATGCATGAGGGAGTTTGTCTGACTGCCTCCCCATTTCCAACCTCAGAAAAATACAAAAAAAAAAAAAAAAAAAAGAATAAAGCATAGAAGAATGTGGTACAATAATTAGGATGTGATGAGTTTTGGATATTTGTTATTTTTATTTTTAATTTGGTTCATTTAAATGTAAGTTTACATAATGTAATTTTAATAATGGCTTTGTTTAACAACTGGCTCACAAAATTCCTGAGAAGTTATTAATCAGTTCTTCTAAGGTACTACAAGTGGGTTGCAGAACTCCATGGGCCACAGCTCAGAAGTTTTAAAGCATTAGAGTGATGAGAAATTAGAGCTGGAAGGTATCTTAGCCACTATCGCTGGTACGTGGACTCTGATACGTTGTGATTTGTATAGGAGACCCTATCAGCAGAGGAGATCTGGTCTGGTTCCCAGGCTCTTGGGGCTATCAATCACCGAGAAAGCATCTTTTTTAAGGGGAGGCTTGGCAGGGTGTAGAAAGTCTTGATGAGGGCCAGATTGACTTTTTTTTTTTTTTTAATAAATAAAATTTTATTTTAATGGGGTGACATCAATAAATCAGGGTACATATATTCAAAGAAAACATGTCCAGGTTATCTTGTCATTTAGTTCTGTTGCATACAAATCACCCAAAGAGAGATTGTCCTCTGTCACCTTCTATCTAGTTTTCTTTGTACCCCTCCCCCTCCCCCTCCCCCTCTCCCTCCTTCCCTCCCCCCACCCCCCGTAACCACCACACTCTTGTCCATGTCTCTTAGTCTCCTTTTTATGTCCCACCAATGTATGGAATCCTGCAGTTCTTGTTTTTTTCTGATTTACTTATTTCACTCCGTATAATGTTATCAAGATTCCACCATTCTGCTGTAAGTGATCTGATGTCATCATTTCTTCTAGCTGAATAGTATACCATGGTGTATATGTGCCTCATCTTCTTTATCTAGTCTTCTATTTTTTTTTTTTTTTACAGTGGTTAAAGCCTTTAAGCAAACTCTTGGCCAATACAGCAAGAATCCATAAAAGAGTAGTGTCCTTAACATGTTCACCAAGTCCAAGTTGGCCCCATCACCATGCCAAATCCCTGAAAAATGCAACCCAACCACAGTTCAGTCTGTTAGGAGCTGTCACAGGGAGCAGGAGTCCAGGAAAAGTCCACATCCAGGAAAAGTCCGCATGGCACTGAAATTGTCACCATTCTGTACTTTGCAGCTCATGTCCAAGTCCCAATGACCGGTGCTTCTAGCTGGTAATGATTCAGAGGGCCAGATCGACTTCTGTGTATGTTTGCCACACTCCATGTTATGTCATGTGCATGGGGGAAGGTGGGACCGAGAAACAGGGAGATGTTGGGAAGCTGCAGTTTACCTCCCAAGACTCTAAATGTAAGGCAATCTGGAGCTTTGGGAATGTCTGGGTTCCCTCAGGAAGAAGACTTTCTCGGTATATTCAGAAGCAATCAGCTGAGAGGAAATGTGGAAATGGCAAAGCTTTAGGAAAGAAATAAAATTTCAAAATTGTGATTATGCTGAATGGGAGAGGGAAAAGTTAAAATCATCAATCCAGCTGGGACTAGAACCATAATAGCTAAGAACAGTTAACATTTATCATATGCTAAGTGCTTTGCATGCGTAACTTCACTTAAATCTCTCCATGACCATGTAAAATACAGTAGATAATATTTTTCTTGCCATTTTTTAGATAGAGAAACTGGTTGAGAAGTTTGCACAAGGTAATGCAGATAGAAAAGGGCAGAGCTGCAATTCATAGAAACCACAAACCTTTGAATCAAGAGGGTACAAAAGTGTACAATTTTCTCCATCAGCTGCCCCAGTACTGGAACCAAGAAAAACAGAATCAGGTTTTACTGGTTAGATGGGATAGAAAGACAGGGGGAGGGTGGGATGGAGATCAAGTGGTTTTCAGTCTTCTGAAATATTTATTGATGACCAGAATGAAAAATGGGATCAACCCAATCATTTTTACCACCATGAAAACTCTGGATCAGATAACAAAGTTATATGAATAACAAAAGATGATTAAACTGCAGGGTTCCACACACCAAAAATAAAGACTGTAATCATAGTTCCCTCACTTTAAGCTGCTGGAACCATTTAACTAGTTGTCTTTATTGAACGTTAACTTTACCCAGAACTAGTCTAAAAGAAACAGAGTCAAATAACTTCTGGCTGTCAAATTGAAGATGGAGGCTAATGAAGAAGAGGTGGTGGTATCACCATCTAGATCTGCAGTCTGGGTTGCAACTGTCAAAGCTCCGCTGTTAGGCTATTAGTGGGAATATCAAGGAGAAAGGGGGTAGATCATCTGTCCAACAATGATGGCCCAGGTCCGCTCGACGTGGGTGTGCCTCATTATTATCTTGAGCGGGTGAGTAGACTTGGTATTTTCTCCATTCCTTGTATCCCCAGCCCTGTTTTTACCACTTTTCAGGTAGCTAAACTCCAGGTGACTACATTCTTCCCATTACATAAGCCATTTCTTAGCTTGTTTGATATTTATAAAATAAAGTTTGTTATAGCTGTGGGGTCCTAATGGCTAGGCTCAAATGTCAGTCTGATGATGAGGATGAAAGAAAAGGGGACACGCTTGCTGATACTATACACGTCAGTTTGAGCACACAGCCTCAAAAGCCCAAGGCGGGTGTTGTACTTTTCACGTGAATTTGGTTGGATTTTTAACTACAGTTATAGGCCAGGTCATGATATGGCTGAATCCAGGTGACAACAGGCTGGACAACTTTTTCCTAGTCTTCTTGGAACTCTCTCGGACTCGCCCAATCAGAACCCAGTCTCTACGCACTGGGACACACAGGCCATAAAGAGAAGGACTTACAGGTGCTCTGTTTGATAGCTCTAGTTCAGCTAGTCTTCAAGTCATCTCAGTCCGGGCCCCAGACACAGTGAGGAGCCATCCTCCTCCCAGATGTGTCTCCTTCTATCAGGGCAAGTCTTTCAGGCTGAACCCCCAGATGTTGTGGGGCAGTGAAAAACTGTCCCAACTGCGCCCTTTCCTAATTCTTGGCCTACAGAACTCATAAGCATGAGAAGATGGTCATTGTTTTATGTTGCTAAATTAACAATGGCTTGTTTTGCTACAATGATAACTGGGACCCATACACAAAAAGCATCTCTGCAGTCGCGAGTCTTAGCACACACCTGGCACGTGCAGAAATCACTGTTGCATTAACACTGTGTGCATGCCTTCAGAGGCAAGAATAGCCTGCGTTCTTGGCTCCCAGTGTGGTGGCGTTTCCGTGAGTCAGAGTCCCAGTTTCTGAAAAAACCAGCACTGGCTTAACATTTCAAGTTAAAGTTAATAGAAGAAACATCAGCACATCCAAGAACTAAGAACAGTCTCTATTATTATTGTAATCTTTATAGTAGTGGCATTATACATTTATTTTCACTGCAATGATGGTTTGGAGGTATTTCTGCATCTTATTTTATTTGCACTTGAATTTTTGAGTGTTTGGGATTCATCAATAGTGTTTTTGGACTATTTCCATATCTCCTTATTCTATTTACACTTGGCCTTTTGAGTGTTTTCGATGCATATTCAGAACAGGATCTACATGCTCATTGGCAGCGTGAAGCACAGGGAATGATCACACCCTGGCCCAAAACAAGTGTGATGCCCACAGCTCACATCTTTGTTTGTTCCTCAGAGGCCATCAGGAACACTGTGGGTGAGTCCCAAAGAAATGCTCTGGTTCTTGGGATGATCAGACCTGGGCAAGCTGTGGTTGAAAATTGTTCTGGGAGTAGAAAACTGCTATTTCCAAACTTTCAAGATGATATAGCCAAAATGAGCTGCATATTGAAAGAGATGTGCAAAAGATACTATTTCTGCAGCTGTATCAATATTAAAGTTGTTTGTTTTACATACAGTTTCTTATTGATATGTTATTGAACCACTCCTGGATGAAATCTCACCTTTTTAAGAGCTAAAAGATCTAAGCGAGTATTAATTCGGGCATCATTTATATGCAAGTTATTTGTATTAATCTTTGAGTTAATTAAGCCTACTTGTTCAATTCAATTGGTAATTTCCCTCAATATTTGGTAGCTTATTTCCTAGGAAGCATTCAGCAGTATTATTGGATGAAAGTTATTATTTATTATTATTATTATTATTATTTTTGTATTTTTCTGAAGCTGGAAATGGGGAGAGACAGACAGACTCCCGCATGCGCCCGACCGGGATCCACCCGGCACGCCCACCAGGGGCGACGCTCTACCCACCAGGGGGCGATGCTCTGCCCCTCCGGGGCGTCGCTCTGCCGCGACCAGAGCCACTCCAGTGCCTGGGGCAGAGGCCAAGGAGCCATCCCCAGCGCCCGGGCCATCTTTGCTCCAATGGAGCCTCGGCTGCGGGAGGGGAAGAGAGAGACAGAGAGGAAGGGGGGAGGGGGTGGAGAAGCAGATGGGCGCTTCTCCTGTGTGCCCTGGCCGGGAATCGAACCTGGGACCTCTGCACGCCAGGCCGACGCTCTACCACTGAGCCAACTGGCCAGGGCGAAAGTTATTTTTATGTAACATTGCTACAGTCTAGTATTAAAATATTAATAATACAAGTAAATAAACATTAAAACATATGTAAATTAAACATTTGCATCATCTGCAATCAAAAACATCTCCAGGAATAATAACTGCTTTACCATCTAGAATTTTTCCTACAATTACAGAAATCAGAGATTTTTAGACAGTATGTTATTTTAAAGAAAAGGAAATATTGCATCTTCTGGAAAATCCCTCATTAACTGCAAACTTCTTCTGAAAACAAAGATGGACCAGTGAACTGGACATGAATCTTGATGTTCTTCCTGTTTAGAGCCTATTCTGGCTGGGTGAAGCAGAAAAGGCCCCGCCCCTTATAAAAGATGACCATATATAGTATTCCAGTTTACCCTAAGTGGTCCAAGTTTACATCTGCTTTTCTAACGTAACTATTAGTAGAAACCCATCTGTCTCTCAAAGCTGTTCTTGTTTGTATGAGAAATTATATGGTCACTGTACTCACAAGTCTAAAGGAAAAGCTCTCTATCACAGACACACTTGGTACAAAGTCCTTCTGTTTACATGAATCACTGGCCACAGCATGGAATCCTGCATCCAGTTTCTTCCATTATGTTTAGAATAGAATCCATTAAATCTATGTTCCCCTTGGTTTTCACTATAACACCAAATTACCTGCAATTAAAGCCCAGTTTGTTTCATTTGTATATATTAAATACCTGTGACTTTCACTGAACATCTTTTGAGATTGGTTTGAATTTTGAAAACATACTATTTGCAACGATTAGTAGCCCAATACAGACATAGTACTCTAGGCTGGGCTAAGTGTTGTTTTCCACAGGAATGTCTTTGTTTCAAACAGACTGAAGGCCAGATACGGTGTAAAAGAACATCAGGCTTGGGGTCTGGCTGTGTGCTTAAGGCCATACTCTGCCTCCTGTATGTAGATTGCAATACATCACAGTTTGCCTGGGATGGTCCCAACTTACACCTGCTCTCCAGGGTAGTTATTAAGGGTGGCCCTTTGAATTTTAAAAGTGGTCTGATTTAGAAGATAAATGATATGGTTGCCCTATGTATAAGCCATGTAGAATCAGGCAAATAAACTAAAATTTTTATGTCTCCATCCTCATTGGCCTACAAATACCCATCCCAGAAAGCTAGCTTGAGGAGTAAATGAAAGTTAAAATGCAAAAGAGCTTTTAAAAACCCACCATACTAAGCAAGTGTAATGTCTCAGATGAGGTTCTGACTCTTCATACTTCGGTCTTGGGTTTGCAAGATCAAGGGTTCATAGACTTGCCATGGTTGAGGCTGCTTCTTGCTCTCGGGTACAGTTGCTGCAGGTTCTATCAAGAGCCCGGCCAGCTCACAACGCAGGGGGTGCACCTGGTGTTTCTCTCGGGCAAGACTCTAAACCAGGGGTCCCCAAACTATGGCCCGCAGGCCACATGTGGCCCCCTGAGGCCATTTATCCGGCCCCCGCCGCACTTCTGGAAGGGCACCTCTTTCATTGGTGGTCAATGAGAGGAGCATAGTTCCCATTGAAATATTGGTCTGTTTGTTGATTTAAATTTACTTGTTCTTTATTTTAAATATTGTATTTGTTCCCGTTTTGTTTTTTTACTTTAAAATAAGATATGTGCAGTGTGCATAGGAATTTGTTCATAGTTTTTTTTATAGTCCGGCCCTCCAACGGTCTGAGGGACAGTGAACTGGCCCCCTATGTAAAAAGTTTGGGGACCCCTGCTCTACACCATTCCATGTACACCACTCATTCCTGCTTCCTGACCTTTCCGCCTGTTCTACCCACTCTCCGGAATGTCTTCTCTGTTCGCTCTCACTGCTCACACTCTGAACTACAGCTAGTGCTCGACTTACAACCACGATTGGTTCTGACTGACCTGTCGTAACACGGTTTGGTTGTAAGTTGAGTAGGCTATATGTACAGTACTGTGAAATGATGTTATAAAAATCTTTAAGTCATATTTTATCATAATTTTCTCTCATTATTGTTACATATCATAGTTTTCTTTGTTCATTTTATGCCATTTGTATCATCTGTACACCATTTTGCCTCTTATTTTTACATTTGTCAGGTTTAAGTAAAACACTGCATTACCAGTACAACTGGTTTAATATTTGCAAAGACAATTTCCTCTTAGTAGACATCTTGGGAGAGGTTTGATGAAAAATATCCAAGTCACAAACACAAATTGCTATACCAAGTCTGGGATAACAGTTGAAATGGTGCATGCAGAGATGGTAGTGCTGCCGGAAGCTGGTCCGCACTGTCGTACGCCCAGCTGGGCAATGCTTGCACTGCCAGATGCGGAGCAGTCGTGGCTAGCGATTGTGGTCATAAAGTCGAATGGTCATAAGTTGCATAGGTCGTAAGTCGATCAATATTTGTAATGTCCTATTAAGATCACATCTTTTGAAAGAAGACTTCTGTGAGTATGTTTAGAGGTTTGGTGGTGCTAGCTAAGATTCTGGTGAATTAGTTTAGATACAGAAAACCAGTGAGCAGGAAACAAAGTACGTACAATGATCGATTTGCCAACGTGGGTAAGCACACGATGCCACATGCAGAGCTCTGATGATGTCTGGATTCACGTGAGGCTGGAGTGGGGAATTCTTTTTCCTACTCCAGATCCAGATTTTGAAACTCACATGCTTAGGCATGCCAAAGGAGAGAGAGAGAGGGGATAAGAGAGAAAGGGAAGTAGAGAGAGAGAGTTGGCCTTTGGAGCTGACTCTGAGCTCACCACTTAAAAGATGACCTCAGGCCTTCCCTCAAGCCTTGAAATTATGGGAGGATGACAAATTCTTTCATCCTACACTAATGACTCCCTTCTTTAAACACCATTTTTCTTAAAGACAACGTTGCACAGTTTAATGAATTGTTCTTCGGTTGCTTCATGCTTTTAAACCGTGGCCATATTATCCTCTCCTGGACATGATTGGTTGATTCTTCTCTTTAGCACTTTTGAGAGGATCTGGAATAAATTGGACTTCCGCTAAAGAGTTAATACATTGTTACTGGTTGAATGATTGAGTTGCAGGTTTAAAAAGATGTATTCTGCGGGAAAATTATCTTTTAAAATTTGATAAGATGACATAGTTGTACTGTTTCTTAATGATTAAAATATCACAATAACTATATTGTATAAAAGACCCCCACTCCACCCAAAGAAGGAAAGATGATTTCAGCAAACAACCTCCTTTTTACTTCTGGAACCACCGGAAGAGAGGGAGCATTGAGATACTTCTGGAATCCCTGTGGGAGACACTGGCCGCTGGTCAGCAAACTCATTTGCTCTTCCTCCTTTACCTGCAGCTAAATCTTATTTCCCAGGCTGTTTGGAGTGTGTGTCCAGGTGACTGAGTTCTAGCCAATGAAATGTCGGCAGATGTCGTGTGAGCCAATTCCGGTCCTGGCATATGAAAATCTCCAACACATGAGCATTCTTGTCCAGCCAGCATGGAAAAGCCCCGCAGGGAAATGCTAAGACTGTTTTCATAGTGAGTCTGATCTCTGAATTCGTGCTCAGAACCCCAGCATTAGACTGAGAAAAAAAATACACTTTTACTACCTTCCAGTGGCTGCAATTTGAGATTTGCTTTTTTATTATTCCTTAGTGTTGTTAATGTTAGTGTGCTAGTGCGTTCTTGATCTTATCAGAACAATCAACGTGCATCACAAATGGTGTCACTACTGACAGTGATTGTAAAAATCCATTGACTCTAAGATTCATCTTGATTTCAGAGAGGTTAAAGGTAAAAAAAAATGTACATCTTGGAATTGATGAAATAGGATAATTCAATGTTCTAGTGTGGAATTTTTCATAGGGTTGTCTGAACCTCAGAGCTAGTGCTTTGATGGATAAAAAAGCACCGGTGCTGACAATCAAAATGTAAGCTCCTCGAGAATGTAAATTTCATCTGCTTTATTCACTCTCATATCTCTGACATCTAAAACATTACCAAGCACAAAGCAGTAACTTAGTAACATTTGTCTAATAAGGAACTAATGCCCGCACTTAGGAAAACAAAATGGTAATTAATAAAATCTGATGAAAAATCTAATTTGAATATGCTGCATTCAGGTCTGTGAGAGGAGTGAATTCTCCATCTGCGGTTAAACCTCAGGAGAAAGTGAATGACAATGAGGAGCATGGACTCAGAATTCAGAGTTATTGTGATGAGGTGGGTGTTTAATGTCATCACATTATGATGCATGTTAGCAGGGTTTCTGAAACGTGTGAGAGGGGATTCCAGGGATGCAGAGACTTACCTTATTATGCAGTCTCCGAAAAGCTGTGGCCACGACCTCAGTGTGACAACTATGAAACTGTGTGCTGTATTAGATTTTAAATCATTTCAAATGAGTGCTTTATTTCTCATGATTACCTTTCAAGTCTCTGTAAGGATGTGTCTATGACTAAGAAAAACACACACCATGTCAATGGCTTGCCGTGGTCAGATCTACCTTGACTTGGCTCTTTGTGGCAGGATAGTCAACAGGAACTGTGTCTCACCCACTGATGGATCCCCAGTGCCCAGGATAACGCCTGGCATAAAGGTGGTGCTCAATGCCTATTTCATAAATCGGCTGTAACTATTAAAGTTACTGATGGTTGAATGGATGACTCAAAGCTGAAAACCACATCAACTCCTATCTGGAATTAGAAAATATTATTAGGCTCATCTTTTTGGAGAACTTATTAGGAGCCAGGCATTTTCCATACATTATCTTGTCTAGTATATAAGAAAGCACTAGCATCATCTCTATTACAGAAGGAGTTGAGACTCAGAAGAGCAAGCCGTTTGCAAAAAGCCACAAAATGACAAGCATCAGGTGTGAGCTCAGGGTTGATCTCAGAGGAAGCTTTCTTAACCTCACACCTTGTGAGAGAGGGTGCACTTTGAGCAATGAAGTAGCGTATTAGTCTCAACATGACAAATCCCACTCTGGACACTCCTACCTTCCTGGTGGGCTTCTCGGTGGAGGAGCTTGACCTCTAATCACTGAGCTTGAAACAGAAAGGAGTAATGCTATTTTTTTTAGAACAACCGTTCCAGTTGAGCTGTACCCTTGCTGGCACGAGCCTGAGCCTTTGTAACTCCAGGTAAGAGAGAGCACCGAGCAATCAACCCCATGCTGAAAGTCCACCATTAATTCCAGATACCAGTTTATGCAACAAAGTAGGCAGCCTAAAATGGCCAAAACATTTGCATGGGCATCGACTTCTTAAAGGGGTTAGAGGAAGATCTCTGTGGAAAACACAAAGATTGTAAGTCATTGTCCTTTATACCAACTCATAGTTTGCCTTTTAATCTGAAGGAAAAATCAACCCAATTTTACCCTGTGGAAAAATAGAACTAGGATTTATGTTTCAAAATAACCATCTCTAACATCCTGTTCTAAACAGAGTTTATTTTGATTTGGACACTTACAATTTGTCCTCCAGGAAGTTGAGGTGATGGTGGACACGACACACCCTTTCTCCCTTCGTTTAGTTCTCACCTAATGTTACACTCTTTCAAAGCGTCATACTACTCACACGTTGAAATGATTTTTCATGTGCTAAAATAACAACATATTCCATGTTTCGGGCTAGCCAGCAAACATAATCTATATTTTATTCAGTGCTAAGAATCCAACTCAGTGAGATTATTTTCAGAAAACCAATAGTATGTTAGGCATTAGTTTCTGTAACAGTTGTTTACATTGTTGTTAGCAGAAGCCATGAATGTGATGCTCACTGCTCTCTCCTTGATGCTCAGAAACTGAGAGTTTTGTAATTCGACCTTGAAATGTTGATGGATGTATAAGACCGAATAGGGTCTCTGAGTACCACGCAGCAGGAGGCCTTGGGGAAACCCGAGTGCAAGGCAATGAAACATTTCTACCATAACTTTTGGCCTAAAAAAAATGAAAAAACAAACTAGAGCTCCAGAATTGGAAGCCAGTGTCCTTAGCTAATGTCACTCCTTTATCTATTATGATATATGTTTATTATTAACCTCTCTGATTGAGGTAGTGTTCAGAAGTAATAAGTACCTCACATGGAATATTGAGATAATATTGGATGTGGATTTGCAACCACAATCTCATTCTGAGTATGTAAGATGTGTTACATTTTTCTATTGTCAGATAAAGTCTACCCTGAGACCCCATCTTGTCCAGCTCTTGAGAAGCTGGCCATTACTGGGGAACAGGAAATTTCCAGTTGATTAGAAAACAACCACAATGGCAATGATAACAGCAAAACTAACCCCTATTCTCAAGTTGGACTTCTAGTTTTTAGTAAGAATACTTTGAAGTCCCTAAAAGTCAGGGTCTGTGCGGCTTCCATGCCTCATCTGGACAAGGGACTGTTCTGATGCCTTCTCCTCTGAAGTGCGCCTTGTGCAGGGCATGCTCTCTTTGTTTTCTTCCCCACCTACCCCCATCACCCAATCTCTTTACCTTTTCTTTAAGTGAGAAGAGGGGAGATAGTGAGACAGACTCCTGCATACACCCTGACCAGCATCCACCTGGCAATCCCATCTGGGGCTGATACTCAAACCAACTGAGCTATCCTCAACACCTAGGGGCATGTTCAAACCGACCAAGCCACTGGCTGTGGGAGGGGAAGAGACAGAGAAGGGAGAGAGGAAGAAGGAGAGAAGCAGATGATCACTTCTCTTGTGTGCCGTGACTGGCAATCGAACCCGGGACATCCATATGGCAGGCCAATGGTCTATCCACTGAGCCAACTGGCCAGGACCTCTTTGCTCTCTGATCCTGATATTTTTGTATTCGTCTGACAGGCAGTGAATTTATTCCACAGCTAATTAAAACTAGCTTCCAGGCCCTTCACTTCTCAGGGAGCCTTCTTAAGCAAACTGCTCACATATTTTCAAAAGTAAAATATTTTAACCACGATCAGTGAGGACCACTGTCTCCACTCTGATTTCCCCTTGTATTAGCTGCTCTGATGTTTGCTAGCATTGTAGAAGTCACACTAAATGAAAGTTGAATTGAAAAATAAAAGGGTTTAGTTTGTTTAAATCACATTCAATGCCTTCCCAGTATGATTATGTTATCACTACATATAAGAGTATATGGGTATGGGTTCCAGAAACCCTCTGATGACTCACTCAGCACTGGTAAACAGTGGTGCAGGACCAGGCGTTGGTTGTTAAAATGAATGCACCCTAAGGCACTGGACATACGTAGGTACTGGAGGAGAAATAAACTTGGAATGGTTTGGAGCCAGAAGCTAGTCTATGGAAGATTCCTCCAGTCCTCAGGTATTCCGTGGTGAGGCCATTCCTACTGATGCCTAATCAAGACATTTTCTACAAGGAACACACTTGTTCATGCATTACATGTGATTATAAATGTAAGATATATTTTTCTTTTTAAAATTAAAATCACGAAAAACATCAAAACTTTTATATTTGTAGATCATAAACTTATAGCATATCCATGTTTTATTCATCTCAGCATATTAACTCATATCCTAATGTATCCGAGGCATGTTATTCTGAAGTCGTCCTTGGGTTCCACATGCGTCAACATGAAATGTTACCACCAACACAACAAAGCATCCCGAAGAAACAAGTAGTCCAGTGATAGAACTCATACATATTAATAAATATGTTAATATATTTAATATTGAAAATATTATTATACAATTCTGTGGCTCACTACAATATGGTAGCAAACTAATGATACTTAGAATTTCTATATGCTTTGATTTCAGATGAATTCTGCCCACTGTTATTCAGAATTATTCATTATATACAAATTCAGATACTATGTATTGGGGAAATTTCCCATAGTATACTAGAACCAGCCTCCAAAGGGAACAAGGACAGGAGACCAAAGAAAGAAGCTGACAGCTCCAGATTTAAATAGTTTATAAAGGGAACTTACAGACAGAGGCAAAGTCTTGGGCAGCAGCAAGATGGTGAATCTCTGTGCCCAAACAAGGATGGAAGATTGATGTATATAGCCTTTGGGAACAAAAGTAGCTTATAACCAAGTGGCATAATGTTAAGTGCTGTATATTCCAAAGCAGTATACAACTTAACGGGCCCGGTATCTATGTAAGAACATTCGTATAGGTGACAGAGGCCCATACCTTCTGGGGTGAACCGTCACTGAGAGCAACTTGATTTTTAAGATGGTATTGATTGTGTCAAGTGCTAGAAACCATTTTTGCCTAATGTATAAGGGAAGAAGTATTTCTTTAAAGCCAAAAATGTAACAGATAATTTTGGCAAAAAGACCATTTGGCAAGAAAAGACAAAATTGAACACATCAAAAACTCTCACTGCAACCAAAACTAAAATTTATATGGTCACAAATCACACGGGATTTCAACAGCTTTATTGTGAAAATTCATTGACTTTGATAACTACCATGCTTGTCCTAATAAATTTTCTTTAGCACTGTTCAATAAAAGAAATCCCTCCCCAAATTTAGATGCCAGTGATCTTTACAGAGAATTAATCAGAATGTACAATGTACAGTAGGAATATTTTAAAGCAGATATTATGAACAACAGCAACAAGAACTAAAAGAACATTGTTCAAACCATTATGAGATCTTAGCTAGTATGTCCAAGATAAGACATTACATATATTGTTTAATTTATAAAGTTCTTTAATGAGGCAGACATAACTTCATGAAAGTCAGGAGGACTCCACAGCCAAGAAGGCACTTGAATTACACATTAATCAAATACAAATGCACTAGATGAACACCTTAAAGAACAGAGAAGAGAGAACAGCCAGTTTTACTGTTAATGTTTAGTATTTTTAAGCATTGAAAAGAGTAGTTATGCCTATTAAGTTTCTAAGTGAACAGGATTTGCCCTTCAGAGGGTATTATCAAAAGTGGTGTTCTATAAATAATGGTAATTACTGAAATAATGAGAATTATTGAGTAAAGCACTGTACTTGATTCACTTTTGTATGTGCACACTAAAAAATGTCAAAACAGCCTGACCTGTGGTGACTCAATGAGTAAAAGCATCAACTTGGAACACTGAGGTTGCCGGTTCAAAACCCCGGGCTTCCCTGGTCAAGGCATATATGGGAGTTGGTGCTTTCTGCTCCTCCCTCCCTTCTCTCTCTCTCTCTTTCTCTCTCTGACTCCTCTCTCTAAAATTAATAAATAAAATCTAAAAATAAATAAATAAATAAATAAAATGTCAAAACAAAAAAGTAAAAATGTAACATAATTATCTCAGATCATTTTCCAGAATTAAACAATGGGAAAATATATAAAAAAATTAATCTTAATTAAGTAAACCAGATACCAAATACTATTACTTTATTGTTGAGTCTGTACCAAATGTGATTAGTTGACCATTATCATATACTACTGTTCTCATTAAAACCTTATGAATATCTTTTAATTCTTTTACCAGCCAAAAATTCCGTCTGTATGAGAGGAAGTGATAAAGAGAGTTAATTAATATGCTCTTGGATTGCTTAATAATCCAATTAAAAGAGAGGAGTAACTTATATGAACACACTGGAAAATGATTGAAATTTCTTGCTGTTTTGACATAAGTAGTGACTTTGGTGATTATACTATAATGCATAGTACACCACTATAATAGAAACACTGATGACAAACTGATCAATGGGAGTCATCAATCAAAAGGGTATTTAAGATTGGTCACAGCAAAAAATAACTTGACATGACCTGAATTCTTCCAGCTCATATATAACAGTCACTTGGTAAGAGGGTTCCCTAAATTTGACAACAATTCTAAAAATTTACATTTTACCAAAAGGGGTTGTAAAGCTGAAAGAAACTTTTTAACTTTAAATAACTAAAGATAATAATATAATAAAATTCTATTGATCATGCTAGAAGAAATAGTCAATTACTATTTTTTCTATAGAAAATGTATAAATATTATATGAAGAAATTATTGAAGAAAATGCAGCTGAAAATGTAAACAAAGCAATATAAGTATATATATATATATATATATGAATATATATAAAGTATAGGTGTGTAGGGTAGTTCATAAATAAAAATAGTGTATTTCCAGATTTATGATGTTCTCGTTTTTCAATGTCTCAGAAAAATTTTAAGGTCAGAAGGTAATTTCTGCTTCAGAAGTAATCACATATTTCTCCCTTGCAGCCAGGGAACCCAACAAAGGGAAGTCAGGAGAGTGGGAAAAATATTGTGAGACCAAAGCAAAAACTATGTCTCCATCTAACATCCTACCACATTTGGACTGCTCATCACCATGCCTGCTCTATGCTGGGCCAGTCCCCTCTCTGTCTTTCCCCACTGCAGTCACTCAGAGTAATCGCAAAAGCAAAAATTAAAGCAGCATATGAAAGCCTTACTTGATCATGTTATTCTCCCTGAATTATTTATAAGACACTTAT
Organism: Saccopteryx leptura; assembly: GCF_036850995.1. NCBI lineage: Eukaryota > Metazoa > Chordata > Mammalia > Chiroptera > Emballonuridae > Saccopteryx > Saccopteryx leptura. Next base: position 20,703,579 of record NC_089505.1, on the reverse strand, counting down.
TTTGCCCAAACCACTCTGCACTATCCATGGGTGGAGTTTTCAAAGGCAGTGATTTTTAACCTTTTGCCCCCCGGGGCACACATAAACTAATTGCTAAAATTCTACAGCACACCAAAAAATATATAGAAATATTTTGCCGATCTGACAAAAAAAGGTAAAATTTTGATTGATTTACAAAAATAATAATAGTAGTAATTTCTTATCCTTTTTACTCCAAAGTGACTTTTTAAAAAATCAGTGCCTATACTTGTATATATTAATTTCTGATACCAAGAATTAACCAATCAGACACAGTTTTATTAAGAGACATGACCAATAAGATGCAACTCTATTACATGACATATGTATTTATGTTTCAAGACAAGGCATTCACATGGATGTATTGTTGTGTTAGCTGTTGTCATCTTTTTATTCTACAATCTTAGGGAAAATAAGTCAGGGCCCCAGACTAAATAGTTGGGTATTGCATGTCTTTATAAATAACTTGTGGCACACTGGTTGAAAGTCGCTGGTCTAGGGGCTTTAAAGAGAGACCTTAGGTTGTGTATAGAGGTTGGAGGTGAAGGGTAGGTATACCATTTTCTACTTTACATGCTGGACTTTGGTATGAGAGTTTCCATACAGTTTTCTGCAAGAATGTGTCATGTTGAAAATAATTTTGAATATCATTGGTCTTTAGGGAATTTTAAACTCATGACTGGCAAGGTTTCCCAAGATCTAGCCTTTTTTAAGTTTACTACTTACCAGTCTAAAATATGCATTCTAGCATGACCAGACAGTGGCGTAGTGGATAGAGCATCGGACTGGTACGTGGAGGTTCAAAACCCTGAGGTCACTGGCTTGAGTGTGGGCTCATTTGGCTTAAGTGCAGGCTCACAGCTTGAGCATAGGGTCACTGGCTTGAGTGTGGGATCATAGACATGACCCCATGGTGGCTGGCTTGAGCCCAAAGGTTGCTGGCTTGAAATCCAAGGTCGCTGCTTGAAGCCCAAGGTTGCTGCATTGAGCCCAAGGTCTCTGGCTCGAGCAAGGGGTCACTTGCTCTGTTGTAGCCCCTGGTCAAGACACATATGAGAAAGCAATCAATAGACAACTAAGGTGCTGCAATGAAGAACTGATTCTTTTCATCTCTCTCCCTTTCTGTCTGCCCTATCTGTCCCTCTCCCTGATACTCTGTCTCTGTTAAAAAATAAATAAGTAAGTAAGTAAGTAAGTAAATAAATAAATAACATATGCATTCTATATTCCAGCTACAGAGAACTCTTTTTTCCTCAAACATGCCAAGTGCTCGCAACAGCCATGCCTTCCTTGCACGCCCTGTCCTCCCTCATCCAGGAGCACCTTTTCTTCTTTGTTTGAGAGACAAGCTCCTTTTGTTCTGTCAGCTTAAAAGCCACCTCGTCTCAGTGGCGGTGGCAGCTCTCTTGACCTTGTTCACATGTCCTTTTCCTCCTGACAAGCCCATGCAATGATTCCCTTCATTTGGATCAATTGCAGCACAGGACTTTGCCATTGTCTCATAATTACTTGTCCATTTTGCTCATTATGAGTTTTCCAACAGCTTTATCTGTTTGATCTTGTATCTTTGAGACCTAGCTCAGGTCTATGTAATATACACTGCCCACAAAAACTAGGGATATTTTATTGCTTCATATTAATTTCGCAATATCCCCTAATTCTGCTCACAAAGTTTAGGGGTTATTTTATCGCTTCACATTTATTTTGAAATATCCTCTAATTTTTGTGAGCAGTATAGCAGGTATTTAATAAAATTATTGAAAAAAACAAGAAAAAGATAAAAGGTAACCTAAGCTAAACTAAACTATGTTAATCAAGTTGAAGAAATATTTCCCTGAAAAGCCATTTCCTGAGCTACTGTGAAGGCTAAAAAATATTATTCCTTTCCTAAGTTTTTCTAGGCTGGGATAATTATCACATTAACGAGACAGATCAACAAGAGAAAAATCAAAGATTTAAGACCTGTGCATTGGGAGTTCACAGGAAAATTCCAAAGACAATGAGGCAACACTGGGGAAGTAAGGTATCTCTGGACAAAGCAGAAAGGTTAGGGAATGGGGTGTTAGATTTCAGAAATGAGGAGTGGGCGACTGACTGGTGGTTGAGAAAGAAGGGAATACATGTGGCAGGAAGATCCTCGCTGGGTAACTCAGAACAATGGGCCACGGGGTTTCTGGCTAACAGACCCTGCTGGAAGCCCTCTTATTTCCTATTCTTAATTCAAGTTAGGCTAAGGCTACATTCCAGGCTCTTCTTCCTGAAGCACTTTTCTCTGACTGAATCCTTTGGGCAGAAAGAGAGGGGAGGGTCAAAGGTTCTTTCTGAATCCTTTATTTCTTAATAAACAGCTTCAAATCAATATCTTCAAAGGGCAGCTTCAAAATGGCAGGATTTTGGTGCCTCTGAGGCTCGAGACAAAGCCTCTTGAAAGTCAAGCAGCCCGTTTCCTGTGTTCTTCTGGGCACACTTTCCAGGGGGGCAATGCCTGCATCGCTACCCAGAAGAGTTGTCTAGTAAACTCGTTCCAAATAACAAATGATCAGACTCATAACTGTCCAGGAAATTGTAATTTTCATAATTTTATTGCTAAAGAAATAGCTGTCATGGCAAAAATTTTTAGAACACCCATTGGTAAAAATACTGTTAATGTGCGTTCAGTGCATCAACAAAGTACTACAAAAAGAGGCTTTTGCTCAATGCTTTCTTGATGTTGGTGTATTTCCCTGGTTTTCCTGACATAATTGATCCAGTTTTCAGAGTCAGATGATTACTTTTTTAAAAACACTTATTTATTTATTTTTAAATTGAGTTTCTTGGGATACAGTTTCAGTTGTACAGCTCAATAAAACATCATTTGCACCCCGCATCGTGACCCCATGGCCCCAAGTAAACTCTCTTTCATTCCCTTTTTCCCCTACTTTGTCCACCTCCATCTTCCCTCTGCCCTCTTTCCCTCTAGCTGACACACACACACACACACACACACACACACACACACATGCACGCACACACATTTATTTTGATCAATCAGGATGTTTCATTGTGCCAGGAATTACCTCTCTGCTTCTTTGTGCTTTAAGCTCATGCTCAATTCCTTCAGGCGCGTGGGTTTGCAGGATGTACCTGTGCGATTTGAGTCAGAGCGACTCCAAAATAATTTAATTGAATCAAAAAATATTTTTGAGTGCCTGCTATGAGCATGATGTATGTTAAGCCCTGCAGAAGACAGAAAGGATTCAGAGGCATGTGCCTAAAAAAATGCTGCAGAAAATTTGGAAATAAAAACAATGTGGCTTGATGTTAGGATTAATGTAGAGCAGCATTGCTACGAACTAGAATTCGCAGCACAGGCCACGCTAGGATGAAGCTGATGGTGGGGACTGGAAGTCAGGGGTAAATTTTCTATATTCCTTTCCGGTTTACTTTGTTACTGTTCTCCTTGTAAAAAGGTGGCATTATAATGTAGGCATTACAAGCAGAATCTGGGACAGATTGTCACTGGACTGAAGGGGTCTGTTTGCCTGCGTGCATCAAAACCCATTAAGACATAAACAGGAATTTGCAGCCAAGGAAGTAAGGATTTATTCAAGAGATGGCACTGTGCCTGGAGTTACAGGTAGTTGATACTCGAAGACCTGGCTCCCCAGTGGCTTCCAGGAGTTGGGTTATTAGGGAGAAAATCATCAATCGTGGGGACTAAGGGAGTTAGGGTCATGGTCAGAATTGTGGTCTCTATTGAGTGGTCAGTGTTAAGGAAGGGGTAGTTGATCAGTGAAACTGGTTCTGATGTCAGCCATGGCATTGCTTCATCTGGTTTCCCGAGTGTGGTGCAATCGATGGGGCCGCTCTGGAGCTGACACATTATCTCTAGTTTGATCAAAACTCTACCTCTCTGATCAACAGACCTGAGGCTTTGTTTATAGGACTACCAGACATTCACCAGAATCTAATTGTCCTGAGAATTTAATGATTAAGCAAGGAGGAGGAAGGTGGAGGATTTAGGTGGCTAGGTGATGCCAGTCTGAGGCAAAGGGGAAAAAAATTAAAAGAAAAGAAGGTATCTGCTTTCTGCATGCTTATCACCTCCACTTAAACACATTTCTTACCTTCTCTGTGACTCAGTTTCCTCTCTGTAAAATGGGAGTTATAAAAGTATTCTCTTTAGAAGTTCATTTTGGGGTCTAAGTGGGTTAACATACACCAAGTACTTAGAGCAGTGATAGCATATTTTAAGTCAGGGGTCCCAAACTTTTTACACAGGGGGCCAGTTCACTGTCCCTCAGACTGTTAGAGGGCCGGACTATAAAAAAAACTATGAACAAATTTCTGTGCACATTGCACATATCTTATTTTAAAGTAAAAAAACAAAATAGGAACAAATACAATATTTAAAATAAAGAACAAGTAAATTTAAATCAACAAACTGACCAGTATTTCAATGGGAACTATGCTCCTCTCACTGACCACCAATGAAAGAGGTGCCCCTTCTGGAAGTGTGGCGGGGGCCGGATAAATGGCCTCAGGGGGCCGCATGTGGCCCGCGGGCTGTATTTTGGGGACCCCTGTTCTAAGTGGTTAATAATAATTGTAACTATTATAATACAGTGTGTCCGTAAAGTCATGGTGCACTTTTGACAGGTCACAGGAAAACAACAAAAGATGATAGAAATGTGAAATCTGCACCAAATAAAAGGAAAACTCTCCCAGTTTCATACCTATTCAGTGCAGTTCGATGTGGGCTCATGCACAGATTTTTTAGGGCTCCTTGGGTAGCTATCCCGTATAGCCTCTACAGACTCATCACTGACTGATGGCCTACCAGAATGGGGTTTCTCCACCAAACTGCCAGTTTTCTTCAACTGCTTATCCCACCAAGTAATGTTATTCCTATGTGGTGGCACTTCGTTATAAACATGCCGATATTCACATTGCACTTTGGTCACGGATTCGAATTTAACGAGCCACAGAACACACTGAACTTTCCTCTGTACCAACCACATCTCGACTGGCATGGCCATGGGCTGCTCCGCTGTATACACGGTTACATCATCATCTGTGCATGCGCACATGCTGCCACATCATCCAATAAAACTGGGAGGGTTTTCTTTTTATTTGGTGCAGATTTCACATTTCTATCATCTTTTGTTGCTTTTCTGTGACCGGTCAAAAGTGCACCATGACTTTAATGACACAATGTATAATTGTTGTCATTATCATTATTATTAAAGGATGGTAGTCCATTTAGGCACATCTAGTGCACCTTGGTTCACGGGCTTAGTTCAACTTAGTCTTTATAATCAGTAAATTGTCTATCTCAGAGATATGAACACATCTACCCATTCATTCATTCATCCATCCATCCATCTACTGATCACTTATTAAATAAAAATAAATTGTCAGTCTTAGGTTTAAATGCTGGAGATATAGTAATGAATGGACACAGTTTGAAAGGGAAGGGGAAAGATCAGTGGTTGTAGCTGTTTTGGTTTTCAAGGAACAGTAAAATTGCAAAGGTGAATTTGGAGACTGGCATCAAGTTGTCAACATTTTATTTTGCCAAGTAAGAATGTTAAAAAGAGCCAGTTTCATTTTGTATCACCCTATTTTAACCCCCAGACAGTAGGAAGAACATAATATAAAAAAATCAATAAGTTTGTAAAAGTAAACAAACTTAGTCTTGGAAAAAGAGCTGACTGTGTTTACCTGGCACATAGTAGGTGCTCGAGATTTATTGAATGAACACATCATTTCCTTGGTTTTCTCAGGATTCTGCTGGCAAACCATTATTCAGGAATGATCTGTGGCTGTGCACTTGAGTTAGAATCTGCAGACACCTTTTATTTCATGTGGCTCCAAGGAGAAAACTCAATGGAAGGGTGTAAGGTTATCCGATTAGCGGCAGGCAGTGAATGCTGTCCAGTAAAAAGGGTTACTGAGGATAAGGCCTGGAGTGCTCTTTCATAAATTATGGGAATAGATTTTATTTCATAAATCAAAAATTTTTATGAGCTCTGTGATCTTTATATGCTTTGTGGTTGACGGTTATATTCCTGAGACTTGAAACGGTAGCTTCATGCCTACCAGTCAAATGTCTCAGGAAGCACACTGCTCACTCTCAGTGGAGAGAAAGAGATAGAACCAGTAGGTGTGTAAATTGAGAGACCTTTTACTCTTCAGAACATCTTTTATCAATGTCCTTTGTACTCTTTTCTCACCTTTTATCCTTTATCTTTTTAGCACACAAGCACAATAGACTTATGTCAGCAGGATGCTTCCTCCCCAAGCTTAGTAGATAGATACCTTGGGTGCTATATTTTCTCTTAATTTTAACTAAGGCTGAATAATTCTTTTTTCTTAATAGTTTTATTTCCACAGGAACCACTGATCAAGAAGTGGCTATAACCCAATTGATTTCTTAAGAATGAAAGTAACATTTCTTTACATGGTATAAAATACATTTATCTAAAAGGAGGGTGACTTTGTGCTTTTGAAGATGGTCAGAATTGAAAGGGCAGCAAATTAGTGTGCGTATAGCAACTTGAAAGTGTGTTACCTCTGCCTATGATTGTCCTGATAAACTTGGATTTTCTGGCCTGGGAGAGGAGTGGGGTAGAATTTGTTTTTGAAGACATCAAATTGTTGACTGCTGAATGAAGAGTCACATTTCCTGGGAATCAGACCTATTCTTTTTTTTTTTTTTTTTTTTTTTTTTGATTTTTTCTGAAGCTGGAAACAGGGAGAGACAGTCAGACAGACTCCTGCATGCGCCCGACCGGGATCCACCCGGCACACCCACCAGGGGCGACGCTCTGCCCACCAGGGGGCGATGCTCTGCCCATCCTGGGCGTCGCCATATTGCTACCAGAGCCACTCTAGCGCCTGAGGCAGAGGCCACAGAGCCATCCCCAGCGCCCAGGCCATCTTTGCTCCAATGGAGCCTTGGCTGCGGGAGGGGAAGAGAGAGACAGAGAGGAAAGCGCGGCGGAGGGGTGGAGAAGCAAATGGGCGCTTCTCCTGTGTGCCCTGGCCGGGAATCGAACCCGGATCCTCCGCACACTAGCAGACCTATTCTTGACGTCTGTCTCAAGGCAGACATGGGATGACTAAGTAACCAGAAGTCTACCTCAGCTTCTGTGGGACATAGAAATCAAATTATCTTTAGGAAATGGCCTTATGATCATTTGAATTTTTAATTTTGATTTTTTTCATCTTATAATAAAAATAACTTATTTTTATAACTTCTGAAAAGATCATTAGTATGCTTTTTAAAATAAAATGTCGAGTAATATCTATCAAAGACCTAAAGTCCTTAAAGAGTAATTCACATTTCTATCCTAAATATTTACCTCTATTCTAAATTCTAATGCGGTTATTTGTTTTATTAGCTTATATTAGTGGGAAAAGGAATAAATTACAGTTGGCAAAGGACTTGCAGTTGCAAAAGTAGTAGTACTAAATATAATTTAAGAAAAATTAAAACCTGACAGCAAGAAAAATGGCAAAAACAATTCTATATCTAAACATAAATTTTTTTTAAATCATAAAATAGTTCCAATCCATTCCATTGAGTATAAGAGCATAAACTTTGTGTTTCTTGATTTCTTCCACAAAATGACATTATACTTAATGCCTTTTAATTAAATAAACAGGGATATAGATGATGTGTTTAATTTTTTTTTCTTTTAAACATGTTTAAGAAGAAATTTAAGGTGAAACTGTTACTATATAGATAGTTCATTTCTCCAGCCAGGGATTCTTTTAAATGTAGCATTATTAATGAATTTATTCCAGTGCTCTCCAAAAGTTCCTCTCCCAGCCTCATCTGTAATCATGCCTCCACTAGTAGTTAAGAAGAATCAGCCAAAGAAAAAAGCACCAGACTGAACCTGCAGGCCTATTCTGCATCTTTGAAAGAAGAAAATCGAGAACACTCATTCTTTCTCCATACTGATATCCTTTAGACTCTAAAGGAAAGTCAGGGTTTATGTGCTGTGGGTGGTAGTCAACTGGACTCCAGTATTTATTTTCTAAGTTGAACTACGCATGAGCTGCCCCAAGATATTTTCTCTCAGACACAACCTAAAATATTGTCTAACCATATATCTGTGCATCCCATGGCTCAGTCAACTGATGCATAATATTAGTAGAAAATCATAAATTCCAACAGAGGATTAATATAATGAGGGATTGACTGGTAGGAAGGAAGAAACTCAGGAGTACAAGAATTGTCTAGGTAAGGAGCAGCCATTACCCCAGGGACAAGTAGCGCCTCCAGGGAAAGGACCCCTCTAGGACTGAAATTTAGATCTCATTGGAGCAGGGATGGTTGTGGCTCATCGGATGATATAGAAGTCACTGTGGCATTATGCTTACAGATCTTGCTAAAAATCTGTCTGAGGTGCCAGGGGAATTTTCTTTTACCAGCAGAGGACAAAGGTGTTGAGAGAAATTCCTGGAGGCTTAAACACAGCACTGTCTCTAATCATGTTCTCCAGTTGGCATTCTAACTTCTGCCAGGTATCCCCAACTCCAGCTGCACTCTGCACTACTATGAAACAGCTCAAGTCTCTGGGTAGAGTGTGATAAAGTATCAAGTCTCTTAAAAAGAATTTTGGAAAGGTTGGGAAATGAGGAGAGAATAGGAAGATAATTATCTATCTATTCATCTCTCTATCTCTATCTATTAATCATTTACCTATCTCTGTATCTACACTTAAAATGTTGAGATCCTTCTCCAGGAGGATTTAGGGGTCATTTTCAGCAATATGCTAAAAATATATAATTAGCTTGGTGAGTTCTAAGATATAGCCCAAAGGAAATATTAATTTAATTAATTTTGTTTGTAAGAAACATAAACCAATCCTTTCTAGCTTAAAGAAAAAAGGAAGTCTATTGAAAAGATAGAAAAGCTTGTGAAATTAAAGGAAAAGTTGAGCAGCCTCCCATTTAGACAAGATCACCATTCAACGCTGGAGTCTCAGAAGCAGAAACTATTATTCTTTCAACCTTCAACTCTTGCCATGACTTCAACTCAGCTCCAGTGAATGTCAGTCTCCAGGTCCCACTACTAGGCATACAAGAGAGCCTCTGACTAATCCAGTGTAGTCAAGATCGACCCATGCCTGACTCCTTCTGTGATGGCCCAGGGCACCGGTGACATAGTATAGTCATAAACTATAAAACCAACATATATCTGAACTAACAGGGTTAGAACTAAAAATGCTAACATCCTGTTGATACAGGCAATCCATGAATAAAATGCTGCGCAAAGAATACATTTTACCTGTAACATTTTCTTGCTAATAAAATATGCAAGGAACTATCTGGGAACAACTCACTCTGTTCTCTCAAAGGATAGCTGGTCCTCATTTGGGAATCTATAGTTTGTGACTGGCAAGACTTTCCTTTTCATCAATAAAGACTGGCAATAATGAACATCTCTTTGATAAGTCTTGTCACTCTTTTCCAAAGAGCTGAAAATGGTAATTAATGCAAAAGCTGTGTTTATTGGTTCATGAGATTGAGTGTGTTCAGTCCTTTGATAATGTGCTTTCCTGATAGGGCAAATTTGGGAGGGCAGGAAGCATGCTGCACATTAAAGACAATTAATTTAACAAGATACTACAACAGAGACAACCTCATGTATATGGAAATCTTGAGCTTTTGTTTGCTTCACCAAAGTAGAGACAATAGAGCAAGAAGCAGGTGTTCTCCCCATTTGTTCTTTTCTTAGAGTCCCAACCCACTCCTTCACTTTATTTACTTCTTTAGAAGACCACAGAATTTCAATGACATTCTGTTTCACTTAAGGTCACAGCTTAGAGTTCAGCCCTTAATGTTCATTGGCTATAGTTCTGTGATCAAATATTAGTCATGAGAGAAGTGAAAGAAATTCTGAGAGAAAGCTCCAGGGACACAACACACACACACAGACACGCGCTCGCACACATGCACGCACGCACGCATGCACGCATGTGTGTGGACACCATGTGACCACAGACACAGAGACGGGAATAATATGGCCACAAGCTAAGGAATCCCACAGCCTCCAGAAGCTAGAAGATGAGCTTAGACAAGAGTTAGAGATTTTGAGCACAAATAATAGAGAAGATAGTCAATATTTGAGGACTTTCAAAATTAGAAAAATCCATGCTTTGGATCCAACACTAAGTAATAAGAATGAAAAATTGTTTGAATGAAGGTTCTCCCAGTTTTTTTTTGTTTTTGTTGGTTTTGTTTGTTCTGTTTTAGATAAAGAGAACTTTTACTTTTGCAACAAAGAATCTTTTTTTAAAGAATTGATTTTAGACAGAGAGGAAGGGAAAGGGAGAAAAAAGGAGATGGGGAAAGAGACACACATTGATCTGGTCCTCCACCCATCCATGCACTCTTTGGTTGATTCTTGCATGTGCCCTGACTGGCGATCTGACTCGCAACCTTGACATATTGAGATTCGCAACCTTGACATATTGAGATGATGCTCTAACCAACTGAATGACCCAGCGAGGGCTCAAAAAAGAATCTATTAAGGATGTTTCTTTCCCACTCCAGTCTGTTTCCTAGGTGACCTCAAAGAAACCACCATTAAGATGAAACAGAGACCCATGTGCAGAAAAGCTATGAAGTTAAACAGTATTGAAAAATATGACACAGGCTCCTCGCATATGGAGCTGAATAGAAAATAATTGGATCAGAAGTCTAATAAGTTTTTGAGGGAATTGTATTGTTGATGTCATCAGAAGCCTGGACTAAAAAAAGCCTGTGATTGTAAATCTGCCTGAAGGCTCCCCAACTACACCAGCATGGCTAAGGGAGCTGTGTACCTCCAAGAAGGGACGTATCCCAGTGCCCGGGTCAAAAGTAGCCATGGAGGGTAGTAGACAAAAAAAAAAAGACTTCCAGGGTACAGAACTATGGACAAGGAAGATCATCAAAGAAAGCAAAAACAGTCAAAGCAAGACACTTCCTTCATTGCTAAGGCAGGGGGTCTTTAATATTTCTTCCTGGAAGGATTCCCTTTTGCTATGAACCATGGCTACTAAGTATCTCCCATTCTTTCCTTTAACACAAAGGAAATTTTAGTTAGACTACAGGTCACTGGCCCACAAGGAGACACACCTATCCTTGACAGAGAATACCATATGCCAACAAGGGATGCCTGATTTGGTCCCAGATGCAGTGATTAGAGGGGATTCTGGGTTGACTTCCTTGGGGAGGCATTGAATGTATTTTGTGTGAAGGAATAAGGTAAGCCAGAAGGGAAGTATGTGCAGAAGTGGCTTATGGTCCATAAATATTTATGCTTCACCTTCCACGTTGTTGCTGGAAATGGTGCCTTGACCGGACAAACATTTCCAGCCACATTTGTTTCAAGGTAGTCATTTGACCAGTACTCATCAAGAAAGTGTGAAAGGAAGTGATATGTATCAATATTTTCTGGTTTAGGAAGTGTACAAGTCTTCTCTACTCTCTTTGCTCTTCTGCCTGGATGCAGTGAATCTGAGACTGTAGGGAATGGCAGAGCCCAAGATGGCAGGAGTGAGGGTTCCTGAACTACTGCTGCCCAAGGAAAAACCGTTCACCAACAGGAATACCTGCACTGGGCTGTTATGTGAGAGAGAAAGAAACATGCCTCACGTTAAGCTAATACATTGTAAAATGTATTTGTGGTAGCATTTGGTATTACACTAATACACACCTCATATATACATACCACACATACACAAGCACACCACATATTACTCACAACAACATACACACATAAAACACATGTACTTTTTTACACTCCATTGGGAGTCTCTCTGACTTCTATGTTGCTCCATCACAGGTACCGGAAGTTCACAGATCTATACAAACTCTTTGGAACATTGAGGACATCCTTAGTTAGGAGAGCAAGTTCTTGATTAGTAAAGACTGATGTTGCACTTTGAAGATTTATCCAAAATGCTTTGCTCTCTTGAGCCTTATCTATTTTCAAAAGTCAGGAATCCTTCTACTACACATGGAGATGGGTAGGTAAGGAGGTAAAATAGAAGGAATTAGAAGTGAAATGAATGTCTGGGTACTTACAGAGACAGAGAAGGAAGGGAGATGACTGACTGCCTATAAAGTCAGTAGCCACAGCCACCATCACAGCCACCTGACCCATGCAGGTTCGCATTTGATTAGAACAGATGGTAATGAAACAATAAGAGCTGAGAACTGATGGGCCATTAGCTTTAATCATAGCTTGCACCCTGCGGGCAAGAAATACGCACAGTGGGAAAACACTTCCCTTTCCATTCAGGGCTCCCAAAGCCACTGACTTATCCAAGTTTCCTAGAATCAAAGGTTTGTACCTCACCAGCCTTATTCACCTCTGTTCCTCATCTCCTTCTCTCTGCACAAACTCTGCACAAACTGGCTTCTCCTTCAGCACTCAGCCATCATGGCTGCTTCTCCTCTCCTCCATGTGGCCTTTCTCTGCTCTCTTCTCTAATGCTAATCTCAGGAACCGAGAGAGCAAGCTCCCGATCTGCCCCATTTTATAGTGTAGAAATCAAAACCTTTAATCCAATATACAGATAAGAAAGTCTCTGGTACAAAGTCACTTAGGGTGGGAAAGGCTTATAACAACCCTGCCTGCTTACAGCCTGTCCCCCACACCCAATGCAAACTATAAGTGAGCAAACCTAAATATAGCAGGGGTAGTCAACCTTTTTATACCTACTGCCCACTTTTGTATCTCTGTTAGTAGTAAAATTTTCTAACTGCCCACTGGTTCCACAGTAATGGTGATTTATAAAGTAGGGAAGTAACTTTATAAATTTTATAAAGCAGAGTTACAGCAAGTTAAAGCATATAATAATAATTACTTACCAGGTACTTTATGTCAAATTTTTGCTAAGTTCGGCAGAATAAATCTTTATAAAACAACTTACTATAGTTAAATCTATCTTTTTATTTATACTTTGGTTGCTCCGCTACTGCCTACCATAAAAGCTAGAATGCCCACTAGTGGGCGGTAGGGACCAGGTTGACCACCACTGCTATATATCATATTTACAAACTTATTTGACCAACAGAGTATCAACCTGGGATGCTGAAAACCCAGGTTTGAAACCCTGAGGTGGCTGACTTGAATGTGGGCTCATCCAGCTTGAGTGTGGGCTCACCAGTTTGAGCAGCAGGAGGTCACCAGCTTGAGAGTAGGATCATAGACATGACCCCATGTTTGCTGACTTGAGCGCAAGTTTGCTAGTTTAAAGCCCAAGGTCTCTGGCTTGAGTAAAGGGTCACTGGCTCAACTGGAGCACCTCCCCCCCCCCCCCCGTCAAGGCACATATGAGAAAGCAATCAATGAACAAGTAAAGTGCCACAACTACATGTTGATGCTATCATCTCTCTCCCTTTCTGTCTGTCTGTCCTTGTCTGTCCCACCCCCCCTTTTTTTAAATGGTTTACTCCTAGAGGAAATTAACACTATGAAACCATAAGTTCCAGATTCCTTATAAGCACCAATCATCTTACTATACATAGCTTTGCAAATGATTAAATAGAAGGTGATTATGGCCAAGAATCAGCACTCACTCTTGACTTATGGGTTTTGCTATTTTCTAAATATGTATTTTCCAGTTTGCATCTTTAATATTTTATTGTTAACTTCATTATTTCTCTAAGTTCAGGTCAATAATTTAAGTGTTGAGATCTGAACAGATGTTCTTGCCATATTAACAAGGATTCGGGAGACTATTAGCATGAACTATTTTAAGTCCTGACTCCTTCCAAACCTGTTTGTCTCCCTACCCTTTCTTATCTAACTTCAGAAGAATGTTAATTTTTCCCCTCTAACTCTAAATCCTTCACTTGGTATCATGGCCCATTTCTGTCTGGTTCTTCCTGCAGTTTGTACCATAACTATTTTCTCATTCTCTCTCTTGTGTGTTTAAATTCTCATCTTAGCAAATAAACATGCTTATATCTCTTTAAAAACAATCCCCAAATTAAACCTTTCAACCTTGAGGCCTCTTCCAGCTAATACTAATCTCCTTCCTTCCCTTGATTATCGTCAAAGGTCTTGAATATTCCATATTCTCCCCATCTCCTCATATCTCCTTTACTCCTTCTCTCATTGCAGAAAGTTCCTACAAAATTACCGGTAACTTCCTGATTGCAAAGCGCTGGAACCACTTTATTCCTTTCTCCTTTGACTTCTCTGGAGCATTCAATATTAATGCTCATTCCCTTTAACCTTGACTCTCCTGGTTCTCATTGTACCTCTCTAATGGCACCTTCCCTATCTCCTTTATCACCCCTTGTTACCCTTATGATTTGCGATCTAAACCATGCTCTTGGGATTATTTTGTGAGTAAAATGATATAATTTGTATAAAAGGTATGATGAGCACTTGGGGCAGAATAAGTGCTCAAATAAATGCAGTCACTACTAACGAGTTCAGTTTTAGGGAGGTCAGTGTGAGGTGCTTTTGACATCCCAATGCAACTGGAAAAAAGGTCTGGTTTTCAGGAGTGAGAGCCGGAGAAGACCTGGCCTCCTCAGGGCATGAGTGACAGCTACGATTCGGGAGGTTATAAAATCAATCAGGAAGTATATGCCTGTCCGTATAGGCTATGCTATGCTGAGGTAACATCCCCAAGACTTACTGGCTTTCAGAAACAAAAGTTTAGTTCTCCCTCCTGCCATGTGTCTATTGTGGGTCAGCAGCTCATTGTTCTCACTCAAGCTCTCAAGCTGCTTGAGCAGCGTCAGCTCAAACGTGGTAGTGTCAGAGGGAAAAGAGCAATAAAAAGTTTCACAGTGGCAAGAAAGTGCCAGGCCTGCAAGTGACCTAAGTTTATTTTTGTTGGGCAGATAAAATATATTATGCTCACTTTGTTAAAGATGGCGCTGCCCACATGGAAACCCATCACCCAGGTGATTGCTTGGGATGAACGTGATTATGTTAATACGTGTTGGGGGAGGGCTTTCACGCCAAAAGGTTTTAACAGGAAGAGAGATCATGTGGTTCCAGGAGAAGAGTGATTACATTCTAGGAGAGGCCCATGCTGTAGGAGAGCAGAGAAAGGCCACGTGGAGGAGAGGAGAAGCAGCCAAGATAGTGGAGTGCTGAAGGAGAAGCCAGTTTGTGCAGAGTTTGTGCAGAGAGAAGGAGATGGGAAACAGAAGTGAATAAGGCTGGTGAGCTAGAAACCTTTGATCCTAGGAAAACTCGGATAAGTCAGTGGCTTTGGGAGCCCTGACTGGAAAGGGCAGTGTTTTCCCACTGTATGTATTTCTTGCCCACTGGATGCAAGCTAGGATTAAAGCTAATGGCCCACCAGTTCTTGGCTCCGTTGTTTCATTACCGTTTGTCCGAATCCTATGCAAACCTGCATGGGCCAGGCAGCTGTGATGGTGGCTGTGGCTACTGGCTTTAAATTTTGCTCACAATTTATTTGGGTACTACTTATCACAGTGCGCACTCGTCCACAGGTGGTGATGGGAAGATGGAGAGCTAGCGACATTTGTTGAGTACCACCATACACTACCAGAGTAGTCTAGAATAGAAAGCCACAGACAGTACACCAGGAGAATGCATTGTATTGCTTCTCATTGTCTTTCACTCTTTCCTTCCCCACCCCAAGGGCTACATTGTTTTTCGAATCTCATTTCACAGGGTACTCAAGCCAGATATCTCTAATCATCAGTGACTCTCACCGCTTTCACTTTTCACCCCATGTTGAATTCATTCCCTTCCCTCTATCACCTCAGGGACCATTACTGGAGCCTCCAAACTGTTTTCAGTTTAAGTGACCTTCTGAAACAAGTTTTGTCATCCCACAGGGCTTTGAAAAAGAGAATTCTTTTTCTAATAAAATCATTGTCAGGATGGGATAAAGATGGAGTAATGGTGGTTACATAGGAGAGTTTTTACTTACTAAAATAAATGCTAGGGTTAGAAAATGTATAAAGAAGAAAGTATAAATAAACAAATGCACATATTGCCCTGTGGCAGTTGATGTGATCACTTCCTCCTGGAAACTCCTCCCGTGGTTCTAGGACTCTAGTTTTCTAACTGATTATCTAACCTCTTTCTCCATGTTCTAAGAACATTAAACACAATATGTTCAAAATTTAACTCATTTCTTTCTCCCACAGACATTTCTCTGCCTAACTTTTACAAGTGGCACAAGGCAGACATGTGAGACTCAATCGTAAGTTTCCCCTCTTCTATCCTCTCTATACAATTAGAACCAAACACTATTGTTTCTAATCTCTCTCTAGCCTCTTACTCTCTTCTCCATCCACACTGCCACTGCCTTAAAACAGGCACTCATCCTTTCTCATCTGGGGAACTGCAAGAAAGACCCTTTATGAGCCGCTCTCGACCCCTTTTCTTTTCCCCCAACCCATAAATCACCCAATGTATCCTGTCACTGCAGAAATAGACAAATTCTTCCAAAACACAAAGCTGATCATATTACTTACTCCTCCTTTAATTCTTCAGTGGCCCCCTCTTGTCTTCAGGATAAAATCGGAAGCTCTGAGTGAGCATGGCACAGAGGTTTACATGACCTGGTTCTTGCTTGCTTCTCTTTCTTGCTCACAGCCTTGTCTCCTGATAATTCCTCAGAAGCACCTTGAAATTCAGAGATGCCAATTTTTGTTTCTTTAGGGTGCCACATTATTTACTTTTCTATACAAATGATGTAACGGCATTTCTTCTATGTAGGTCTTCTTCTTCTTTTTTTTTTTTTGTATTTTTCTGAAGCTGGAAACAGGGAGGCAGTCAGACAGACTCTCGCACGCGCCCGACCGGCACGCCCACCAGGGGGCGACGCTCTGCCCACCAGGGGGCGATGCTCTGCCCCTCCGGGGCGTCGCTCTGTCGCGACAAGAGCCACTCTAGTGCCTGGGGCATAGTCCAAGGAGCCATCCCCAGCACCCGGGCCATCTTTGCTCCAATGGAGCCTTGGCTGCGGGAGGGGAAGAGAGAGACAGAGAGGAAGGAGAGGGGGAGGGGTGGAGAAGCAGATGAGCACTTCTCCTGTGTGCCCTGGCCGGGAATCGAACCCGGGACTTCTGCACTCCAGGCCAATGCTCTACCACTGAGCCAACCGGCCAGGGCAGTCTTCTTTTTTTGTCCTTTCCACTTTCTTATACATCTTTTATTATGAGAAGGCCTATATTCTGCTTCTATTCATCGTTTAAGTTTCCGCTCTGGAGTAAACTCTCGTCACAAGTTTTGCTGATGCTGTTGAAATCACCTGCTCTGTACCGGTTTTGCCCTTTGGTTTTGCCCATGCTCAGTTTTTCCATGGTGCTCTCTACAGCATTGTCCTCACTGCTTTGTCATTGTTTCATGTTTGTATCTTCCTCTCTCAGATTTGAAACGTCCCCAACATTTATACAATCCTAGACACCAAAAAGGTACTGTAGAAATGTTACCTGATGTTGTTTAATTTGGAAGTTTGTGTATATTTCAAAACACTGTTCAATATAAGGGTTTATTTCAGAGCTTAATACAAAGGAGTATATATAACCTGTTACTATTTTAACAGTGACCAGAAGATATAAAGACTGGAAAAACTGGATACTGATTTTATATGGACTTTCTTCCTTTCCTTCAGTTAAGAAGTTGTGTCAATCAATTCTTTCTAAGGGAAATGGAAGGTATAAGAAGGAAGTAATAATGGAAGAAAGAAAAGCACAGAAAAAAGGAAAGGAAAAAAGGGAAGAGAAAGAAAAGAATAGACAGGTACAAGAAGAGTTTACTTACCCAAAGTTCTGATATTTATTTTTAAGAAAGTAAGAAAACAATTTAAAAAGTGTTAATTATTCAAGTGTTTTAGTTTATAAAAGAGAAAGAAAGGAATCTTTACATTTTTAAAACCACATAGAAATACTTATACATTTGACAGAATTGATTAACAGATGTACTAGATCTAACACCATGTTTAACTTGTAAATTTAACATTTATTGGAAGAAATAAATCTGTTTTATTCCCTTATTGAGCAATATCACCCTTGGTTATGTAACCACAGTAAAGAGACACCTCTGTAATGCTGGAATAAAAGAAACATGAGCATTTCCAGAACATCTTAAATGCATATTGGCAATAGACACGAATAACCAATGATATTTCTGTTGTGTTTTCTTTTCTCTGTTCCATGTCTGTATTTTCACAAACTCCTTAAGTTTGCTGGTTATTTTTATTCCATAAGTTTTGAATTATTTTTCTTGGGGAAAATGATTAAGGAAAAAAATTTCTAATAGGGGAAATAAGCTGCATTTCTAAATGTGTTTTCCATCTCTTCAATCAAGCCAAGGGAACCTGTTTATAAGAGGTTTATAATCTAATTGGGAGGACAAAGCGTATACATAACAAGATGTATATCACCATGGGGAATCCAAAGGAGTAGTCCAGACAGTAAATGTTTCTGATTTCGGGGTCCGCAGTCGTGTCTGTAAGCTGTGGTTGCTGGGTCCTGAATTGATCTTCAAAGAAATGGGAGGATCTTCAACCAGGAGTAAGAGAAAATGGGAGTTACTATAAATAAATAGAAGGGATTTGGGGGCGTTGGTGAAAACATTGTAAAATTGTGCTGACAGTGGCACATCTCTGTGAATATATGTTAGTATATTTTACGTCATTGAGTTATACATTGCCAGTGAGTAAATGGTATATCATGGGAATGATAAATTTGTTATAAATAAAGCTGCTCCTTTAAATTAACTATAGTCTTGGCACTAGTAATAGAAATGAGGACTGCAGAAGTTATGGATATTATTTCTCCCTTCCTCTTTTCTTTCCTACACCTTTTTTTTTCTTTTGTAAAGGAAGATTAGTGATGCTTAACTTCACAGTTCAGTTCACAACCACTAGACCAATGAGAAGCCATATCTGAAATAGATGTGGATGACAGCGTATCACCCTGAGTTCCTTAATTACTGAGACAAAAATAATGACTGCTGGGACTTTGTGTCTCCTTTCTTTGAGGAGAATGTAAGGACAACTGTCTACAAAGAATAGTTACAACATAACAGATGGGAGCTTGATGGTGTTTCATAAAAGTAAAATATGGTAGTCATAGGGGAGCCCAAAAGTGAGACATTTGGCTTCAGTAATAAATAGCTTTGAGTTGTACTGAGTAGGAGATATGTAAGGATTAGGAAACAGTTCATCTGTTTGCTAGTCTCTCTTAGTGGCTTCCTGGCCTTTCCTTTGAAATGTAGCAAAAAGTTTACTTTTGCAGGAATGTCAGGAACAGCTTACATAGGGGAGGGGCCTGACAATTAGGGGAGTTTAAATCATAATAGTTGTTTATAAAAGTCTAGGCACAGGATTTACTGTGAAAAGTGAAAGCTTGTAAATTCATTGGAAACTTAGATCACGAATCCTCAATCTTTACTTGGTAGCCTAAAGAAAACAGAGAGTCCATATGAGAAACTTCATAGATAATTTCCAGGGGCTCCAGGACTCTCCTGTTGCTGGGAGATACCTGACCCCAGCTGTCTTGGAGATTTACCAAGGACACCAGACAGGACCACGCTGATTAGGCCTGTGCTATATCAGAAGACTTTGCAGAGGAGGTGTTTCTGCAGCGGAATCCTCCTCCTCCTGCTTGTCATCAAATCAGTGACCAAGGCCAGAAACTAGGACAGGCTAATCAGCCCCTAGCCCCTGTATCTACCACTCCCTCCCGCAGCTCGAGGCTGACACCTTTTGTTGGTCTTAGCTAGCCCACTTGCACCCATGCTCTTTTAAAATGAAATTTCCTGCCCTGGCCAGTTGGGTCAGTGGTAGAGCGTCGGCCTGGCGTGAAGGAGTCCCGGGTTCGATTCCCGGCCAGGGCACACAGAAGAAGCGCCCATCTGCTTCTCCACCCCTCCCCCTCTCCTTCCTCTCTGTCTCTCTCTTCCCCTCCTGCAGCCGAGGCTCCATTGGCGCAAAGATGGCCCAGGCGCTGGGGATGGCTCCTTGACCTCTGTCCCAGGCGCTAGAGTGGCTCTGGTCGCAACAGAGTGACGCCCCGGAGGGGCAGAGCATCGCCCCCTGGTGGGCGTGCCGGGTGGATCCTGGTCAGGCACATGCGGGAGTCTGTCTGACTGTCTCTCCCCGTTTCCAGCTTCAGAAAAAAAAATAAATAAATAAAAAAATAAAAAATAAAATAAAATGAAATTCCTTTTGGAACATACTAATCTTGTGTTTTCTGTTTTCAGTTTGGCCTTCCATTTCTGCCTTTTAGTTACATGATTAACTGCATGGACTTTTTACTTTTTATCTTTTTCCCTGAACCCTATAAAACCTGCCAGCACCAGGAGAGTGTTAAGGCAGCTTTGTAGACTGGACTCCCCTGCCTTCCAGAGTACTGGTATTTCTGAATTAAAGACATTCTTGTATATTTAGTCTGGTTCATCTCTTTCGATTGGCTGAATGCAGCGAGCTGCCCTGAACCCTGCTTGGTCCAGTAACAGTAGAAGAGCAAGAATGGATACAGAGTGATCCATCTTCGACCTAGTTTGCTCTCAGATTCATTCTTCTCTCTTCTCTGATTCTGCTGTGTATAATCTTCCCTCGGGTTGTGGGGGCAGGGGTGACTCCTGTGGGTGGCATTTTCTAGGTTGTAATGACTACTGGCTTCTGGTTTGGTTTGACCAGCTGGAGGTACTAGTGGAGCCTGGAGGACTAGAAAAACTGAGAATCGAGGTATAGCTCATGTCCTTGTTCTGCCTTGAGCTGCATCTCTAACATCACCTGCATCTTTCCATTGCTGGCACTGCTGCCATGGTTGCAGCTTCTGTTGGGTGACCCTACATCTTGAATTTTCTATCAAAACCTCTTTCCTCATTCTTCTATTCCCTTTCGGCTTCTCAGCTCTCTCATTACCTGTGTAGCCAATAGCTTGTATTCAGTTCCCTTGGTTTAAAGCATTTTCAGTGGTTTCTGGTTTTCTGTTTGGGTCCATAAACTGACACAGTATGAGCTTAAAATTATTTTTATTGAATGACTATACTTAGTAAAATGAGAACTAGAAATTTCTGGCCATTATGAACAAAAGAATGCAAGAGATGAGATATTTGAGTGAAGAAGATAATGACTTTGATTTTATACCTGTAGAATCTGAGAAATTGTAATGTAATTAATCATTGGCTAAATTGGGAAAGAGACTTGTATAAAGCCCGCATCCACAGCCACCATCACAGCCGCCTGGCCCATGCAGGTTCACATTTGATTTGGACAGACGGTAATGAAACAATGGAACCAAGAACTGGTGGGCCATTAGCTTTAATCCTAGCTTGCTCCTGACGGGCAAGAAGTACACACAGTGGGAAAACACTTCCCTTTCCATTCAGGGCTCCCAAAGCCACTGACTAATCTGAGTTTCCTAGAATCAAAGGTTTCTACTTCACCAGCCTATTCACCTCTGTTCCTCATCTCCTTCTCTCTGCACACACTCTGCTCAAATTGGCTTCTCCTTCAGCACTCTGCCATCTTAGATGCTTCTCTTTTCCTCTACGTGGCCTTTCCCTGGTCTCCTCCAGCATGGGCTTCTCTACCCCATTTTACAGTGTAGAAATCAAAACCATTAATACAAAGTCACTTATCTGAGGCATAATGGGATTCCTCATGAGAGTGTACTGCCCCACATCATGCAACAGTCAAGGGTGTGGGAAAGGCTTAGTCTTAAAACTAAATTTTAGGCTATAATGACCCTGCCTGTTACAGCCTGTCCCCCACACCCAATTCAAATTATATATAAGCGAGCAAACATATATATCATATTTACAAACTTATTCAACCAACAGCTTGGGACTAGGAACACAATCTTGAGATCTGTTTCAATAGAAATGAGTCCTGAAGTAGAAACAATAACAATAGAAAAGAAAGCAGCGAGAAAGAATGTATAAAAAATGAAGAAAAGAAAAAAATGTAAAATAAAAGCCACAAGGAGCCATAGAAACAGTCTATTGGAGAACCATTAAAGATGTGAATGTTTAGTCATAAAGTTATGAAAAGGATTTGCATAACAGTGAGGCAACATCATAGAAACCAGGCCAAAGAAATTAAAGAGGAAAAAAAGCTGAAGGTTAACTAAGTAATGCAAGGTAGTCATGGAAAACAAAGACTGGGAATGTTTTTGAGTTTGCTGATTAGGAGTTTATTGATGATTAAGAAAGTTTGGTTGATCATGCATGGGTGAAGAAAAATTTGAGGTTAACATATACAGATAACATGATTATAGACATTTTCTTAGAAATGAAAGACAGAGCTAGAACAGCAACCAAAAGGCATTTGATAGGTGCGTGTTGGGCAAATGTGTTTGTAAAATCTGTATTTTCAGAGTTTGCTCACTTTTATTGTTAAAAGGGGCACTGGTCTGTGAAATTGCTAATTACCTTCCTGCTTGAGAAGGGCTATTGTTATGCTAATGTTGTTGGAGGATGATTTTTGGCATCAGAAAAGTTTTTAAAGGAGAGAGAAAAAAAGGAGAAAAAGAGAGGGAGGCCATTTTTGGAGAGTGAGAGCAGAGAGAAGACAGAGGGCTGGGGAGAAGGGAGCCAAGATGGCAGGGTGCTGAAGGAGAAGCCAGTCTGTGCAGAGAGGAGAAGGAAGAAGGTGTACAGATAGGTAACCAGAGGTGACTGAGATTGGTGGGGGCCTTTGATTCCAGGAAAAACTGGAAAACATTCTCCTGGTTGTGGAACCGGAGAATGTGTGAGTGGCTTTTAGAGCCCCATGTATGTTTACTTGCTGACCGGTGCAAGGCTAGACTAAAGGAATGGCCCACCATTTTTTGGCTCCACTGCTTCTTTACCATCTGCCCAAATCTAATGGGAACCAGCATGTGAATGGCCACGATGGCAGTGTCTACTGGCCGTACAGTGGGTGTTTGTTTGTTTTCTATTTTTTAAAATATATAAAATCTAGACAGATCTATAAAGAAAAAAAATACCAATAGATATTAAATAAATGATAATGAAGAAACTACAGAGGATAAATGGTAGAATAACGTGCTAGGAAAAGTGAGCTAAAACAGGGTTCAGAACACAGGGAAGTGGATAGACTGAAGAAAATATAAAACACCTATTTTGAAATAGAAAGTGATAGATATATACTTACAGATAGAAAAAAAAAAGACGTGGAGAGGAAGAGTAGGGAAGCTTCAGGAGGGTGTGATAGTCTGGATCGTATCCGTTGAGACTGATGGTATTGGGATATTGATAAGCATTTTTGAGAGACTGGTTGAAGTTAGAGAGCAAGAAATTTATGAACCAGGAGTGGCAGCAGAGAAAGTGATTGGTAGTCAAGGTTAAGGGAATACCGTTGGGTAAGGGTGGATTTGAGAAGTAATAGGATATGGTGGGAGAGTCAATAGCATTTGATTACCAATTGACTAAGTTAAGGCTGACACCAAGTTTATTGCCATTGATAGGAAATCGGTGGACAGAGGAGAGAGGTAAGTGAAATAATGAGCTTGTTGTACAACATCTTAAGTTTGAGTTCAAAATGTCTAGCAGGCAATTGGAGATGTTGGACTAAATCTCAGAGAAGCAGAGGTGAATTTAAAATCAATAGGAGAGAGTTGATAGTGAAACTAAAACACTGAATGAAAAGTCTGAGGTATACAGTGTAGAAGACGGAAGTTAGGATGTCAAAGACTCAATGCATAATCACATCTGGGGATAAGAGAGGAAATGAAGTCAGAGAATATGTATATAAGAAAATTAAAAACCTTTTCTAAAGTGGAAAGTTGCAGTACTTTCCCTTAATTTAAATGTTTCACAAGTGAAGCTACTGGTTTTTCCACATCCTGCACATTTGCATCCTTAATAAACATCTTGCAGAACTCTTTGAATGGCTCTAATGTCTTTCACATTTAAGAAGATGAACCCATTCACAGAGAAGCACACTAACTGAAAGGCGATTTTCTGCAAATGGTTCATATTAGGCACATTCATGGGTGACAAAGCACACTGAAAATTCTTAGAGCTGCGTGTGTAGGAGCTGAGTCAATATCTGTGGGTGGCTGAGGGTGAGAACATGGAGTTGTCACAGCCTTCAAATTCTTTCTTAAAAATGAGAAAATAACTTTTCTAAGTCCTTTGAAGTAGACTGCTTTACTCAGCAATTTATTGTGACCTAAGACTACACTATGGCAGATAAGTCTTTTGAAAGATATCTGACATGTTTACGAGACATGATATTATTGCATTCATCTCAGATAAGCTTTTTACAACATAAACAGGTCTAGTTCCTCAGAGTTGACATACTTGTAAAGCTGTGGGTAGCATTCTGTTAATAGTCATCTTGAGGATAGAAAAATGTCATATGAAATACCCTCTGAAATACACACGCTCTGGGATCTCAGTCCCTTCCCCATCACCTTCTTCCCAAATACAATCAACCTAAATCTTCTTTAGGATAATGCCTTGTAATTGTTAAAAATAACTTATACATTAAAAATGAATCAAACTTTCTGCTTTAAGGAAAATTCCTGATCTGAAGATTTAGAAGCACCTAAATACATAGTTCTTCAATAGCTATTTAGCAATACCTGTGAGCTTATAGGTATTTTCCTGGTTTCAGACTGAAATCTTAGTCCCTTAAGATGATTCTAACTTTTTGATAGGGCTTACACCTCCCCTCTCCACTCCGTTCTTTCTGCCATGTGTGACTCAAATAACCATCATGTCTGGCTTCTTTATAAGACTTATTTCTTAACCCTCCTTATCCTTAAATCCCATTCATGCAAAATTGTTATTTTATATTGCTGTTAGAATAAAGTTTTAAAAACAAATTGTTAATGTTATTCATTCATTTATATAAAAAAAATTGGTTGAACACCAACTACTTATCAGATACTACATTTCATGGCAGAAATGCAATGTTAAAAATGAATCCAGTGAGTAAGACATACAACCAGGTAATCACACTGAAAAACATAAGAACCTGATCTACACAGGGGTGTCCGGAAAGGGTATTCTGGGGAGTTGACAATGAAGGATGGGTGTGAAAAGTAGAGAGGGGGAAGTGGCTGATTTAGGCAAAGGAAACACATGTGCAACAGGGACAGGGGAAGGAACGCATTACGTGATTGAGTAGCTAAGAGAAGGCCAGAATCACTGTAGCACAGAGAGGGAGGTGAGAAGAGTTGGGAGAGGTAGCAACGGCCAAACTGTGCTGGTTCTTAGATGAGCCCTTTTGAAAGGTCTTTGATTTTCATCATAGGAGCGTTGCATATTAATAAGCTTTGAACATGGTAAGATGGGATTAGATTTGCATTTTGAATAGATCTAGCTTTGACGTGATTATCAGATTGGAAAAGAAGTAGTACATCTGGGGAAACTGGAGAGTTCTTTGCCACCACAGTCCAGATAATAGATGATGAAAACTTAGGCTAGGGTGGTGACAAGGGAAGAAAAGATAAATTGATGAATTAGTGAGACATTTTACTAGTAATTTGGTGACAAGATGAATATGGAATAAAGAAGATTTAGTTTCAAGGATGCTGCATATAATTCTGGCTTACGAATCAGCACAGATGATGGTGACATTCACTGAAATATTAGACACCAGTAGACAGGTAGTTTTGGAGGGGAATTAGATGTATTGAGTTTGGATGCATTCAGTTTAAAGTGACTTTAAGTTTCTGCATTTCAAAGTGTTTAAAAGTTTCCCATAAATTAAATCAAATCTCTTCAAAATGGATTTGTAAAATCTTTGTGACCTAACCTCAGACTTACCTTTTGTCATACTCACATATGCTCCATATTTCAACTACTTAGAATTAGTGAAAATCAGTTCCCAAGTGCCACAAAGTATTCCACAGCTTGATAGCTTTGCCAATACTGTTAATTTTCTGGCTAGATCTTACCCTCCACTCCCTTCTGAATGCCTAGTTAACTTTCCTTTCTTGACTCAGCTTAAACAGCATCTTTTATAGAAAAAGCTCCTTTCAGTTTATCCTAACTGTCTCCTATACATGTTTACGTGTTTGTCTGTATGTATGTGTCTGTGTGTGGGTATGTACTGCTTATGTATGTAATATGTATGTAATCATTTGTGATTGTCAATTTATTAGCCTTTTTAAATTTTTTAACTCTTTGGGAATTATATTTTGCTTTATTTCTGTAAATCCAGTGTGTAGACATCAATAAAAAATTAAATAAAAGAATAAATGAAAAAATAATAAATTTTTAATTATTTTCCTTCTTTCCAGAACAATATTTTTAAAAAAATAAGACTGTTTTTGGTTAACATAAGCAGAGACTTCAGACAAGACTGAAAAATCAGAATCTTGTACCTATGAAATATTTATATTAGCAATGTTGAGCTAAAAAATTCATCAATCATTGCTTCCTTGCCTGAGCAAAAGTAAAAACTCCAATTAAAAAGCCATAACTCCAGCCTGACCGGGTGGTGGTGCAGTGGATACAGCATTGAACTAGGACACGGAGGACCAAGGTTCAAAACCTTGAGTTTGCTGGCTTGAGCAAGGGCTCATCTGGCTTGAGCACAGTTCGCCAGCTTGAGCTCAAGGTTGCTGACTTGAGCCAGAGGTCACTTGGTCTGCTGTAGCACCCCCTTCCCCCAGTCAAGGCACATATGAGAAAGCAATCAATGAACAGCTAAGGTGCTGCAACAAAGAATTGATGCTTCTCCTCTCTCTCCCTTCCTTTCTGTCTGTCCCTATCTGTCCCTCTCTCTTTCTCTCTCTCTCTGTCTCTCTCTCTCTCTCTCTCTCTCTCTCTCTCACACACACACACACACACACACACACACACACACACACACACACACACGCCATAATTCCTTTCAAAAGATTCATAGAATATCCTTTTAACATGACTGTAGCCTGACCTGTGGTGGCGCAGTGGATAAAGCGTCGACCTGGAAATGCTGAGGTCACCGTTTCAAAACCCTGGGCTTGCCTGGTCAAGGCACATATGAGAGTTGATGCTTCCTGCTCCTCCCCCCTTCTCTCTCTCTCCCCCCTCTCTCTCTGTCTCTCTCTCTCTCCTTTCTAAAATGAATAATAATAAAAAAAAAAAACATGACTGTAAACCAAATGTCAAATCAGTATGAAAAAGCAGAATTTTAAAAAATGATTTCTTTGCCTGGCCAGTTGGCTCAATGGTAAAGTGTCCCCCAGCATTTGGATGTCCCCAGTTTGATTCCCAGTCAGGGCACACTGGAGAAGTGCCCATCTGCTTCTCTAAACCTCCCCCTCTCATTTTTCTCCCTCTCTCTCTCTCTCTCCTCCCCTCCTGCAGCTGTGGCTTGATTAAAGCGAGTTGGCCCTGGGTGTTGAGGATGGCTCCATGGCCTCAGCCTCAAGCACTAAGAAGAGTTCAGTTGAGGAACAAATAGAGCAACGCCCCAGACGGGCAGAGTACCGCTCCCTATTGGACTTCCTGGGTAGATCCTGCTTGGGGTGGATCCTGCTTGGGGTGCATGTGGGAGTCTGCCTTTGCCTTCCCTCCTCTCACCGAAAAAAGAAAAAAAAAATTTTTTTTCCTGATTAAGAAATAATATCGGCCATTGGGTGAAATACAGATGTGTACCAAAAATATAAAATGTAAATATAATCTCACCACCAAACAGAGTCACTTTTCCTATTTTATTTGTAGTGCTTTCCTGTCCTTTTCCTGTGTAAACACATCCGTTTATTCCTAATGGAGAAAAGCATTAGCACGTGCTCGCTTCGGCAGCACATATACTAAAATTGGAACGAAAAGCATTAGCTGTGCCAAAGCCAGCATTCTAAGCCTCATTTGAACTGGAGGTCAGAGCAGTTAGGGCCTAAAAGATACATGAAGATCTTCTAGTTCCCTTGAGGGCCTACACCTCCTGCTTCCTCTCTTTAAGAGGCTAAAGGACTAGTCGGGGCCAGACTCTTGGGCAGGCCAACTCTTTTCTTCCTCTTTGCAAAAAAAAAAAAAAAAAAAAAAAGTACTTGATAGCTCTAAATGTAGTAAATTTCCACATTTGCTCCTTGAGGCCTGAGCTTTGCGTTCAACACAGTCCTCACACAGGCAGCCTTGCTGTGGGCCGTACTACTCAATTACCAGCAGTTAGGAACTCAACTGCTGGAATGAATGAGTCAAACTTGGAGTCAGGTTCAGTTTCTTAAATAGACCCCTCTAAAAAAGCATGTGGGGAAGACAGATGATTGTTCAGCAAGGACTCAGGCATTTCTAGCTCCCCAGAACACACATGCATTGGAAATTCCACATCTGAGTTCTAACTAACATCATGCATCTCATCAGATTAAGGGGGAGAGTGTTGGCAAGAGCAAATACAGACCACATACTCCTCCAGCCACATGGGATAGATACCACAGTAGCTGCTGAGGGATCATTAGACAAAAATATGAATATTTTATGCAATTGGATATATAATTTATGCATACCTACATGCATACATTCACAAGCAGGTGCACATGCATCTTCAAAAAAAAGTAAGCTCCGGACCTAGGATATTTTCAGAACAATTTCTGTTTATTACAATTTCTGTTTATTTTATGGCCATTTTGAACATCCCAAATATGTTTGATTTACTTTTGTTCGACTTTACAAAGTAACAGCCTTTTAAATCAGTTGGCATAGTTTAATTTGGATATGGCCGAGTGGCTTGTTTTGAGACATCTTTTCCCCTAAGTGTTCGTTCTTTCTCTTACTATTCCCTTGGTAACTTGGCTGCAGAGCAATGCCAGAGTACTTGGCTGTGGATTTCTTAGCTTAGTTTTTTTTTTTATTATTATTTTATTTTATTTATTTATTTATTTATTTTTTCTGAAGCTGGAAACGGGGAGAGACAGTCAGACAGACTCCCGCATGCGCCCGACCGGGATCCACCCGGCACGCCCACCAGGGGCGAAGCTCTGCCCACCAGGGGGCGATGCTCTGCCCCTCCGGGGCGTCGCTCTGCCGCAACCAGAGCCACTCCAGAGCCTGGGGCAGAGGCCAAGGAACCATCCCCAGCGCCCGGGCCATCTTTGCTCCTATGGAGCCTCGGCTGTGGGAGGGGAAGAGAGAGACAGAGAGGAAGGAGGGGGTGGGGGTGGAGAAGCAAATGGGCGCTTCTCCTATGTGCCCCGGCCGGGAATCGAACCCGGGTCCCCCGCATGCCAGGCCGACGCTCTACTGCTGAGCCAACTGGCCAGGGCCATCTTAGCTTAGTTTTGAAGGCAACATGAACACTGTCAACGTTTCCCCTGCCTGGTGGTCGCCTGTGCCTGTCCCGCCATCTGCTCATGCTTGGGTGTGGCTGTGTGCACGCACTTCACTCATGGCCCCAAATTCCTGTTTGATCTCTTGCCCTGTGAATTACATGGGATTTTGTGAGAATCTTAAATGGCCTCAAGAATGACAAAACACCAAATGCACCAAATACCCTCAGCTTCTTCTGGTCAGAGCCCAGTTGGCGCCATTTTTAAATGCATTGTATGACTGCCTTGTTTTTCCAAAGCCTTGTCATCCAAGAGGTTGTTAAAGATTTGGAGGTGACAGTT
Organism: Saccopteryx leptura; assembly: GCF_036850995.1. Lineage (NCBI taxonomy): Eukaryota > Metazoa > Chordata > Mammalia > Chiroptera > Emballonuridae > Saccopteryx > Saccopteryx leptura. The sequence goes on along the minus strand of NC_089505.1, from coordinate 20,674,062 downwards.
GTGTTACAAAACACTCTTCCGAGGAGATGGCAGTCTGTTCAAAGGGGTCAGAAAGGTTTTCTCAGGTTTCTTCTACCCAGATCAGATAAGGCTATGTTCTGCAAAGTGCGGGTCAAACGAATGAATCCAAAAAAGAAAAAAGTCTTATTTGCAGTGGTGCAGCATAGTCTGACCATACTCAGAGCACTTTTTCTAGTAGGGAGCCACTCGGGGGGAAAAAGGAGTTTAATGGTTCGTCTGGAGTTTTTTTTTTATTTTTTGAAAATCAGATTTATTGGAGTGGCATTGGTCAGCAAGAGCATATTATTTTCAAGTGTGCGTTTCTATGATACATGATCTGTATATTGTATTCTGTGTCTACCACCCAAAGTCAAACCATCTTCCATCCCACATATTTGGCCCCCTTTACCTCCCCCCACCACCACCCCCTTCCCTCTGGTAACCACCATGCTGTTGTCTGTGTCTATGAGTTTCAGTTTTATATCCCACACATGAGTAAAATCATATAGTTCTTAGCTTTTTCTGACTGACTTGTTTCACTTATCATAATATTCTCAAGGTCTACCCATGTTGTCGCAAATGGTAAATATTTCATCTTTTCTATGGCTGACAAGTATCCCATAGTGTATATGTACCGCATCTTCTTTATCCAGTTCTCTAGTGAAGGGTATTTTGGGTGTTTGCATGTCTTGGCCACTGTGAACAATGCTGCAATGAACAGAGAAGTGCATATATCTTTGTGAATAAATGGTTTTGAGTTTTTTGGATTTCTGGGCCATATGATAACTCTCTTCTTAATTTTTTGAGAAACTCTCTCACTGTTTTCCATAGTGGCTGTACCAGTCTACATTTTCACTAGAAGTGAATGAGGATTCCCCTTTTTCCACAATCTCTCCAACACTTATTATTACTTGTCTGTTGATAAGGGCTATTCTAACAGGTGTGAGGTGGCATTTCAGTGTAGTTTTGATTTTCATCTGGAGTTTTCTCAGCTTAATGTTGTCTGCTATCATTAAACTAACTCCTCTATTGTTCTTTTTGTCTTAGTTTCCCTAGAAATAGCAATTTTTAAGGCAGAGTTATGTTATTTTTATGGTCATCCCTCCTTTCATTCTGAAATATAAGTAATATTTATTCAATCATTGGTCCTTCTTTGAAAAATTATATAGTCTTACTTATAGAGGACCCAGCTCATAACATAAATGTAACTACAATTCTACACTAAAGAGTGTTGCTTCTTGTTACTTCCTGTTATTTTCTAAAAAAATTAGAAATATTTTTTTTCTAATTAAAGAAAGGAATATATCCATGGGCTTAGTCACCTTGGTTTTTAAAGAGTATTGTTAGATATTAAATAATTTTAAAATTGTGTTCATATCTATTTAAACTGTGTTCAAAATCAATAACACATAAAAGTTTCATAGTTAAAAACAAAATTTAAAAAAATACCCTGGATATGAAGTTACATCAACCAAAAGGAGAGTATTTATAATAGATACTGTAGTCTTATACTCAGATTATATCTTGAGGACTGGGACACTTATTCATAAAAATATATTATTTAATTATCTAACAAATTATGTTTTTCTTGAGCATCTGTTATATAGCATAGTGGAGAATAAGACAGATACGGTCTTCACTCACTTTTAACATAGCATCTAGCAAGGCAGATGGACACGGAACAAGAAATACATGTGATGACTAATTTGAAAAGAAACAGATAACATAAGAAACTTATGTGAAAAGTAATAGCCCAATTTTTATTTGTAGAATTGTAGAAGAACAGGAAGATAATGTTTTGAATTTAGAAGTTTCTATCATTGATGCAAGTCCCTTGCAACAAACAAAAAATAGAATTTTATGATTTTAGTATAAAAAAATAGCACCCCCTCCAGCCCATTTGGCTTTAGCTGTTTTTGCTTTCCCCTTACCTGTAGGGACCCCCAAGATGCTAGGAGTTGCTAGTGATACCACCTGCCTTAGAGACCTTGAACATCCCTTTCAGGGATAAGTCGTTTTTGCTCAGTGGCCAATACTTGAGCTTTCAAAGGAGGCTATTGTAGCATTCTTATTGGAGTCTACTCTTTATTTCTTTATCTTCAAATTGATCAAAGAAGTATTAAAGATTGAATAATAATGTCTTCAATGTGTTTTATCCCTCACAAGAGTGAGGATATTTTTCTTCTTACAACTTATTGTGCGAAGTAATACACAATGTAATGTGACTGGCACATTACTTGACACATATTAAATGCTCAGTAAATTTTAATTCTTTTCTGTCTCATTAATCGAACACAAAAAAAATAAAAAGAAGTTTGTACGCTTTCTTTCAGTATCTAGTTTTTCTATACTACAGCCCCAGTGCCCGTGGGTCAGAATATTACAGGTGTCACGTGTACATCGGGCTCTTCCACAGGTTATACTGACAATAAAGGAGAAAGTTAGGGGTTTCTCTTTCGTGCCCTATTTTTGCGCCACTAAACAAAACTGGAAGAGCTGCACTGTGCAGGCGGCTTCCTCCCTCCCCTGTCCTTCATTGACACGCGGCCCAGTTAACACCTTCAGCATGCTGACTGCTCCCCTTTCAGTGGCCCCAAATCCGTTTCATTCTCCGAGGGAGGCAAATAGTCTTCTTGATCTTGATTACCTGAATTAATATTGAAAAACCTCTTCAGGCTGGTATCCCGGGGAAATTGAAAAAGTTCTCTGAAATGACTGAAACGGTGAGGCTGGAACAAAGGACTCATCTCTGCGATAATCATCTCATCTTCTTGTCACTCAGAGTCCAATTAAATAAATGACCACATGATCTTTTGTCAATTGTCAGCAGATCTGGCTCTCACTTTTAATCAGCCCGAACGTCACGTGGGCTCTTCAGCTCTCTTTTCAACCCTCTTCTTTGTCCATAAATATGACGAGAGTAGAAGTTAAAAAGAACAGGTTTAAAAATAAGATTGATATGCAGATTTCTCTGAGTATTCTTTATATTCTTTTTAAGTCACATGTTTTTCTGTGCAGAAATAATGAGGCCACCAATTTAACTTGTCAGAGTCACCGCAGGATTTCCAAATGCAGGGGGAAGAGTTCCATTCAGGAAGATGTTTTAAGGACCAGGTTTTCTCCATTTCACTGCTATTATTACTATCTTTCAAACACACGGCTTCCATTTCAACAGCACAAACACGTCTTTAGAAATTGGTTGGGGAGAAATAGGTTCTTGAAAACAGGAATGCATTGTCTGTCTTTGAAAGACTTCGGCATCTGTCCTCATCGGTGAGTACGGTCTTGTAATGAGTGTTTCTATGCTACTCAGATTGGATGAGATATGATCCCTTTCCTCAAGAAAAAAGTCCTTGGTTCACAGGACTCAAGGGCACACCAGAAAGGCAGACAGAAATAAGGGTTCAGTAATAATCACACTGACCGGTCAGCAGCGTTCATCTACACAGGTGCAGAGACCCCACGTCAGTCTTGCCCTGTGATACAGGCAGCGGTCCCTTTAGGAGAGCAGTTTCTGGTCATGGGAATCTTCCCTGGCAAAAGTCTGTCCGCATGTCCTACACCAGGGAAGAGAAAAGTTTGACTATCGGCCCTGGCCGGTTGGCTCAGCGGTAGAGCATCGGCCTAGCGTGCGGAGGACCCGGGTTCGATTCCCGGCCAGGGCACACAGGAGAAGCGCCCATTTGCTTCTCCACCCCTCCGCCGCGCTTTCCTCTCTGTCTCTCTCTTCCCCTCCCGCAGCCAAGGCTCCATTGGAGCAAAGATGGCCCGGGCGCTGGGGATGGCTCTGTGGCCTCTGCCTCAGGCGCTAGAGTGGCTCTGGTCGCAACATGGCGACGCCCAGGATGGGCAGAGCATCGCCCCCTGGTGGGCAGAGCGCCACCCCTGGTGGGTGTGCCGGGTGGATCCCGGTCGGGCGCATATGGGAGTCTGTCTGACTGTCTCTCCCTGTTTCTAGCTTCAGAAAAATGAAAAGAAAAAAAAAAAAAGTTTGACTATCATCTTTTCTTTATTTTCAACTCAGATCAAATTATTACAGTATTCAATGAACGTCTGTCAAGACCAAAAGAAATATAACAAAGGAGAGTTAAATATAACTTGGGAGGTTTTTATTTTTAGCAATCTGTTTTACTAGTATCCCACTAACCCCCTAAAAATATTGCCATGCAAAATTTAATAAGACATTTTGATTGCACAATTGGGGTTTTGAAAGATGGAAAGGGAAGATCCCCATAGGAGGCAGCTGTCTTAGGGGCATTTTCTGGATTTAGTGTCCAGTTTTTAAATTAGCCCTTTGAAGTGGGGAACAAAGACTTGGGCTCTATAAGATGGGAAATTAACTAAAACCAGGATCCTAACACTTAGTGAAAAGATGGGCTAAGAAAAATGTATACTTACCAGCACAAACAGATGATAAAAAACAACTACCTTGGTTGTTGGTAGAAGAGGAAAATAGTTACCTGAGAATTTGTAACATTAAGCCTGGCCTTATCTCATTCAGTATTTCTGAAAAGGTACTGCTTACTTATTGAGAATATTTGAGATGATACTGTATATTAAGATGGCCCCAGAAGAAGAAGCCAATGCAAATACTTTTTGTCATGTGGTCATGCTCTCTATCAGCTGTGGGCATGTGTCATTGGAAATAAGAAAAAGCAAATTCAACTCCCTAACCCTCAGAACTTCAAGTAATGGAATACTGAGATTCATATTTCTTAAAAGGATATTAATATTTACAGAAATATGAAATAAAAATATAGCAAATTAACAAGATAGAACCAAACTGATACGCTGGAAAAAGAATCAAAATATAATTTTTGAAAATGAAATATGTAATTGTTAGAATGAAACACTTTAATAGATTGGTTCAACAGAAGACTGGGCCCTGAGGGCCCGTGGCTCAGAATATAAAGCAATGATTGGCCAGGCGTATGGATGTCCCAGGTTCAATTACCTGTCAGGGAACACAGGAGGAGCAACCATCTGCTTCTCCCCACTCCTTCTCCCCTTCTCTCCCTTTCCCCCTCCCACAGCCAGTGGCTCGATTTGTTCAAGCATGGCCCCTGGCAGTGAGGATAGCTCAGTTGGTTTGAGCATGTCAGCCTCAGGTGCTAAGGATAGCTCAGTATTTGGGCATTGACCACAGACAAGGTTACCAGGTGGGTCCAGTCAGGGCGCATGTGGGCATCTGCCTCACTATCTTCCTTCTTCTCATATAAAAAAATTTAAAAACAAATAAATAAAAAATAAAAATAAAAAAGAGAATATTAGACAAAGTGGAGAAAGAATTTGTAAGCTAAAAGATAAACATAATGAAATTCATCAGCATATAGCAGCAAGAGATAAAATGATAAAAAATGATACCCAGGATTAAAAGATGGAGAACAGAATGAGAAACATACATTTAACTTGTACCCAGAAAGAGAACATAGAGAAAATGAAGCTATGTTCAAAGAGATAATGAGTGAAAATTTCCCAGAACCAAAGATATGTATATTTATAAAGGTAGTCCTAATTAGGATTCATTTCTTCTTAAGAAATCCCAGCATAAATACATTGTAATGAAACTGCTGACCGCCAGAAACCCTAAAAGCAGCTAGAAAGAAAATACAGATTACCTACAATGAAGCTACTCTTAGATTGACAGCAGATGTCTCAACAATAGCAGAAAATAAGGAAAGATGCCTGGAACATAAAAACAGACTAGAGAACTCAAATAAATTGGTTGAAATGAGTTGGTATTTACAATAACATTTAGTAGCTTGTAACTATCACAAAAATTTGCTTCACTGAGAAATTTTCTGTCATTTTTTTTTCTTTTCTGTTAACAGTAAAAATTGGTCTTTTTTTTTTTTTAAATTGGTCTTTTTCCATCAGTGAGGCCATATTCTTTCCTTCAACCAATGTTTATGGATTGCTACCATGTTCCAAGCACTGTTCTATGAGCTAGTTCACTCCAAAAGTCATTTACAGGCTGGCTATCATGTGCAGATTTTTTTTTCTTAAGTGAAAAGCAGGGAGGCAGAGAGACAGACTCCCACATATGCCTGACTGGGATTCACCCAGCTTGCCCACTAGGGGGCGATGCTCTGCCCATCTGGGGCTGTTGCTGCGTTGTAACCGGAGTCATATTAGTGCCTGAGGTGAGGCCATGGTGTCATCCTCAGCACCCAGGCCTACTTGCTCTAGTGGAGCCTTGGCTGTAGGAGGGGAAAAAAGAGAGAAAAGGGAGAAGGGGAGGGGTAGAGAAGCAGATGGTCACTTCTCCTGTGTGCCCTGATGAGGAATCAAACCCGGGACATCCACATGCTGGATCGACACTCTACCACTGAGCCAACTGGCCAGAGCCCAGAAGATTTCTTAAAAATCATCAGCACCTTAAAAACAACAACAACAACAATAACAACAAAAAACCCACTAAGTTTTTGAGCCAAGGATATTTTTTTAAATTTCCTGCAAGAAAATTAAAATGTAAAATTTCTCATTTTTATTTTTTCACTTAGAATCCTATAAAAAAATTAACAAAACTCTGTAACTAGGATTCAAAACTGTACTTTCAAAACATTATCACATCATCACTAACATTTTTGCTGCTGAATTAATGATCTCCGAAAATTTTCTGCCAAAACACCCTACTGAGATTTAAAGAACTATCAGATTTGAGGAACTAATAAAATTTAATTCAATAATTAAATCTATTAGGTAATCATACCATACTGGATAAAGAAATGATGAGGAAATTAAGGAATTGAAGCTCTAGAGTTTATTTCCAGTTGGCTTTAAAAGTATCTGGAACTCCTCCTGTGCAGGAACTGGGTCTGTTTCGTTCCTGTTCTGTCTCCACATGTAGAACAGTCCCTGGCATAAAGTAAATGCTTAGTGCATACTGATTGAACAACATGCTGTGAATGCAAGACCACTGCAAGTCAACGGAACCGAAGTACCCCATGCAAGCACAGTTCTGAAAATGCAAATTAAAACCAATTGTATTTTTCTTACGCCTTGTAGGAGATTGGAGAGAATAAACGAGAACATAGAAAAATACTTTAGACCCTTTAAATAAAATTCCGTTTGAATTGAACTGTGGTGATTATTACAGTGTTACATTTTATGATCTGAATTAGTTAGCTGTTTACCCATTTGCATTACATACCATCGTGCGTATAGAACCCCTGTCCTGCCACACTCCTCGGCTAAAATCATTCACTGACACATCTTCTGTGTGTTTGGAATTCAATGGATAATGCAAAAGAAAATTAAATACAATGGCTGTCGGACTCTGATAAAAAAATATCCTTCCCACTTACTGGTCGCTTCATTTATTTTGGTAAGAGGATGGGCTCTGGATCAGCATAAAACAAAATAAGTTTAAGGCGAATTTGTGCCAGAAAATTCAGTCCGCATTTTTTTCAACCAGAAATGATCATATTGTAATCCTACTGGAGATCTAATTACTTAAAAAAGAAAGCCCTGAGGGGCCAACAGCATGTGTTTTAACTTCTTCTGCACAGCCCCTGTTACGGTGGGCACACGTGTAGGTCCGGTCATTCTTTTCTGTTGCAGTGACAGTGGTGAGTAGAAGCCCAGTCAAAAGGTATGAAGCAGCTGCACTTAGAACATGGACTTTGGTATGGCAAATATTGCGACAGGCAGAAGCTCACCACAGAAAGATCCCTGGGTGAAGAACACTTTCTGTAAATACTTTGCATCGTTAACAGTTGGCTTTAGCATAGAATGTATTGGAAACAGACATCTTCAGACCTTACACTGATTTGGATTTTAAAAATTAATGCTAATGATCATTTCAATTCATAAAATTATGCCCACATGCCTAAATTGCAGGAAAATGAGGAAGAAATGGGTGATTAACGCGATCTCAACACAAGATGCTAAGATAATTAGGTTACCCTAATTAAAACAAACAAGCAAACACAAAACTAGCCATTTGATCCCATTGCCCAGTAGTATAATAGGCAGGGATAAGTGTACATATACATATATACATTCTCAATTACAAAACTTTTTAGAAAGTGAGTCCATTAGAAAGATATTGGGGACACAGGACCTGGGAACAAGTATTAGGGAGTTTTTGGGAGGGTTCGTGAACTGGCCTGAGGTCCCTTCAGGACCATTTTGGTATCAGAGTATCATCATTGGCAAATACTTTTCATGAAGACCCAGAGTAATCACATGTTCAATTTCTTGTTTCATCATTATGAAGATAGGCATTTTTTTCTTTCCCCAAATAAATATAACAATCAGAATTCAAATACAATTTCACAACCTCTCACACTGTCCTAGGGTAATGACTGAAGACACATTAAGTTTTTAATTATTAGCAATCTGGCTAGCACTTCATAACAAAGTCTACTTGTTAATTGAGATGAAATGTGTTTTGTCATCAACAAATTGAAACAATATTGTCTGAGCATGCTACCGCATTTGTTTCTCTCTGTTTATATCCTAAGATGAACATACCGTTCGTTTAGCACCATTTGGTCATCATGCCCTCTCTGAGTTTCGGAGCTGTTCCAAAGGAATCAGATATCCTGATACAGTGCACTCAATATGTTGAGCTCCACTCATTAATTTTGAAAATGATATGATGATGTTTATTAATGTAAGCTTTCACCGCTCTCCCAGCTTTCTAAATGGAATTAAGGAAAAAATGGCATTACAGGACTCCATATTGGGAAAATGTGACTAACGCCAGTGTTCTTTTTGAGTAGGGGAGGGATTCTTCAAGGTCAAATCAAATTGTTTCTGCTCTATATGCATAGGTTGGAGAGAAGCAATTTATCAGAAAGATGGGGGGAAAAAGAGCAGGGTAACTATTATAGAACTTCAATTTAGAAATTTTGAATTCTTTTTGTTCAGCTTATTGTACATGGCAGTACATCAGAAAGTCACAAAAATCAATAGGAGAAGGTTTAAGATACACAGAGTGAAGGCCCAAATTTGCTGCCTTAATACCTAACTATTCCAGGTGGGGAGGAAGGTTGATCAATATGTATTTTTTTTTATTTAGATGTATTTCAGATTGGGATACCTTCTTTAAAAGACATGTAGATGGCTAGATAATTGGTTGCATTTTCACCTCTTGACCCAAGTAAGTCTGTTTTCTCTTTATATCAATGGATCTAGGAAAAAAGGAAAAGGCTAAGAGATGCCTAGTTCCGTCTTAGTATTCCTACATGCTGACAAAGCATGAAAAAGGAGCATTCCAAGAGAGAGAGAGCCATTGGTGAAGTGTTTCAGGTGAATTAGGAACTTTCTTACCCTCCTTAAATATATATATTTCATGGCTAAATCCATAGCATAGAAAATCAGGCTCTTTATTTTGACACTTCCTGCAAAGAGAGTTCATTGGCCTTACTTGAGTAAGAATTACACTGAGTGACAGTAGCCAGCGGTGACCTGAGCAATTTCATGTCCCATATGCTCTGTCATCTTGTACCTCAACCTTTTGTCTTGGAGTCATCTTATTCCTTAAAGAAATGTGACTGCCATCTTCTGGTGACCTTCAATATAGTTAAGTGGCTGTCACTAGTACAGTCATTTTCTTTGCTATACAGATTACTCTGTTATTATTTATATCATTAAAATATGCTTATCGTCCCTGGTCAGTTGGCTCTGTGGTAGAGCATTGGCCTGGCATGTAGATTTCCTGGGCTCAGTTCTTGGTGAGGGCACACAGAAGAAGCAACTATCTGCTTCTCCACCCCTCCTCCTTCCCCTCCCCCTCCCCCTTCTCTCTCTCTCTCTCTCTCTTCCTACCACAGCCATTGGTTCAAGCGCATTGGCCCTGGGCACTGAGGATGGCTCCGTGGAGCCTCCACCTCAGGAGCTAAAAATAGCTCAGTTGTGAGAATGGCCCCAGATGGGCAGAGCATTGGCCCCAGATGGGGGCTGACAGGTGGATCCTGGTCAGGGCACATGCAGGATTCTGTCTCTCTATCTCTCCTCCTCTCACATGGAAAAGAAGAAAGGAAAAATATGCTAGTCTTAGACTTAAAAAATAAAAATTCAGATTTGGTCAACAAAACCGAAAACTGATTGTGTACCAAGTTTTATCATTTTTTTCCTTTTAATGTTGCAGGTATCAAAGTAAGATAAATAATTATTTGATGATTCATTTCTAGAATCAGCATATCAGGAAAATACTTAATATACTCAAAACTGTGTAAAAATGGTTTAAATTGCTCATATGTATAAAAATGTAATTTTATATATACAATCATACATATTTATATGAATATCACCAGTATACAACATATGCAGCATAATTATATATAATAAAATACATAGATATAAAATATAATTTTATAGCCTTTTAAATTATTTAAAATAGAGCCATATGGTTAAATATCCAGAGTTAATTGTAATATACTATCTCTGCTTTACAAACGAGGCAATTCACTCAGATAATGTATGCCCAAGTCATATATTATAAGAGGCAAAATTAAATTTTATATTAATATATTCTAAATCCAAACTTAGTGTCAATTGCTGCCTAGTTATAAGACTTTAGGACTTGTAGACAAGACCAAATATGTATATTAGACTATAATACTTTTCAACAGGATAAAATTTATCTGACTTCTGTTTTTCAGTACTGATATATGTGGACTAGTGATTCCAAATTATTTCTTCCTTGTAACTGCCCCTTCTCATGATCTTGTCTATTTGAACAAATACCATGTTTCAATTCACTTCTTTTTTATCGGGAAGAATTAAAATAACATATAATTTATGTTAAAAAAAAAAAAGAAGTTATCTAGTTCTCACACTGATCATCCATATGTAAAGACTACCTGTTCCAGTAGACAGCACGAAGACATGTCTGCTACTCAAGAAAAGTCTGTGGAAACAGACAGTAACACTAAGCATCACAACTAATGACATGGTCTATTCGTACTGACCGAAGAACACTAGAACCACACCCTTATTAAACAAAGCTAAATTCATTTGTGTTATTTTTAATATATACCAAGGTAACTGTAGACTATTTCAGATAAGAAGGAGATAGGGAAAGGCATTTGCAGGCTGAAGTAGGAAGTGAGCAGAACTTGTAAACTAATGAGATTTTCAAACAGTCAGAGGTCTTATGAGTCCAGACAAAGTTAAATCAGTTAACTGTATGTAGTTTTATCACGTAATGTATGGGTCTGAGTGAGGTGGGAAATCTGAGCTTAGGTAATGTGCTTGCATATCATGGTTTGGTATAGTTTACCTGTACTCACTTTTGTGAGTCAGATGACAGTGTTGCAAATTGTTTCTGTCTCAATTCTCAATACTGAAATAATTTCATTGTTGTCACCATCAATCTGCAGAGATAACCTTTGTGATTCTTCCCTTTTACCCTCTGACAGCTGGTTTGTCCATTTGTTCTTCAAATATTTATAAATGATTAGATATGTGGCAGGCACTGTGCTATTGTTACATGGAGTTTATATATACGTTAGCTAGACAATGATTTAATTATATGATTACAGTAACTGTAATCTGGATTTTCTCATAGTATCTGTATTTTTTGTTTAAGATTTTTAATTTTAATTTAATTACCCTCTGCAATGAACTAAATATTTGTGTCCATACAAACATATGTAAAATCCTAACACCCAATGTGACATTATTAAGAGGTTGGGCTTTGGGGAAGTAATTAGATCATGGAGGTAGAGCACTCATGAATTAATGACCTTACAAAAGGGCTCAGAGAGAACTCCCTTAATCTCTTTCCATCATGGGAGAATAAGAAGGCAATCTGCAACCCCAAAGAAGACTCTCACAGGCACCCAACCAGGATGGTACCCTGATCTTGGACTTCTGGTCTCCAGAACTGTGAGAACTGTTGTTTATATGCCACCTAGTCCATGGTCCTTTGTTAGCAGCCCAAACTATGACTCCAACTCAGGTGGGAAGATATTTGGTCTTTACATAATGTGGCAGAGAATGTTGACTGACTTATCAAAAGCGATCTATCTCCATTTGCAGATGAGCAATTGGCTGTCCGACATTACAGCTTCAGTTCTCTATTTTCTATAATTAGATGTGGCCACTTGATGAAGTTATAGCAACAGGATATAAGTAAAAATGGTGTTTACATTCCAGGAGGCATACTCAACTCAAAAGGAAGATGTATGCCCTCTTTGAAATTTTTCCCTTTCTCCCTGAATGGTGGTGGTGCAGTGGATAGAATGTTGACCTGGGACACTGAAGACCCAGGTTTGAAACTCCGAGGTCTCCGGCTTGAGGGCAGGCTCACCAGCTTGAGTGTGGGGTTGTCAGCTTGAATGTGGGATCATATCTATGATCCCATGGTTGCTGGCTTGAGCAAGGGGTTACTGACTTGGCTGGAGTTCCCCAGCCAAGGCACATATGAGACACAATCAATGAAATACGAGTTGATGTTTCACATTTCTCTCCCTTCTTCTCTCTCTTTCTCTGATATATATTCTCTTTCTGATGGCTAGAATGCAGATGTGATGGCTGAAGATTGATCAGCCATGTTGGGCCATGAAGTGAAATCAATCTGATGAGAATGCCAGAGAAACAGAATAAACCAGAGTCCCTAAAGATCATTGAGTCCATGGGCCACTCAACTCCATAGTTCATTTCCTTGAGCAAGAAATAAGTGTTTAACTTATTTAAATCATTTCTACTTTGGGGTTTCTGTTACTATTTAAACTTTTTCTACTCAAGAGTAAAATAAGTAAGAATTGAAAATATTGCATATAACAACACCCCCCTCCAGAAATAGACAATGGTTGGGATATATAATATCTTAAATTTAGAAATTTTCAATCATGAAATTGTGCAAATTATTCATATGACATTTCTTATATATCAGAAAAATTTTGAACTTATTTGATCTTTAAGAAAACTTTTAAAGGAGACAGAAAAGTATTAATGAACTCATTTTATGGATGAGAGGACTGTGGCTCAGAAGAAATATCACATGTCCATTCTAACCAACTAGAGTTAAAATAGAGGCCAGGGCTAGTCCAGAGAGACTTTTCTACCACAATTCTTGAGTGGCAACTCATGCTTCCCCTGCCACTCAGTGATCACGAGGGGTTAATCAGGGCTCCATGTTTCTGTGAGAGCAACTTAAGTTTGAATCTAAAACACAACTGAAAGAGGAAGTGTAATCTTTTCAGAAGCACCTAATTGGAAAAGGTCGAGTCTGGGAGCCGGGGACCCTAATGCTGACTCTGTTCAAACTTAACCTATTATCTGTTAAATAAATAAAGAGGTAGAAAAATAAATATCTCTAGGAAGTTTATTCTCTCTGGGTTCCATCCAGCACTTATACCCTCTGGTTGGTTACAAGAGTCTAACCAACACACACTTGTTTGCTTCCTACTTTTGGAGAAATTATAAAGAATCCAGAGAATGTTAACTGGTTTACGAATAAGCTTTAGCTATTTGGAACCACTCTGTTGCAGAAATCCTTCTCTGGCAATATCGCCAAAGTTCTGTACGATACAGGAATAACTTTAATTTCTATTGGTTTCCATGAAAGTAGGGTTGCCATATGTAGAAAACAAAAAATACCAGATGCCCAGTTAAGTCTGAATTTCAGGTAAGTAATGAACAATTTTTTAGTATCAGTCTCCATGTCCCTTGCAATATTCAGAAAATGTTTATACTAAGAATTATTTGTTGTTAATCAGAACTTCTACCTTAACTGGGTATCTTGTATGTCACCTGGGGATCCTCTGTGGCAGATGCTAGAGCCTGGCTTGCTCACGCTTCAGTTCAATCCCCTTTTAGCGCCTCCCTGTACTATGCAAGCCCATGAAAGCTCTAATGCATTTTGCAGGTGATTCAGGTACTGTCTATCTGATGCACTTGTCCCTGACTTAAATTCAGAACTGGGTTGCGTGGGAAGAGAAAGAAGGTATGAAGCTCATCTCAGAGATGCAGATGACACAGAGGTGATGTTCTTCTGAGCCAACTGATGTACGTAGAGCTTTCCAGTTTTGCAAGCTGCTTCCTGGTCGCGGCAAGGGAAGCAGCATTTTTTGGAAGCTCAGTTCTATGGTTTAGCCTTGAGATTCATCCCTGGAAACTCACCCTAGAGTGTTTCTTTAAGCATTGCCTTGATCTTGTAATAAAAATTATTCTGCTTAACCAGTAGATACGGTTTCTTGTCCTTATAATTGGACCATGAATGATACAGTTGCTACATTATTTTTAAATAGTAAAGAGAAGGGGGGAAATGAGATATCTCCTCCATTTTAAAACTTATAAACACTATAATAACAAACATTTATTAAAGGAAGAAATACAATTTCCACCCCACCAGCCTAAGTAATCCTGTATTTCAAACCATCAAACAAATCTTTTTTTGTGTTTCAGTTCTAGCTCACATGCAGATATCCTTTTTTTATATGTAAGCATATTGCAGACATAATTTTACATTCTAATTTCTTCCCTTAACGTTATGCCATAAATACTTTCTTTGTTGTTACATAGTCTTCATAATTATTTTAATGGCTCTAGAGCAGTTCTTCTAGTTACTGTATCATAATTTATTTGTGGGGTTCTTTGCCATTATAAATAATTCTTTAGTTAGTAAGATATTTTTTTCCTTCTTCTGAATTATTTCCTTAAGATAAATTCCCAGCAGTGGGATAACTGGGTCAACGACTATGAGACTTCTGTGTTTCTTAAAGTGTTTTTCCAAAGTGTTTTGCACAAGGGGCCTGACAATTTTAACAGGGTAGCAAATCCTATTGATTATTTAATTAAGGGATGTCAGTGAAATCTCAACATCGTTCAGAATGCAGGTGACCCAGCTGTCACATGCCCCCACACAGCAAGGGAAAATGCGGTTACAGAGAATGAAACAAATATAAACCAATAGGACCAAGTTTTGTCTTAATGGAACGTGATTTTCTTTGAATGTTTAAGTAGATCTTATTTACTGTAAAGTTTAAAAAAATGTCTTACATAGGGAACTGGAAACAGATTCACTGGCCTTCTCTCAATGTTCTCATTTTCTCAAATTTTGCTTCTTCTTTGGCAAATGAAGCAAGTTGTTTTAAAGATTTCTTAAATTGATTTTAGAGAGAGAAAAAGGTGGAGGAGGAACAGAAATCATCAACTCGTAGTAGCTTGCCTCTTGTATGTGCTTGATTGACTGAGCAAGCCCGGGGTTTCGAACTGCAACCTCAGCATCCCAGGTCGAAGCTTTATCCACTGTACCACCACAGGTCAGGCTGTTGTTGTTGTTGTTTTTTAATTAATAACAATTACCACCAAGTAATTATTATTTGGTTTCAGATTTGGCTCAGAAATTTGTTATTGTTGCCATCATGTTGTTCATTGGCTTGTAGTGAGAAGAATATGTAGAGAAATTATTTATTTTTAACTAGACTGTTCTTTTAATTTAATTCCAATATCTTTTAAACATAGAGTTTTATTCCAGTTATTAAATTCCATCTAGACTTATGAGGGTCACATCATATATTCTCACCAAAATTACCCCCGTGTGCCTTTTGAGGGTTCATCTCTAACTGCAGGCAGTTTCTGGGTTAGAATGCTTCAGATAGAAGAACCTGGGTGATTCCCATTGGAAGATAGTAATTTTGGTCCCGTTTGAAACATTCAAATAGAAAATGCTTTCAGGCCCTGGCCGGTTGGCTCAGTGGTAGAGCGTCGGCCTGACGTGCAGAGGTCCCAGGTTCGATTCCCGGCCGGGGCACACAGGAGAAGCGCCCATCTGCTTCTGCACCCCTCCCCCTCTCCTTCCTCTCTGTCTCTCTCTCTTCCCCTCCTGCAGCCAAGGCTCCATTGGAGCAAAGATGGCCCTGGCGCTGGGGATGGCTCCTTGGCCTCTGCCCCAGGCGCTAGAGTGGCTCTGGTAGCAACAGAGCGATGCTCCAGAGGGGCAGAGCATCGCCCCCTGGTGGGCAGAGCGTCGCCCCTGGTGGGCGTGCCGGGTGGATCCCGGTTGGGCGCATGCGGGAGTCTGTCTGACTGTCTCTCCCCGTTTCCAGCTTCAGAAAAATACAAAAAAATAATAATAAATAAGAAAATGCTTTCAGGTGTCAGATCTCCTTATGATATGTTGCTCTCTTAGTGGAAAATTTTGGACAAAACTGATTATTTAATTATCATGATGGTAGCTGACATTTTTTAGAAATGATCAACTTTTCTCGTCGTGGTCTGACTGAATTAGGCAGGAAAATAGCACATTTTTTTTTTTTTTTTGGTAAAGGGCTAGACAGTTAATATGTTCGGCTTTGTGGGCCTCTTGGTCACCAGGATTTAATTGTGCCCTGATAGAAGGGAAAGCTGCTATAGAGAATATGTAAATGAGCCGCTGTGGGTGTGTTCCAGTAGAAGGGTATTTACAGAAACAGGCATCAGCCCATCTGGCCAGCTGGCTACAGTTGACTGATCCCTGACTTCAGGATCCTGGCTTCAGATGACTTCCAGTAGTAATGTAATTTTGTACCAGAGATCTTTTAACACTAATAAGATGATCAATTTTACAATGAAAGAAGAAATTTAATAAGAAAAATAAAACTTGGCTTATAATGAACTCTGATGATGACTTGAAAAGAAAGAAATGTTGTCTATAAGATAACCCAGAAACAGTAAGAAAGGACACTGATACTTATAAACAAACTTGGAAGAGCTCTCCAGAGTTTGAAAGGGCTTTGGAAAATGGCTACCTTCGACGGATTCCAACGAAAAAGGTCTAACCCAACCCAGGACAGGGATTGTTGTGTCTGACCAGTCTCAGGAACGATACCTAAGCCTTAGCCTTCTTCTCGTCATAGTATTCCTTCTCTAAGAGTGTCCGTGTCAATCTAAGGATGGAGTTATTGACCTTGGACAACGCCTCGAGTGAACCAGCATCCTTAGACTGCTGCACAGGGTCCCCATTCCAATGAGGCAGCCTCGGGGGCTGTGTTAGGCATTGAGTCTCTGGAGTAAGGTGAATGGGGTGGAGTGGGAGACATTCCTAGTACTGCGTTGCTGCCAATCAGTGGGAGAGTCAGAGAAACAGCTAGAAATGCTGGCTGGGCCTTCAGTACATTGAGATATAGGTGAACACCGATTTTCAGTTCTTACTTCACGGTTAGTTAACAAGCTCTCCTTCGTAGCATGTGCTTATTATTCTGAGTTGAAATATGCTCAGCTATCTTACTTGTAGTAAATATAACCCACATAATAATAGCTAGCATTGACTGAGTACACATGGAGGTAGATCCCTGTAGACCTAAAAATACATTTTTCAATGCCCACAGTGTCTTTATGAGGTAGGGTATGTTATTATTCACATTTTCCAAGCAAGGAAACAGAGGCATTAAAGGTTAAGAAACCCACCCTGAGTCACACACTAACCGTGGGCCAATAAACGCCCAATTTTCTTGACTTCAAGGCTCTTAAACCTAACATTTTATTGCCTCCTTTCGGTTTAGTAGGAGACGAGACTTTTTCTTCTTTTTTTTCCTTTTACTTCAAGTGAGCAAGCGGGCAAATGTGAAAAATAGAACACTTTTTGTTAGAATGATCTGGTCACCATTAAAATGGTCCACGGGAAACCTGAGAAATAAAACCTTTGTGCCCATGGAGGAATGCTAACATGGCTGCTCTTCTGCTGCCTGATCGTTGCGGAAGGGGCGCCCCCGTGTAAGGACCAGCATCCCTCCTGCGGGGAAAACCCTGGAGGGGCAGAAAACAACATGGAGTCCGCCGAGGACAATGATTCTGCTTGTCCTTTCTGCAGGAGCAAACTGTACCTGTTCCTCCTCAGTCTGGGCAATGTCCCGTGGCTTTTCCTCCTGCCCTTTGACTCTCCAATAGCTGTTTTTTCTTCTACTTTTTAGAGTCATCCGGATTTTCACTCTTTCAGGCTGTGCCTTGGTGTCTGTCTTTGCTTCCCTGATGGCTTGGTCACAAGAGATAGTGACTTTTCTTTACATGGTAGTGGCTTCTGTCCACATTTCAGAGGTGGAAGTGAACAAGGAAATGGGGAACAATTAAATGAAGATGCAAAAATGCCTTTTCTTCTGTGTTTCGTGGGAATTCCCCTCTCTGCATTTCTGATCCCAGGGTCTGGAATTCCATGAGTGACCAAAATATCAAAAATATTCAGGGGTCATTACAGCTTGGCCACTAAACAAACAAACAAACAAACAAACAAAAGTAATTACCACCATAAACACTTTTATTTCATAAAAGAAAGAACATTTTTTACACCAGGAGTGGGCCACAATCTTACAGAAAGTAACAGTGCTCTAAATTCAATTCATTTTGTTTTATAAAGAACTCGCTACATTGTCATTATATTTTTCATTTTGCCTCTGACAGTTTATCACTTAATTTGAGCTGGCCCAGGGCCCAAGCCTGGTGTTTGGGAAGTTCTGGTGTGATGGAAAGAATCTTATCTTTGGAATCAGACAGATCTGGCTTCAAATCCTGGCTTGTACACTTGACCTTGAGCGAGGCAGATGATGGGCCTGAGGTTCTCGTACTAGGGGGGATTGGGAGGCCTCCAAGACGAGCTGTGTGTGCACCTGGCAAGAGCCCGGCACTGATGCACATCCGCTCCGCCTCTTCCTTTTCTCCTCTCTGTATCACAACCATTGAACAGCAAGGAAAAAGCAACCCTCCCTGAAAGCTATTTTCAATGGTTTTGTTCTTACTGATATAAGCATATCTGTTGTTTGAATTGTAGCCTTTCCATACATTTCATACATTCCAATTAGTAAAAACAACTTAGGTGATTTCTGAATTATACCTTACAATGTTTTGTACACTTGGCCAATAAACCAAAAAAGAAAATAAACACTGTATAAATCTGGTCTGTTTCTCAAATTCTGGGCTAACCTGCCACACTGTTTGTGTGAAGGCTATCTGTGTGTACCTTCTGACAGGGCTCCTGCTCTCAACCAGACTTTAATCAAGCCTTCTGATTGACAGCCTTGGTCTGCCAATCCTGTTCAGTGAGAATCCTGCAAGCCAGTTTATCAGTGGTTCCTCCACCCTTAATACCTAACCAAGTTCCTCCTAGTCATTTTCCATCCACTTCCTTACCCTGCCCAATGGTTATAAATCCTCAGCTGTCTCTTGTTGTATTGGGAGTTGCATTCAATTTCCTATCCTAATAATATTGACTCTTATTGTAATAGGCTTGAATAAAGTTTCCTTGTCTATTTAGCTCAGTTTAGTACTATCTTTTTGACATATTCCAAACCCATACCACATTGGAAAGAGACTTACACAGGAGGACAGGGAAGGCCACATGAGGAATAAACCCCAGGAAAAGTTAACTTTATAAATTATTATTATTTTTGAATTTCGGGGATTAAGACCAGACAGACTTATTCTATTTTAAATACATAGTGGGAAAGAGAAGTCAATTTCTGTCCCCAGGAGATAAACCATCAATTTGGGAATAGATTGGGCAAAAAAAAAAAAAAAAAAAAAAAAGGTCATTCTTTTTCATTAGCAAAATATTAGTTCAGTAATTTTTTTCCAGTGTTCAGAAGACTAGCAAAGAAACTTTCTTAGGTGTCTTCGGTGAAAATGCCAGAGTTTTGTTTTTTTTCTTTTTCTAAAGTTGGAAACGGGGAGGCAGTCAGACAGACTCCTGCATGCGCCCGACTGGGATCCACCCGGCATGCCCACCAGGGGGCGATGCTCTGCCCATCTTGGGGCCTCGCTCTGCCGCAATCAGAGCCATTCTAGCACCTGAGGCAGAGGCCACAGAGCCATCCTCAGTGCCCGGGCTCACTTTGCTCCAATGGAGCCCTGGCTGCGGGAGGGGAAGAGAGAGAAAGAGAGGAAGGAGAGGGGGAGGGGTGGAGAAGCAGATGGGCACTTCTCCTGTGTGCCCTGGCCGGGAATCGAACCCAGGACTCCCACACGCCAGGCCGACACTCTACCACTGAGCCAACCGGCCAGGGCCCAGAGTTTTTTTTTTCTTTCTAGCAAATGTCAACCCTGAAGCTGCCATTAGTAATTACCCCTCCGCCCAACTCTTTCCTTCCTGCTGCTTTCATTGCTTCTTAACTTCCAGGTAGAAAGGGATCCTGCAAGAGGTGGAGAAAGAGTTGAGAAGAGTTTACTTTTCTTTGCAAAGCTGCTCAAGAAACCAGTTGATTTATGCTGTATCTTTCTGTCCTGAAGCTATTTTTTTCCTCTGGTATGAAAGTCATTTCACCACGAGGCCAGCGACTGAGTCCTCACAGCTTCCATCCTCCTGTATCACTCTGTGACCTATGTTGCTAACCTGACAGCGTCATTGAAAGGAAAAGAAAACATGTGTGCACATGCATGTGTGTGTGTGTGTGCAGATATGAGGATGTTTTGAGTACATTGCCTTCAGTGTTCTCCTCTCTGTATGTATCTGTCTCTGATTCTCTTCTTTTAGAAAGATATTAGTGAAATTGGATTGGGGGCTTACCCTACTTCAACATTACCACATCTTATCTTATACCTACATTACATCAGCAAATACTCTATTTCCAAAAAAGTTTTGTTTAAAAATACTGGGGGTTGCCTGACCAGGTGGTGGCGCAGTGGATAGAGCGTTGGACTGGGATGCAGAGGACCCAGGTTGGAGACGCTGAGGTCGCCAGCTTGAGCGTGGGCTCATCTGGTTTGAGCGCGGGCTCATCTGGTTTGAGCAAGAGCCCACCAGCTTGAACCCAAGGTCGCTGGCTCCAGCAAGGGGTTACTCAGTCTGCTGAAGGCCCACAGTCAAGGCATGTTTGAGAAAGCAATCAATGAACAACTAAGGTGTTGTAATGCGCAATGAAAAACTAATGATTGATGCTTTTCATCTCTCTTCGTTCCTGTCTGTCTGTCCCTGTCTATCCCTCTCTCTGACGCACTGTCTCTGTAAAAAATAAATAAAAAAAAATAAAAATAAATAAAAATACTGGAGGTTAGTACTTCAACAAATCATGTGGGGGAAGGAGTTCTAATTCAACCTACAAGAAAAAGTGTACTTTTTTCATTTTTAACACATATAATATCTCATATAAGGATATACATGGTTTAAGCAATTATTCTTCTAGTACTATTCAAGTTGTCCTTAATTTTCTACTAGTACAAACAATGCCTATAAAGCCAGTAGCCATGGCCACCATCATAGCCACCTGGCCCATGCACGTTCTCATTTGATTTGGACAGACGGTAATGAAACAACAGAGCCAAGAACTGTGGGCCATTAGCTTTAATCCTAGCTTGCACCCAACGGGCAAGAAATACACACAGTGGGAAATCACTTCCCCTTCCACTCAGGGCTCTCAAAGCCACTGACTTATCTGAGTTTCCTAGAATCAAAGGTTTCTAGCTCAACAGCCTTATTCACCTCTGTTCCCCATCTCCTCTCTGCACAAACTCTGCACAAACTGGCTTCTCCTTCAGTACTCTGTCATCTTGACTGCTTCTCCTCTCTTTCACATGGCCTTTTTCTGCTCTCCTCCAGCATGGGCTCTTCTGCCCCATTTTATTGTGTAGAAATAAAAACCTTGGCCTGACCTGTGGTGGCGCAGTGGATAAAACGTCGACCTGGAAATTCTGAGGTCGCCGGTTCAAAACCCTGGGCTTGCCTGGTCAAGGCACATATGGGAGTTGATGCTTCCAGCTCCTCCCCCCTTCTCTCTCCCTGTCTCTCTCTCCTGTCTCTCTCTCTCTCTCCTCTCTAAAAATGAATAAATAAATAAAAAATTTAAAAAAAAAAATAGAACTTTAAAAAAAAAAAGAAATAAATACCTTTAATCCAATATACAAACAAGGTAGTCTCTGATACACAGTCACTTATCTGAGGCATAAATGGGATTCCTCATGAGAGTGCACCACCCCACATCATGCAACAATCAAGGGAAAAGCTTAGTTTTGAAAAGATCTTAGTATTAAAAGGGTGGGAAAGGCTGTCTTAAAACTAAGCCTTAGGGCCTGACCAGGCGGTGGCACAGTGAATGGAGCGTTGGACTGGGATGCGGAGGACCCAGGTTCGAGACCCTGAGGTTGCCAGCTTGAGCGCGGGCTCATCTGGTTTGAGCAAAGCTCACCAGCTTGGACCCAAGGTCGCTGGCTTGAGCAAGGGGTTACTTGGTCTGCTGAAGGCCCACGGTCAAGCAAGGCACATATGAGAAAGCAATCAATGAACCACTAAGGTGTCGCAACAAAAAACTAATGATTGATGCTTCTCATCTCTCTCCGTTCCTGTCTGTCTGTTCCTATCTATCCCTCTCTCTGACTCTCTCTCTCTCTGTCTCTGTAAAAACAAAAAGAACCCCCCCCCAAAAAAACAACAAAACAAGACAACAACAAAACACTAAGCCTTAGGCTATAACAACCCTGCCTGCTTACAGCCTGTTTCTCACACCCAATGCAAACTATAAGCGAGCAAACATATATATCATATTTACAAACTCATTTGACCAACAATGCCTTAATTTTTACCTTTTGGCCCTTTGTTTGTTTAAATACTAGCTGTACCTGGCCATGCGTTGCTGTGGTTCAGTCTGGTTAAATGGAAAAGAGAGAAAAGAGAAAGCACATGTTTCTAATATGTTTAATTTCACAATGCTTGTGGGTATACAATATTTTTTGTTGTTTCCTTGTCTGTGCGGATATAGAGATTCTCTGGTTTGCCGATTCTAACACATGCAACATATAATTGTCCATGTGAGAAACAATCCATGTCTAGATCTAATCCACACAATTCTAAAGATTGGCCCTGAGCTTTGTAGATGGTGATTGCAAACGCCAATTGAATTGGGAACTGCAATCTCTTAAATTGAAATGGCATATCCGTTGGAATCATAGGAATGTGAGGAATGAGGACATCTTCACCTTTGGAAGGTCCTGTCAAGATTGTTGCTTCTACGACGTTGCTCATTAACTTTTTACTGCAAGCCGTGTGCTGTTGCAAAGCTTTGGCTGGTTGATATTTCGGAACATGATAATTGGCATGCCGATTTTCAATTGCAGTACGTGCGGTGGCATCCCTGGCAGATCGAGTGAATTCAAAAATTCTGTTGGAAAATTAACCGCTTTATCTGCTTCCACAACAGTGTCCATGGACTTGTACGTGACTGCCTCGCTTTGAATGTTAGACTGAATAATATTGTTAAGTTCGTAGATGTCTTTGTTCTTGGCTGCAAAAATAGCTCATTCACTCAGCCAATTGTGATTCTTATCATTGGTTTGAATATTGGGAAATTTTTTTCAACCAATTCTTCTTTTAACGTCACTAAATTGCAGAAGTTATAAGGCAATGAAATTCATCCTTAGATCAGATCAATCGGCGCCTTTCCCAATTTCCAACAATTGATGTGAGAATATCTCAGCTGATCGATCATTTTGCAGCTGTACACTCATATTTGTAGTTAATTTTAATGTCTTTATGTGTTGCCACAAGTAGAGTATTTCAGGCAAGCATTTATTTCATCTGCTGGTGTCTATTGAGAAATTACAGGTAATGTTTGCCTGAAATCTCCTGCAAGCAATATTAATGCATTCCCAAGTGGTCTGGTGTTTCCACGCAAATCTTGCAATGATGGATCAAGAGCCTCAAGCGATGTTTTGTGCACCATTGTGCATTCATCCCAAACAATAAGGTTGCATTTCTGCGATATTTTTCCCATGCTGGACGCTTTGGAAATGTAGCACTTGGGAGTTTCAATGAATTGCATGTTCAATGGCAATTTCAAAGTGGAGGGAGCAATTCTTCCACCTGGTAGCAGTGTCACAGCTATTCTGGATGATACAAGAGCTAAGAATATGTCATTTTGGGATCGAATTGCTGCCAGAATCAATCTAATTAGGAACGTTTTATCAGTTCCTCCTGGCGCATCTAAGAAGAAGACTTCTCTAACCCTGTTATTGAGAGTTTGCAATAAGAAAAATAGTTTAAAAAATAAAATGGAAAACAATGAAAAAAGAAAAAAGTAAACTATACTCACAAAATGAACGCTATGGTAAACGACACAGCTCCATTCCAATGCAATGTTACATGAAATAATTAAATGAAAATAAATCAAAATCTATGAAAATTCAATTTAACAATGAAATTGGAAACATTGAAATGAAATCATAAAATTGGAAATTTGGAAATCATAAATGGATCGTAAATCGGAAACATTGAAATGGAATTGTAAAATATTTAGTATAGCGTGTGTTGCTTTTACGTCCAACAGATGACACTGTTTTTCAAAAAAACATTTACCTGTCACAGGTGTGACATCTGTATAATAGTAGGTTTATAAAAACACACATATTTGAATGCAACGTTGTGTCAAAATTTCAAAGCAATCGGTGAAAAACTTTCAGAGATTTAAGATTTTGAACAAACAAACATTTACACTTTTATTTATATAGATTTTTCCATTCATTTGATACTGGCTCATCTTCCCTATTACAGTATAAGTCCCCTTGATAGTAAAGACTGTATTTATAATTTTTAGTATAGTCACCCCAGCTCCTAGTACAATCAGGCACATGGTCAGTGAATAAAAATCCTATCCTGTGAGTACTTTTAATATGCTGCTCACAAAAATTAGGGGATATTTTAAAAATGAATATGAAGCGATAAAATATCCCCTAATTTTTGAGAGCAGTATAGTAGAATTTTGGGGAATAGATTAAAAATATTTAAAAGCTAAATTGTTCTCAAAATCAGCCATGTCAATTTACATTTTTACAAACCCTGCCCATTAACACATGGACTCAGCCACATTGTATATTATTAATATTTAAAATTTTAGCCAACCTGATGGGAAATGTAAGGCTATTTCATTACTATAAAACAATCTTATTTTTAACCAGTTTTACAAACCTACCCCATTCAAATCAAGGCAAAGGCAGGACCTGGTCATGCTGTTTTTGTATTTTCTGCAGCCCAAATTTGGGGCATGATAAATACACAATAAATAGCTATTGACTTTATTTGGCATCTATCTTTGAACTTTTTATTGGATTCTCTCCTGTAACTGTATTAATGTCCTAGGGCTACTGTAATACATTATCACAAACTTTGTGGTTTACAACAACAGAACTTTATTTACTCATAAATAAAAGTTAAAAGTCTGAAATCAAGGTGTTGGCAGGGCCATGCTGTGAGAGGCCCCAGAGGAGAACTCTCCTTTTATCTCTCTAACTTGGCTACTTGCTAGCAATCCCCTTGGTCCTTGGCTTCCCCTCCTACCATCTCTGCCTCTGTCTTCTTCCCTGTGTCTGTGTCTAAATTCCCCTTCTTAGTAGGACACGAGGCATTGGATTAAGGTTCATCCTTATCCAGTCTGACTCATCTAAACTTGATGATATCTGTAAACAACCCATTTCCCAACAAGGTCATACTTAAAGGTCCTATGTAGACAAAAATTTGGGGGGGGGGGCAGGGATTGTGTGTGTCACCATCTAACTTAGTTTAAGGCATAATCTTTTACTGCTGAAGGGTAGTAAAATATGCCGCCCCCAAAATACACCACCTTGGTATAAGAATTGCTTTGAACTGAAGGCAACTGGGGAGAAGAATCTATAAGAGAAATTCCTTGTCCTTCCCTATTTGCTTAAATAGATTTTGCAGAACATAAATGTGTCCCTATCCTCTTTACCAAGAAGGACAGAAGTTACTCACCAGGAAAAATTCTGGACCCTATCAGCTTGGAGATGGCACGAGAGAGTTCTGCGTAATTACGTCACTAACTAGCCTTCATCTACTACATATGCCTTTCCTCTCATATTGCCGCCTTCCCACCGTTTGCCTGCCTGGGAAGCCAGAAAATTCTTTCCCTTTGTCCTGTCAACTCTCCATAAATTTATTGTTCTTTTTCAAACAATATGCAAACTGGAGTTTTAAGCTATCACTTGGTTACACAGCTTTTTCTCTTGGGTTTCTCCCATGTGTGCATGAGGAATACATATTCATGAAATTATGGGTTTTTTTCTTCTTCTTAATCTTTTATTACAGAGACTCAGCCATGAACTCAGAAGAGTAGGAGAAATTTATTTTTTTTTCCTCCTATATTCCATATCTTTTTAGCCTTTTGTAGTTATCACTATAGTTCTAACACCTTGAACTAGCTCTTGGCTGTGCCAGGTATTAAAACTATTTTTCTTTTTTTTTTGCCCTGAGTTAAAACCCCAAAATCTTTTAATGCCTTTGACCATCACGTCTTTTGAAGTGCTACTGAGCTTCTCAAGTTTTTCCCAGGAGAAATGGCTTTTTGCTCCACACAGCTCAACTAACAGGGACAGATTACAACAGTAAGGACCTGCCTCCCTGGTGTGAATCCTTTAATTCAGTCCTTCTTCAATTAGGATGAATAATTTTCTTTCTCTCACTCCTTCTTCTTCAGATCCTTGCCCTTTGAAGCCTGGAACTGGTGTAAATGCTAATTTGAAATTAACATACAATTTATTTCTTGGCTAACCTCTCTTGGCTCACTTCCTACTTCTTAATTTGGCCTCTCATACATACTGTTGACTCCGATTTACGTCCTTCTTTAACAGGCCATACCTGTTTTTGAGATAATGATATAAGCTGTTACATTCCCCCTGTCGCTTTTGTATGTGCAGTCTGTGTAAGTGGGTGGGTGGGGGTGTATGTGTGCATGAGGATGTGAAAGGTGAAGTAACAGGCTAACCTCCAATAGCCTCCTGTCTACCCCAGGAACCTGTGAGAGCAATGAAATGTTTCATCTGGAAGTAGTCACTTCTATCTATCCCTCCCTACGTTTCGGAAGTTTCCAACATGGCTCACCCTTCAGGAGTGTGACTGAAAAGACACTCATGCGAGTGACCCCATGGAACACTACTACCTCAAAGGCCTTCCCTTTTGCCTGAGAGTGTAATATTTTCTGTCAATCATGTTTCTCTTTTTATTTTCACATGGTGCCAGGTAGCTTTGCTCTGAGTAAGCGACTTGTGTTTGGACAGCTGCACACCATGTCCCTAGGTTACTGGCTGCTGTTTCTGTGTGATCCACACAGCAAAGCAATGGGACCTGAAGGTATGCTTCCTGTGACCTGTGGAGAAGCTCCATTGCATTTCTTCTACGTGGACACTTCCGTTGGTTTTCATTCCTTAACCAGGATTTACTGCTATTTGGCCCTTTTATTTCCTTCCCTCCTGTCTTCTTCTCAAATAAGTATTGAGTTCCTATTCTTTTTTTTTTTTTTTCATTTTTTCGAAGCTGGAAATGGGGAGGCAGTCAGACAGACTCCTGCATGCGCCCGACCGGGATCCACCCGGCATGCCCACCAGGGGGCGATGCTTTGCCCCTCTGGGGCGTCGCTCTATTGCGTCCAGAGCCATTCTAGCGCCTGAGGCAGAGGCCACAGAGCCATTCCCAGTGCCTGGGCCATCTTTGCTCCAATGGAGCCTCGGCTGTGGGAGGGGAAGAGAGAGACAGAGAGGAAGGAGAGGGCGAGGGGTGGAGAAGCAAATGGGTGCCTCTCCTGTGTGCCCTGGCTGGGAATCGAACCCGGGACTCCTGCATGCCAGGCCGACACTCTACCGCTGAGCCAACCAGCCAGGGCCAAGTTCCTATTCTTTACCAGTACTGGGGCTAGAACCCAGTGACAAAAATTGAAACAGGACACAGGATTTTCCCTGAGAGACTGAATATACAGTTGGTCCTCAAATAACGTTGTTTCTTTTAATGTAGTTCCATTGACATTATTTCTTTCAAGGCCATCCCATTGTAATTTTGATGAAATCCCTTAAGAAGTTAACTCTTCTTATTATTAATTAGCTTCTGGTAAAACTGGTTTTGTTACATGTCATTTTGCCGAAAGTCACAGACTCTACCGGTAATGTTAAGTGAGGACTTGCTATACAAACAGACAAAGGATAACCATATATGACAATAGGACTCTGACCCACAACCTCTGCAACAACAAGCCTGGAAAGTCCAACCACAATCTGGCAGCAATCAACCAAGATTGGTCCAGGACTTGGTCTCTGAGCGCCAGCTTTCTGGTTTTTGTTCCTGCTTCCAACTCAGAACCAATACGAGAAAGCCAGCCGTGCTTCCTGAACCAATCACATGAGATTTCTTGCTCCTAGTTAGCTCACCATCTGTGTCCCTGGTTAACACAACCTCCCATCTGAGCACACTTGAAGTCTTCCATTTTTTGCAGTATAAAGTTTCCTTTGCCCTTACAAGCTGTTGAGTCTCTTAGAAGCACATGTGATGGTGTCTGACTTCCTTGCTCTGAATAAGTAGCATGGTATGTTCTCATTTGGGTGGGTTTTATTTCCAGTTTACTCTGATGTTCCATTGGCATGCACTCTGCCCTGTCCATCACTATAGACACCAGCCTTTGACCAGGGATGACACTCATGGAGACTTTTCTGACTGAAGCTTGTTGATTCCGTATCCCATAGTAAGGCAGCACTGGCCCTCCTCTTGGTCCGTCTTACACTGAGTTTCTTAGCTGTTTATTCTCACTTGGAGATCTGGGTTTTGTTATTGGTTTTCACTTGTTTGATATCCATAGAGGAATCAAACCATTCCTTCTTGTTCTTATTTTTTTTCCCTTTTGTGCTTCTGTTTTGTGATGTGTGTCTGTAGGTGCTGTTTGCGATAAGAAGGAAATTCACCAAATAAAATATAGGCATAGACTTACAGAGTTTGTTGTTCCCAAGCTAGTTTTTCAAACCGGTGAGTCGATGGTTCTCCCTGGGCTAGTATCTTTTTGGAAAATATTGTGCGTGTCAACTAAAAAACTTAATACATTTATTCTTTCACCTTTAAAGTTGTATCTGAGAGCTTGGCTTTGAGAGTTTTGAGTTTCTGCTTGTTGGTGGGTGCAGACTGTCAGTTCTATGTTTGGAGGATGAAATACATAATCATCCCTTTTGAGCAACCATTGCTAGCTCACATGAGGTGGTCTAAGCCTAAATCCTTTAAGTCTTGAGAAATGTTTCTGCTTTTTATATGTGTTCTCTTAAGTTTTGTGTCCATTTCTCTAATGGCATAACTTCACCGAGGATGATTTGGTCTTCGGTGGCCACTCTGGGGAACTTTGAGCTTAGCATAATTGCTCCTTTGAGAGATGCCTTTAAAAGAAAGAGAATAATATTTCTCAGGACCAAAAGGCACCATTTTTTGATTGGTAGCAGAGGTTACTAAACAAAATGCTCATCAAAACTTGCTTCACTAAGAGATTCTTTGGCCAAAGCTGTTGAAGAATTTGACAAACTCGTGCAATAAGAGATAAGACTCAAATCCCCCCATTCTCATCTTTCAGTTGCCTTCCGATAGTCAACTTCTCCTCTTCTCCTTTCCCTTCTAATCTCTGCCTCTGAGCCTCTGTTTCCTCCTCCCTTCCCTTCCTCCCACCCAGATAACCTGCTTTATCCCACATTCTCTTATGAGTCTGAAATGCCAGTTTCCTCTAAAGATTCATTTCTCTTATAAGTCAAGTATGTTGGCAAGCTAAATTAAGAGCTATAACTGAGGATTTTGTTAAACCCAGACAATACAACACATATTGATAAAAGAATTTAGAATTCTTTCGGGAACATAAGACCCAGGGTTATCTCATCTATATTAAGTTGTACACATGTTGGTTGGGACCTCAGATGCTACATTCTGAATGGCAAAAGTTAATTGGACTTGTGCTATAGTTGTTTAAAAAAATCTGTTCAACTTTTTTTTTTTTCTGTATTTTTCTGAAGCCGGAAACGGGGAGAGACAGTCAGACAGACTCCCGCATGCGCCCGACCAGGATCCACCCAGCACGCCCACCAGGGGGCGACGCTCTGCCCACCAGGGGGCGATGCTCTGCCCCTCTGGGGTGTCGCTCTGTTGCAACCAGAGCCACTCTAGCGCCTGGGGCAGAGGCCGAGGAGCCATCCCCAGCGCCTGGGCTATCTTTGCTCCAGTGGAGCCTCAGCTGTGGGAGGAGAAGAGAGAGACAGAGAGGAAGGAGAGGGGGAGGGGTGGAGAAGCAAATGGGCGCTTCTCCTGTGTGCCCTGGCCGGGAATCAAACCTGGGACTTCTGCACACCAAGCCGACGCTCTACCACTGATCCAACCGGCCAGGGCTCAACTTTTTTTTAAGTGAGAGGAAGGGAGACAGTGAGACAAACTCCTGAATGTTCCCCGACCAGGACCCACCCAGCAACCCCACCTGGGGCCCTATTATCATATCAACTGAGCTATTTTTAACACCTGAGGCTGACATGCTTAGACCAAGTGAGCTATCCTCAGTGCCTGGGGCTGACACTCAAACAAATGGAGCCTCTGGCTACAGGAGGGGAAGAGGAAGAGAAGAAGGAGAGAAGAGGGAGAGAAGAGGGAAATAGAAGCAAATGGTTGCTTCTCCTGTGTGCCCTGACATAGAATCAAACTCAAGACATTCAGACACTGGGCCAATGCTCTATCCACTGAGCCACTGGCCAGGGTCACATACCAACTTTTACGTCAATGACTAAGGTACACACAACACACTACATGAGTGTAAAGCCAGCAGGCAGGGCTAGGGCCACTATCACAGCAGCCTGGCTCATGCAGGTTCGCATTGGATTTGGACAGTCAGTAAAGAAACAGCGGAGCCAAGAACTGATGGGCCATAGTCTTTAATTCTAGCTTGCACCCGGCGGGCAAGTAAAAATACACACTGGGCTCCAAAACCCAGTCACATACAGTGCTCACAAAGCTACTGACTTATCCGAGTTTCCTAGAATCAAAGGTTTCTAGCTCACCAGACTTATTCACCTCTGTTCCCCATCTCCTTCCTTATCCCAGATACAAACTCTGCACAAACTGGCATCTCACTCAGCACTCCGCCATCTTGGCTGCTTCTCCTGGCCTCCTCCACGTGGCCTTTCTCTGCTCTCCTCTGCTCTCTCTTCTAATGATAATCTCAGGAACCAAGAGCACAAGCTCCCGTTCTACCCCTATTTTATATTGTAGCTTCACAACCTCTAATCCAATATACAAAATAGGGAAGTCTCTAATACGAAGTTACTTTCTGAGGCATGATTGGATTGAACCACCCCGCATCAAAAAGGGTAGGAAAGGCTTAATCCCAAAACCAAGCCCCAGGCTACAAGGATTCTGCCTGCCTTTAGCCCACCCCAACACACATTAATATCACCTGGGCGACGGCCTCCTCGTGTTATCTTTAACAAAGTGAGCATAATACATTTTATCTGCCCAACAATGAGAAACAGTGTAAAAGAACTATGTAAAGTGGTACCCCTTTCTCAAATTCTGTACTGTCCTTACCGACTACAACCTTCTGGAAAGACTAAAAGAACCAAATTTTTGCTAAAGTTAAAATTAGAAAAATCTTCAGAAACCCTCTGTCTCCCTTGGCCAAGGTCCTCTTATAGTTCAGATGGTCACATGTTTCTCTCCCTCAAGGACACACTGGTCACTGGAAGCCTCATGCATTTATTGGTTTCATTGTTGATACAAAATTCTTCCCTGCTACATGCAAATACAACAAAATATTTAAAGGGACTTATATTTTATACCCATTCTTGTCACTAACTGGTCAATACCACTTCTTATAACATCTTCTTATATAGACTTTTTATGATATTCAATCAGGGTGTTTCATCTACTGAAAGAGACATTAAAGAAAAACTGCTCTTAAATGTCCCGGGAAGTGACCTTATCAGGTAGTGTTAACAACAAATACATCCTTGAAACTCAAGGGAACCAATCTTTAGGTTTACTTTTCGCTGTGAATGAGGCAATTCAGAGTCCCATACAATGCGAAGGCTACTAGAATAAGGAACCTCAAATTTAGGATTTTCAAAAATTTTCTAGAACAACCTATCTTCAGACACTAATCCAAAAAATTGGAAACATGCAGATCACCTCAGATAGTTGACCAGAACAACTGTCTAATTTTGCTTTGTTTTTAATGTGCTTTTATACGTCCTGTTCCTCACTTTCTGGAGATCACTGTTTCTTTTTATTATTATTATTACCTGTGGACTTTAGTTGTCTTTCTTCTTAATAATGTTGTTAGAACATGCTCTCAAGTCTTTCTGAAATTATTCCAAATACTGTCCACTCTCCACAGTCTTACTGATTGATAAATATGCCATCTATCACCAGACCTCTATAATCAAGACCTTTGGGCAATTTTGGTCTCATCAAATTAAACCATAGGGAATTATATAGCTGGTGATGTTTCCACTTTTGCCTATATGAACAGATGACCTTAGAAAAATCAACCTGTGACATTGCTACCGGCCTTCTTTCCAGAAAAAAGAGAGAAAAACTAATTATTATAATCTCTTGATCAGATCCTAAGTAATTCTAAATTTTAACTCAACAACTTTCGAAGGGCAAAGGGCCAAATGCTTGTCATCTGAAAAAGATTAATAGACATAAATATCTAACCCAGGTAAGGTAGTGCCTCAGTTTCAACTTGATGTCATAAATAACTCTTCTTTCTCTGGATCTCCATGTGCACTGACAAGATATTACCTCCTTTCTGGCCAGAACACTGATCTTGTTCGTGTCACATTAACATCTCATTTACCTTAGGAATAGGTAAATAACTAAATTGTCATAAATCATCAAGATTGGGAAGAAGATATTTTGTTATTATAATTCCATATATAATGAGCACAATTTCATAAATCAGATGTGAGTCTTTAAATTAGGGCACCCATAATTATTCAAACACTCTACCTGGGAGAATTACTGACTCACTGTTCATGCAAAAAGAGCAGTATTCACAGTGGTGGGAATCAGACAAACAGAAAGGACTACGAGAAACTTAATCTGTACAAAGTTATTAACAATATTACCTCTGCGTTAGATGGAAAACAGGTCAGTTTCAACTTGTCATGGTAGTGATGCACGCCTGAATTGATGTTTCTTGTTGGCTAGTTCTGGTGGCATTCATGATCTTGCTGTACTTGAATCAAGGAAATGGGTGCAAGAAAGGTAGAACGGGCTTAAGGAAAAAGGTTAAGGAGAAATCTACGTGGCTTTCTAAGGCTGATATTCATAGCATACAGAGTTTATTACCTTGTCCAGAGTTAAGCAACTGAGATTCCTGGTTTTGAATCATCCTGCAGAGCTTATTCATTATTATTATTTTTGTCATAGTGCTCATGATGCCAGTTTGTTGTGTTTTATCTAGAGCCTTAAATACTCCTGCATCGCTCACTCAGATAATTGCAATGATGAGATAACAACAGGAAGGTCAGGAAGATTTTATGATGCTATTGACTATGGAGACAACTAAACAATCCCCAGGCAATAAAGATACCTACCCTTTCTTGAATTGGTCAACTTTCTGCAAGAGCAATAATAACAGAGACTGATATATAGACAATGATGAGATTTCACATAGCAATAGAGTTTTGACCCACAGTCTTTGCAACAATTGGCCCAGAATGGCTGGAAAATAGTTTTGTTCTTTCTTTCTCAAGATCAACCAGAAAGCCCAATATGCTCCCCTGACAAATCATAACTATTGCACCACTGTTTAGCCTGCCTCCTGCTTCCTCATGCCAACAACCTCCAATCAGAACACACTGAACCTTTCCATTTTGAACACTATACAGCTTACTCCACTTCCCTGGCCTGCATTTGAGTTTCTGTCAAAAACAAAACAAAATGTTAGTGGCTGACTCCTTTGCTATACCGAGCTATGAATAGGTAACTCTTGCTTCTTCTCATTGGGGTGATCTTTATAGCTCCTCAAGGATCTCCCAGACAGTGGAGAGCAATAGAATTATATACAAAAATGTATAGAAGAAGCAACAAAAGTAGAATAATCAGTATTTTTTTTTCTGGATTGGCTAATTTTATTGTATCACTTTTTCTCACTGTTGGTAGAGTTTTGCAGTAGCCTTAGAGTTCTGCTGAATTCCTCAGGAGACGTATGTGAAGTTACAGCTAAGGAAACCAGGGACTATGGATGCCACTCAGTCATCATCAGGTAGAGCTGCTGGTACTTCTTGGCCTGCATCTACAAAGCAGGAGAGGACACTAAACCACCAAGATGTCTGTGGCCACATAATGCTGAAGTACCTTCTTTAGATAAACATCCCTTGCCAGGATCTGGCTGGTAACAGCAGAAGTGGATGCTGAGCTGAAGGAGGAGCTGTCCATGAGGGTGCCATACACCAGTGATTTAATTAAGAGAATCACTGATGGAGTTGCAATGAAAAGAGAGCCTTCTGAGGAAGAGGCTTTTGTGTAGACTTACTCTTTTGAGGTCCAACCCAAGGGTGAGCATGTGATCTTCCTACAAGAGGGATTTGGGAATGCTCGATATTCTTTTAAAAAAAAAAATACTGTCTACCTCAAAAGAGAATGATACAGACTTTGGTTTGTCATTCCTCCTGAAAATGGAAACTTTCTGGAATAAGCACATCCATCAGTCCGTGCAAAACAAATAGCCTTTTTCTGCCATATGGGATTCATGATA
Organism: Saccopteryx leptura; assembly: GCF_036850995.1. NCBI lineage: Eukaryota > Metazoa > Chordata > Mammalia > Chiroptera > Emballonuridae > Saccopteryx > Saccopteryx leptura. The sequence goes on along the minus strand of NC_089505.1, from coordinate 20,639,662 downwards.
GTTATTGCTCCTCCTCTCTAGGTGCCAAGAGCAAACTAAGTGTAAAAATTGGGAGTCTAAAAATTTCAGTGGCTGGGGAATTTTTACCCAGTATTTTGTCTGCCAAGCAGAAAAGGTATTATGGCTTGAAAATCTTTTGGTTTTAGATTGAGGGAGGTGCACAAAGGAGTCCTGATTATAATATACAATATTTTAGTAACAAAATTTTGCTAGTAGTAAAAGTTTAACACCAATAGTATCATCAGAAGCATAGGATTCATTTTGGTAAAGATGTCTGATGATTTCAAGAGATGATAGCCTAATGTATCCATCTTTATGTTTTGGATATGCGTGGTGTCTGCGTGGTGCTGGACACACTCTAGCAAGGACAAGGCTGGCTTGATAATGCCACTGTAGCTATTGAAGCTACTCATTCCTTCGTTCTGTGGTCATCTAGCCCCTTTAATACTGCACACTATTTTTCTTTAGATATAACCATATTTTTATTCTTACTAAAGTTAAAAATTGTGGGCCTAGGTGTAACTTTCTAAGATCAGTTTGCTTAATTCTTTTCTAATCTTTTAAGCATTGATTTTTTTAAAACTCAGGGAAGCTATTTATTTTATTTCACAGTTTAAAGAGATGCCTCCCCTCAGGTCATAAGAACTGTCAAGAACTCTTATTTTAAAAATAATCCCTTTTTTTATTCACTGATTGACCTGATTCTTAAGTGTCATTTCCTATAATTATTCGTTGGTGTAAAAGATTAGAGCTATAATGAAAAGTTACTAAAAAATTCACTCGTATATTCTAAAAAAGAATTTTGATGTTATACTTTTATTATTGAAACTCATTTATCGAATAAAAATCTTCAGTGGGAGAGTAATGTGTGAGGGTTTTTTTTATTACTTGATAATTATACTAATATGAAATATTTGATATTTGTTAATTAATTTCAGTTGTTAGTGCCTTGGGGTTTTTTAAATCTATAAATTAAATAATATACAACCTGACCTGTCACAGAGTAGTTGTGAGAAAAAATCTACTTTTCCAAAATATTTCGTGAATAGTAAAGTGTCTCATAGTCACTCTACTTTATTAAAAAATTATTATTTTTTTAAATTTATTTTTTACAGAGACAGAGAGTGAGTCAGAGAGAGAGATAGACAGGGATGGAGAGAGATGAGAAGCATCAATCATTAGTTTTTCATTGCGCGTTGCAACACTTTAGTTGTTCATTGATTGCTTTCTCATATGTGCCTTGACCACGGGCCTTCAGCAGACCGAGTAACCCCTTGCTGGAGACAGCGACCTTGGGTTCAAGCTGGTGAGCTTTTGCTCAAACCAGATGAGCCCATGCTCAAGCTGGCGACCTCAGGGTCTCGAACCTGGGTCCTCTGCATCCCAGTCTGACGCTCTATCTATCCACTGCGCCACTGCCTGGTCAGGCAAAAAAAAAATTTAATAATAATAATTCTTAGAACGCTTAATGTTTGTGTAGTGCACATACTTTGTGGTCCTGCCCAGAAACCTTCTCTAAGACTAGAGCACGTATCCCCAGCTGTTGGTAGGGCTGAGAGAAGATGACCCTCAGCCACCAGTCTTCTTAGGAATCATCTCAGTTGAAATCACACCTCATTCAAGATCATACTTCTTTCCAGGGACAGCCCGCATCCAATGTCTAATTAATACAGTGGTATAAATTATTGACCATCTCACTTCAACTTGGAATAATTTAAAGGACCATCCAAATTCTAGAATACCCCTTGAGGTCAGCTAATACCTTCACTGGGGTATATCACAGCTCAATCTTCCTGTGGCCAATTCTGTTTTTCTCTATTTCCTTCCACAGGTGTTGATGCCAAGACCATTCCCTAATAATCATACTACAATCTAATCTTAATGTTAAAAATCTATATTCTGGAAGACTGAAAATGCATATGAGAGCCAGATTTAAAAAAATAGGAGCTAAGATAGGATTTTAGAGCTGGCTCACCTACTGTCTAGTTAGAATGTGGTACTATCAGTACTTGGAAAAAAGAAGGCCTAGGCACTAACAGTGCAATTATTTTCATGTTTGCTGGTGGTGAACTGGGATGGTACACCTATGAAAAAGAATTACACCATTAGCTGGTTTCGTGTATCAGGCATTTCGTAAATAGTAACTATAGCAACAGTAGAATTGGGCAGCTATTGATAAAATCACACTCTGAAAAAAGATAATAAAAACTGAGAGTGATTAATTGCAATACAAACCAAGTGTGAAAGCCAGAGGTCTTCTTTGGTAGCATTCATAGAGGCTCTCCTTTCCTTCAGTGGAAGCACAGAAAAAGAAGTTCAGCTCCAGGATTAAATCATAAAGTGGTTGAGTTTTCCAGTTTAAACTCTAAAAAATCCTTGTCCACCATGCCAAAGTGATAGCCCTGATTAGAAGAGAATGGGTCCCTGAATATGGGATGGAAACATCTGAGTTGAAAGTGCCTGTAAATCTTGCAACTCAGATGCTTCCTAGCCTGCAGCAGTGAAAGCTAGCATTCCCCCTTTGTCTGAAGAACATTCAGAGGCCTGTCTATTGCAAGACGACATATGCCCCCTCAGAATGTGCCCCTACCATCCACTAAGGCAATAACTATAGTCAAGGCTGGGGATGTGCAAGGCCTTCTAGGGGAAAAAGAAACCACATGCCCTGAAGAAGCTGTAGGACCTAGAAAATACATACTGGCAGGAGCGGGGGAATACATGTAGGGCTGTATTCAAAGGGTGATAGACTAAGAGGTGGAAGGACATGAGTTTGAATGAAGAGAACTTATCATTAATGAGAGCACTCTCCCAGGATACATAATTTAATACCCTGAAAGCACCTGGGAGATGTTTTGAATATTCTGCTAAGACGGCTCCCAGAAGCATGGAAAGGTGATGGCCCACACCAAGTGAGATAGAAATGTGAGAATTTCCAAAGCAGACAGCGAAAGAAGGAACTGAAAGGTTAAAGAACTGGCCCTTTAGAGAGGATGTAATTTTGGAAATTTTACTAGCTAGTTATATTCCATGGAACGGCCTGAAGGATATGCCGTTGCCATAGCAGCAAAGGGTGCACTGGAGACAATGGAGGCAGCATCACTGAGAAGACCAGGGCTGACAGTGGGCAGGTCTGGGCTCTAATGGCAATGGGAATCATAGGATCCTGAAAAATCACTGAAGCCAGATAGCAGCATGTAACCATCTCAAGGCGGATGAACCCAATCATCATAATGAGTAGCAAGGTTGGAGTGAGATATCAAGATGGCTCAGAGAGGCCCTGGCGGTTGGCTCAGTGGTAGAGTGTTGGCCTGGCATGCAGGAGTTCCAGGTTCGATTCCTGGCCAGGGCACACAGGAGAAGTGCCCATCTGCTTCTCCACCCCCCCCTCTCCTTCCTCTCTATCCCCCCCCCCTCCCGCAGCCAAGACTCCATTGGAGCAAAGTTGGCCTGGGCGCTGAGGATGGCTCCATGGCCTCTGCCTCAGGTGCTAGAATGGCCCTGGTTGCAAGACAGCAATGCCCCAGATGGGCAGAGCATCGCCCCCTGGTGGATATGCCGGGTGGATCTCGGTCAGGTGCATGCGGAAATCTGTCTGACTGCCTCCCCATTTCCAACTTCAGAAAGATACAAAAAAGAAAAAAAAAAGATGGTTTAGAGAGCATAACACATTTAGGGGCACAATGGATGGGCAGCCAACAAGTGTATAGTATGTCCCCACTTATCATCAATAGGTTCTGTAACTTTAAGTGAAACGATGTATAACAAAAGTCAATATTACCACAGGCTAATTGATATAAACAAGAGCTAAATTCTTATGGCGTCTCATCAATGTTTTCATGAAATGACGTTGAACAAAATCATGTTATCTGCGAACCTGTTGTACAGTCAATGGAAATCAAGTTGGATGATCAGGAGACTGGGAGCAACTGATTCAATAAAATGTCACAATCTCTTACTGGTTTCTGGACCTGACATAGTTATCAGACCCAGAACGCATTGACTGAAAGAAAGTCTAGGTCTCCAAGAAGACAGACAATACAACACTAGCCAAATGTACTTAGTAATATATACTTTTCCCAGGGCATCCCCCAAGGCACCTAATGCTGTCTGTGAGGGTAACTTTATCCTGAGAAAAGAGGAATGTCTAAGCATTTTGAGGTCTGTCGGACAAAGATCTGAAATGATTCTTAGAAACCAAAAACGTAACGTCCTTCTCTTTTAGAGTGGGGGCATTATTGAGGTCTGTTTCAGCTTCTACTGGTTCAGTGTGTCCTTAGAACAATGTGCTGTTCACTTTCCTGGTGCCCAAATATATAATTGGAATAGATACATGTGGTAATTGGCATAACCCCTACCCAACCCAAACTCCTCCCTGCCCAATGACCACTTTGGGGTTCTTATCTTATGAGGTAAAAGCTACTGTAGTAGGGATAGCCCTGTAAAAGTTCCTAAAACTTCTCGCTACCCTTCTTCATAGTAACAAATATAACCCCAAATTATATATTGGGGTAGCTGGCAGAAATTAGTACCGTTCTTAAATCTCTGAAGAATTAAGTTGCATAGAACCCATGACATCTTGCCTGACCTGTGGTGGCGCAGTGGATAAAGCGTCAACCTGGAAATGCTGAGGTCACCGGTTCGAAACACTGGGCTTGCCTGGTCAAGGCACATATGGGAGTTGATGCTTCCAGCTCCTCCCCCTCCTTCTCTCTCTCTGTCTCTCCTCTCTCTCTCTCTCTCTCTCTCTCTCTCTCTCTCTCTCTCTGTCTCTCCCTCTCCAAAATGAATAAATAAATAAAAACAAATTAAAAAAAAAGAACCCATGACATCTTCATTTAATTGACCAATCTGGACCTTGCAAATACCAGATGAGTCCTAGAGGATGACAATGGATTACTGGCAGTATTACGACAGACATACGGGGAATGCTGCCAGTAGGTGGCTCGCTTCTGTCAACCCTCTTTGACAGTTGCATCAGCTGAAGAAAGCTGCCTCACCTGATGTCACACCTCTTTCCAGGGGCAGTCTGTACCCAGTGACTCTCCATGAGGGGGTATAGTGGCCCTGGAACTTTCCCCAACTTGGATCTACGCTGCACAGTCACCAGGAGCCAGCTGAGGCTGTTGATGGCCTTGCCTCGGCCTCTGCCTCTCTCTAGACATAGTCCTGCTTTCTTTCCCTCCGCAGGGGCTGCTCCCACTGTTTTTGTAAATGATGGACCTAGGCAGACATGTTTGCTTTGGGGGACCAACTGTCATTGCCCAGAACAGAAAATCCAGACTGGGAGTGGGTGGGGAGCTGAAATTACTGGAGCCGTATTTTCTCTACTGGAAAGTTCAAGTTTGGACTTTGAGGAACTGGGACAGTTAAGCTGTGAAAGCCAAATTGAACGGTCTTGTAGGGTGTGGGATTGGGTGGAGTGAGGGGCAATGTCAGTGGAGTCAGAGGCAGAGGAACAAAGGAGAATATGCCTCATTTATGAGGAGAAGCAATGAGGGAGAGACAGAGGGAGACAGTGAGAAAGTCCCTGGCCTGCCAACTTTCCATTTCCTTGAGCTAGTTAATTAAGACCCAACTGTACTACCTTGATGTTATTAAATCTGAGACCCACTTCTGTAAAAACTCTAGAAATATACAAACCAACTGCCCTGAGTTAACTTGCTTTAGTCAGTTACTCTCTCAGCAACCAAGAGTCTTGACTGGAATATTTAAATAGTCTCTTTAAGTTTCAAACCTGTTTGACATGTGTTTTTGAGTTGTTATTAAAATTAGCAATCTGAGAAAGCTAATGTTTTAGATGCACAGAATAAAAATGAACTAACTTTGTATTAGTCAGACAGTGCCCCACAGAGAATATTCTAATACTGTGGTGTGTGAATTCCTGGCCAGCAAGTGAAATAGCACTCGGACAGAATTATCATTCAGGTCGTTTTTCTTTCATACAAATGTCTTTGGAGCAATACGTCCACGAGAATGGAAAAGCTGCTTTGTTCTTCCCACTGACACATTTTACAAGAAGCAGGATTGGGAAGGAGAGAGAACCAGAGTGAACTCACGCTAAGATCATTTTAATAGAAGTAAATTAATAATTAGAATTCTGATGAGTTTATCACTTGTTATTTCACAACTTAATCTTCACAGATAAAAAGCCAGTCAGATTTGAGAATGATTTTGTACCATTATCAAAATGAATATGAGAAGTTAGATGTCATGCCAACAGACAGGTAGCAAAAGCCTTCTGCCTGATTTTGATGTGCTTAGAAATGAGCATTTGGGTAGGAACAGGAGAAGGTTGCTTATTCATAGACCAGTGGTTTTCAAAGCACGGCACCGAAAGCAGTAGCATCAGCATCACCTAGGAGCTGGTTGAATATGCCCACCTCCACATTTCTGGAGCATGCCCTGAACCCTAAGTTACTGAAAATACCATCCTTATGAACACCATTGACCTTGGATGTCAAGGTGTTCTTGTTTTCTTTTCACAGATTGATGTAGTTTTGTGAGATGAACCATTTGCTTGAAATCTTAGAAATAAATATTATGAGTTCAGAGCCTATAGATGCTAGGAAATGAGGTTTACATTGCTGGGTTACACACCCCAAGAGCCAAATGTGAAGCAGAGAGAGGAGAAAAAGAGATGTGGAAGGAGTAAGAAATGTGAGTTCGAATCTTACTTTACGCCCTTGCTGCTTTCTTCCTGCCTCTCCTTGACACACAGGAAGTTTTACTTGATGATTACGGTAAAAGACCTTTCTAGGACAAATATTTTAATTACATAATTACATAGTTTTTAACCAAATTTGTTTTCTAAACATTTCCTTATTAGGGATTAACTGAATATAGACCCAGTACAAGGAGTCTACATATATCTTCCTGACACTAAGTTGTCTGAATCCATTTTCCTCTATGCACCAGACCAACTCCATTCAACCTGTGTCAAAACAAAAACCACAAACTGAACTGCAATTCCAGAAAGGAGTAATAGAATACAGAAGATGCATCTATCTCTTCTCCCATCTTCTGTAAGTCCTCATGAATATTTTGGGATTTTTTTTTCAATTACAGTTGACATACAATACTATATAACTTTCAGGTGTACAACATAATGATTAGACATTTATATAATTTATGAAGTGGTTACTCCAATCAGTCTAGTACCCATCTGACACCATGCATGGTTATTATAATATTATTGACTATATTTTATTTGGAGATTTTCTTAAGTTATTCTATCCAGAGTCCTTTCTAGTTATTACTAATTTATTAGATGATCTACTATTGTGTGATAAAGGCTGGCATTAGCACTCTGGCATCTATTATTATAAAAAAGTAGTAAAACCATTGTTTTAATTGAGTCTCAAAGTACTAGTCTAATACATTAGTAGTGAGATATCATGTTAATGAATCGCCAAATTTATTGAACTTTAAAAAAAAAGAAACCTAAGTGACTAAAATATTTTTCTTTCTAAAACTATTTAGCATCTCCTGAGAAGGGAAAAATGGCTAATGGATACAATTAAATATATACCATTAAGTATTTTACTTTTTTTTCTACTGTCTTTTTTCCTTTTATGTTGTGTTTTATTATATCAAGCAAGCAAAGTTAATTTTAATCTAAATTTGATTTCTCAATTCCTAAAGTTTGATTAGAATTGGTTCTTTGAGTGGATACATAGAACTTGCCACCAAGAGTGGTTTGACTATGGAAATGAGTAAGAAATGATGTTCAAAGCTTTGGTCATGTGCATCAGTATATCTCATCCAGCTCCATCTTGTTCCAGTATATATACAGACAGCAGCCAAGCTAATTCCTACCTGGTCCTTGAAACTTTTCATAATCATTCAAACCTTGTGTGATCCTTGGCTTTCTCTGCACACTCTTGTGTTCTACTTCTTTGACATTAATCATCTACTGCTTGAATTTTTGTATCTGTTTTGTTCTGACAGCTGGATTGTAAGCCCCCCTTTCCAACCCAAACTTTTTAGAGCCATAGATTCTTTAAAAATGTTAGGAAAAATCTAGTGTAGTTTCCTACTCACTTGGGTCAATAAACAGTTATTGTTTTTAATGCACTATACTAATTACTCTCAAAGACTTTCTCATAGCGGGAACAATAAAATGTTTCCCCAAGAATCTTAGAAATCATGCAATTCAGCAATAATCCAGAGGATGTTGTTCTCTGAGGCGTGCTTGAGAAGAAAGCTGTAAAGGGAGAAGAGAGAATATTACCAAGATAAGCAGCAGTATGTCAGACTCATCGGAAACGACAGCATATGTAAGTGACGGAAGCCAGATGGTCTTCTTCATTAGAAAGATATGAAAACTGATACCAACATGGCTGTCAGCTTTCCTTCAATTATAAAGTTTATCTTAAATTACAAATTGAATTGATTGTCCTAGAATATTCTTTTAAGGGCTTTAGGGTGAGTTGAGTTTTTTTTAAGGGGTTAAGCCAGTGTTAACTCTATATGCATCATATCTTCCTGCTTTGGAGTAAGTCCATGCTCTTACTCTTTTTAAAAAGTTCCTAGCTTTTAGTATATGTCAACCCATATACTAATTTTTTTCATGTCTTACTTTCTGCATTTTTCTAGGGTAAAAGTGTCAGAGTTCCATACATCTCTTTCTATCTTTTCTCTTGGGGCTCACTGTCCTTCCTTTTCCTATTGATCGTGTGTACTCTTGGTATTGGTGTCATAGATATTATGTCATTTATGTGAATATAATAGAAAACTATAGTTAAAACCCTGCCATTAGGGTTTTAACTAATGGCAGGTTAAGCCACATGTTTTTGTTATAAAGTGAGATTTAGTGCTAAAGTTTAAAAGTTCTATCAAGACCTTATTTTCAATGGCTGTATAATAATGTAATATATAATGATATATAACATATATAATATATTTATATATAACATATAATAGTATAAAATATAACATAAGATGAGGATGTATAGGGTATAAAATATGACAAATATTTGTAATTTTTGAGAATTCTAGTGATGTCAAGTATATGAAAATGCTCTGCTCATAAACTTACAATAGACTTTGAATGTATTCTCAAATATCAGTGACATGTGTTCTTTGCATTGCTAACACTCAATTTCTTGTGATGCTATATGTAATGCTTAAAATCTGATTACTGGAATATAGGACAAATTCCTTCCATTTTCTAGAAGGATGTCATATCCTCATTTCAAAGACACATTTGCATCAAAGTCAGTGACTGAGGCTTTTAAAATGAGTCAGAGCTGCTAATTGTTCAGAGTTCAACTGCATAAAACTTGTAGTTCCAGGAGCAATGTGGTTGCCTAAGAGTTAGTAAGTAAATATCCTTGGGCCTCTAGAGAATCAGGGCATGGGCTTCAGGGAGCCCCAAAATCCTCTGAAATATTTTATATTTGTGCAGCTGTCTATTTTTTATATAAAGAGAGTGATCATCTTTTCCAGTTCATAAGAAAGCTAGGAATCCTATCCCTACGGGAAGACAGCATAGGAAAATTGCATGGAGACTGTAGTGTGAAGACCTATGTTTAATTCATTGGTATATTAGTATTGGACAGCAGTGACCCCCAGGAGGCTGGTGCCAATGCTGTTTACTGGAGGAAGCACAATATTACCAAGCGTATGGGGTGGAAGTGCAATGCTGTAGACGATTACAGACCTTATCATTCCCCCTTCTGTGGAAGCCTACCAGTACCAGGATGTGACATTGCAAAAAGAAAAAAAAAAGGACTCATCAATGTCTAGAACTTTAGTCAAGGGTGGCATAGAGAGTAAGTAAAAAACCCACTTTTTATTTTTTATTTTTTTTATTTTTCTGAAGTGAGAAGCAGGGAGGCAGAGAGACAGACTCCCGCATGCACCTGACCCGGATCCACCCGGCATGCTCACTAGGGGACAATGCTCTGCGTATCTGGGGCATTGTTCTGTTGCGGCTGGAGCCATTCTAGCACCTGAGGCAGAGGCCATAGAGCCATCCTCAGTACCTGGGCCAACATTGCTCCAATGGAACCTTGGTTGTGGGAGGGGAAGAAAGAGACAGAGAGGAAGGAAGGGGTGGAGAAGCAGGTGGGCACCTCTTCTGTGTGCCCTGGGCGGGAATCGAACCTGAGACTTCCACACACTGGGCTGATGCTCTAACACTGAGCCAACTGGCCAGGGCCTTTCTTTTTGAAAGAAAGAGCCTCCAAGGCACTGAAGCCAGTCTGGAGAGAACATGCTGGATTTAGAGAACATTTCTGGAAAGAAACTGCTGGCTGTGTTGCTGTCTCTGGCATTAAAATTTTATCAAAATATCTGCTACGTGGGTTCACCATGGTTAGGATAACTAGAGAATCTATACTCAAGGCAGAGGGAATCAGTGAGAGTTCTTGCTGTATATTAATTGGTTCTACATTTGATTAGAAATAAAGGATCAGTGAAACCCTTCTGGCTGTCTCTCTTGGTGCTCTGGAATGTGCAGCTGATTGCAATATAGTAAGTGAGAAAGTACCATCTTGTCTAGAAAAGTGAGAAGGCTACCAAAGGGTCAGCCTTTGTAAAATAAAATTTTATATATATTATATATATTATATATTATACATAAATTATATATGATATATTATATATTATATTATATATAATTACATATTATATATAATATATTATATATAAATATAAATATATTATATATAATATTATATATATATAAATCATTGTATTTTTTAGTAGAAAAGAAAGTACAACGTTGACTATATATGTTATAAAATTGGCATAGATTATGTTTGTAACTGTGTATAAAGCCTATAGAAACTTTGAATAATTTGGTTTCTTTTTTGGTGAACATTTAAAAATGTACTTTTAAACAAAAAATACTGCAAGTCTGACCAGGCTGTGGCACAGTAGATAGAGTGTTGGACTGGTACACAGAGGACCCAGGTTCGAAAGCTGAAGTCTCCAGCTTGAGCCCAAAGGTCACTGGCTTGAAGCCCAAGGTTGCTGGCTTGAGCTCAAAGATCACTGGCTTGAAGCCCAAGGTCACTGGCTTGAGCCCAAGGTTGCTGGCTTGAGCAAGGGGTCACTCCGTCTTCTGTAGCTCCCGGTCAAGGCACATATAAGAAAGCAATCAATGAACAACTAAGAAGCTACAACGAAGAATTGATGCTTCTCATCTCTCTCCCTTCCTGTCTGTCTGTCCCTATCTGTCCCTCTCCCTGACTTTTTCTGTCTCTGTCAAAAAAGTAAATAATAATAATAAAAATAATGCAAGCAATTTTACATTATTTCCCCAATTTCCCCAACTTTTTATGTACAATAACTATGTACGATTAGTGTCTTGTGAATGAATCATTGTGCTTAACTAAAAGCATTTTTGATTTAAATTTTTCTCTTGCTTCTAAGAAAGCTAATCAAAGTAATAGTGATATATTATCACAAAGGATGAAATTATAAAGTATATTATTTGTGTCACAATATAATAATCAGAAGACCATTACACCTCATAGAATACCATGCCCAGTTACAATACCTGTGACATTGAGCTGATGGCAGCCATGAGCACTCCGAAAGGAAATTATATAAATCAATGAAGAGATAATGTTGTCATTAATAATAAACACTGGAGATACACTAATAAGGTGTTCATCACTCTTGCTATTTCTCAGAATATAGATTTATTTTCAAAGTTGGAGCTAATGATTGCAAACCTAAGAAGAGTACCCACAGATATAACAAAACATAGGTTAATGTATTACAGAAGCCTTGAAAAGCAGCCCTTACCAATGGCTCAGATGCAGGACCTAGATATTTACACTTGGGTAACAGTTGAAATGACAAGGGAGTATTTTCCAAACAGTGGTCTAGAGTTCTAATGATTCCTGTACACTCCCTCGGGGCTGCCAATGGGCAAGAGTGGCAGGTTGGATGCCTTCTCCCTTTTACTTTCTTTTCAGATCCTAACTTTTTTGAGGTATATTTTAAGAGCTTTCTTTTCCAAGATGCTTTTACTGGCTTCTGGACTTCTTTTGTCTTAATTCCAAAACTGCTTACGTGTTTTGTGAACCTTGCCTTGTGGCACTGAGCCACATACATCGTGGACCTCTCCAAGAAGATGATAAGTTTCTTGAGGTCAGAGGCTGTGTATTATGTTTATTTTTCATTTCCTGGTGCGTGTGGTATTATATACATGGCTGGCACACAAGAAAAATTTGCTGAATTGTATACAAATGATATAATTACAGCATTTTGACCTTATGAGACATTCAGAAATCATTCATTCAGGTTCCAGTTTTACAGAAGAGGAAAATGAAGCCAACAGAAGGTAAGTTCTTGTTCAAGGTCATATGACTAATATATATTTAAAAATAATCGCCTGACCTGTGGTGCAGTGGATAAAGCGTCAACCTGGAAACACTGAGGTTGCAGGTTCAAAACCCTGGGCTTGCCTGGTCAAGGCACATATGGGAGTTGTTGCTTCTTGCTCTTCCCCCTTCTCTCTCTCTCTCCCCTCCCTATAATGAATAAATAAAATCTTTAAAAAAATTATTAAAAATAATCCGAGTCATTTATTTGCTTAGGAAGTGGCTGTTTCATTCATATTCTTGCTTAGCCTATTTGTTTTCTTAATAGACTTCCCTTTGCATCAACAATGCAAGGTTGTATCTCATCCTTACTACTTCTGGGAGAAGTGAGAATTTGACATATTTGCTGTTCTCTTTAGAGCTCTAAAGCTATGATTAATACGTACACGCATATTTTCTAATGCTTGCAAGCTTCCCTTTTTAACTCGGTAATTTTAAGCTTCATTGTCAAATCTTCATCTTTTGTTCCAGTCAGAAATATTGCTTCTCTCAGCTCACACAGAGCTTTGTTTCTGCCTCTGTTTTATTGGTTACCATGACTGGACAAGTATTGTGAGTTGATGAATAGATGCTTATCTCCACTACTACTCTGTGGTTGTTTGAGGGGAGGGGAGTCACATAATGATCACCTTGACTTCTCTGTATCACCCAGCCCAGTGCTTTAAATGCAGTAGACACTTCAAAAATGCTGAAAAATTGTTTTGTCCAGTCTAGTACAATAAAATGATAATTATAATATAGAGTCTGTTCCTAAATAATCAGGAATTAGGCATGAAACTCCTCTTCTTCACTATTTTAAAAGGAGAAATATTATAATCCACTATATGTCAGTGCAAAACAACTGATCAATTCCCAATATGTAACTAAAATTCAGAAAATGTCTTGGTAGGAGTAACTACTATGTTAGGAATTGAAAACTTAACCTTCCCTTCCTGATCACCAAGCACACAGTAAGACTATTTATTAATAATGCTTTGTACGCAGTGACAGGTACAGTTTTCCTTCGTGTCATAATATTATGTTTGTAATAAGGTACAGAAATGGATACAGAGCAATAAATATAGTTACTAGGGAAAGAAGCAAATAAAAAATTGTAATACGAAGTTCATTTCTTATAATGAATTCTGTCATTTGCAGCCTGAAAAAAGTTGAGAAAAAATTGGGGAGAAGGGTTGAAGCCATTGCTCGTCAAGGGTTATAGAAGGAGGTGGTGTGAAAAGTGGGGCGAGTGGGTACAAAGGGTCATTTCAGGCAAACAATCCGAATCCGAGGAACTGGTAGGAGGTGCCATATCCGAGGCTGCCCTAAGGTTCCGGGAGAAGAGGCTGTGATTAACCTTCAAGGAGCTGGTGGAGGCTTTCCACTAAAAGCATCTAAATTTGCTTATTTCAAAGAAAAAAGAATGTTTTTATCTAGCATTCTTGTCATATCACCAAAATGTTCCAGCATATTTGTGATTTCACCTGTGTGAACCCTTGTGCTGTGATTTTGTTTTTTGGGTCCATTTTCTTAACACCAAAATCAAATCAGCAGAGACACCCCCACCCACACTGTGTACATTCCCTAGGATGCTGTATTTTGAATGTAACTTAAGAATTTTATCTGCATATTATGTTGTTAATAATCTTGTATTCAGTTTTGGTACATAATATATATATATATATATATATATATATATATATATATATATATATATATATATATATATTTTACCATAATTGACAAGAAAACATTGTGTCTAAAGACACATGTGTTATATAAAGTTTACATGTTAAAATCTAAGAGGAAGTTTAGTGAATAGGGTAAGGGTCACATTCAGTGGACGTCTATATAGTCTTGAATTGCTTTGTTTCACTTCAAGAGGCATCCAGTTCTTCCAAGGAAATAAAATTTATGAATTATTAGAAATATTTATCAGTCTTGGCTAGTTGGCTCAGTGGTAGAATGTTGGCTCAGCATATGGATGTCAGGTATGATTCCTGGTCAGGGCACACAGGAGACACAAACATCTGCTCCACCCTTCTCCCTCCCTCTTCTCTCTCTCTCTTCCCCTTCAGCAGCCATTGGTTCCAACAAGTTGGCCCCCAGAGCTGAGGATGGCTCCATGGCCCCACCTCAGTTGCTAAAATAGCTTGGTTTCTGAGCAATGAAGCATTGCCTGGTAGGGAACTTGCAGGGTAGATCTTCTGTGGGGCACATGCAAGAGCCTCTCTCTCTCTCTACCTCCCTGCCTCTCACTTAATAAAAAAAAATAATGAAAAATAGAAATATTGATCAAGTACAGAGAATGTTTATAGAGTTATCAAATGTGTTACGGAGACATGGATCCAAAGATATGGCCTGCCCAGATTCAGCTGCTACCTAGGAGGAAATTATCAAGTCTAAAACCACATACAGAATCCAGAGGAGTATAGTCTTATGTCTCAGAGGGAGCAGTTGGGTTTGGAAGGACTTGGTGGCATCTTCCTGAGTAAAGGTAGCAATCAAGCATGAATACAAGCAAGGATCCACTCTTATTTAAAAGCAAATATATTTGTTACCAAGTAAGGCATTCCCATGGTGGCTAGGGGAGAGAAAGGTTATGCATATTTGCAAGTTAGGTTTTCTGTAGTAGGTGGGGGCTTTGCATTGAGGTGGCTGTCTGTCAACTGTAGCATACCAGGCATGGTGTTTCAGTGGATGCTTTGGTGTAGAGCAAATCCAAATACCCCTAGTGATGAAGCCTCTGTCTTCAGTTCCCTGGAGGAGAAAAGACAGAAATTGGGAAGTCAGAAACATATCATAACACTGTGGCTCTGTTTAGTGTGATATCGCAGAAACTATAAATTGATGATGTTAAAACACTAATTTGTGGACTTTAATTCTTGCAAGGAACTCCACCTTAAGAAAGCATGGACTGGGTAAGTACATATATATATAAGTTATAGGAACTAAATAAAATTGTAGCTAGCGCCTACCGCCGTGAATGTTAAGTTGTGTGCCATCCAGCACTCACCCCCCTTCTCAATTTCCTTTGGCCACCACAGCCCTATTCATCTCATTGAGGGAATGTTTTGACCACACTGCTGTCTCCAGGGATGGGTCTTGCGGTCTTGAACCTATCAGTGTGTGTCCTTCCCTCACTCTAAAGACTAGATCAGGGATATTCATGTCATGACAGTGGACAGAATTTGCTGTGAGATGTTTGCTGTCATGGCCACCAAGAAGTTTGTAAAAGAAAAAAAAAAAAAGAAACTTCTCTTTCTTTTTTTGGACAATGTAAGGAAAAGGTCTAAAACTGATAGTGTGTTTTATTGTTATTTGCTTTTTTGTTTTGATTTGCTTTTGGCTTTTGCTTCAATAGCATAGAGTTCTTGGAGGATGAAGTGTATGTCCTAGGGCTAGGCTGGGTGAAAACAGACACCAAGGAAAACTAGGGAGACAGACAAACCAAGCCCTCGATGACACTCTGAGGGATACTGGACCATGCTTTACCTAGAGCTGGTCCCTGTGGGGATAAAAAGTACTCCCGACACTGTCAGATTGTAAATCTCTGAGGTACTGCTTTGACGCAACTGTGTCTGTACATGCACATGTGTATTCAATGTAGGGGTGGGCACAACGAGGGTCACAAACTTTGAAATAAATGATTGTAAACATGATCATGATATGACTCAGAGCAGAGGAAGGCAAAGTCATCTCATAAAAGTTGAATAATCTGTCTTCAATGTCAGTATATCTAAAATTGTCTTGGAAAATCCAAGTGAGTCAACTGAAAGATTTTAAATTAATTAGAGTTCCAAAAAAGAACCTGATTCAAGAGAGATGCACAAAAATCAACCTGGATATCAGCAATATCTGTTAAGCAAGTATAACGGGGAAAATAGCATTTACAATTGCACCTCAAACCCTTTAATTAATTATGAACCAATAAAAAGAAATGTGTAGGTTGTATATTACGGAAATCAGAAAAGCCTAAGAAAGATAGAAAAGAAGATTGGAGTACCTCTTAGCTAGATGGACTATTTTAAAGGTATAAATTCTTCTTAAATTAATGTTATAACACTACTACTATTTAATATAGCTTAATAAAAAACTTGGCAAATCATCTGAAAGATTTAGGAGGAACTTCTAGGGTGAGGATAGCTTTTTTAGAAACTGTTATTTTGTCTAAATATCAAAAAAAATGTCTGTGCTCTCTGCTAGATCCCAAACTAATCGAGTCCTTTTATGGGGCAGTAAGCAAAAATGTCGAACTATGAGACAGACATAAGTTTAAATAGTTTTCAACAAAGATATTTGATTTTTCTCCCCAGTATAATATTAAGTTAAAATAAAACACTACTCAAATTGATTTCTCAGTCCTCTGTGAATGGCAACTTTTCCCAGGAACTTTATTAAATGTTCTAGATGAACTGGAGATTTATTCTTCCATCTCATGTAGAGCTGCGGTTAGAGCCTTCCCTCCAGAGTAGGGGTCCCCAAACTATGGCCCGCAGGCCGCATGCGGCCCCCTGAGGCCATTTATCCGGCCCCCACCGCACTTCCGGAAGGGGCACCTCTTTCATTGGTGGTCAGTGAGAGGAGCATAGTTCCCATTGAAATACTGGTCAGTTTGTTGATTTAAATTTACTTGTTCTTTATTTTAAATATTGTATTTGTTCCCGTTTTGTTTTTCTACTTTAAAATAAGATATGTGCAGTGTGCATAGGGATTTGTTCATAGTTTTTTTTTTTTTATAGTCCGGCCCTCCAACGGTCTGAGGGACAGTGAACTGGCCCCCTGTGTAAAAAGTTTGGGGACCCCTGCTCCAGAGGGAGCTGCCTCACTCTTTAAGGACTAAAATTTAGTGATGCCGTCAAAAACAGCTTTCCTTTCTTTTTTGAAGCACTGGAGGTAGTTTCCTTAGTACTCCAACAGAGATATGAACTTGCAGAGACTCAAAAATGTTCATGGCAAGGTGCCGTCCATAGAGCAGATTACACTATCCTCCTCTCTCTCTTATTAGGATTTGTATCAGCCATCTCGAGAATGGAACGAGCAGCCTCTGGCTGGTGGCACCCTGCTCTGAGTGATGGGTGGCCGCGGTGCAGAACGCACTCCACATCTGTACTCATTTGCACATTTCCTATTCATTCAACAGAGGCTTACAGGGCTACTTATCAAAGATGAGCAGATCAAAAACAAGGAGATAACTTTTTTACTCAGTCAATTTTACAAAGATGGGATAGATGGTCACTCTTGAAGCTGCTAATGGGGTAATGAAAAAGTGCACTCATGTAGTAATAGTGCATGTGCACATTGGTGAAAATTTTCTGGTGAGCAATTCAGCATTAGGCGTCAAGATGTTTAAAAATGTTCATTATGTGCCTGACCTGTGGTGGTGCAGTGGATAAAGTGTCTATCTGGAACGCTGAGGTCGCTAGTTCAAAACCCTGGGCTTGCCCGGTCAAGGCACATATGGGAGTTGATGCTTCCTGCTCCTCCCCTCTTCTCTCACCTTCTCTCTCTTTATCTATCTTTCTCTCCTCTCCAAAATAAATAAAGTCTTAATAAATAAATAAATAAATAAATAAATAAATAAATAAATAAATAAACAAACAAAGTACTCTGGTAAAAAATATTTTAAAAAATGTTCATGATGTCTCACCCTGTAATTCACTTCTAATCATCTCACCCATGGAATAAGAAATGCACCCAGAGATGTACAAAGGTGTATTTTTCTCATATCAAAGTACAAAAAATGTGAAAATAAATATTAAACATTTAAGAAAAAGATTAATAAAGGCTCATGATGAGGTAACATCAAACCCTTTAGGCATATTTATTTTTCTGCTCATCATTTGTAATTTTTAAATCGAGTTATAACATATGTCAAATGCACCAATCTTAAATATAAAATTCAATAAATTTTATATATTTGTATAACTCCCTCCATAACCTCGTTTCTTGAGAAAATGCATTACTGAAACATCAGAGGACTCCTCCCTCCTACCCAATATTACTCTCCATAGGTAGCCACCATTTTTATTTTTATAACCATTAATAAGAATTTGCCTGTTCTTCAACTTCTGTAAATGGAATTGTACAGTACACATTCTTTAGTGTCTGCTTCCTATGATGCTAAATGTAATTATAGTAGTTCATTCTTTTTAATTGATGGATAGTGTCTCATTTTATGAATATATCAAAATGTATTAATCCATCTTATTGATGGATGTTTGAGTTATTTCCAGTTCAGAGTTATTTAAACCATATTTTTGAAGAGTGATATCAAAAAATGTTAACACTAAAGAGTTAATTTTAAAAACCTGGAAACAGCCCAACTAGAAAGTAGCACAGTGGACAGAGTGTTGGACTGGGACACGGAGGACCCAGGTTTAAAACCCTGAGGTCCCCGGCTTGAGTGCGGGCTCATCTGGTTTGAGCAAGGCTCATCAGCTTGAGCCCAAATTTGCTGGCTTGAGCAAGGGGTCACTTGGTCTGCTGAAGCCCTCCCAGTCAAGGCACATAGAAGAAAGCAACCAATGAACAACTAAGGAGCCACAACGAAGAATTGATGCTTCTCATCTTTCTCCCTTTCTGTCTGTCTGTCTCTATCTGTCCCTCTCTCTGTCTCTCTCTGTCTCCGCCACTAAACAAATAAATAAATAAATAATAAAATAAATAAAATAAAAACCTGGAAACACTCTGGATTGTAGGCTGAGTGGAGTGGGCCCGGCCGATGGATGTCCTGGGTTCAATTCCCAGTCAGGGCACACAGGAGAAGTGACCATCTGCTTTTCCACCTTTCCCCCTCGCCTTTTTCTTTGTCTCTCTCTTCCCCTCCCACAGCCATGGCTCATTTGGTTTGAGCACATCACTCAGGGTGTTCAGCATGGCTCCCTGGAGTCTCCACCTCAGGTGCTAAAAATAGCTTGGTTGCAGCATGGCCTAGATGGGCAGAGCAATCACCCATAGGGAGCTTGCTGGGTGGATCCCAGTTGGGGCTCATGTGGGAGTCTATCTGTCTATCTCCCCTCCTCTCACTTGGAAAAGAAGAAAATAAATAAATCAATAAATAAAAATAAAAATCTGGAAACACAAGTCTGATGAAGTTTGGTACCAATTTAAAAAATTTACCACTACCAATAACTTATCAATATTGAGTACATTTTAAAATGATAATTTGTGAGTATATTGGGCTAAATTATTGTTAAATTAATTTCACTTGTCTTTTGTACTTTTAAAAAAGTACTTTTAAAATTCTGGAGAATTTTAAATTACATATATAGCTTACATTGTATTTCTGCTGGACAGTTCTGTTCTAGCTAAAAGAGTTTCCAACAAAGAATAATGTCTTGAATAAAAACCTAATTTTACATTTAAAAAATTCCCTTTTATAGAAAAAAACAGATTGGGAAGAAATACAAGAATTGATTGTGGTTTATTCAGATGATAAGATTATAGACAGAACTGTATAAAAGGATTTTAAAATGGGACTTTCTATTTCAGTATTGATTACAAACATCCTGAAATTCTGAGCATGTGTGAATTTGGGATATAGACATTCTCACTGCATTTTGCCTAAAGATGAAGTGACTTAAAAGGTTGAAAATAAGCAAGAGAATTCCGAAGGGAAGAAGCATGTCCTCTTATAGCAGGCTGAGGAGTGATTTTCTCCAAACCTCAAGCTTCATCAGAAGGGATGGAGAGATCACTTGAAAAGCTTCACGTGCGTCCCAAGGGTACAATGTCTGACACAAGCTAAAGGACTCCAAAGGTGAGAAGCTGTGGCCCATGACGACAGAGTGAGGGTGAGATGAGACGATCTAGGTCGCATTGAGTGTTGGGTTCATGGTGAGAGATGCTTCTGTATTTTGCTCAGTGGGCTATCCTGGGGAGATGGATGGTGGCCTGAGCCCACTTATATCTTCTGTTTGGAGGGCCTAACTGGAGGAGGAGACTTCCGGGTTTTCAGAGGCAAAGGAAGGAACTGTTAATGACCAATCCAAGGAAAACATCATTGCTCATATTATATAAAGACCAGTGTAATGACCCTAGCGGGGCTCCCGAAGAACCCACAAGGAGAAAAGTCAGCTTTCATTGCCCACCGGGCTTGGAAGAAGTCACCACCGATTGCACTGGGTCACTCAGGGCAGGCGTCTCCTGACACTTCCCTCCCCTCTGCCTCTCAGCACCTAGCAACACTGGACCCCTCAGATGGCCAGTCAAGGGAGAGGACGTGAGGGGCTGGAAGCAAAAGGGGAAGTCAACCACGCCAACCCATCACCTTCTACTGTAGGTTTGCAGCTGCCAACAAGGGAGATTTATAGATTAAAAAAGCTTAAGGTTTTATTATTATTATCATGCAGATCTATGCAGTTAAATTACAGCAATGAGGTGATTATTGTGACTAACAGTGACTAAAGTCCTTTCTTTAAATTTAAGAATGAGAATAAATTTACAAAACCTGCCTTAAATTTTGCCAAAGGAGTAAGAAGGGAGCAGCCACGAAGAGGAACTTCAATAGGCAGCAGGGAGAAGAATGATGTCATCTTCAGACGGCACTTTTGGATTCATGTTGCCAGTTATATACACTTTCCAAATTCTATGCAATAAACATTAATTAGTTTTAAAATAAAAATCAGTTATAAATAATTCTTAGGAAAAGAAAATGAAAACATGCAGTATGGAAACAAAGAAGTCAGAGGATTAACCCAACTTTGGGGATGTCCTCTAGAGCAGCATTTGTCATGTTTTTTGTTTTAGTTTTAGTTTTTCTTTACAGAGACAGAGAGAGAATCAGAGAGAGGGATAGACAGGGACAGACAGACAGGAACAGAGAGATGAGAAGCATCAATCATCAGTTTTTCGTTGCGCATTGCAACATCTTAATTGTTCATTGATTGCTTTCTCATACGTGCCTTGACCACGGGCCTTCAGCAGACCGAGTAACCCCTTGCTCGAGCCAGCGACCTTGGGTCCAAGCTAGTGAGCTTTGCTCAAACCAGATGAGCCCGTGTTCAAGCTGGCGACCTCAGGGTCTCAAACCTGGGTCCTCTGCATCCCAGTCCATGCTCTATCCACTGCCTCACCGCCTGGTCAGGCGCATTTGTCATGTTTTGATGATTATTCACTTCCCTTGTTTGGGAAACTTCCCACATTATGGTTCCCATCTTTCCAGGATATACAGAAGAAATAGACTTTCCCAGACTTCCTTTCAGCTAAGGCTCAGTCATGTGACCTTGAATTCACCAATCAAATGCATGCACATGAATTCTTGCCTCTGAAGAATGTAACATAAAGAAGCAGCTGCCAAGCAAAACCCAATTTTTCTGGTGTGAGAAGCAGTGAAGTTGCTCTGTTTTCTTGAGATTCAGTGGGTGTGGTTTTCATGCCCAGCATCAGCAACATGGGCAGCAGTGTCTGTCCAGCAGGGGCAGAAGCAAGGACAGCATCAGGGCCCTCCTATGGAGTGATTGGTGTTGCCCTTGGCTCGTTGCCTCTAAGCTTCTGGCCCATTGGAGAATCTATAAAGTAACTAGTGCCCTTTAAAAATAGTTTTTCTGCTTAAGTTAGCTAGAGTAGTTCTTTATTTTTATTTTTAACTAGTGGAGAGGACAAAGTATTCTTCACTCTTCTCCCGGTGGAAATGGATGTATTGAATCACAAGAGTCTGATGCCATTAAAACTAACTCCCTTGCCCATGAGATGCTTTATGATGATCATTTGTTTCTATTGGGAGAAAATGCACTGAAAATGCTGATGTGTCCTAGGCATTGAAACAGGCTTCTCATTTTTAATGCATAAATTACAATTCTGGTGTATGCACAAGTCTTTTGTGAACTTGCTTTGTTATGAATTAGTCCTGAGAGATGGATTTACTCTCTGGGTGCTGACAAAATTAAGTTGCTGAACTTAGAAGGTAGGATCACAGAGTCTTGATGTTATTATTATTATTAATTTCTTTTTTTTTTAGTTAGTTTACCTCTTATAAAGTAACACTTTGATAGTTCCATGAGAGTTTCCTTTCAATAATTATAGATATTCAAACAAGTTCAAGGAGAATTACCTGTGGGACCCTTTTTGGACATGTGGAATATATTCATAAAATATACTTTGTGAAAAGATACAGCAGTTCACTTTTAACAAATTTTTTTTTACATAATGCTTTGAAGTTTCAATTTAATTTAAGTAGCTGCTCCCTCTTCATGAGCTCATCTATGCTAAATGAAAAATGGAAGAATTAAATTCTTATTGGAGTTAAATTCAGCTTTTCAGCTTTATGTGTAAAGTGTAGAAGAGGAGCAATAGAAATAAGTCAATTTGGCCATAGAATAGATACTCTCTCAGATAATAACACAGATCTTCACTCTTCAGAATTATTTTTACTTATTTATTTATTTTTATTATTATTATTATTTTTTATTTAGTGAAAGGATGGGAGGCAGAGAGACAGACTCTAGCATGTATTCTGACTGGGATCCACCTGGCAAGACAACTAGGGGGTGATGCTCTACCCATCTGGGCCATTGTTCTGTTGTAACTGGAGCCATTTAGTGCCTGAGGTGGAGGCCATGGAGCCATCCTCAGCCCCTGAGGCCAACTTGCTTCAATTGAGCCATGGCTGCAGGATAGGAAGAGAGAGAAAGAAGCGAGATGGGAAGGATGAAGAAGCAGATGGTCGCTTCTCCTGTGTGCCATGACCAGGAATCAAACCCAGGATATCCACACAGTAGACCGACACTCTACCACTGAGCCAATTGTCCAGGGCCAGAATTTATTTAAAAGAATAATTTTCCATTTATAGTTTTAAAAAGTTATATTCTGTGTATGGGTCTTTTTGTACCTGAACTATATAGTCTTTCATTTGGTCACTATGTCACAATTCCTTCTGTATTCTTTCAAGTAATTGAATCAACATTTAAGAATGGGCTTGGTGACCAAGTAAATAAGAAGCTACTTGTTGAGTATAGTGATGACTCTGATTCAGACTCAAAAGGTTTTTCTATGAAAAGCACAAAGTAAAAGTGTTCAAGAATACTTCAGGAAATTAACAGTAAAAGTGAAAATGGTTTTAAAAGGAGTAGAAAGCACCAGGCCTAGATAAAGGACAAAAAGCCATGTAGGAAACATTAAAGTAACTCACCTATCAGAGTGGATGGTGCCTTTATGCCAATGTTGTCCTATAATAATCATTAAAATCAAGATATTTACGACACTGTGGATGAGCCTAGGGTATTTCTTCCAAGAAGCAGGTAAACTGATCTCATTTGCACAAGGGCCACTTAACTATGTCTTGCCTGAATAGTCAGGTTTTTATTTTCTCTTGAAGATCTCTGTTGTGGGTGTTGATAGTCCTATTTTCTGCTGCTTTAATATATAGTGTTTCCTTTATTCCTCCTACCTCAATGCCCCACTCATATTTCAGGCTGGGACCTACTCCTAATTTAGAACTCTCTTTCCCCCTTTGGCCAACTTCTATTATGAATCTAGCTTTGCCACCCAACTTAGTGTATCCAAAGGTTCTCTTTACCAAGTCACAGTCGCAGAGCTCCAGGAAAAAGCAACCTGGTCTCATCTCTCCAGGCAGAGGAGAACAGAAGCTCCATATCCACACATGCTGCAGCTGGCTTTTCCAGTCAACCTGAATCATTACCAGCTAGAAGCAGCAGTCATTGGGACTTGGACGTGAACTGCAAAGTATAGAATTGTGACAAAAATTCCAGTGCCATGCGGACTTTTCCTGGATGTGGACTTTTCCTGGACTCCAGCTCCTTGTGACAGCTCCTAACAGACTGAACTGCGGTTGGGTTGCATTTTTCAGGGATTTGGCATGGTGTTGGGGCCAACTTGGACTTGGTGAACATGTTAAGGACACTACTCTTTTATCGTTTCTTGCTGTATTGGCCAAGAGTTTGCTTAAAGGCTTTAATCACTGTAAAAAAAATAGAAGACTAGATAAAGAATATGTGGCACATATACACTATGGAATACTACTCAGCCATAAGAAATGATGACATCGGATCACTTACAACAAAATGGTGGGATCTTGATAACATTATAAGGAGTGAAGTAAGTAATTCAGAAAAAAACAAGAACTGCAGGATTCCATACATTGGTGGGACATAAAAACAAGACTAAGAGACATGGACAAGAGTGTGGTGGTTGCGGGGGGTGGGGGGAAGGAAGGAGGGAGAGGGGGAGAAGGAGGGAGAGGGGCACAAAGAAAACTAGACAGAAGGTGATGGAGGACAATCTCTCTTTGGGTAATGGGTATGGAACAGAATAGAATGACAAGATAACCTGGCCATGTTTTCTTTGAATATATGTACCCTGATTTATTGATGTCACCCCATTAAAATAAAAATTTATTTATAAAAAAAGATATTTTAAACAATTGATCTGAATTTAATTTGATAAGGAAAATCAGTTGATAGAATAATTTGAAACAAGAAAAAACTGGTGAAGAAGTGGAGTAACTGTCACTCTCTTACATTGCTGGCAAGAGTGAAGAATATAGCAATACATTGAAAAACAGTTTGTCCATATCTACTAAATTAACACATGCTTGACATATGACTCAGCAGTTCTACTCCTAAATATATGCCTAAGAGAATGAATGAATCCACCCACAAAAATACATACACATACAAAAAAAATACATACACAACAATGTTCATAACATCCTTTATTCATAATAGTGCAACTAGAAACAATAACCAAAATCACCTGCCACAGAAATAGATAAATAAATGGTGGAATATTCATATTATAGAACACTACATAGGGAGAAAAATCAAGAATAAATTCCAACTACACATAATAACATAGATAAATTTCATGGATATAATGCAAGAGTGGAAGAAGCCAGAAACAAAAGAATACAAATTGTATGAATATATTGTTATGAAGCTCAAGAACAGGCAAAGCTAAGCCATAGATTTAAAAGTTGGAACAGTTACTACTATTCTGAGTAAAATACCAACTGGGAAGGAAGTAGTTACAGAGGTACATACGCATAAAGGTTTATTGTAGGTTATACTTCAATAAAACACTTTTCAAAACATAATTACATCAGTATTTAGGAAATAATACTTGATTACATTATTTATTTATTTGTTTGTTTGTTTATGTATTATTTTTAAGAGGGGGGGGGGTAGGGGTAACAATGGGAAGCATCAACTTGTAGTAGTTGCTTCTCATATGTGCCTTGGCCACGCAAACCCAGGGTTTTGAAACAGCAACCTCTGCATTCCAGGTTGACATTTTATCCACTGCTGAATCACAGGTCAGGCAACATCTTTCTTTTTCCCCACTTCTAACTGGATACTCTAATTGTATACTTTCAGCAAAGTAAAGAAATAATTATATTATCGAACATTATTAAATACATATATCCAAAGGCAAGTTGGCCTTCTTTTTCTTTTTTTTAATTTTTATTTCTTTTTTTCTTTTTACAGAGGCAGAGATAGACAGGGACAGACAGACAGGAATGGAGAGAGATGAGAAGCATCAATCATTAGTTTTTCGTTGCGCGTTGCGACTTCTTAGTTGTTCATTGATTGCTTTCTCATATGTGCCTTGACCGCGGGCCTTCAGCAGACTGAGTAACCCCTTGCTGGAGCCAGCAACCTTGGGTCCAAGCTGGTGAGCTTTTTGCTCAAGCCAGATGAGCCCGCGCTCAAGCTGGCGACCTCGGGGTCTCGAACCTGGGTCCTTCCGCATCCCAGTTCGATGCTCTATCCACTGCGCCACCACCTGGTCAGGCCAAGTTGGCTTTCTAACCACAGCTCAGCTACTGGATTATTGCTAGTCTTTGTTGGGAAAATCCCTTGTAACCACTGTATTTCTCATTTCTTAAAATAATGTCACTTTATTTATTAAGATAGTAACATCAAAAAGCTTTTATATTATGTCATTCTCCTCCACCTTAGTGGCATTTTTCACTGTCTAAAACAACAGGTACCCTTTCCTAAAAGAGATCTTTTTCTCATTAGCTTGACTATCTTCATGGCTTCATGAGAACATCAGTCAAGTGCAGTTCACAGTGACTTTGTCCATTTAGCCATAATCTTGTCTCTACAGAGAACTATTGTGCACTGAGTTGACATAAATTAATTTTTTTCCAGTTGCATTAAAAATAAGCTATGTATTTGGCCTAAAGAAATAAATCAAAGCAAAGACAAACACGAAACAAATAAAAACAAAAAAGAAAAAGGCTCCAGACTAACCAAACAAACAGCAACGTGGCATCTGAAAAACTAAAGGGAAGGAATAAAGTGATATAATAACAAAAATTCAATAAAAGTCTACAAAATAGATGTTAATTTTGCTACCCAATCCTTTTCTCCCTACTTGTTTCTAAAGTGTTGGTTACCAGGTTTTTAACCTTCAGCTTTTTCTGAGTAACCAAGGAGAGAAGACCAATAGACATGGTCATTTGAGTAGCCCCTACAACCCCCCAATATCATTATTCCTTCTCATTCACCACACAATGAAGTAATTGTTTAACCTGTAGTAGCTTTGTTCTTAAATATAAATGAAAAGTCAAGTGTACTAGACATTTGAGGAAAGTTTCCAACATGGAAGAAACTAGAAAACTATTGTCACTAGTAAACCTATAAATAATATTCTTCAGAGAAAATATCATTTCTATTAATTGAGAAGAGGATGCTGTAAAAAAAAAGTAATAGTAACAAGAAACAGCTCTTAGAAAATAAAAACATGACGGTAATTTCTTTTTTAATTTTTTTCTATTTGTTCTTGTTTTCAATTACAGTTAACATTCATTATTATTTTGTATTAGTTTTCAGGTGTACAATGTAGTGGTTACATAATCATATACTTTACAAAGTGTCCCCCTTTGATATTTCATTACCCACCTGGAACCATATGTAGTTATTACAATATTTGACTATATTTTCTATGTTGTACTTTAAAAATGATGGTATTAATTACGAAAAGATTTATAAAATAAGATGCAAAAATTGCTAAAATATGAAGCGATACAAATTAGAAAAAAGAAAACATTAAAGGTTTAATCAAGAAGACATTTATCGCCAAGACATGGAAACAACCAGAAAGCCCTTTAATAGATGAATGGATAAAGAAGATGTGGTACATATATACTATGGAATATTACTCAGCCATAAGAAATGATGACATTGGATCATTTACAACAATATGGATGGACCTTGATAACATTATACTGAGTGAAATAAGTAAATCAGAAAAAACTAAAAACTATATGATTCTATACATAGGTGGGATATAAAAATGAGACTCAGGGACATGGTGTGGTGGTTCGGGGGGGAGGGAAGAGATGGAGGGGTTGGGGGTAGCGGAGGGGCACAAAGAAAACCAGATGGAAGGTGACAGAAGACAATTTGACTTTGGGTGGTGGGTGGGTATGCAACATAATCAAATGTCAAAATAACCTGGAGATGTT
Organism: Saccopteryx leptura; assembly: GCF_036850995.1. Lineage (NCBI taxonomy): Eukaryota > Metazoa > Chordata > Mammalia > Chiroptera > Emballonuridae > Saccopteryx > Saccopteryx leptura. The sequence continues at coordinate 20,611,912 of NC_089505.1, read as the reverse complement.
TTCTCTGAATCTATGTACCCTGATTGATCAACATCACCCCATTAAAATTAATTTTAAAAAGGCAATTTATCTAGCATGACTGGTGGTGGCACAGAGGATAAAGCATCGACTTGGAATGCTGTGGTACCCAGTTTAAAACCCCAAGGTCACCGGCTTGAGCACTGGGTTTCCAGTTTGAACAAGGTTTGAGCCCCCAAGGCAAGGCACGTACAAGATGCAATCAGTGAACAACTAAAGTGAAGCAACTACGAGTTGATACATCTCATCTCTCTCTCCCTGTCTCTCAAATCAATTTTTTTTTAAAAAAGAAAACAATATATCTGCTTAGTAGAAATTTCAAAAATAAATAATAAACAAAATTATAGTAGTGGTTGGAATAAGGAAGGACTTTCATCATCATGTAATTTCTCACTACAGATGAGAAGGAGGGAATGCAGGACTTACACAACGGATTGTGAATTAGATCGACACTGGATATTTCAACAATATATTGGAGGCTAGAAGATAATGGAACAATGACTTTACAAACACCAAGGGAAAATTCTCTCTGACATGGAATTGAGCATAATGTAGAATAAACTCTTTAAATTTTTTTTTTATTGATGAGGGAAAGGGAGGGAGAACTTATTTGTTCCATCTAGTTGTGCACTCTAAATGCATTTTTTATATAGGCAAGATCTCAAAAAAATTTGCCACATTGCAGCCTTTCTTGTCAAATTAAAGCAACAATTAATAAATAAAGCGACAAGGAGGAAGACATACCATCCATGAACTAAAAACTCAACACAGGGGACATGAAAAGTGCTGATGATTGAGAAAGTCCCTCTGTAGACAAATGAATCTCAAGGAGAGAGAAAGATCAGCTGTCCCAATAGCACACATTGGATCAGAAGGACCCAAGCTCCAGAAAAACGGTAAAAGAAAAATAAATTAAACAGGTCAGATTCCCTGAGGTGGATGATTGCCCTGAGGTGGTGACTTTTATACTTCTATTGACCTGTGTTGAAGATTTGGGAAAGAATTTGTGATAGGAACACACACACGCACAGAGAAGATCCTATCATGTACTTCCATAAAAATAAAATTAGGTTAAAAAAAAAAAAAGGTGACATAATCATTGTACGCTATGTGGCTCAGTTGTGGAAAATAATTACATGCTAATAATATATAACAATGTAAATTCTGAATGTTGAGAAGACAAAGAAGGAAAATGTGGGTGTGCAGGTTTGAATAAAAGTGCTGACGACCCTAACAATGCTTCCCATCCATATGCCTTTCTACTACGAGATCTTACCAGTCTTCCATCCAAAGATGTAGTCTAATTCCCCTCTGGCCTTAAGACCCATTTGTTACCAACAGAAAGCAGTAAAAATAATGCCAAGTGACTTCCAGACCCAGGTCAGAAAGGCCCATTAACTTCTGTCTGGTTCTCTTGAAACTCCTGCTTTTAGCCTTCATCTGCTGTGTAGGAAGTCTGCTTACCCTGAGACCTCAATGCTGGAGAGAACATGGAGAAAGACAGAGCTCATGTAGAGATGCAGGAGCCTGCTGCCTGTGGCCACGTGAGCTATTGCAGCATAAGTGAGACGTCTGAGTGCAGAAGGTAACTTTTTCAAGGTGAGTTCAGCCTCAGATGTCATGTGACTACAGGTGCACGGAGGACTCTGAGATGGCTGGATGAACCCTCCTGAGACTCATGGAACCACAGAACTGTGAAATGTGATTTTAATTAATGGCTGTGTTTTTTTTGTTTTGTTTTTTTTAAATTATTTTTATTTATTTATTCATTTTAGAGGAGAGAGACAGAGAGGGAGAGAGAGAGAGAGAGAGAGAGAAGGGGGAGGAGCAGGAAGCTTCAACTCCCATATGTGCCTTGACCGGGCAAGCCCAGGGTTTTGAACCGACAACCTCAGCATTCCAGGTCGACACTTTATCCACTGCGCCAACACAGGTCACGCCTTTTTTTTTTTTTAGAGAGGGAGGGAGAGAGAGAGGGGGGAGGAACAGGAAGCATCAACTTCCCATATGTGCCTTGACCAGGCAAGCCCAGGGTTTTGAACCGGCGACCTCAGTGTTCTAGATCGAGGCTTTATCTCACTGCGCCTCCATAGGTCAGGCTAATGGCTGTTTTAAGTCTCTATATTTTGGGATAAAATGTTTTAAAGAAAATAGGTGAGCCAAATAAATGACTAATCCTTATTTGTTACAGTTAAACGTCAAAGACCAGAGCATAAAGTAAGTAAACCAAGAAATAGAAATATAAGCGTATAGTATTTTTAATTTTTTAAAAGACTTTATTCATTTTGGAGAGGAGACAAAGAGCTAGAGAGAGAGAGGGAGAGAGAGAGAAGGGAGGCAGGAGCAGGAAGCATCAATTCCCACATAGGCCTTGACCGGGCAAGCCCACGGTCTCAAACCAGTGACCTGAGCATTCCAGGTTGACACATTATCCATGTGCCACCACAGTATAAAAATATAGTTTAGAAATGTGATTGTAAGTTAAGTAAAATAACCCAAAGAGATAAAAGTAGTTGCTTTTAGAGAATAAGGTAAAGTGTAGGGACAGGCAAAACAGGGGACTGCTATTCTTAGTAGTAAGTCTTATAGTGCTAATTCACATTTAAAGCTAAAATTAAAACACATATTTATTTAGTAAAAATAAAAATTAAATTAAAATCAATCAAAAACAGAGCTAAATATGTTGCCTAAGAATTACATTACAAGTGCAAGATTTGTTAGTGTAGAAACATGAGAGAAATTTGAAAATTCTACAATATTATCTATATGCTTCATTTGCCAATTCTTACTTTCTAGTTTTCCATTCTGCCTTCAGGTTGGTGTTCAACAAAAGTTTGAAAGGAATTCAGTTTAATTTATTTCAAAAATGTGGGTTCTAGTACCAGTTTTGTATTAAATGTACAAACTCCTAATCAATTTGGGTCTCCGTTTTATTATTTATTAATAACAAAGTGAGTAGAAGTGGATATGACATTGAAGATGTCACTTCTAAACCTGCTACAATATTTAGCACCTCTTGAAATCTATCCTCAAGTGCATCATTACTTGATTCTATGACGACAGAGTTAAAATGTCCTGTCACGGGAATTCTCACTTTTTGTTCTTATGAGCTTTAGACACATTTTAAATCATTGAGGACCCCAAATAACAACAAAAAAACTTTTAAATAAACTTATTTGACAATAATAACACACCCATTGTATGTTAACATATTTCTTATGAAAATTACTGCTTTCCTAAATACATAAACAATTTAATGAGAAAATGAAATTTTTTTTTTGCATTTTTGTATATTACTTCAATGTCTGACTCAATGGATTAGAGTTACCATATCTGCCTCTACAGTCAATCCTGCAAATCCTCACATTAGGTCACCACTGGAAACCTCCACTGTACCCTTACCTACGGAATAATAGTGAAAAAAGGCAAATAATGCTTTGGTATTGTTATAAAAGTAATTTTAAAATTACAGATCCTATGAAAGGGCTTTAAAGACCCCTGGCTAAGACAGTCCAATGCATTGGCTTTGAAGAACTTTAAAAACTGAACCTCTAAAAAATCAATCAGTCTTCAGAAAGTTAGATAATAGATTAGAGATGAACCATTTTTCTTTGGTTTAAACATTATGGATATGAACAGGGTATATCCATGAACTCAGAGAAGCAGCATAATGTAATGGTTAAGTGCTCTGCCTGTAGAGTCAGACTGCAGGGGTTCAAGTCCTGATTCTGCTATTTCTCAGCTGTGGCAAGTTACTGAGTTTCCCTGTGCCTTAAGTGTTATTATCAGGGTTAAATGAATCAATAGCTCTAAACACTCAGACTATTGACTGGTACATAATCACCACTGACATATGTTCCTGAAATAACATAAGCTTCTTCCAGGGGAAAAAATAAAATTTAGCTCATTATGTGAATGCTAATTATGAGGACTGTGTCCGTCCAGGCTTTACCATTTATGGGTCACATGACCTTGAGGAACCATTCAACCACCTGAGCCCTTGTTTCTCTGAGCATGCAATCTCTACAAGACTCAGTGAGTCTCAACTGAGATGATATTTGTGAAAACATTTTGGGGCCTGACCAGGTGGTAGCGCAGTGGATAGAGCGTTGGACAGGGATGTGGAGGACCAAGGTTCAAGACCCCGAGGTCGCCAGCTTGAGCTCAGGCTCACCTGGTTTGAGCAAAGTTCGCCAGCTTGGACCCAAGGTTGCTGGCTCGAGCAAGGGGTTACTCGGTCTGCTGTAGCCCCATGGTCAAGGCACATATGAGAAAACAATCAATGAACAACTAAGGTGTCAAAACGAAAAACTGATGATTGATGCTTCTCATCTCTCTCTGTTCCTGTCTGTCTAACTCTCTCTCTGTCTCTGTAAAAAACAAAAACAAAAACACATTTTGGGAAAGGTCCAGTGCTGTGATCTCTTCAAATATGAAGGGTTATTCTTATTCATGTTCTTACTGTAGGATGATCTGCTTTAAGTCACCGTAGGATTGTTGGTGACATTACATTTTCCCTGTCCTTCTGACTTTTCTTCATATTAGGTGTTGGAAATGCAACTATTGAAACATCCCTTTCTCTGCCCCTTGGCATTTTGATTTCTGTTTTCTTTGGTGTTCCTTTCCAAAGTAACCTAATCAGGTTGCTTTGGGATATATAATTTGGTTTGACATCATGTAACATGTGCTGAGTTTATAGATCCCCTGGGGCCTCCACAGGATGGAAGTAGGGCAGGCGAGAGACCGAAAGCTCTTAGAAATACCATTATTATTATAATTATTCACTAGAAGCAGAGGTGATTTTATTTTAGATTCAAAGCATTGCTGGAAGGAGGCGAGAGACGAGAGAGCAAGCCACAGGAGCTGTGATGACCAGTGAGCACTTTGGCTGGGGATGCAGGTAATTTGGAAGGATGGGAGGCCACAGGAAATCTGTCCCATGCCATCAGGCTTACAGCTGAGGGAGATGAAGCCGACATGACCATGGAGCACTCATTGTCACTGAGCCAGTGATGGATGTAGTCCGCTGCAGCTGCAACCAGGAGTTTAGATTATTTAATGACTCCACGCCCTATAAAATACAGTCAAAACCTTTTTACAAAATAAGGTCCCGCCACTTCCCTCAACATTCTACCCTCATCATGGTATTATGGTAGTTTCCAAAATCTTCTGTGCCCCTTTTTTATTTTATTTTTTAAAACTTATTGATTGATTTTTTTTAAAGAGAGGAAAGGAGAGAGAGACAGAAACATCAATTTGTTCCTGTATGTGCCCTGACCAGGGATTGAACTTGCAACCTTTGCATATCAGGATAATGGTCTAACCCACCAAATTATCTGGCCAGGACCTGCTCTGCTCTTTTGCCTCTTTGCATTTGTGCATGCTGGGGCTTCTGCCCCATGTGCCTGCTTTTAAGCCTGGCAAACTTGTGTTTGGCCTTCAAGACTCTGGTCAATCAGTAACTCCTCTGGGACTCCCCTAAGAAAATGTGGGCACTTTGTTTTAGTCTCCTTCTACCTAGGTCTAACTTATATAATGTAGACTTCACTTAAAGCCCATAGGGCATTTATTTATAAGTGTTGGGTTGACACGTCTATTTCTACAATGGGGACTGAGGTATTGTGAGTAAGAGCTCTTACCGTGTTTCAGATTTTTTTGTAACCTTAGGACCTCTCACAGTTCATACTTGAATGTCAATACATGTCTGTAGGACGAATGCATGAGAAATGCTGGGATGACTGTAGTTCTACCATAGGACAAAAATGCTGACCCACTGTGGAAACTTTTCTTTCTTGAATCCTGGACATCACACTCTTGAGGCTGATAGCCAGAACACAGGCAGGGTGTGGTGGCAATGACCGGACTGTGTAGGTAAGGGAAAAATTCAGCTCCTTACAAGACTGTTGTAGTCTCCATTCATCCAACACTGCTTAGATGATTATAAACATGTATATTTCAGTCCAGATTCAAGAAATAAGATAATGGAGACACAGAACTTGGGCATTAAGCATTGTAAACAACTGGGTTCACGTCCTGTTCCCACCATTCAGTGGAAGCCTAATTTTGGACCAGTCATGTAACTACATCCCATCTCGGTAGTTATTCTTAAGCCATTGATATAGGTAGAGTGCAGAGCGCATTCCCAGCAGCTGCGGCTGATGCAATGCTGTGAGAACACTCCAGCACCTGAAACCCTCCTAGGCACTCCCAGGTGGGAGCTCGCCTCTATAAGGAAGTGACTCAGCACTAACCAAGCAGCTCCTTGACCTTTTCAGCCATTGGCTGTGAAGGGCATGCTGTAACATTCTATTGTCTGAACCCATGTATATAAGCTGGCTTACTTCTTTAATAAAGTGGATCTGTGTCACTGAACCTGGTCCCTGGAGTCAGGTCTCTGCGTCTCCGTCGTCCTCACCCCTGGTGGGCCTTGTCTACACATTGAGTGGTTTTAAAATGAAGGGTGATTGATTTTGTAGTGCTCTGTGTTCAAATTATATTTCAGTTCAGGCACTTACTGAAATCTTGGGGCAGCCCCAGTTTTCCTCCTTAAATGGGGATAACGATTTTGCCTGAGTGGTTGTTGGGCAGATAAAATATATTATGCTCACTTTGTTAAAGATGATGCTGCCCACGTGGAGGCCGTTGCCCAGGTGATATTAATGTGTGTTGGGGGTGGGCTGTGGGCAGGCAGAATCCTTGTAGCCTGGGGCTTAGTTTTAGGACTAAGCCTTTCCCACCCTTTTTGATGTGGGATGGTACAATCCAATCATGCCTCAGAAAGTGACTTTGTTTTAGAGACTTCCTTATTTTGTATATTGGATTAAAGGTTTGGATTTCTACACTATAAAATGGGGGCAGAACAGGAGCTTGCTCTCTTGGTTCCTGAGATTATCATTAGAGGAGAGAGGAGAGCAGAAAGAGGCCATGTGGCCAGGAGAAGCAGCCAAGATGGCGGAGTATTGAGTGAGAGGCCAGTTTGTGCAGTTTGACGCTGGAGAAGGAAGGAGATGGGGAACAGAGGTGAATAAGGCTGGTGAGCTAGAAACCTTTGATTCTAGGAAACTCGGATAAGTCAGTAGCTTTGTGAGCACTGAATGTGAGTGGGTTTTGGAGCCCAGTGTGTGTTTTTTCTTGCCCGCCGAGTGCAAGCTAGGATTAAAGACTATGGCCCATCAGTTTTTGGCTCCGTTGTTTCTTTACCGACTATCCGAATCCAATGCGAACCTGCATGGACCGGGCTGCTGTGATGGTAGCCCCGGCTTCTGGCTTTACAGTGGTTATATACAGAACAAGAGAATACATATAGAATGTTTCCCATGGCACCTGACATAAGAGCTTAATAAATAAAAATATTTTTATTTGATATTATATGAAACACACAGAGCAAGCACTCATCACATGTTAGCTCCCTTCCTCGTCAATATAGAGTGGTACCATTAAGTTGACTTGGCCCGGTCACAGGGGTCAATTATTATTATAAAGGTTAGATAAATAGGTTGTATGAAAATGAGAGTTTCTTCTTTCTGTCTTTCCTCCCTCCCTGCCTCCCTCCCTCCTCCTCCTCTCCTTCCCTCCCTCCCTTCCTTCCTAGCTGACTAGAACATTTGAAACAAAGCAAAGGTTAATGGCTGTTTCACCCATGTTAAATAATCATGAGTTTCCCAGAACACTTACTAAAGCCTTACGCTGAAGACGGTCCGCATCAGAAACTCCTGCTCCTGCAGTCTTGTGACTGATGAGATATCATCAGCTCACCTCCACACTGGTGTCTGGGAGGAAACACCTTAGAGCTGACAAAATACAGTTTAACTAAAAATAGAATGACAAGTTTTTAATTTCTATTGACAAAGTAGGAGGCAAGAATAGAAGGGCCCTGGAGGAGGGAGGGCAGGAGGGGTTTCAGGGTCTTTTCCGATGGGCCCTGAAATGTAGGCACCTGAGCCCTGGCTCGTGAGAGCGCCCTGGGAGCTCGGGGGTCAGGGGGGAACCACAGCCATATCTAAACCTAAAGAAACTCATTGAACCTGTGGGGTGCCAGAGAAAGACCTCTGTTCTCAAGCTGGGAGTCGTGGTGGCCTGGTTTGGGGGGTTAGCACAGGTAGGACAGCAGCTCAGCCTCAGCACCAGTGGCTTGATCCAGGCGACACAAGAGCGTCTCAGGGACGCCTGTCAGCTCTTCCATGGCTTCGGAGACTTGAGTGTGGGTAGCTGCTGCATTCTTTTGGATATAGTGTTTATGGGCTTCAAAACAAAACCTACCTCTGTTCTCGACGATGATACTGTGTCATACATATTTACGTCAAATTCCTGAAAACAAGGGAAAATCGACCCAATGCAAACTATTACACCTATATTCAGAAGCACATCCAGAAACAATTGATATTTTAGATAGGTGTTTTAACCTATGCAAGTTGCTGTAACCGAAATACCATGGAGTGGGAGTCTTAAATAATAAAAATTTATTTCTCACATGTGTTAGAGGCTAGAAAGTCCAAGATGAAGACACCAGCAGATTTGATGTCTGGTGAGAGCCCATTTCTTGGCTCTCTGCTATAACCTCACATAGTGAAAGGGAACAACTCTAGTCTCTTCAACCCTTATAAAGGCACTAATACCATTAACAAGGGTTTCACCTTTACAACCTAAACATTCCCAAACTCCCCACCTCCTAATACCATAACATCAGGAGTTAGAATTTCTGGGATGACATAAACATTCAGTACATTAGAAAAGTTTATCCAATTTGTCAGCAATAGGGCCATTATAAATGTTAAGATGGCCTCCAATACAGATAAACAAGGTTAAACAAATGAAGAACAAAAATAAAACAAAAAAGACTCAAAGAAACAGAAAACGAAGTGCTGTTTGCCCAGAGGTAAGGGGGTAAAGGAAGGGGTGAAAAAAGGTGAAGGAAAATATAGTCAATAATATTGTAACAGTCTTACCAGGTGACAGATGGTTAGACTCAGTGTGGTAAGGTATATAAATGTTGAGACACTGTGTTGTACACTTGAAACTAATATAATATTGTATGCTAACTATACATTAATAAAAACCTTTTAGGCCCTGGCCGGTTGGCTCAGTGGTAGAGCGTCGGCCTGGCATGCCGGAGTCCTGGGTTTGATTCCCAGCCAGGGCACACAGGAGAAGCGTCCATCTGCTTCTCCACCCCTCCCCCTCTCCTTCCTCTCTGTCTCTCTCTTCCCCTCCCGCAGCCAAGGCTCCATTGGAGCAGTTTACCCGGGCGCTGAGGATGGCTCTGTGGCCTCTGCCTCAGGCGCTAGAATGGATCTGATTGCGGCAGAGCGACGCCCCAAGATGGGCAGAGCATCGCCCCCTGGTGGGCATGCCGGGTGGATCCCGGTCGGGCGCATGCAGGAGTCTGTCTGACTGCCTCCCTGTTTCCAACTTCAGAAAAGAAAAAAAAAAAAACCTTTTAAAGAATAAAAAGAAAATTAGCAAAAGCACTGTTGGGCGGATAAAATGTATTATGCTCACTTTGTTAAAGATGGTGCTGCCCACGTGGAGGCCGTTGCCCAGGTGATATTAATGTGTGTCTCTGTGGGCTGTGGGCAGGCAGAATCCTTGTAGCCTGGGGCTTGGTTTTGGGATTAAGACTTTCCAACTCTTTTTGATGTGGGGTGGTACAATCCCATCATGCCCCAGATAAGTGACTTTGTATTAGAGACTTCCCTATTTTGTATATTGGATTAAAGGTTTGGATTTCTACACTATAAAATGGGGGCAGAACGGGAGCTTGCGCTCTTGGTTCCTGAGATTAGCATGAGAGAGCAGAGCAGAGAGCAGAGAAAGGCCACGTGGAGTAGGCCAGGAGAAGCAGCCAAGATGGTGGAGTGTTGAGTGAGAAGCCAGTTTGTGCAGAGTTTGTGCAGGGAGAAGGAAGGAGATGGGGAACAGAGGTGAATAAGTCTGGTGAGCTAGAAACCTTTGATTCTAGGAAACTCAGATAAGTCAGTAGCTTTGTGAGCACTGAATGTGAGTGGGTTTTGGAGCCCAGTGTGTGTTTTTACTTGCTCGCCGGGTGCAAGCTAGGATTAAAGCTAATGGCCCACCAGTTCTTGGCTCCGTTGTTTCTTTACTGACTGTCCGAATCCAGTGTGAACCTGCATGGGCCGGGCTGCTTTGATAGTGGCGGCCCTGGTGACTGGCTTTACAAGCACTAAGCTTCACTCAGACTGAAACAGTTGTATGGCTTTAATAATTCATTAAGCTTTGACCACCACACAAGACAGGGATGTCATTATCAGTTGATTGTACTAATCACAGTAAAAGGAGACCTCTGCATTTGGGATGAGTCAGAGATCTCTGTGAAGATAAATATATTCATCTGCTAAGAGCCTATGCTGCCAATACTTTGGGGATTAAATACTTGTAACTAGAGAAAACAGAATAAAATACAACCTTGGCTCATCTAATGAGCAGGAATTTTTCAGGAGTGAGACCTCTTTCTGTCTGTAGAATGACTTTAAATAGAGATTTTTGAAATCATGGATTTTAAGATGTAAAATTTGCCTTAACATTTTAAAGTTTAATCTAGGCCTTAGAGTCAGTTCTAATACTAATTGTAATCCTGTGAAGTTTTTGTTTTTAACCCCTCTATATTTAATTTCTTCAATGTGAAAATTGGGTTGAATCAGGGTTGTACTGGATATTTAATCCTTTCCTTTCATCTCTAAAAATTCTCCAAAAAATTGTTGTAAGCAGATTCATACTGAAAATAATTTACCCTGAGACAGTTATTAACATCAGTAAACAGTGCTCCACTTACTGAATCTCCTACTATACTATGTATTCCAAAACCTTATTTTTTATTTTATTTTATTTTAAGCAGGAGAATGTTTTGTTGAATGTTTGTGTATCAGAGTCATGGTCTCACTGATACATTGCTGCACACTCAAATGGGCTCATTTGGGAGAATTTAATAAGTAACTATTTACGCAGGTATGGGTGGGATTAAAAGACCCCCAACAAGGTATAGCCACCGTATCTTACCCAGGTCAATAGATAAAATTTACCATTACGGGATCCATCCACACTGGTTAGGTTTCAGGGATTTGGAGAATTAGGAAATGTGGAGAGAATCTGAGGGGAGGAAGGCACAGAATCTATGACAACCCATGTGTATAGCAATTCCCCCACACTCATTCTTTTTTACCAGGCTTCCTAAGGGTTGAATATAGAAACATTTTATAATCTGCTGGGTTCCTTGTGCCCAACGCAATACCGAGCACATGCTATAGTAGATACCCCAAGAATCTGGGTTGAAATGACTTGAATGCTGTAGAAATAATTGAATTTACAGTGGTAGCTTGGGAAGTAGCAATATATCAAGAGCAATTTTCAAGAAAAAGGTAAATACCACTATAATTTTCTGTCATCTTTTGTGTATAGGACAAAGCACCCCATCAAGTTAATCAGATGTGATCATCTCTTCTAAGGTTTAATACCAGATGACATTTTCAAGCTCCAATCTTCTTTTATTAATAGAATAAATGTATTCATTGAACTGGATGATCACCTATCCTGGCAAAGATTTTAAATTGCTCCTTTTGTATCCTTGCAATTATATAAAGGATTGGCCATATTGCTAGGGTATGATGGAAGTCATTTATCAGGTAAATAATCTCGAAAACAATCTAATTTTAATGGTCTGCATCTGTAAGAAATGTGACACCAGATTTACTCCCAACAAAGGAATGAGCTGGAAATCAGAAGGCATCTTATATGTCACAGGACAGAGGAGATAGAATGCAAATGGCTAAAGTTGAAAAGATCTGTAGCTAAATGCACTCTGACTTATGTGACACATTATTTTCGAAGTCACTGAAATGATTGCTCAAAAGCTACTAAGATATTATGCTTTGAGAAATCAATTTTTGAGCCAGTTCTCTTTCTTCTTTCTAAAATGTGGTAGCAGGGCAGCTACCATGACAGATGTGAATGATGAAGGTCAAGGGGATACAGAATGGGTCCTCCAAGGCCATTGCGTCACCGAGTGCAGCAGCTATTGATCAGTACATTTTATGTATTGACTGGGCTTTGCCTGTCAGTGGGTTCTGATAAGAATCTTGCTCTTGTTTCGGTTGCTTTCCTGGTTGGCTGTCAGATCTTTTTAATGGAAAATTAGTAAGTGAGCATCAGAGGACAAAAGGAAAGGAAATGTGTAAATACTATGGCCAGGCATGTGAGGCACGGGTGCTGATTCCTGTGACATGTTATCAAAAGAATTTATTTTTGTTATAGGGACAGCCTGAGGCAAAGTAAGAAGTAGCGAAAAGTTGTCACTGGAATAGTTGCTTTTTGCACCTCTTGTTCCTAATCTGAAGTCTTCACCATCTTCCCAACATGCCACCCACATACACATGAACACACAAATACACACTCCTCCTGCAGCTATCCTGGGTCTTATTTCTACAAAGCCTTGATTTATCTCTGTCTCAACAAAGCTGTGGCCTCTGGACTTAACTGTGTCCCCAGGGCTTAATAAATCCCTCAAGAGTGACTGAGGCTTCAATAAGATGTTAGATAAAAGCGGTTCAGCCATTTCTAGGACTGATGACAATTTCATAACAGATTCTTTTTTTTTTTTAATAATTTTATTTTTTTAATGGGGCGACATCAATAAATCAGGATACATATATTCAAAGATAACATGTCCAGGGTATCTTGTCGTTCAATTATGTTGCATACCCATCACCCAAAGTCAGATTGTCCTCTGTCACCTTCTATCTAGTTTTCTTTGTGCCCCTCCCCCTCCCCCTTTCCCTCTCCCTCTCCCCCCTCCCCCCGTAACCACCACACTCTTATCAATGTCTCTTAGTCTCACTTTTATGTCCCACCTACGTATGGAATAATGCAGTTCCTGGTTTTTTCTGATTTACTTATTTCACTTCGTATAATGTTATCAAGATCCCACCATTTTGCTGTAAATGATCCGATGTCATCATTTCTTATGGCTGAGTAGTATTCCATAGTGTATATGTGCCACATCTTCTTTATCCAGTCATCTATTGACGGGCTTTTTGGTTGTTTCCATGTCCTGGCCACTGTGAACAATGCTGCAATGAACATGGGGCTGCATGTGTCTTTACGTATCAATGTTTCTGAGTTTTTGGGGTATATACCCACCTGTTAGATTAGCTATTATTAACAAGACAGGTAATAGCAAAGGTTGGAGAGGCTATGGAGAAAAAGGAACCCTCATACACTGTTGGTGGGAATGTAAAGTAGTACAACCATTATAGAAGAAAGTATGGTGGTTCCTCAAAAAACTGAAAATAGAATTACCTTATGACCCAGCAATCCCTCTACTGGGTATATACCCCAAAAACAGATTCTTAAAGCTAGGATCTCTAATGACAGAATTTTGGCAATACGGTTAGCAGGGGCCATCACTGTGAGCCGCTAGCCTTGCCTGGCAGTGAGGGGGTCATGCCCTATTCTGACCGTTTGTAAGCAGTCAGTTCTCAGAGTTCTGCGTTCTAACTCATTCAGGGCCACCCAGTCACAGAAGGCTGCCTGAGTTGGCACCTATCTTTGGTCTGCTCCCTAATAAACTGGAAAATGGGCGAGTCTCTCTTTCCAGTGCACTGAGAGAAGCCTGGGTTAGGGTGACCAGCAGTAGTCTGACCCTCTGCAGTTATCAGCCTGGGTGCTGAGTCACTTTTCTATCCCAGAATAAACTGTCCCACAAGTTAACTCAAGCTCCATGATGTCAGGCACATGCCTTTGCTTCTCCCTCATAACCTCGCAGCATGTTTTGCAGATAAAAGGTGATAAATAATACTTTTCTTGCATCATTGATTTCAACTTTCTGGTAAAAATAATAAATCCTTGAACTTTTGGTTTCTTAAGAAAGTTAAGTTACTTTTGAATTTTCCAATGTCTTATTTTTCTGGTTAAACATTACTTAGGTAAATTCTTGCTTAGGATATGTCTAGTAAGTTCTCATTTCAAAAGGCAGTGTTTTCCCAGCCATGTGCTAAGAATAGGTGCCGGCATGCAGAAATGCTGACCCTCACACCAGGACAAGACTGTACACTCAGGGCTCTAGGTAGCTCAAGGCCCTGGCCTGGTTGCCTCTGGACAGGAGTAGCTTCTCTGTTTAATACAACTGGCTTTTCAAATGTAATTATTTTCCTTTTACATAATCATGTAAGGGAAAATAGTTGAAAACCATTGCTATTGTGGGGTCAGCCAATGTTTTCTGTAAAGAACAAGGAGTGAATAATAAGGCTTTGGGTGCCCTATGATCTCAGTCTCAACTAAACTCTCTAGCAACTAGGGTGAAAACAGCCATGAACAATACCGAACAAATGAGTGCGGCCATGTTCCAATAAAAGGGGGTGTGGCCATGTTTGCCCATCTCTAGTCCACAGGATGAAATTTACTGTCCTTGCTACAGCTGATCTCCCCTGGCCCTGTTCTTGTCTACCTCTTAGCTCCATCTCTCCCGTAGCTCAAATGTCCTACATCCCGAGATGCAATCCCCTTTGTCTCCAAGAATGTATTTGGCCCCCTAGCAACATGTTACACACCTTCCTTCCCACTTTGACATAGTAATGTGTTTGAAGGTCTGTCTTCCCCATCAGAGGGTAAAATCCTATATGGTGGAGACTATGTAACAGTTATTTCTGCATCCATTAAACACAACACAGTATCTGTCACACTGTTGGTTCTCCATCATGAAAAAGAAGGAAGGATAGATAGAAATTTAGAAGAAAGGAAGAGGAAGAAAAAGAAGAAAGTTAGCAAGGAGGAAGGGAAGGGAGGAGAAATGGAAGGAAGAAAAAAGGGAAAAAAAGAAACCAAAGAAGAAAGGAAGAATTATCTTTCTGGTTGAACATTGTAGTACAGCTTCATTGTCCTCAAAGAGTTTGGGCAAGGGTGGGAGGGTAAGTGTTGTCAATAAATAAGGTGAGTGAAGGGCAGTAAAGAAAATGAGTAGATGGTGGAGTTAGGGGAAAATTGGAGCTAAAGGCAGAAGGAAGCTGTGTGAATTCTACAAAGTTCATTGGTTGCTATTGAGCCTGCATTATGTCTGAATTCCTTGGAGTTCTCCTAGATAAAGCAGCATGGTGAAACCACACACCCTTAAGCAGTAAGATAAAAAGGTGCTACAGTGCCTCTGGGGCTCTAGAATTTATGACAAACAAATGAGCCAGAAGTAAATGAATCAGAATCCATAACAAGAAACAACTTCAGAGTACAATTTAGTTGATAATATACCTCAATTATGAAGTACATCTAGAAACTTTATGAATTATTTTCTTTTCTCTCTCTGCATTTTTTCATACAAACTATTTTCAGGTTTTCCCTGTGGTAGAATAATAAAGTAATTGTATTTTCAGTGTAATTTTATTTCATCACAGCCAAGACCTGGAGTAAAATTCCAATACAATTTTTTTTTAAGTGCAAAGTTCTCATGGGCTAATCTTAAGTGTATAACTCTGAATCATATTTCTCTGACCCTTAGGGATTAACTCCCAAGTATTTTTTTTTTTTTTTTTTAGAGAGAGAGAGGGACAGGGACAGACAGGGACAGGCAGACAGGAAGGGAGTGAGATGAGAAACATCAGTTCTTCATTGCTGCACCTTAGTTGTTCATTGATTGCTTTCCTATACATGCCCTAACAGGGGGACTTCAGCAGTGCAAGTGACCCCTTGCTTAAGCCAGCAAGTTTGGGCTTTAAGTCAGCAAGCTTTGGGCTCAAGCCAGTGAGCTTTGGGCTCAAGCCATCGACCATGGTGTCGTGTCTATGATCCCATGGTCAAGCCGGCAACTCCATGTTCAAGCCAGATGAGCCCACACTCAAGCCAGAAACCTTGGGGTTTCAAACCTGCGTTCTCAGTGTCCCAGTCTAATGCTCTATCTACTGTGCCACCACCTGGTCAGGCAACCCTCAAGTATTTGTAGTAATTGGTAATATATAGTGAAATCTAGGAAATAAAATGCGAAAATGCCAAAATTTAGAATGATATTCCTATATCTATGTCATAATTGGTAAGTTATAAATAACTTACTTCCATATACATCATTTCTATTTGTCCCTAAGATAAGAATATTTCAGGAATCTGAGGCTTTCAATCTTTTTTGTCTTTCATTATTACCTATGTGGCCTAATATGGGTCATCGAAGAGACAGGTGAAGCGGAAGTTGGGTATCTCCCATCCAAACCAAGTTCCTATCAGCACACCACACTGTCATGTGCTTAGCAAAAATAAGTTCTTATTTTCTATTGATTTTTTTAGTCTATATGAAATGTTCTACTTACATTGCTATGACTTGATATCAAACAAGACGTAGTAGTGTAGAAAGTTTTCCTCGATAGCAAATTGCTTTTGAATTAATTTCCTAGGCTGCCATATCTGAGTTCTTTTAATTCTTCCAAAGTGATTAAAATCTTTGTTATCTAGAAGGTAAGATCTACTCATTAGAAAAGGCCCATTATTCAAATAAAAGGAGCAGCTTGAGAATGAAATCATATATATATGTTTGCTCTTATGTAGGAGTTGTAATGCTTTGAGAGATGGTTGTTCCATTGAGGTCTGTAGTGTTTAGATTACTTCCCTCTGTAGAATGTTTATGGCTTCTTTTAAGGAATAGTCTTTCTTGATGTCAATTACAAGGACAAAAGGAGGTTTTCAGGTAAGAAATGAAGAACAAGAAGGTAAGTCTTAGGTAGAGGGGAAAGTACACTATGTCTGTCTCTCTGAGTTTCATTCTTTTTGGTCTAAACAGAAGAGTTTAAATGTCTAGCTATAATGTTCCTGGGAGACTTGGAAGACATAACGGTACCCACTGTGCAGAGATGGACTCAGAAAGAGGGTGAATTAGTTACTGTGAGCTCCAGAAAACAAGTGATGTCTGTTAAATAGAAGTATCTACAGTCATGTTACTCTGGGAATGTATTTTTTTTCCTTTTGTTATGGCTGAGGTTTTGAGAAAGTCTTACTCAAATGTTTAAGTCTTGCATTAAGTTCTACCATTAGGTGCATAAGATGAGGTCTGGGGCTATGCTTCTGTTAGTTATTAGAAGAAGTGATAGTTCTCAGAGAACAGGGTGGAGGCAGAAGTGGGAAATAGTAAGATTTTTCTAAGAATAGATGAGGTTGAGATACAGCTGGGACTCCATAGTCCAATGACCACCATCCAATTAGAGATTTTTCTTTATATTTTAACCTTGGTTCACTATAAAAAGAGCCATGACTGCCTAAGCCTGGTGGGGACCTTCCAAAATCATATAGCTTGTCCTATAGGCTCTAGCTAGGATCAAAGCAAATGTAAGGTTAGACTCACACAGAGTGAAGCAGCATATTGGTCTACAACACTGCTTTTAGTCATTTTCAACTTATGATAACAATGCTTTGAGAGCACTAAGCATTTAATTTAAAAACACAAAATAATAGTTTAAATTATACTTCTAATATTAGGTTTTTTTCTCCACTTGACTTTCTTAACATTTATTCCTACTTAAAAACATACCAGTAGACAATATTTTGAAAACTCTGACATGTATACTATGACAATGGAAGTCAAGATGAACCAGTGAATGAACACAAACACCTTCTCCTAGTTGCCCCTCGTCAGTTGACCTAAGAGTTTGCCATCATTGCCAAAAGGAAAGCATATTTTTGGCTTTTCTTCCTGTTTAACTTGTCATACCCACAATAAAACATTTCCTCTCATGGTTCTTAAAATTTGGGAGACTAGTTAAATTATTCATCACCAGGTCGAGTGCACATTAAGCTCAGCTTTTGGTAAAATGTTGATATTTTCCTGCAGTCAGTTATGCCCCAAAGATACATTTGATTTATACAGAGTCAAGATCAGGGGCATTTGGGTAATAAATCTTCCCCAAGTTCTCTGAGGAGGCAGTATTTTACTGGCTAATAATTATTAGACCAGCAGCATACTGGAAGAAATTGGTTTCAGCATCAACATTCCCCTTGGTCTGATATATGTTTTTAAGTTTTATAAAACTTAAATGATTTTTAATGGCTTTATGTTCAAGAAACAAATGCATAAGACTCAGAGAAAAATTTCTTTCCATGTTTTCTTTTTAATGCCAATTTGGGGATAAAAAGGAAATATAATTTCTATATGTTAAAGCAAATATCCAAATCTCCAAGTTATCCCTCAGGCACATCAAGGGCTATGTGTTATTAATTATTAAGATCTAATAGCTAACATTTATTAACATTTAATATGTGACAAGATTTTTAAAACATGTTTGGAATGTATAAAAATGTTTTGAATCCTCAAAACAAAGGCTCTGGGATTTGGATGATTTTATTGTTATTCCCCTTATTTTATACATGAAGAAATGGAGGCTCAGAGAAGTTAAATAATTTATCAGGTTTAGGGTTCAAACTTAGACTTGCTCTAGAACTGTCCTCTTAGCATCCATGCCGCACTACATCTTCTCATTTATTGAGTACGATGTCCCTGTTCCCTTACATGCAATATTTTTTATGTTTTAAGTTTTTCTTTTTTTTAAAATTGAATTTATTGAGTGACACTGATTAATAAGGTTATAAAAGTTTTATATGTATAATTCTATAATACACCAACTGTATATTGTACTGTGTGCTCACTACCCAAGTCAAGTCTCCTTCCATCACCATTTATCTGTCCAGGACCCTCTTCTACTTCCCCCCACCCCTGTCTCTCTTGTAACACGATACTGTTGTCTATGACCATAAAACACAGATGGGCAGCATTAGACACCAGCATTGTGAGGACATGGCAGGCAGTGGGTAAGGTCTGGCAACTTAGAGCAACCTCACTGACAGTCATGAAGCCCTTTCTTGTTTTCCAATCCTTTCACTACTTATTTGGTCTCTATAATAATCCCTGAAAGTGAGTATTGTTGGAAACCAGCTGCTACCTTCTCTTCACTGTCCTCTCTCCCCTTCCCCGCTTCAGTGTCTAGAATGAAGGAAAGGTTAAGTCATCACTCAAGGCTAAGAGCCATGAGGTGGCAGCTTCAGGTACAGGTTCCTCCACCTTCTCAGTGCTGCTTCTAATTATACAGAAAAACATTCGATCACCTATGTGTGGCTTTTTAAAGAGGCTTCCCAGACTATATCATTATTTTCTTTGATAATAAAGCCAAAAAAAAAAAAAAAAAAAAAAGCCAGAGCAACAACCAAGAAAAATAATCTGATGGCTCTCAGGCTGAGAAATGCAAATTGCTACACAGAAATATCATGGGAGACTATTATAAAATACTTTGGGGAAAAAATGAGCACTGTATCTGATGAGAAGTCAGGCTACCCAAAGAGCTAAAGGCTTTGAGACAAATCAACAAAAACCACCCCCACACAAAAACCTGAAATGACTGGGAATGTATGGGGAAGGTGGCTGATCATTTTTGGATCTAGGCAGCCCCCCATACAGAGCATGGTGCCCATGGCTTGTCCTTCAGAAAGCAAGGGCAATGATCTGGCCCAGCGAGACAACCTAGTCATTCATGCCCAACAAAATTTTCATGATAAGAATTTGTGAAAATTCTCATTCAATTTTGTTTCATGCACATTGTGCATTGACAGTAAAGATAAACATGGCTTTCTGAGGTTTGTTTTCCTTGTCTAGACACTATGTATATATATATTTTTAAATTTATTTATTAAATTTAATGCAGTGACATTGATAAATCAGGGTACATATGTTGAGAGAAAACATCTTTAGATTATTTTGACATTTGATTGTGCTGTATACCCCTCCCCCAAAGTTAAATTGTCTTCTGTCACCTTCTATCTGGTTTTCTTTGTGCCCTTCCCCTCCCCCACCCCCTCTCTCCTTCTTCACCCCATCCCCCCTCCCCCCACCCCTGTTGCCATCACATTCTTGTTCATGTCTCTGAGTCTCATTTTTATGTCCCTTCTATGTATGGATTCATGTAGTTCTTAGTTTTTTTTTCTCATTTACTTATTTCACTCCGTATAATGTTATCAAGGTCCATCCATGTTATTGTAAAGGATCCGATGTCATCATTTCTTATGGCTGAGTAGTACTCCATAGTATATATGTACCAAAGCTTTTTAATCCACTCGTCCTCTGACGGACACTTGGGTTGTTTCCAGATCTTCACTATTGTGAACAATGCTGCCACAAACATGGGGGTGCATTTCTCTTTTTCGAGCCGTTCTATGGTGTCCTTGGGGTATATTCCTAAAAGTGGGATAGCTGGGTCAAAAGGCAGTTCGATTTTCAGTTTTTTGAGGAATCTCCATACTGTTTTCCACAGAGGCTGCACCAGTCTGCATTCCCACCAGCAGTGCAGGAGGGTTCCCTTTTCTCCACATCCTCGCCAGCACTTATTCTGTGTTGTTTTGTTGATGAGCGCCATTCTGGCTGGTGTGAGGTGATATCTCATTGTGGTTTTAATTTGCATTTCTCTAATGATTAGTGATGTTGAGCATTTTTTCATATACCTGTTGGCCATCTGTATGTCCTCTTTGGAGAAGTGTCTATTCATCTCTTTTGCCCATTTTTGGATTGGATTGTTTATCTTCCTGGTGTTGAGATTTACGAGTTCTTTATAAATTTTGGTTATTAACCCCTTATCAGACGTATTGTCAAATATGTTCTCCCATTGTGTAGTTTGTCTTTTTATTCTGTTCTTGTTGTCTTTAGCTGTGCAAAAGCTTTTTAGTTTGATATAGTCCCATTTGTTTATCCTGTCTTTTATTTCACTTCCCCATGGAGATAAATCATCAAATATATTGCTCCGAGAGATGTCGGAGAGCTTACTGCCTATGTTTTCTTCTAAGATGCTTATGGTTTCATGGCCTACATTTAAGTCTTTTATCTATTTTGAGTTTATTTTTGTGAGTGGTGTAAGCTGGTGATCTAGTTTCATTTTTTTGCAGGTACCTGTCCAATTTTCCCAACACCATTTGTTAAAGAGGCTGTCTTTACTCCATTGTATTTTCTTGCCTCCTTTGTCAAATATCAGTTGTCCATAGAACTGTGGGTTTATTTCTGGGTTCTCTGTTCTGTTCCATTGATCTATATGCCTGTTCTTATGCCAGTACCAGGCTGTTTTGAGTACAATGGCCTTGTAGTATAACTTGATATCAGGAAGTGTGATACCTCCCACTTTATTCTTCTTTTTTAAGATTGCTGAGGCTATTCGTGTTCTCTTTTGGTTCCATATAAATTTTTGGAATATGTGATCTATATCTTTGAAGTATGTCATTGGTATTTTAATTGGTATTGCATTGAATTTATAGATTGCTTTGGGTAATATAGACATTTTAATGATGTTTATTCTTCCTAACCATGAGCACGGTATATGCTTCCACTTGTTTGTATCTTCCTTGATTTCTTTTATCAATGCTTTGTAATTTTCCGAGTACAAGTCTTTAGTTTCCTTGGTTAAGTTTATTCCTAGGTACTTTATTTTTTTGGTTGTAATTGTGAAGGGGATTGTTTCCTTAATTTCTCTTTCTGACTGTTCATTGTTGGTGTATAAAAATGCCTCTGATTTCTGAGTATTGATTTTATATCCTGCCACTTTGCTGAATTCATTTATCAAGTCCAGTAGCTTTTGACTGAGACTTTAGGGTTTTCTATATACAATATCATATCATCTGCGAATAATGATAGTTTTACTTCTTCCTTTCCCACTTGAATTCCTTTTATTTCTTCTTCTTATCTGATAGCTGTGGCTAGGACTTCCAGGACCATGTTAAATAAGAGTGGTGAAAGGGGGCACCCCTGCCTTGCTCCTGATCTTAAGGGTATTGCTTTTAATTTTTGCCCATTGAGTATGATGTTGGCTGTGGGTTTGTCATAGATGGCTTTTATCATGTTGAGGTATGTTCCCTGTATTCCCACTTTGCTGAGAGTTTTGATCATGAATGGGTGCTGGATTTTATCAAATGCTTTTTCTGCATCTATTGAAATTATCATATGGTTTTTCTCCTTCTTTTTGTTTATGTGATGAATCACATTGATTGATTTACGAATATTGTACCATCCTTGCCTCCCCAGAATAAATCCCACTTGATCATGGTGTATGATTTTTTCCATATATTGTTGGATCCGGTTTGCTAATATTTTGTTGAGGATTTTAGCATCTATACTCATCAGAGATATTGGCCTATAATTTTCTTTCTTTGTGTTGTCTTTGCCTGGTTGTGGAATCAGAATTATGCTCACCTCATAAAAGGAGCTTGGAAGTCTTCCTTCCTCTTGAATTTTTTGAAATAGTTTGAGAAGGATAGGAGTTAGTTCTTCTTTGAATATTTGGTAGAATTCTGTTGTGAAGCCATCGGGCCCTCGACTTTTCTTTGTTGGGAGTTTTTTGATAACTGTTTCGATCTCATTTGGTGTAATCGGTCTGTTTAGGTTTTCTGATTCTTCCAGATTGATTTTTGGAAGATTGTATGCTTCAAGGAATTTGTCCATTTCATCTAGGTTGTCTAGTTTTTTGGCATACAGTTCTTCATAGTATTTTCTTATAATATTTTGTATTTCTGTTATGTCAGTTGTTATTTCTCCTCTCTCATTTCTAATTTTATTTATTTGAGTCCTCTCTCTCTTTTTCTTGGTGAGTCTAGTTAAAGGTTCATCAATCTTGTTTACCTTTTCAAAGAACCAGCTCCTAGTTTCATTGATCTTCTGTATTGTTTCTTTAGCCTCTATGTCATTTATTTCTGCTCTGATCTTTATTATTTCCTTCCTTCTGCTACATTTGGGCTTTACTTGCTGTTCTTTTTCTAGTTCTTTTAGATGCAGGGTTAAGTTGTTTATTTGAGCTTTTTCTAGCTTCTGAAAGTGTGCCTGTAGTGCTATGAACTTCCCTCTCAGCACTGCTTTCGCTGTGTCCCATAAATTTTGAGTTGTTGTATGCTCATTGTCATTCGTTTCTAGGAATTTTTTTATTTCTTCTTTGATCTCATTCTTAATCCATTCATTATTTAACAACCTGCTATTTAGTTTCCATGTGTTTGAGAATTTTTGAGCTTTTCTGTTGTGATTCATTTCTAGTTTCATGCCGTTGTGATCGGAGAAAGTGCTTGATACGATTTCAGTCTTCTTAAATTTGTTGAGAGCAGTTTTGTGCCCTAACATGTGGTCTATCCTAGAGAATGTACCATGAGCACTTGAAAAGAATGTATATTCTCCTGCTTTAGGGTGAAAGGTTCTGAAGATATTTATTAAATCGAGTTGATCTAGTGTTTCCAATAAGTCTGCTGTTTCTTTGTTAATTTTCTTTCTTGAGGATCTATCTAGTGATGTTAGTGGGGTATTAAAATCCCCTACTATTATAGTATTGCTGTTGATCTCGCCCTTTAAATCCATCAAAGTCTGCTTTATATATTTAGGTGCTCCTATATTAGGTGCATAGATATTTATAATAGTTATATCTTCCTGTTGGATTACTCCTTTTATCATTATGTAGTGGCCTTCTTTATCTCTTACTATATCCTTTGTTTTAAAGTCCAATTTGTCTGATATAAGTATTGCTACCCCAGCTTTTTTTTCATTTCCATTTGCATGAAACGTTTTTTTCCATCCTTTTACCTTCAATCTATGTGTGTCTTTTGTTCTAAGGTGTGTCTCTTGTAGACAACATATGTATGGGTCCTGTTTTCTTATCCACGCAGCTACCCTATGTCTTTTTTTTTTTTTTTTTTCTGTATTTTTCTGAAGCTGGAAACGGGGAGAGACAGTCAGACAGACTCCCGCATGCGCCCGACCGGGATCCACCCGTCACACCCACCAGGGGCGATGCTCTGCCCACCAGGGGGCGATGCTCTGCCCCTCCGGGGCGCCGCCCTGCTGAGACCAGAGCCACTCCAGCGCCTGGGGCAGAGGCCAAGGAGCCATCCCCAGCGCCCGGGCCATCCCTGCTCCAATGGAGCCTCAGCTGCGGGAGGGGAAGAGAGAGACAGAGAGGAAGGAGGGGGGGGTGGAGAAGCAAATGGGCGCCTCCCCTGTGTGCCCTGGCCGGGAATCGAACCCGGGTCTCCCGCACGCCAGGCCGACGCTCTACCGCCGAGCCAACCGGCCAGGGCCTACCCTATGTCTTTTGATTGGATCATTTAATGCATTTACATTTAAGGTTATTATTGATATGTAGTTGTTTATTGCCATTTTCTTCTTTAAAGGTGTATTCCTTTTTTTTTTTTTTTTTTTTTTTCTGTATTCTTTTCCCACTTTGATCTGTTTACACCAGGCCTCTTAATATTTCCTGCAGCATTGGTTTGGTTGTAATGAACCTTGAGTTGTTTTTTGTCTGGGAAGCTTTTTATTTCTCCTTCGATTTTAAATGATAGCCTTGCTGGATAAAGTAGTCTTGGTTGTAGGTTCTTGTTCTGCATTACTTTGAATATTTCTTGCCATTCCCTTCTGGCCTCAAGTGTTTCTGTTGAGAAGTCAGATGTCATCCTTATGGGGGCTCCTTTGTAGGTGATAACTTTTTTTTCTCTAGGAGCTTTTAATATTTTCTCTTTATCGCTTAGCTTTGGTATTTTAATTATGATGTGTCTTGGTGTAGATTTCTTTGGGTTTCTCTTTAATGGAGTCCTCTGTGCTTCTTGGATTTGTGAGAATTTCTCTTGCATTAATTTAGGGAAGTTTTCAGCTATGATATGATTGAACAAAGTCTCTATCCCTTGTTCTTTTTCTTCTTCTTCAGGAACCCCTATGATGCGGATGTTATTTCTCTTCATGTTGTCACAGAGCTCTCTAAGAGTTTCCTCTGACTTTTTGAGTCTTTTTTCTCTTTTCTTCTCTGCTTTCATGACTTCATTCCAGTTTTCCTCTAACTTGCTGATTCGATCCTCTGCTCTATCTATCCTGTTTTTAATTCCTTTCATTGTGGTCTTTATTTCTGATATTGTATTTGTCGTCTCCAACTGATTCTTTTTTATACTTGCTATTTCTTTATTTAGGTTTTCAAACTGCCCCTCCATTGTTGTTCTAAGATCCCTAAGCATCCTTACAATCATTATTTTGAACTCCGCATCTGAAAGTTTGATTATTTCCATATCACTCAGTTCATCTCTCGAAGGTGACTCTTGTGGTTTCATTTGGATTGCACTCCTTTGTCTTCTCATCCTCTTTTTTTGTTGTTGTTTTATTTGTAGAGTTGGTTGAGTCTAGGCTTGGTGTTGTCTGCCTCCAGTTTTCAGTTGTGTTATTTCTAGGTCTTCTTGGGTTGGTATCAGCTGTTATCTGTAATCCATTTTCGGATTTGGGCAGCTTTGAAGTCTTGATTTGTCTGTTTTCTTAACAGGTGATAGTCTTGTTTACTGATCTCAGCAGGGGGCTTCCTTGAAACTGTATCTAGGAATGCGGTGGGTGTAACCTGAGACTCTGAAGGCCTCTTTAGCCAGCTAGACTCACTGGGGGCAGGGTGTTTTCTCAGCTTCAGTAGGGGGAGGTGTATCTCAGATCTCCATGGAGACCTGAGTTACTGCCCCTCCTCCCCACTTTCTGTTTTCAGCTGTGTCTTGTTGCGCTGATTGGAGCTGGAGAGATGTCCGGAGGTCTCTGATCCGGAAGCACTTCAGCTCTGTTTTGTGAAAGGTTCAGTCCCTCCCCTAGCTATGGCCGCCTCCAGCACGGATGAGTCAGCCCTTTTAGCTCCTCTCCTTATCCTCTCACAGTCTGTCCCTCTCCCTGTCCTCTCCACCTGGGAGATAAGCTGGTCCTTTCAATGCACCTTGCTCCCTGGTCGCCAGGCAAGTGGCTGTGAGCAGTAGTTTCTGCTCCCCTCCCTCCGAGATCCTCTCTGGGCTCTCAGCCCCACCCCCCCTCTGTTCCGGCAAGCAGAGGAGGTTCAGGGGCTCCGTACCAGGACTCCTGTGATTTCCTCTTTGCTCCTTGGTTTTTGAGAGCCATTCTTGCAGTTCAGAGTTGGTTTTTCATGCTGATTTTTCCTAAATTGATTTGTATTCCAGTTTGTGGTGAGAGCTGGGCATCTGTGCATCCACCTACTCTGCTGCCATCTTTTTTCCCTATATTTTTGTTTTTTGAAATTGATTTTTAGAGAGAGCAAAAGGGAGAGAGACAATCAGAGAAAAACTTCAACCTGTTCCTGTATGTGCCCTGACCAGGAATCAAACCCACAACCCTTGTGTACCAGGATGACAGTCTAACCAACTGAGCTATCCAGCCAGGGAACATAACAATGTATGTATCTTTTATATGCCACATGCAGTGAATGCCCTCCCTGTCACAAATGACTGTACAGTCCACAGACATTCAAAATGAAGCTCTGATATTTGTTCATATAAATGATTTTTTTTAGTCACTAATTATATTCTAGTTCAACATTTACTTCTTTATTCAATTACACATTCACTCCCTCCTTCTCACCTTCCTGAATTTCAATACCATTTCGTGAGTACCTACTATGTACAAGTCTCCAGTCGAGCCAGAAAGAGTCTTGTGAAGTTCATAGTCTAATAGGTGTTAATATTAAGGATGGAATGAATTCTGTGGTCAATGCTGTTGATATGATTAATCACCAAAATTAAACTTTTGGCATGAGCTTGACTTTTAGAAAAAAAATAAAGACTATTTTTTAAATTAAGTCAGACGGCCAGCTCACCCCTGGAGTCCTGCCCTCTCCTTTGGGCCGTCTTCTTTCTGTTAGTAGTAGTTCTCAGTTACTCGCCAATTATGAGAACAATTAGCTTGGGGTAGGTATAGCCACTGCAAACAATTCTAAATAGACTTTGTTTTGCATATTTTTTTCTTTGGCTGTTGACAAAGTCTTCCATGCAAGTGTGTAGAGGCTTCTGATGCAGGCTTCACAATTTCGTGTTTATTTCTTTGAAGGAGGTGATAGTTGTTCTCCCCGTTCATTTTATGACAACAAATAATGACTTATACCCTGTCTCTTTAAAATTTCCCAAAGCTTTCAGACTGATTCCCAAATCTCATTGTTGGTCCCTAAAGTCAAAAACAGTATAT
This sequence comes from Saccopteryx leptura, assembly GCF_036850995.1. Taxonomy (NCBI): domain Eukaryota; kingdom Metazoa; phylum Chordata; class Mammalia; order Chiroptera; family Emballonuridae; genus Saccopteryx; species Saccopteryx leptura. The sequence goes on along the minus strand of NC_089505.1, from coordinate 20,584,932 downwards.
ACTATTTAGAAGCTTTTCAAAAAAAAAAAAAAAGTGTGAGGGTGGAGACCTAGGGAAGTGGGGAGTCTTTTGATCTTGGGTATTTGGCTAAGGAAATAGAGAAGGAAATTTAAACGATGATATTCTCTGGTTCTCTCCTAATTAGTGTCCATGACAAGACTTATTGAATCTTTCGTTGTTGTTGTTTGAAAAGAGCTGTATCCTACTACACTGACACCTGTGCCACTGGATTTTTTGGATTATTTGAATTATCTCTGAGCCCCCTACAAACTACATTGGGCTTTATCCCTTCTACAGTGTAACTGGCAAATGAGGAGGAGTTTCCATGGCATCTTTTATCACTCTCCTATCTGACTAGATCCACACAAGAAACACTAACTCTTTCCTAGATCATTTTTAGGGTGAAAAGTCCACAAACTTCCTACTTAAGATAAAAGATTATTTCCTCTGTCTTAAAAAAAAATAATTTGCCTCAAAATACTCTCATTATTTTAATACACGGTGCTGACCACTTCATCAAAATGGTGTTTTTAGCATCAGATAATTGCTTCTTTCACATTCGGAACATAAACAGGAAACTCTGGAGTAGCAAAACATCCTTGACATTATTTATCATTGTGATAGTTTAATGTTGTGACTCTCTGGCCCCATGTGCCCAGCTTGCAATCATATCATGGGTCAGGTTAGAATTTGTCTTTCTGATATACTGGCTCAGTTGACCCATTTAAGCAACCTCTCCATTTTAACCTTATTGGTTAGGCACAGAACTTTTATTGCATACTCAGTTACACTTAAAACCCCTCTGCTGTTGTTTCTTCACTTTCTCCGATAATAATTTTTCTTGACCTCCTATATAATATTTTGTAGCCCTGCTCCAACTGTTAACTGTAAGGAAAAGGGGTGTCTACTGAAAAGCCCTGGAATTCTTTTTTAAAGTCCAAGTCAGAACTAGAATATAGGAAGACCTGTTCTCTATGTCTCTCTAGTAAAATACCTCCTGCACAGGAGAACTGAATTCAAATGAAGAACCTACCAGGCGTCCCCAAACTACGGCCCAGCCCACGGGCCGCATGCGGCCCCCTGAGGCCATTTATCCAGCCCCCCACCGCACTTCTGGAAGGGGCACCTCTTTCATTGGTGGTCAGTGAGAGGAGCACTGTATGTGGTGGCCCTCCAAAGGTCTGAGGGACAGTGAACTGGCCCCTTGTGTAAAAAGTTTGGGGACCCCTAACAGAGGTGCCTCACTTTTGATCTAGATGGAGCTTTGGGAAACAGAGAGCTAGATTGTTCCATCTTTAACAACACTATGGAGGTTGAGTCAACTGGGCAGCGGCTCCCTCCTCTAATAAGATGACTGGTATCCAACAGGCTGCTGAATACATTTCTCTTTTGCAGGTGGACACGCTAACATTTAGGAATTGCTTTGAAGGACATTGGGGAAACAACTCTTTTTTTTCTTCTCAGAGCTGTAAGCTCTCACATACATTTCAAGTTTCACATTGAAGTCACAATATCTAACCCCCTGTAGAATATCTGTCAGGAGTTGGCAACAAAATATATTATGATGGCAGACATAGCTGCATCCCCCTTGGCAATTCTCTACTGTGGTCTGTGAATGTGTCAATCAAGGTTGCAGGGCACCGTGTTTTTGCGAAGCAGTGAGTGGCATGTGTTGGAGATCCCTTTGGATCTGGTTCATCTTCTGTTTTGTGTTTGATAATGTGACAGGTGCCTCAAAACATTTTAAAATAGAGGCTTGTTGAGCCAGAGGAAAGGTTTATTTGAGGGATATGGTTCTAACGTGCGTTTTAGGTACACTCAGGTGTAATAGGTATGACATATTCCTGGGGAAAATATGTAACACAACTTCTTCTTGTGTGATGGAAATCGAATGAAGAGTTTGGGAGGCAGTGAAGCCTGAGATAAAACTTGGTAAAAAGAGAGGGAGATGTAATAGCGTGTGAATATCTAAATATATCTGCTAATGACAAGTTTAGCTTCTCAGTTAAAAAAAAGTAAGTAGTTTTCTTTGTCTTTTTCTTCCTATTCTTTCTCCAAGTATCAGAGAGAAAAGATCTAACAGTATATATTTCTAAAAGATTTTCATCTGAAAGCCTATTTTGAAAAACGTTAAACCTACAAAAAATTTGCAAGAATAGTACAATCCACACCCAGATGTCATCTGCTCAGATTCTCCAATTGTTAACATTTTTCTACATTTGCTTTTTTTTTCTCTCTCTCTCTCTCATTCTTTGATAATGTATTTTAATGTCAGTTGCAGATAATACAAACCTCCAGTCCTCTATATTTCAACAAGTATCCTTGAATAACAAAGACTTTTCTCTTACAGAACTATAATACAATGATCAACTTGGTAAATTTAACAAAGGTTTTATATTATTATCTAATTTATAGTGCATATTAACATTTCCATGTTAATCTCAAAAATGGCCTTTATTTATTTTTTAAATCCAAGATCCGCCCTGGCCGGTTGGCTCAGTGGTAGAGCGTCAGCCTAGCGTGCGGAGGACCCGGGTTCGATTCCCGGCCAGGGCACACAGGAGAAGCGCCCATATGCTTCTCCACCCCTCCGCCGCGCTTTCCTCTCTGTCTCTCTCTTCCCCTCCTGCAGCCAAGGCTCCATTGGAGCAAACATGGCCCGGGCGCTGGGGATGGCTCTGTGGCCTCTGCCTCAGGCGCTAGAGTGGCTCTGGTCGCAACATGGCGACGCCCAGGATGGGCAGAGCATCGCCCCCTGGTGGGCAGAGCGTGGCCCCATGGTGGGTGTGCCGGGTGGATCCCGGTTGGGCGCATGCGGGAGTCTGTCTGACTGTCTCTCCCTGTTTCCAGCTTCAGAAAAATGAAAAAAAATAAAAAATAAAAAAATAAATCCAAGATCCAATTAAGGATCATTCGTGTTCAATATACCATTGAAGGCATTAGAAGAATCCCATAGCCTTTGGAAACAATTCTAGCTAGTGGTCCGTTTTTCATCAGGAAATACCAGCTTTCCCAAATAGGAAAGCTCCCTTGGTTTGCTTGCTCCCCACGTGGACAGTGTCCCTTGCTGTGTGGTTTGCTCTGACTAGGTCTTTCTGATAGCTCTCCATCTCAACGCAATTGATTTTGGCATTTATAAAAATGACATATTTTAAGTTTTATTCTCATATGACTCTTTTTTTTTCTGCTGAGATCAGGAAGATAATACATAAATCTAAGCCAGTGCCTGGCAAATCTGTTCTGTATCAGATTGGATAGTAAATATTTTAGGTTTTGTGGGCTTAACAAGTGTTCATGTTGCAAGTACTCAACTCTGCCACCAGGGCCTGAAAATAGCCAAGATGAGAAGGAAATGAATGAGCATGGATGTTGTCCAATAAAGCTTTGTTTACAGACATAGCATTAGCCAGGACTTGGTCTATGAACAATAATTTGCTGACCCTTCACCTAGACTAGTATGACAATAAGCAGTAATAGTTAAGAAATAACCCTTATCAACTTAATTTTCACTAGCTGCAGCATTCTGGAGACAGTCCTTTTATGGATTAAAAGAACAAGCAAACAAGCAAAAACAACTCTTCTAGCCTGACCAGGTGGTGGGGCAGTGGATAGAGCATGGGACTGGGATGTAGAGGACCAGGTTCGAGAACCTGAGTTCACCAGCTTGAGCGTGGGCTCATCTGGTTTGAGCAAAGTTCACCAGCTTGGACCCAAGGTCGCTGGCTTGAGCAACGGGTTACTCGGTCTGCTGAAGGCCCGCAGTCAAGGCACATATGAGAAAGCAATCAATGAACAACTAAGGTGTTGAAACGAAAAACTGATGATTGATGCTTCTCATCTCTCTCCGTTCCTGTCTGTCTGTCTCTATCTATCCCTCTCTCTGACTCTCTCTGTCTCTGTAAAAAAAACAAACAAACAAAAAAAAACACACAAAAAAAAACCCCCCAAAACAACAACTCTTCTGGACCTTAAAGGATATATATATATCTCCTGAACTCAAGAGATCAACAAACGCCAGTTAAAGAAATTGTTAAATCTTAGTTTCTGAAAATATTTTTTAATGTAGATTATCACTGCCAAAGAGAAATTTAGTCTTTATAATGACAGTCTTCAAAGATTTTCAAGTAAATAAATGAACAAGCAAAATGATAAAAATTCTATTGGAAACCTCTGACATGCATTTTACAACTATCTTGACCTGCTGGTATGAACTTCAGAGGCGGTGGCTGGTTATTGGGAAGGAAGTTTTACCGAGGTGGTGCTGGGGTTTAGTGAAACTCTAATGATCCCAAAATATTGCCTCCTCCTCTGATGCACTGGGGAGTGGTCTGGCTGGCCCCTGGGCCGCTCTCTGTCCACCTGCTCGGATACACACTGGCATGAACTTTGCCAAGACTGGCCTTCCAGGTGATCAGGCCGGAGCCTCTGGTGCTTTCAGATCTGAAGGACAGTTCAGTTTGCTGCCTTCATCCTTCTGTCCTGAAATCTGAGTGTGGTTTTGTGTGCACTACTAAATACCAAAGCAACACGAAGCCGTTTTAAAATGTAATTATGAAAATCTGAAATATAACATTGATATAGGGGAAAATGCACAAATTATAAGTATAGTACCTCTGTGAATTTTTATGATGTAAATCCACGTAACCACTCTTTGGCCCATAGATAAAGCATCCCTCATCATTCCTCTCAGTAGTTCCCTGTCCACCAAAGACTGCTACAACTTTGACACTTACTCTGTAAATGAGTTTTGGCTGCTTTAGTTGCTTTCCCATTTGTTTTTCAAACATTTATTTTTTAAATATTTTAGTTTTTATATCTCTCAGTGGGACAGCTGGTCTGAATCACGTATTCTATCATAGCAGAAGCACAAGTTACCTGAGCAGATCACTGTGCAGCTGGGGAAACCTGAGAGCTGAACTTCTCATGATGGTCGCATGGTACCAACTGCTCAGTGGCCAAGCCAGCAGTAGAATCTGTAATGCTTGATTCCTTGTGAAACACAAAGAGCAGGGGGACCTGGCTTCAGGGTCACAGACATGCGCATGCGGTAGCGGGACCGCTCACTCCTCTCCTCAACCTCAGATCTAGGGGCAACCATTTCCTAATCCTGTAGGATCGTTCAACTGCACCAACGATGTGAATCCTCATTTTGATTACAATAAATAAACTTATAAATAAATAAACCCTCCCAGATTGCCAACCTCTGCTGACCGTTGATATTTTATGAAGCAGTGTACCTGCGTTTACTGTCCGCCTGGAATTGTGAGAAGACTGAGAATGCAAAGATGAAAAGCAGAAGACTTTCCTCAAGCAGTTCACAGTCGAGGATGGGGGAAAAGAGGACAAATAAACAATAAAACATTACTTTCATGAGGTACAGGCACAGTGCTGAGAAGTGCCCGGGAATCAGGAAAAGCTTCACTGAGGAGTGTCGAAATAAGTTTCTAGTCCCAAGATGGAGCCGCTCCTGCTCATGGTGCTATGTCAGCAAACTGAAATTTAGATTAATTTCATGTCCCCGTAAATGTTCCGCTTGACAAGAAACACAGTACGGTTAGTCAGCCAGTCCCCAAACACCACGCCAACTCTTGGCTCTATACTTAGTGCCTTGTTCCTCATTTATTTTTTTTATTTTTCTCTTTCCTTTTCTTATTCCTTATCCATAAAAATGTCCTGCCTTCCTCCCCATTTTGCATTTCCTGGACAGAGATTGGGAATGAGATTGCCTGCTTTATAAAGTATTAAAGAAAATCCATTTGTATCCCCCAAATCATCTTCTCTAATCATTTGAACATGTTCTAACATATAGACTCATATATACATATATATACTCACATATACACACATATTCAGATATATATATATATATATATGTTAGCCTGCAGAACTACACCCCCACCCACACACAGATAAACAGACTAACACACATTTTTAGTAAATTATACATCCAACTTTGTGCCCTTCCATGTTCTCTTGTTCCAAATGATTTCCTTTTATGTGACCCAGGCTGTCAATCCACTCTGACCTCTTGCTGTTCCCCTGCCAGCTCTGCGTTCGCCCTTTAGATCTATTGCTCGATGTTAACTACCTATTCCAGCTCCCTCATCAGACATCAGTCACAGTCTAGCTCCAGGTAACGGCCCCCTCAGATCTACAGAATCACCAGCAACCTCCCAGTGGTATCGATGTGGCTCTGGATTAGCCCTGCAAATCTGGGAAGTATGTTAAACACATTGTCCTTTCGGTGAATCTCAATCCTGAAATTTTTGTGACCATCTAAAATCCTTCCCATACCCCCCCATCTTTCCTCTGAACCCTATAATGTATTTTGCATTCCAAGGGAAAACAATGGCTAGCAAATGAATTCTGGGTTCTCTTACCCTTTCTGTACAAAGGAATGCTCAGGCATAGAGGCTCCTGCCTTCCTCTGTTCTGCTGCTCCCACCTCCTCTCTCCTCCTCTCTCCTCGTCTCTCCTCCTCTCTACCTCAGACAGAGCCCAAGGGGCTTTCCTTCCCTGCCACACGATGACAAGAGTAAAATGCCCGGTCAAGTGAACACTAAGAAAACCCTAAGTGTGATGTTTTTGTAGGTTGCATCATTGGGTCTCCATTTCTTTCTGCCATGATACATATACATCTTAGAAATATACTGGAAACTAGAACAAACATATTAAAAGTATATGTAAACATTTTTTTAGTATTTATTAATTTTATACCAGGAAACCACTAAGGACTAAGAATTAAAATATGAATTAAGAAAATCACCTACAATAAAAAATATCAGATAAATACACAGATAATTAAAATAACTGTAGTAAGAATTATGAAATAATGAAGAACAGAAAAAATTAATTTGTGTTTCTTGAAGAAAGAATAACAAGAATTCTTTAGTATGTGAACTGTGCTTTGAAGGTATGATAGAAATTGTATGAAATTTCATACATGTAACATTTATAAAGTAAGGTCCAACTGTTATTTCCTTAAACTCCAAAAATTTATGTCATCTTTTAAAAATAGCAATAGCACAGAGGCTGAATTACTTCTGAGAGTGGATTGAAAAGGAGACTGTAAGGGTGGAAGTAAATCCAAGCAACCAGCCAAGGCACCAGGACTCACATTTGTTATATTAAAGAGGCTCATCTACTGTCCTTCCTGGCAAGACGGGAAATATTGACCAGAGAGATCTATTGTAGAGGACACTGGCCAAGGAGTTAGGGAGCATTCTATTCTCAGCTCTACAACAAATGTGCTTCCTGACCTTGAGTAAATATCTGAACTTCCTTTTGTTTTCAGAATCTCTCTGTTCCAACAACATTTTAGATCATTTTCTTCTTTTTTGGGTGCCAGTGCCAGAGCCTTTCTTCAATGTACTCTCATTTCCTAATGTAAATGAAAAACACACAAATATATTCGCTTGGAGTAGTGTACCAAGTTTGGTAGGTTCTAAGTCCAAGGCTGTGACATGAAAATAGTTCCACTAATCAGGATGAGTAGTGCGATCAGGATTGATTCCAGAACTCCATGATGAAACCTGTAGAAATATCCACATTTTTAAATGATGAATTTTAATAGATACAGTCTTCCAAGTGAACAAAAAATTAGTCAAAAGGGAGAAGGAGTGGGTAGGTACTCAATACAGCAACAAAGACTTGCACTTGTGAAAATCAAATGGAGCGCTATGTAAAGGCCAGTTCTAGCTGACAGAGTCTGATGGAGCAGGGAAAATGTGAAGTTCTGATGCAGCCTCAGTGATCGCCTTATCTGACCACACAGGTGTCCTCAAGCCAAAATGACCCATCCAAATGGTCTCCTGTTGTGACAAAGTGTCCTCAACAAATAAATATCCTCGGAGTACTGCGTAATCAGTGTTGGCACAGTGGATAGAGCATCAACCCAGGACGCTGAGGTCACTGTTTGGAAAGACTGAGGTTGCAGGCTTCAGTGTGGGCTTGTCGGCTTGAGCGAGGGCTCCCAGCTTGAACATGGGGTGTCTGGCTTGAGCACAGGATCAATATGATCCCAAGGTTGCTGGCTTGAGCAAGGGATCACTGGCTAGGCCTGAGTCCCCCCCCACCCCCCACACTCCTACCCCACATCAGGGCACATACCAGAAGCAAACAATGCACAATTGAAGAAAATATGAGGTGTTGCTCCTCACTCTTCTCTCTCTCTCTCTCTCTCTCTCTCTCTCTCTTTCCTCTCTCTCTATAAAATCAATAATTATTTTAAAATGTCTTTAAAGTGCAAAGGTAATTTATGACAGGCTATATTGGTTTGGTACAAATATATTGCTCACAAGAATAGGGGATATTTTATTGCTTCGTATTCATTTTGAAATATCTCCTAATTTTTGTGAACAGTATAGTTTTTGACAAATAATCTTTTGGTAGAGTTTTCACATTCATATATATATATATATATATATATATATATGAAAGTGAAGGTCATGTATATACGACTGTACTTTCATATATATGATCATTCATTTGCCCTCTGCGTGTGGCCAATCCATCTTCATTCCTGGGCTTATCTACAGTTAGAGTAATATGTTACCAATCTGAACAGTAGCCTAGTTTCTTGTGAGTCTAGAGAAATGCTCAGGCTGCAAAAATTAAATTGCCATGCCTGCATTCAGAAAACTACCCCAGTACCATGGCAAAGAGACCCTTGCGGCCCTCAGCTTGATGCACAGAGCAGCTTTCTCCACCCTGACCTAGCCCCTAATGAGTAAGACAGGAAATAATCTAGATTCTTTCTTCAGTCATAACTATATTTAGGACAGACATTCATATTTTCACCTCTGCACAGCTCTATGTCAAGGTCTATGTAGTATCTATTCTCTCTGTCTGCCTATCTACTTATCATCTTTGCAGAAACACTTGCATTAAAATTGATGGCAAAACTTAGCTGCAGACTCAAGACTACATGTTATCTTAGAGCATGCCTTCTTTCTTTAGAAGGAGCCCAGAGTCACCCACAGTCATCTGATTACAGAGAGAATGTTCACTTGGTAGTGTTGGGAAGCTGGGATAGGAGTGAAATCACCCAAAAGCAAATGCCTCAGTCTTACGTTATATAAGGAGCTCTAAGAGTGGGCACAGTGGCTCAGGAGGACTGAGTGAGAGGTGTCTCTTTTTCTCCCACTGGCAACCTTCGAGGGTGAGGCAGGGACCAGGAGCACATCAAAGGTGCCTGAGATTTACCATAGTTGTGGGAGGTGTGATTGTAAAAGTTATTTCATGTGAAGTCAGAACACAGACTGAATGATGACAGTACAAGAGGTCAGGAGCCCGAGCACGGAGGAATGGGAAGCCAGCAGGCCTCGGGAGGCATGGGCGCAGTGGCAGACGCAGGGAGGTCCCCAGCACTGTGGTCTCTCTGTCCTCCGGTGAGCACTCTCAAAGGACAAGCCCTCTGGATTGGCTCACTTGAGGTCATACTCCTTTTAAGCTGCTCTGATTTGCTCTGACGAATTGGAGAGATAGACCTGAAAGCAGGCAAGGATAGTTTCCTTAAATATTGATATATAAGCTTGATTACTCTATTTTTAAAAACAATGCAATGATTACTGTGTGGATAAAGGGATTATTTGTGTTGCCAAGGTGCTAAGGGTGTTTTAGAGTTGGCAGTAGAGTGAGAGAGCAGAGCACTAGCAAGGCACCCTACCGTGAAAAAATACCGCTGACCCCCACAGTCAGCAGGTGAGCAGATAAGGCAGAGGGTTAAATAGCTAGCCCCAGGTCTCACTTCCTGGAGGACTCAAATTCTGTTCTGCTTGCTTCTAAATCTCCAGCTTTGAACCACTAGCCTCAACAATTGTGTAATGAATGTAGCACAAAGAAAATATATTCCCAAGGTCACTGTTATGAAAATTCAGGGTTCCTCCAAGACAGGGAGAGCCTCACAATCTTATCTTCAGCACCCTTCCTTTTTCCTATTTTCATGGGGTAAGGACAGAACAAAGGGATCAAATCTTTCAGAAATTGCCCAATGGAAGTGCTATCTTTTTCTCTTGCAGCATACAGTCCATGCATGATAACATTATATTGAGTGAAATGAGTAAATCAGAAAAAACTAAGAACTATATGATTCCATACATAGGTGGGACATAAAAATGAGACTTAGAGACATGAACAAGAGTGTGGTGGTTACGGGGGGGGGGGGGGGGTAGGGCACAAAGAAAACCAGATGGAAGGTGACAGAAGACAATTTGACTTTGGGTGATGGGTATGCAACATAATCAAATGTCAAAATAACCTGGAGATGTTTCCTTTGAACATATGTGCCCTGATTGATCAATATCACCCCATTAAAATTAATAATAATAATAATAAAAAGAAATTGCCCAATGGAAGTGCTATCTTTCTCTTGCAATATACCATCCATACAGTTACGAGGTTCATTAATTAAATACAATAGCTTATATCTATGTGGTTGTTTGCAACTTAGCAAATGTTTTCAGACATTACCGCTTCTCTCATTTGATTACATTTCACTCCTATGGAACTGATCAGCTCATCTCTGACTACATGATTCTAAATATTAAGTCAAAGTTTGGGAAGGGAGGAAATGTAACAAATGGTCATTCTACCGTGACTGCATGCATTACATCCCCAAGACACACCATTCAAATTCTTGATTGATTTTTCCATTTATCAGGATGTTTGTTAGATGCCTCAATCTAACCTTTTCCCAAAAGGGGGGGGGGTATCTTGACAATATATTCAGTCCTCTTCATCTGGCAGGTTTCCAGCTATTTCATATATATTTTATTTACTAGAGTCAGAAGTAAAGGTAGGCTGTTTTGTTCACTTCATTTTTTAATTTATTCCCATCTGCCTTTTCAAAAATTCATTTACGCACCTTTCCAAATTCATGCTACTATAACTACATACACATATACACACAGCATCAATAAATATAAAGTTTAGATTTGTTACATGCCATATAATTTGACAAATACTTATACACAAATCATGAGCTCTGAATTATTAAAGCAAAGGTCTCTAATTGATATCCTCTTTGATTATTCAGAATAAATTTTATTTTATCATTACGCCATTATTCATATAATGATTATATTTGATTATCAGAATTACAAAGTTAGTAGCTGGAAATTATATAAAAGACTAATAGTCTCTCCTTCAATTTCAACAAGATTACTCTTAATCTCTCTGTTGCAGCTAAATAGAGCTTCCCCAAAATTAGTTGTTTCTTTCGTATCTTAGAAGGCTGTTTATGAAAGTCAAGGTTCTTTATTTAAATTGCCATGCATTAAAACAAACTTCAAATTAAGTATTAGAAGAACATACATGTTTAATAAACTGCTATGCTTCCTTTGTTATTATACTTACTCTGTGGTTAACATAGAGGTTGACACTGTAAAGCCAGTAGTCACGGCCAGGGCCACCATCACAGCCGCCTCCTGGCCCATGCAGGTCCGCATTGGATTCGGACAGTCGGTAAAGAAACAATGGAGCCAAAAACCGGTGGGCCATAGTCTTTAATTCTAGCTTGCACCTGGCGGGCAAGTAAAAACATACACTGGGCTCCAAAACCCACTCACATTCAGTGCTCACAAAGCCACTGACTTATCCGAGTATCCTAGAATCAAAGGTTTCTAGCTCACCAGCCTTATTCTCCTCAGTTCCCCATCTCCTTCCTTATCCCAGATACAAACTCTGCACAAACTGGCAGTTCACTCAGCACTCCGCCATCTTGGCTGCTTCTCCTGGCCACATGGCCTCTTTCTGCTCTCTGCTCTGCTCCCTCTGCTCTCTCATGCTATTCATCCCAGGAACCAAGAGAGCAAGCTCCCGTTCTGCCCCTATTTTATACTGTAGCTATCCAAACCCTTAATCCAATATACAAAATAGGGAACTCTTTAATACAAAGTCACTTCTCTGAGGCATGATTGGATTGTACCACCCCACATCAAAATGGGTGGGAAAGGCTTAATCCCGAAACCAAGCCCCAGGCTACAAGGATTCTCAACACACATTAATATCACCTGGGCAATGGCCTCCACATGGGCAGCAGCGCCATCTTTAACAAAGTGAGCATAATACATTTTATCTGCCCAACAGACACTCACTGTGTACCTCCTTTTTTTCTACTAATTTCCAGGAGAATAAAAGTTAAGGGTTGCCTTTATTTACAATTGCTAGCCTTGATACTGACCTTGGTCTAGGTTCTTTGATTAAGTATTTTTCACCTATTTTTTTGTGTATATTCTTCATTTTATACAAGCACATGGTTAAATTTTTTTTTTTTTTTTCATTTCAGTCTCAATTAATACTATTTTGTCATTCGGTTCCCGTTTCTCACATGGGGCACCACTTGTCACAGAGACAATGACTACTTGGAGACCACATGGAGTGCACCAAAGGACAGAGGGAAGATCACCTCCCAATCCCCTATACAAGTTTCATGAGACCCCCTGACCTCCAGTCCCTGTGGGTATTTATTGATACACACAAATAGAAGCAGGGTCAAGAATGAGGAAGTCAAGAAGCAGAGAGGAGAACGAGGAAGTCAGGAAGGGGAACATCTTTAGAGCAGACAAAAGGGTAAGTGAGTAGCTCAAATGTCCTCACTTATTGATTAGTGAGAATTGCTATTCTATTGTGCTGTGTTCAGCACAGTATTGCATTCAGTACTTTTGTCACTAGAGCCACTGTGGCTTTTGCCTCAGGGCACTGAACTCTGTCCCTGTTCTGTGTTCCTATTCAGGGCCTCTATAGTATCTTAATTAATTCTTGATACATACAAAGGTCCTGCATTTCTGCAGCAGTTTTAAAGTCCTTGATGAATCTTCTTTGCATTTCAGATTAGAGGATCTATCCACCCTGGGTGTTGTTCCCACGGGTGTGGTCATAGCCACCATGATGAGCACCACTAGAGTCATCAGGAGTTGATCACACTACACAGTTCTCTGTGGCTATCCTCACAGAGCTCTTCTTAAAGACAGAGCACCTGTCTGAACACAAGAGTGACATCTGATGCTCTTACAAAAAGATACTAGTTCAGGAAATGTTCACCTCAGAAAAATGGCTTAAATTCTCATTATTCAATTACTTCTATTTACCCTGAAGTCCACCTGTGTGCCCACATCACATCACATCACATCACATCACATCACATCACATCACATCACATCACATCACATTTGGAGCTGCAGGGTTCTTCTGGGTTGTAGGTAAGCTCTGAGTTCGATCATTCATTGTATCTGCCCTGCAGCCCCAAAGCTAGTTAGTGTCTTCTCCTCTGAGGTGCAGTGAAGTCATGCATTCCATCCCCAGAGATCTTCACCCTCATTGTTTGGAGGTTGATGTGAGGTCTTGTTTGTATCCCAATCTCCCCCATCAGGCACTACAATGCCATTGATATGATTACATAAGCCTTTTAGAAGGCAGTAGCAGCACAAAGCCTAGTCCAATTTAAGCAGAAGGCATCATGCAAACCCTGAATTCAGTATCCCTAAGACTGAATATTGGGGAGGAAAGACCTGTTCCGATCAATTCAGCCAAGAGGGATAGAGAGCTTTGATTCAGGCTGCAAGGCTCTATCCTAGAAGTCTATTTACTAGTTTATATTATATGAAGGAATGCATACTTGAAAAAATAAGTCTGGTCATTTATTTTAGCAAACAAGTAAAAGGGTTTCCTGGAAGTATGGAAATCCTGGTTTGGGAAACAAAAGGCCAAATTTATATTCTCATTTTTCCCCTTTCCTGATTAACTACGTTGTTATAGTTAGTCGACCTATATCACCGAGTTACTACAATATTGAAGATCAAGACTTTTGATTGTCTATAAGTAAATTACATTTTGAATGGAAAAATAAGAAAATATACAATAGAAAAAAATTGTATACTGTATAGAGATCTTAGAAATCACCCACAGAGCAAATAATTGGTCTATAGAGATTCCTTGAAAAATGTCAAAGATTTTTTTTAAATTGAGTTAAGAACAGTGTTGACAAAGATAACGAAGTAAACATTGTTACTCTGCCAACATCTGAAATACTCAGAAGTCTGACTTGACATTGTGTCATTGCCAAGGGAAGAACATTTCTAATTTTGAAGAATTTTACTGCTTTCCTGAGTTCACTAATTATTTCACTAGTCAATTATAAACACTAACTATTAGAATAAAATTATAAACTCAATATAAGAGATTGTAAGATAAGAAAAGAAAAAAATTAAAGGATTTTGAAATTTACATGATTACTTGTAAAGGGTGCATTTGCTACTATCAGTAGAACATAAAATATATATTTTTTGCTTATTGCAGAAGCTTAGTTTAAATATATATGTTTAAATATATTATATATATGCCACTATATATATATATATACATATATATATATATATATATATATAAATTTTTCACATGCTAGTGTGAATGTTGTGGTCAGCTCAGTTGTTGGGGTCCTTACTATGATTTCAAGTTACCCTGCAGCAATAACCATCAGAAAGCTTTGAAAGAAATAAATGTTTATTGCTCACAAAACCTGAAAATTACCTAGCACACTGGAGGCCACAACACCAAGTGTGGATCAACTACCAATTTAGCTTCTCTGTTCTGCAACTTCTTATTCATTGTTTCAAAGGTGGAACTAGTAGGAAACAGAGCTTGCCATGCCAAAACATGCCTTTGGGATAAGTTGGTTATTTTTAAGAAACAAAAGACTCAGAAGAAACTTTGACCTTCCCCTTGAATGCCTAAAAGAATTTAGATAGATGGGTAGTCCAAGAAAGTGCTATCATCATAGATAACTAACATTATAAACTAAGGGTGATTAGAAATAAACCTACCAAGGCCCATTGGATCAAATTCTTCTCTATGTCCCATGGTTAAAGATGGCCCAGCAAACCTTTATTTTCCAAATATTTGCTTTTTTATCTCCATGTGAATTGCTTTCCTGCCCCTTCAAGTTCCAAACCATATCCCCTTCTCCTTGGCTCAAGATAGCAAATAAACTTCAACTGCCCAATCTGTTCTCAGGTCTCATATTTTTATGGGACCCCTATATATACGTAATAATTTGGCCATCTTCTCCTGTTATTCTGTCCCATATTAATTTTATTATCAGTCCAGCTAGAAGCATTTAGAAGGGTACAAGAGAAATTTATTTTTTCTGCCCCCCCCCCCCAGCAGCAAGATAACATATGAAAACTACCCAGGAAAGCTCAATACAGGATAGAAACTCAAGAGAAAATAAGTTAAGGTCCTTCCTTAGTGTTTCCACCTTTGATTCAGTAGTTATTACTCTGTAATATATTTGTTTTACTTATACTTCTTACAATAGATTTTCAGTTCTTCTAGAGCAGAGTTTTTGCATTTTAAATACCCAATACACAGTCTGGCTCATAGTAAGCTTTCAATAAACATTTATGGAATGAAGAGAATAGTTCATCAATACTATTTTAATTAATATTTCTTCACAAATTTTACTAATAGAATTTTTACAATAAATAGAATTTAATTTTACAATAAATGAAGTCACTTCTACCTCTTACCAGATTTTTCAGAATCTAAGAGTTGGAACACGTGGCTGCTTAACCCTTTGAATAGTGAGTATTTTGTTAACCCTTTGAGTGAGGAAGGACCTACATGAACGTTCATACTAGTCAAAGGGTTAAATGAAACCAATAAGTTCCACTCATATATAAAAGGTGAAATGAGACATTCATTCTAGGCCGAAAATGATTCACAGAAACAAAGTAAAGAAGCAGTCATTTGTCAATGCTCAGCCAGAAAGAAAGCTCATTTATTGTGGTTTTAGTAAGTTCAAAGTCCTGGGACCAAGGACTCCCTGTACTGCTGTAGATCACTGCCCAGGAAGAGCATGTCCAGTGAGCTCCTCTTAGTGACACCAGGAAGTGAAGATGGGGAGGTCACTAGTTCCTAGTTGAACTAGTCAAGAGAACTTAAAGAGAAACTCAAGTTAGAGTCCTTGGTAACCTGAAGTGACCTGAAGAGACCTCTCGCTTGGCAAGGAAGCAGAGCCTCAGCCTTCTCACCTTGGTCCATGGTTTTCAACAAGTAGAATGCCTGTCTGGGAAATCAAGATTGGACCTAATACATTTAATTTTGTAACTCTGGAGCCAATTTTTAACTGACAGCAGTGCCCACTGCCAAATAGACTAACAAACAGATTGTTTTGGATTTCCTTCCCTACTTATGCCACATAACACATTAAAATGTAATTAAACAAAACTTATTTTAGGATGAATTTAAATACTATACAAAGAGTGCCCCTGCTATTTCAAGCACCCACCTGGTACCATACAAAGTTATTACAATATTATTGACTATATTTTCTATACCATATACTTTACATCCCCGTGACTATTTTGTAACTACCAAGGGACCACTTTAAAGTATATGATTGTCTAACCACTATTCTGTATACCTGAAACTAATACAGAACAACAATGAATGTAAAATTTAATTGAAAAGTAAATTTTTAAATTAAAAAAATTGTTATACAAAGGGGTTATTTCAGTGATAAATGGTAGATGGTGAATTGTAACGATGCTTTTCAAATTAGCTTCCCTGCCTACCATCAATTGTGTTCAATGACAACTCCTGATAAACCAATTTAATAACCACTTCCTGACTGTGTGAGAATCATTCTCCATAATGAAGATAATGTTTTCTTTCCTTTCCCTTATTTTATTTATTGCAAACACAATACTGTCACAAAAAGAAAAAAAAATCTTTTGTGGTAAGTCTATATTTCAGTTTTCAAAAGGTTGTGTTACTGAACATTTGGTGGGTGACCTAAAAAACCAACACAGAGAAGGGATTAATGATTTCAATGAAAAAGGAATAAATATGAGAAAAGTCTCAGAGGATGGCTGTGAAGACATATCTTCTCTTTCTCACTTTGTAATGTAAGTTGCATTAAACTCTTTGTTTCCTGACAGGCAAAATGGGTTATCAAACATAAATCTGAATTTTTAAAATATTCACATAGGGAAGAAATAAGATGACATTTGTGAATATTCATGCCAGAAAGGACTGTGTATTCTTCCAACAAACATTTATTAAGCATCTGCTGTGTGCTAAGCATTTTAGTTCCCACAAATACATAACCTTGCAAGAAATATGCGAACAAATATTGGCAACGAACTACAGTGTTGGCAATAAAAGAGGTATACAAGATGCAATAGAATCGGAGAGAAATTAACACTTATGTTTGCCCAAAGTAATTAGAAAATATGTCACTAGACTTTTTTAAACTTGGTACTTTTTTTTCTTTTTAATGACATCTTAACAAACAGTTTAGACTGACCTGAACACATATTTGTTCTGTTACTGTCAAAAACACCTTCCTATATCTACCCTCCTCTGTTCTGTGGCTGAGGCATTGGATAAAATTCTTTCCCTGCCCTTTTTGTCCTATTGGGCTTGCCTGTCCTCACCATCAGAGTGACTGAGTACCTACCTTTCTGATTAGTTTGACCCTGAAGTGAAGGCCCAACGAAGTCGCCTAACCTGCTTCTAGTGAAGACCGTGGTCCAGAGACGGACAATTAGTTTCTGCATTCCATCTGTGGCCGAGACCAGACCCCAGCCATTTGAAACCAAACCATTTTATTCATTCTTTAAGAGATTTGTATTGAGTGTCACCGGTGTGAGGCTCTATTCTAGGAGCTGAGAATGAAGTTGTAAAACTAACATAGAGCTTTCACCTTCATAGGAAATTGAGGTGGAGAGAGGTGAATTCATTTGTTGAGGGTCAATGACAGAATCAGACTGGCTCCTCCACCCTCAGGTCTCCCCACTCCCAGAAATCATAGAGATATTTTTTTTTGCTGTTACAGATTTGTTCCATGTTCACCTTTATGCTCATGATTCTGAAACTGTGTGTGTGTGAGAGAGAGAGAGAAGCAAGCCTACGTGGTACATGCCCAGCTTACCAGAGCCTGCTAATGTCTTCAGTTCATTAGCCCACTGCTCACCTCATAGACGATGTAGTCCGTGTCCTCAATATTACTCACTATTTAGGTACATTTTAGATGAGAATGCTTTAAACACACTAAGTCCTCAAAAATATTTCTAGAGAAATAGAAATAAACACAGAAATGTGAAATATTCGGTGACCAATTTACTAGGTCTGTATTCATTGTTTTGAAACATACAGTAACATACACAGTTCACAAACAGAGAGGAATCCAGACGGAGAATGGTAGGAGAAAGTCAACCCACTAATTTGAATATATTCTATTTCCAAAGTTCTCCCTTCTAGTTTCTTCACCTAGAGTCAATTATGGAATTGGTTTGGCATTAATAGATATTGTCCCCGAACCCATTTTCAAATTCAGCTAGGATGTCCGAAAGGTCACCTGTGGTCATTTTACTAGGCGAATGCTCTCTGACCCCGGATGCCTGGGCCAGTCCACAGCAGGCGATGCCACAAGTTCTGCTGTTTAGCAACCAGTGTGAATTATTCTTGCCCATTGGGGCTGACTGGGAAAGAGGCCGAAGTGGTCAGGACACACACATATATATATTCAGACCAAGTTTGCATGCATTTTCTTTCTCAACGAACATCTCAAAGCTTCTTTGTTATTCATAATTAGCCTTTATTATAACCTGAGAGATTTCACGGCAGTGAAAGAATTAATTCCATTTGCTAAAATGAGCATGATTTTTTGAATTTCTAATATACTCTCTGGCATTTTTCTCCCCTCGCCATGGTTCCAGGGCTAAATTATTCTTGTGGTGTTTTTCCATTTCTCCTGGGCTTGCTTTACCGGTAAGGAGGCGAGCGTTAGCTCTGACAGCCACCGTGTATATTCAAGCCACGATGAAAATTATATCTAATTTATTCTCTGAAAGGGAGGAAACTATATTGGAGAAGAAGCTAGAAATCAAAAGGTAATAAGGTTTGAGGAGAAATTCTGCGGCGGCTGTCAGAATGCTGATAAAAGACAGTCTCTCTTCATTTTAATCAGAGTGTCAAACTTCAGGGAGAAGGGAAAAGACAAGGATCCCGGTTCTGTCCTTTGCTTCTGCAGTGACTGCGAGGAAACTCCGAGAGACAGGTCGAGATTCCAGAGCTGAGGGTGACATCCCTGTGTCACTTGTAAATCTCACGCTTACGTCTGAAGAATTGGTGTCCTTAAGATCTGAGCCATGGCACCAACCATCATCCACAGCTTCCCAGGGAGCAGCAGATTGGCCCAATACCCAACAGCCTCCTAGGAAGAGGAAAAAGGGATGCTCTTGAAATAATCCCCTGTGGTGGCCTCCCAGGAAGAGGAAAAAGGGATGCTCTTGAAATAATCCCCCGTGATGGATAGGGTGCTCTGCACACTGGCCCTGTGGATAAATCAGCGTTGCCCTGACGAATCTTTATGAATCCGAAGAATGCCTATTCATACAGCAGTCAGTAGTAGCTTTTCACTTTATATTATTTCACTTTATATGTTGTTATTTAGATGTGCATTTTTATTTAAATATTTTGTATTTTATTTATGTATAGTTCTTATTTAATAAACATTTCTTAATAGATTTCATATTAAAACATAAGAAATACTTTAGAGAGGGAGAGTTATTTTATAGCGGGCTCTCCGGAGGCCCAGCTACAGACAAGGACTTGACTGCAGACAGTTTCTGTGCAGGGACACCGTAGGAAGATCCGACCCAGCACAGGGAAAGAAGCCGGCATGGGAAGGAAGGCCCTGCAGATGTGTAGGCAGCAGGATGGTGCTGGTGTCTACGGCTCAGTCCCTCGGGACGCCTCTCATCCACGTTGTAAAACATGGCTAAGAGTTCTCCCATCAAAAACATATTTATCCACCAACACTTAATCCGTCAGTGGTTGAGAGTTGCTGCCAGGGACACCAGAGAACTTTGGGCTCAAGTTTCAATACAGACCGAGCCACGCTTGGAGCCAGAGCAGGCTCTGGAGCAGCGAGTTGGATGTGTGGGCAGCAGGAAACTGTAGGAGGACCTGGAAGCACTGAGCTCAGGGGAGAGATGAACAGGGCGTCCATAGTACCAGCTCCCGTGCTCTCTGTTCAACTCCTGTGCACGGAGAATCGTTTTTAAGACCCTAGCTGAACAGCCCCCAAAAATAAAGATGAGCATTTGGTTATAGAATTCTGAGGGCTGGCAAATTCCTCCTCTTGTCCTCTGTCTTCCTCAGTGATTTCTCAAAGAGCTTTCTAAAAGGAAAGAAAAAAATATTTGAGAATTGCATGGAAGTAAGAGAGATGCAAAAGCATTCTCTCCTTATATTCTACAGACATCTTCTAGAGTTTTGCTGCTTTCTTAAACAATTCTGACCCTAACTCACAGCAGTCATCGTTTACTGTTTCCTATCCTGTTGGTTTTGAGAGTGTTCTGACACTTGCCAACTCATTTGACCTTGAGGACGCAGGCAGGCCATTCTCATCTACATTTTCACCAGAAGAAGCTAATAGCATGTAACTGTTAAATGAATTATTGATCAATAGAGTCAGGAATAGAACCTAGGTCTCAATAAATATTTATTGAACATTTATATTCCAGAAACTGTGCTCAGTTTGGGGGATATGGAGATTGATAAGACACAGCCCTCATCCCAGAGGAAGTCACAGGCTACTGAGAGAAACAGAGGTAGAAAGGATGCACTCATGAGACAGTGTGGTATTCACTAAAACAGATTTTAAGAAAATACTGTAAAAATGCAGAAGAGTTAACAGCTAAATCTCTGTGGAGGAGCTGGTTGAATGTTATTGGTCACAATGTGTAGGTTGTAGTGTGGGTGCAAACAGCTGCAAACTCTTAGGATCTTAATACCGTAAGGATTTATTTCTCACATATAAAACTTCTGTGATCTGCCCACACACCTGGGCCACTGTTCTCTGTGAGGTGCCACAGAGGGCCAGGGCTACAGGAAGATTCATAAGCTTACAGCACCATAATCATGAACACCAATCTCCTCAGTTGGTTTAACAATTTGACGCCAGAACCCAGTAGTCTCAATGATCCTGGTTATTGTCTCGGACCCCCTGTGGACCTGATAAGACATAATTATAGATTATGTTTGGTGGGTGAGAGAGAGAAACTGAGAC
Organism: Saccopteryx leptura; assembly: GCF_036850995.1. Taxonomy (NCBI): domain Eukaryota; kingdom Metazoa; phylum Chordata; class Mammalia; order Chiroptera; family Emballonuridae; genus Saccopteryx; species Saccopteryx leptura. The sequence goes on along the minus strand of NC_089505.1, from coordinate 20,563,856 downwards.
CAGGGGAAAAGACAAAACCCAGAGTTTTCAGGTTGATCAACTGAGTTCAAGGTAGTGTCATTTGCTAATTGAGAAAGATAAAGATTGGTAGGAAAAATAATGGCTGCAGTTTTCATGAGGTTACCCTTGATTTTCTTAAAAGATGGACAAATGAAGATGGCAATAGGTACTTGGAGCTACAAGACTGCAAGTGAGTTGAAAGAGAAAATTTTAGGAATCTTCAGCATATAGATGATATTTAAAGTCATGAGAAAAGCAGTGTTTTTAGAACCATGAGTCATAATCCATTAGTGTTATTATATTCATTGAGTGGGCTAGGACCAACATTTTAAAAAATATGAAATAGAATAAGATATAGTGTAGTAGAATAGAAAATGTCAGAAAGAATCATAAAGACACATAAACAGTTATTTTGTTGAACTCTTAATTTCAATATACAAGATGGCACAAAAGCAGGTGTATAGCTGTTTATATAGAATATAATACAGTAATTAATAAATAATAATACAAGAATAAACTCTGTGTTTCACATACTCACAACTGTAAATCTACCTTTTTCCTACCTTGTATCTATTATATAAACTACATCTTATATACACACATACACAATACATATAAATATTTATCTGCTGTACATGTCAATAAAGAGGAGATTAGAAGTGGGCCAAGAACAAAGCTCTGAGTGACAACAACACTTGTAAATGAGGAACTGGAAAGTAATTCTGACATGGAGCAGCTGGGGCTGGTATAAGGACAGTTGGAAAGAGAAGGGTCATAGAATTTAAGAGAGAATGTTTCAAATAGTAGAGAATTGGCAACTGGGAGGTGAGAGAGAGGAGAGCGACCTCCAGGTCTGTTGAATTTGCTTCCTGGAGATTATTGGTGACTTTGGCACAAGTCCTTTAAGTGGATAGTAAAAAGAAGCCAGATGGATGTGGGTTGATGAGTAAATGGAGGTGAGAAAATGGAGACAGGGTGTTTATAGAATTCCTCAGGATGTGTGACTCCACAGGGGCTAAAATGGAAGGGGACAGGATGGTGCCAGGTGCTTTTTGAAAGTAAAATAATAACTTAAATAAAAATATTTTTAGAGACAAGAGAATGTAGGCTGTATTTACATCACTGCTCCATTAATTCTAGCTCTGGCATTGGTTCCTGGCTTGGAGCAAAGACAGCAGCGTGGTTGGACTGCAGTGGCTACACAATGTTGAGAAGGATTATGTGGCTGTATTTAGCAGCACAGTGCTATCTTTGTCTAAATCAAGATGTTGGGTGATATGAAAATATACAATATATATTTTAAAGTGGGATGAGAGTATTTAGTGGTTCGATTTTGCTCAGCAAAATCTTTTTGCCTTAAAAAAACCCAGAACAATCAACAAAAATATGCTGAATAACTATGTATCCGGGAATGTACTAGGAAGTACATTCACAGAAACAAACAGCAGATGATATTGTACTATCCAGGAACTTATAATAAAGAAAGGAAGGCAAGGCACATACACAAAACTAAATAATTGTACATAATTTCATGCCTAAATGTTAGAGAGAATAAATGCTACAGAATAGGATGATCAAAATGTGCTGTCGGAGTTGAGGAAAGATTCATACAACAGTGTTTCTAGAACCATGAGTCTCAACCCATGAAGGCATTGAATTAGTTTGAGAGGGCTACCATGACGAAGAACTATAGGTTGGGTGGCTTAAATAACAGAAATTTATTTCCTACAGTCCTGGAGGCTAGACGTTGAAGATCAAGGTGTTAGCAGGGTTGCTTTCTTCTGAAGCCTCTCTCTCTCTGGCACACAGGTGGTCATCTTTCTTTGGTGTCTTTACAAGGTTTTCCCTCTACATATATATATATCTCCTAAATTCTTCTTCTAATAAGAACACCAGTAACATTAGACTAGGGATACTTTAATGACTTCATTTAACTTTAATTACCTTATTTAAAATCCTACCTCTAAATACAATTATATTCTAAGGTGTTTGGAGTTAAGACTTCAAAATATAAGTTTTAAGGGAAGACACAATTTCATCCATGACAGACATCATCATGAAATAAATTTTGTAATTTAAGACCTGTGTTAAAAAGAAATAGAATAGAATAAAGCATGATAGAATAGAAAATGTTGTGTATCCTATAGAATCATAATTTTTTATAGGTTATAGTAAAAACAATCAAAGAGAACCCTGGAATATAATAATATTTGAATAAGTGGAAGGACAGAGGGAAGATTATATAGGAACAGAATAAGCAGGAAATAAGAGGATACCAGACACAACATTTTCTTGAGAAACTAATAAAACTCACCTGATTGGAAGAAGCTCTTAAGCCAAGACCTACTTAGAAATTAAGTTTGGGTCATAGTATACTCTTGAGGGCCAAGCTAAGAATATGGATTTCCATCCTATTTATAAAGGAAGATTTTAAGCTGTAATTAATTTGATAATTTTTAAAGATACTCTGGTAGTTTAATTGGAGAGGGGAGAGTCTAGGAACAGGAAGATGGCTTGGAGATTGTTAGGTTTCCCTGGCATAGGTAGAGGAGGGTTAAAACAAACTAATGACAGTGGAAATAGGAAAAGAAAGATGACTAACAGATGTATGTAAAAAAATAGCAGTAAGACTTGTTGACTAAATAAATATAGGAAACAGAGAAAGACAACTGACGAAGGTGGGAGGGGTTCTGGTTTCAAAGAGGTATATACAAGCATACTGTCTAATATGGTAAGCACTAGCCACATGAATATTTAAATTAAAATTAATTAGAATTAAATTTTAAAAATCAGTTTCTCAATAAAACTGGCCATATTTCAAGTGCTCAGCAGTCACGATGTGGTTATTTATTACAGCATTGAATAGTGTGGGTATAGATCAGCACCATCACGGAGAATCCTATTAGAACTAAAGAGTGTTTACTTGTGCAGAATTTTGTTTGGAGATGCTAGCTGAGCATCCATGCTTTTCATACTCAGATGCATTTTCAGCCATAACTTTAATAAAATTATTTTATTATCACTAGAAAATCCCATCAGTTCTGAAGTCATTCACTCATTAGCCTACTAAATTTCTGCCATTAGTTTCTGTTGCTTGGGCTTACATCCCATAGAGATCCAATTAAATCCCAAATAATCTGAAAGAGACATGAGGAGACTATCATTAAGGAGCTTTTAAAATTACTTCTTTAATGTGTAAAAGGTAAAGAAAAACGATGGTGGTGTTTTTAGAGTTAGGACCAACCTTTAAGCAACTGTCAGATGCAGGAAGGGTTAATTAGCTCCTCCGTAGAAATAAAATGGAACACCCCCCCCCAAACAGCAGCATCTTGGAAGAAAAACAAGTGCTCTCAAGGCCCAACTTTCTCGTCTGGAGTTGGTTTAAAATAGAAGGAACTGTTTGTGTACATTCACAATTTTCATCCTGTGAGGTAATTATTATTTTTCTCATTTTTTATCACCAGAGGAAAAACAATATGGAGAAGTTCCCTAACTCACTCAAGGTCAGGTAGCTAGTGAGAGAACCAGGATATGTACTCAGGTCTTTTGTCTGGTGCCAGTGTTCTGTCTGACACGCTTCAGCCCCCTTGCCTGGGAACACAAGCATCTCAGGTTACTCGCTGGTTGAGTAATGCGCTGGGTCAATTCAATACATTTTTATTAAGGAACTAATATGACCTGAGGGTATTCTCTTTTTACCTGGATTGAAAGTAGGTAAATGGGCATAGTTCAAACATTTCCCTCTATTTTACCAATTCAGTCTTGTCTAATATCTATTGTGGAACAGCCTATGATTGAGTTTCTGTATCACCTACTGAGATATGTTTTATCAGTTGAAATCTCTCTGCCTTTATTTGTTGATCAAACATCCTCAAACTAACACATCCCCAAATATAAAAAAGGCATCTGAGGCACCTGGATTCTCTCATCTTCTATTAAAACATTATCATAATGTACAGCGGCCCGGGGGGGGGGGGGTGAGTGGCTGAGAGCGAGGAAAGCAGACCTGGACGCCAATTTGTGGGAGTTTTTTTTTTTCCAGGTTTTTAGGCAACAAGATTTAGCATTCTTAATGAGTTAGACTGCTGCCAGAAGAATATTTGGTTTTATTTTATAAGGGTATATACTTTAGCTAATGTGTAGGTGATGTCATCCCATACGAGAGTTCTCTAATTATTAATACATATGTTCTCCCCATTTGCAGCACTAATGATATGGTAGGAAAAATCCTGCCAAAATTTCATTGAGACCATGAGTAATTTGCTTTTCCAGATGTATTATTCATGACAAAATGTTGGAAATTAATTTTCTTGTAGGTTTAAGCAATAAGAAGCCTGGGTTTTATTCCTGGGAAGTTGCATAAAGGATATTATATAACTAGAATGTGTTGGGGAAAATGCTGCTTGCCTTTGACAGAAATTAGATGAAGCAAAGAAGAAGAAAAAAAATTTAATTCTTTGCACAGTCCCATATCTCTAGTATCGATGCCCAAGGGATATTCAAAGCCAAAATCTTCCAAGAATTGGAAGAAAGATACTGAATTCAGTATGTGGTAAGACTTAGAATTAAGGAGCACAGTGGGTATTCATTGAAAACTTCATAGTATAGAATAAGGTGAAATGGTATTTTCTCAGTGCAGAATATTATATTCTCATCAAGCTGGTTTTAAATCATCAACTTTCCTCCTCTGGCAGATTTTGCAGTCCCTGGATCTGCTTATTGGAGATAAAAAATCCATTAAGGGGATTTCTATGCCAATGATATGGCTTTTCTTGTCAAGTCAAATACAACTAGGTTCATCTTCTCATTCTTGAAACCGGGTACAAGTGTCTGTGAAGCTTCCTGTTTCTTGGTTCCAGATAGAGAAAAAATGAGCTATTATTTGATAAATTAGCACAATTCCTCCTAGGGACCACCAATCTCAGGAGATGCTCTTGATTTCTATTGACCAGAAGTTTGAGTTCATCTGACTTGAACTCCTTTGTTTCCTTTGACATCCACTTGAAACTGGCCAGTTTTAATATTGACAATTCTTCCTTTTATCCTTCCTCGAATGAGGCATTGATCTCTCCTTTCATAGGCTCACCATCCACCCAGTTTGTGCACACATGAGTGTACGGCATGGCTTCCTCCTGGCTGGGTCTCTTTCTCTCTCTTACAAATATCTCTCTGCTCTCCTCATCAGCCCCCTTTCTCCTGACATGTTAATATTTTGTTTGCCTGCAACTTTTTCATTAACTCTCTTTTCTTGCCCTTGTAAAGTGATCTAGTTTGCTTAATCTTTCTATCTCACTTATTATAATTGGCTTTCATATTAATTTCCAGCTTTAAACATTCACTTCACACATCCCTCTATATTTCTTTTTTAAAGTTGTTCTAATGAAAAATATCATAGATACACAAACTAGAAACAAGAACATAAGGAATTGCCATGTTACTCTTAGATTTGGAATTACCTGCTATTTAGCAGTACTTGTTTCATTTTTGCACTTAGATTTCTGATTCCTTTAACTTCTGTATTTTTCATTGAGTCAATATATCAAGAAAATTTCTACTCTTGGCGACTCTGGCCAGTTGGTGCAGTGGTAGGGCATTGGCACAGCATGTGGATTTCCTGGCTTGATTCCTGGTCAGGACACACAGGAGAGGCACCCATCTGCTTCTCTACCCCTTCCTCTCTCACTTCTTATTCTCTCTCTCTCTCTCTCTATCTCTCTCTCTCCTTGTCTCCCCCTCCTGCAGCCATGACTCGATTGGAGCAAGTTGGCCCTGAGTGCTGAGGATGGCTCCATGGCCTCTTCTCAGGTGCTAAAATAGCTCAGTTGCTGAGCAGCAGAGCAGCACCCCAGATGGTTAGAGCATTGCCCACTAGTGGGCTTGCCAAGTGGATCCCAGTTGGGCATATGCAAGAATCTGTCTCTCTGCCTCCCCTCCTCTCACTGAATTAATCATCATCATCATCATCATCATCATCATCATCATCTACTCTTCTCCGTCTTTCTAGACTCTTTTTCTTCTCCTGACTTAACTAATTTTTCTCAATGGCTCTCCATGGTCTTCTTGCCGTTTGATCTTACCTGCCCTTCTTATCTTTGGATAGATTTCTTTTAATTCTTTTGTAATTTTCTCACCTGGTAAGGGAGAATGCTATAGAATGCTAAAGAATATTGTTAAGATCATAGGAAAAAAGTAAAAAAAAAAATTTCACATTCATTTGTGATTAAATATTGGGTCTATTTTGGTTTAAAAGTATAATGAATCAAATATAGTATGTATTGGTCAATAATATTTGACCAGAAGAAAAGTGAGTTGATATTTCTTAAGTACAATAAATCAAACTAATTACAGATAGACCCCACATTTTCTGAACAGATTTTAGAGAAAAAAAATCTATAAGAAATAACTGTATTATGACGGCTTAGGTAAGATGAGCAACTCCTGGTCATGCTTGTTTCTGATGAACAACTAACTCAGGAACGGGACCACTTCACATCATATATCTTGTTTGTTCTGAGAAAAATCCCTGAAAAAAACTGTCCCACAGTTATTAAATCATGGTTCAGTAGGAGTCATCAACATCAAACCTGTTCACAGTTACGTTCAATGTGTAGGACATCAAAAGAGCAAACTATCTTGAACCAAGAGTATGAGAATCGGGGTTTAGTAATTGGTGTTGTTTTTATATTTTTTGTTGTTGTTTGTTTGGCTTATGACACTTAATAAATAGGCTTATTTTCTTTTTAATCCGTTTGATGTTTTTAAGTTCAGTGTGGGAAGCCTGTGGTCAATGCACATGGGCTATTGCTTAATTGCCTAAAAATATCCAGATGTCTAATGTCATTTGGCAACTGAGTTTTAAGGCAAAATAAAGCTTGTAGATAGTAAATATTAGAATTTTGTTAATTGTGCATGTAGATAATAAAACCGATGGTCAACAAGCCCAGAACTTTACTTTTATGATTATTCAAGATAGTTTACACTGTTACAAGGTTAATGCTGCATACAAAAAAATGTGAGCAGATTTACAATTAGTCTATCAAGAGACTGTTAATATTTTTTGTGTTAAAAGAGTAATAACTTTCTTGTTTTAAGTTTATCATCTTTACATTTGAAAGAAAGCTCTTAACTGTTTGCAATTGAGCAAAGTGAGGTTAGCTTTAAAGATTAAAAAGAAAGAATAGCTCTGACAAGAAATTGCAAAATTCTTTACCAGTGATATTTACAAATAGAGTTAGAAAAAAATTTTTTTTTTCTGAAGCTAGCTGGAAACGGGGAGAGACAGCCAGACAGACTCCTGCAGACTCCCGCATGCGCCCGACCGGGATCCACCCAGCACGCCCACCAGGGGCGACGCTCTGCCGCGCGACCAGAGCCACTCTAGCGTCTGGGGCAGAGGCCAAGGAGCCATCCCCAGCGCCTGGGCCATCTTTGCTCCAATGGAGCCTTGGCTGCGGGAGGGGAAGAGAGAGACAGAGAGGAAGGAGGGGGTGGGGGGTGGAGAAGCAAATGGGCGCTTTTCCTATGTGCCCTGGCCAGGAATCGAACCTGGGTCCCCCGCACGCCAGGCCGACGCTCTACCGCTGAGCCAACCGGCCAGGGCAAGACTTAGAAAATTTTTGAGCTGAAAGTTTGCAGTTCAAACTGACCATTGATTAAAAAATACAATAAAACTTAAAAATTATTTATTTTTGTGAGTTCACAAAATAATAATCAAAAATAAATGCCCAGAGGTATTATGGACATAATGCAAACCAAAATAAATAGCACACTATTGATAGCTTTCTACTCAATATTGTCTGATTTTCAGTTTCTGTCTATTACTTACTCCAGATCATTGTGTGCCAGTCATTGCTGTAGTAATCTGTATGTGATTTGTCATTGACAAACAAGTGATGTGCCTAGAATCCATTTCAGTCCTGGTCTCACACCATGATTGATGAAGAATCAGGGACACAGTTTCCTCCAGTTGTCTAAGCTAGATAGGGAGCTTTTAAACACATTTTAAGTAAGTTGGCTATATTTCACTTTGTGTGCTCTAGTTTCTCAAGTATTATTTTATCCACCTTATCCAACATAAATAAAACTGGAGTAAGGATATTCATAAACTATGTTATTTTAAATAGTGCTTGTGAAACTTTCCCATGAAACAAAAGCAAAGTCTAAAAATAAAGCTAAAGCTTTTTCATTCCAAGGGATTCTGTTTTCATTCTTCTAATTGAAATGAATAAAATTCTGGATAAAATGTAATTTGAAAATCTTTCTAAACATACTGATATAAATTAAGGCTATGCAGAGGCCAAACCAAAGTTAAACAGGTATGCTTAAGGCAAGCAAATGTTGATCCCAGCTTTTACTATGAAATTATTTGCCCTGAGAACTTGAGGTTTCCTTCTGAATGCTGGCCCAACAAAGAGGATGATACGAGGCCTTACAACTATATATGATATATGTATAAAGTTATATGTGATATATGTAATTTATAAATATCTCTATCTGCACATATCTTATATAAAATTTCAAAGATAAGTAAAAGAAATAAAATGGAAGAGAAAAAATCTAAGAGATAGTGAATGAAAATATATCAGAACTGTTGAAATGTATGGAACCCAATGAATTATAAGCAGGAAAAAAATCTACACATAGACACATTATCATTATGTAGCTGAATATAAAAAAAAAAGATATCTTTAAGAAGCAAAGAAAACAACAGATCACCAACAGAGGGACAAAAATTGTACTGATTTCTATCAATAACTTATCAAAATCAGCAATGAAAGCCAGAAGACAGAAGAATATCTTCAATATGCTTTATAAAAAAAAAAAAAAACTCACTGAGAATTTACTAGATATCTCCAGGAAAACTATCTTTCATTAATGAGGATAAAAGAAAAAATTTTTGGAGCCAAAAAAAAAGACTGATGAATTTATCACCAAAAGATACTCACTAAAGAAAATTCCAAAGGATGCCTTCAAAAAGAAGGTGAATGTTTCTAGGTTGAGCATTTAACATAAGTGGGTAAAAAGGTGAATTGATATATTGGTGAATGGGTGGGAGTGTCTAAACAAACATGAAATGTATAAATAGTAATGATAATAACGATTAATTTGTGGGCATAATAAAGACTAGAACTAAAATACTGAAGAAAATGCATGTAAGTTGAAATGGGGCTGATGACAGTTAGATATTCAAATTTGTTTAAATAATTTCAGAGATAGGTATGGATATTGATAAAATTTAAACTTTGTTATCTATGCATGTTAAAAGAACCAGAGTCTAAATGTAATGTGGGGCCTCAATTGGATCCTAGAATAATAATATTAAAAGAGTTTTAGTAAAATCTAAATAAAACATGGAGTTTATTTAATAGTAATAAACCAATGTTGGTTTCTAGTTTGATAAATATACTGTGGTAAGGTAAAATGTTAACAATAGGAGAAATTGGGTAAGGGTTATATACAAACTTTCTGTAACATCTTTGCAAATCTGACAATATTCCTAAATAAAAACTTTATTTTAAAAATGGGTAAACTTCTAAGACTATACCAAACAACAGAACAGATTCAGACAAATTGAAGAAGGAAAATGAATTAAAAGAGAGGAAAAAATCTCAGTTTATTCAGAAGGCATGAAAGAAACATGAACATGTACACACAAATATATACATGTCTACACATACACACATAGAAAAGTAAGAATCTAGGAATGGATTCTCTCCTAAAGCCTTCAAAAGAAGCACAGATCTTATAGACACAGCAACACGAGGCTCGTTTCAAACTTCTGACCTCAAGAACACTAAGATGCTAAATTTTTGTTGTGATAAGCAATGTGATGTGGTTAATTTGTTATAATAAAAACAGGAAACGGAAACAAACAGATATAGTATTTAGTAGCAATTTTTATTCTACCTTGCTCATCTCTTTTCCTGACAGAAAAAGGCAGAACAAGAATTAAAAGCTACTTAAGGCTCAAAAGAGGAAATAACTGAATAAGAACAATAAATCTAGATCAAAATATTGTGATATTGGATTTTCTACTTCCACCATTTTTATTATTTTAATTTTTTGTAAAGATTGGCATTTTTCTGAAAAATTTACATTTATAAGAATTATAGGAAGAGCAAAGAAAACAACTGACCATTTGCATACGTCTGTGTCATAACCCAAATGTTCTGTTACAGACTTACACGCAGATGTGTTTAACCACTCATGGGAAGCTGGTGGACCGCTTGAGGCCCTCGGTGCTCAGACAGATGCCAACATTTTTGTTGTTCACTGGGCCAGCCCCCTTTCCCTTTACATCTTGCAATATTAGCTGCATATCTTTAGAAAACCCCCTATCTCTTATATGATTTGAGTGACAATAGCCCCACGCCAGCTCTTGAAGTGGGCCCTGGTTGGTTTCAGTCAACCCAAATATCCCCATATTCTGCCATATGCCATGGGAAGGTCCACTCAGGCCGGTTTCTGGAAGGACAGGAAAGGCTGGCACTTGACTCCTTCTTTGCCATGAGGACAAAGGGTTTGGAACTTGGAAAGACTTCGTAACTAAACTTCAGACAGGGTCTTCTGAGGCTGACGAGGCCCCATCCGTGGGCGTGTCCTCCCAATCCCAGCTTTAGCAAGAGAATACTACTAAATCAGTTTGTCAAAAATCCGACACTTGATCACCCTCAATATCTAACCAAATTTCTCATTCCCATCATCCCCCAGATAATCATCCCCCTGATCACTCTGGCCTGCCTTCAACACGAATCCTGTCAAGTAGGTTGAGTGAATCCGCCTAATCTCTGATGTTTCCTCTTATTGATTTTCTACCTGCTGGCTCCCTCACCCTGCTCCTTGTCTGAGTAAATCCCCGCCTTTCCTGCTTGTGTTTGGATTTCAATCCAATCTCTCTTCCCTCTCACAAAGTCTCTTTGGTGTAGGGACTCCATCAATCCTACTATTTTAGCAAGTGTCAGAATATTTAACAATCGCTGTAACCACAGGTGCTACTGAGAGGGAATCAACACAAGAAACCCGAAGAAAACTGATGCAGACATTCTGAGGGCATGGGGAACCTCTGGACAAACTGTCCAGGAAACTTTCTTCAAAGCAGACAGAGCCTTTGAATGAATTTAAGTAAGAAACGGAATAGTGAACAATGGTCGCCTTTGAAACCTGGGCTTATTGCGCACTCTAACTGCTCTCCAAGTTTTAAGGACAATTAGAAAACAATCTGGCTTACCTTTATCCAAGTGAAAAACATCTCAAAACAGATCTTAACCAATATTTATCTGTGACAGTCCCAATCAGCAACTGAAGAAAATACTGACCATTTAATATAGTGTTCAGTAGCAGTTTCTCTTCTACCTTGTTCATCTCTTTTCCTGACAGAGAAAGGCAGAACAGGACTAAAAGCTACCTAAGGCTCAAAAGAGAAAATAACTTAAAGAAAACTAGATGGAAATATGGAGATATTGGATTTTCTACTCCCACCATTTTGAAAAACCAGGTAGCTACAGGAACCAAGGCAGCACTTGAGCGATGTTCCTGCTGGCAGGAAGAACCAGGCCCTTTGCTCCAGAGAAGCAGGGAGGCTGGACCCCAAAGCGCTGGCCCTGACACATAGCTGCCCTACTCTGCTCGTCAGGGCAAAATCCACACATTCATCGTCATCCGTCCTGTGCGCAAAGAGCATTGTCATGGGCCCTTTCTCTGGTCAAAGAAAAAGTCTAATACCTCAGTGGCCTTCACTAAAGTGTTGAAATGATACCTCTTACTGGTGTCAATTTTATTTATTCTTTTTATTTCAATTTATTGGGGTGACATTGTGTAAAGCCAGAAGCCAGGGCCAGGGCCACTATCAAAGCAGCCCGGCGGCTCATGCAGGTTCGCATTGGATTCGGACAGTCGGTAAAGAAACAACAGAGCCACAAACTGGTGGGCCATAGTCTTTAATCCTAGCTTGCACCCGGCGGGCAAGTAAAAACATACACTGGGCTCCAAAACCCACTCACATTCAGTGCTCACAAAGCCACTGACTTATCCGAGTTTCCTAGAATCAAAGGTTTCTAGCTCACCAGCCTTATTCTCCTCAGTTCCCCATCTCCTTCCTTATACCAGATACAAACTCTGTACAAACTGGCATCTCACTCAGCACTCCACCATCTTGGCTGCTTCTCCTAGCCTCCTCCACGTGGCCTCCTCCCGCTGCTGGCTTTATTCTCTCTGCTCTCTCATGCTAACCTCAGGAACCAAGAGGCCCAGCTCCCGTTCTGCCCCCATTTTATAGTATAGCTTCATAACCTTTAATCCAATATACAAAATAGGGAAGTCTCTACTACAAGGTCACTTCTCTGAGGCATGATTGGATTGTACCGCCCCACATCAAAAAGGGTGGGAAAGGCTTAATCCCAAAACCAAGCCCCAGGCTACAAGGATTCTGCCTGCCTTTAGCCCACCCAACACACATTAATATCACCTGGGCGACGGCCTCCTCGTGTTATCTTTAACAAAGTGAGCATAATACATTTTATCTGCCCAACAATCCACCCCTATGCTCACTTTACTACCCCCAATTTACATCACTGGCATCCCTGTGCAAGGAAATTAGAACATTACACAAATTACAACAGCAAAAATCAGTTTCAACAATTACAAAGGTACATTTCACCAGTCTCTCAGCACTTAGCCCAAAGCGCAAAATGTCCTTGGCCTTCTTTCTAGCCACGGGAAAAGCTTCCCGGGGTAGGGGAGTGCTTCCAGCAAAGCCACCCCCCACCCCCATCAGGGTATTTCACATTGTCCAAAATCCATAATCCGTAAGTCCATCCAACAAAGGAGCCAATGCCCACTCCGGTCGTAGTTCAGGAAATCAGTCCACGCACATGGGGCGTCAGCCACCCCCCCCATCCCTGCCGTACTCACAGGTCTTACACTGTCCCAAAGAGGGGCACATGGCAATGGCAGTCAGCATTTCCATCTCTGCTCCGGACAGCATGTCCAGCCCTATGTCCCCAAATCGCAGACCTACCAGGGCCATACTAGGTGCTGCTTCCAGCTGGGCTTTCACCTTCTGGAGACTGCGGATTGCAACTCCAGCCTGATTCTCCTCATCCTCCAAAGAGGGACTGAAAACTCCAGCTCCCATTGCCGGTCTCGAGCCCTGGGCTGCCATAGCCTTCTGCTCCACAGACCTTGCAGCTCCGGACCCGGCCTCAGCCTCAGCCCCGGCCTCCTGCCGCTGCTGGCTCTCCACAACATCCAGGGCAATCTGCAACTCACGAACCTATGATTCCTCCTCCAGCAGCTGCTCCATTTCCAGGTGAATCTCGCAAACCTGGTCGGCCTCCTCCTCCAGCGCTTCCTCCAGCTCCAGGGTCAGCATTGGTTTCTCCTGCGTTTGCTCCAACTCCTTCCACTGCTCGGTTTGCAGGTCCCAGGCAGCCTCTTCCACAGAGCTCTTGGTTCCTGGGATGACTAGCATGAGAGAGCAGAGGGAGCAGAGCAGAGAGCAGAGGGAGGCCGTGTGGCCAGGAGAAGCGGCCAAGATGGCGGAGTGCTGAGTGAGATGCCAGTTTGTGTCGAGTTTGTATCTGGGATAAGGAAGGAGATGGGGAACTGAGGAGAATAAGGCTGGTGAGCTAGAAACCTTTGATTCTAGGAAACTCGGATTAGTCAGTGGCTTTGTGAGCACTGAATGTGAGTGGGTTTTGGAACCCAGTGTGTATTTTTACTTGCCCACCAGGTGCAAGCTAGGATTAAAGACTATGGCCCACCAGTTTGTGGCTCTGTTGTTTCTTTACCGACTGTCCAAATCCAATGCGAACCTGCATGGGCCAGGTGGCGGCTATGATGGTGGCCCTGGCTTCTGGCCTTACACATTGGTTTGCAAAACCATACAGGTTTCATGTGTGCAACTTAATTAAACATTATCTGGATGCTGCATCATGTATCCATTGCCCCAAGCAAAGTCTTTTTCTGTCCCCATCCCCCCACTTTTGCCCGCATCCACCTACCCCACCCTCCTTTTCTTCTAACTATCACCATACTGTTGTCTGTTTTATATACATATACATATACATATACATATACACATGCATATACACATACATATACACATACACATACATATACATATACACATACATATACATATACACATACATATACACATACATATAATATACACACACATACATATACACATACACATTCACATATACACATACACATTCACATACACATATACATACATATACATATAAATATACATATACATGTGTGTGTGTGTTTAATTTAATCCCTTCATCTTCTTTTATCCAGCCCCCTCCCCTTGGACAGCTGTCAGTCTGTTCCATGCGTCCATGTCTCTGATTTCATTTTGTTTGTGAGTTTATTTTGTTCATTAGATTCCACATGTACATGAAATCATCTGATACTTGTCCTTCTCTGACTGGCCTTTTTCACTTAGCATGTAATACTTTCCCGGGCCATCCATGCTGTTGCAGAAAGAAAGATTTCTCTCTTTTTGACAGCAGAGTGGTATTCCATTGTGTCAATGTCCCACAGCTTTTTAAATCCGCTCAGCTACTGATGCTCCTTGAGCTGTTTTAATTTAAATACACAATTTCTCACATATGACAGAATTTTATTTTATAAGCACTCATCATTACATAGGAAACCTAGCCAGGAAAGAACGGTCCTCAAATTCTGTAGACAGAAAGCGGAGGTGCAGAGAGGTGTCCATTAGTGTCAGAGCTGGCAAGAGGAGCTGCACAACCGGCTGGTCAGCTCTCGATGCCTTTGCAGAAGTTCAGGGTCATTTTGGTTTCTTTTGTCTCCCCTGGAATCACTGAATTCACCCAAATATTAGAAGATCAAAAGCCATGGAGGAATGTGAAGCAAGAGAAGCCCCTGACAGAAGTATCTTGGGCAGAAGTTTCCTGAGAAAATGGTTGAAATCTATGGTCACCCCACCTGTTCAGCTAGTAGGAGCCATTCTTCAGTGTAGAGGAGGGAAGGGCTGGCTGCCAGGATATTACTTTCACATTGTAAAGCCTGGTCCTAAGTTCAATGGTGTGTGTGTGTGTGTGTGAGTGTGTGTGTGTGTGTGTGTGTGTGTAGAAGATTAACTTCAAGTCAGAACTAGCCTTTGGATACAGAGAAATTTAAGGGGTACAGCTACACTTGTTTCCATGGCAACAGGATTTCTTCCTCTGAGTTTGGGCCCTAAATGTCAACTTGACACTTATACCCTATATTTTAAAATCTTATCTTAGCTAGTGCTAATTCCATTAATAACTTTGCAAAAATTTAATACGCGTAAATAACCTGAGACCTTACTCTGGTGAAAAAAAAGTTATCTTCTTGCTCAAAATTTTAAGAGTAGTTAAAGATAAAAATGTAGAGATGATACTATTTCCCTGTTTCTTCCTCCCACCCACCCCCTTTAAAGCTGCTTTATTTTTCCTCATAGTATAATAAGTCATTTAAATAAAAAACTGTGGTATGTTATAAACGTGCCTGAAACAATACAACAACAGGGATATTTCTTTTGTGTTAGCACTGAGGGGCGGTAGTGATTGCCACCCCAAAATAAACCTTCTAAAGGATACTCATTTAAGCTGGTTATTTCTAAGAAACAAAATAGCTCAGGAAGAAACTTGAATCTTCCCCCTAACTGCCTAAAAGAATTTCGATAGAGGCCATGCTCCAGGAAGGGCAATATCATGATCGGTAAGTATCGCTGAACATAAATCAGTGTGTGATAGACAAAGAGGACTCCAGCATGGCCCATCTAAACCTTGGGCCACTGTTTAAGATGGGCCGGCAAACATTTATTTATTTACCTAACCTTTGGTTTTCTAGCTCCCTGTGAATTTTCTCCTTGCCCTTTGAAGTCCCAAACCTTAACCCTTTTCCTTAGCTCAAGATGGTCTGTAAGTTTTACCTGCCCACTGAGACTTTGGTCTCTTATTCTAATGGAACCCCATATGTACATAGGGAATACATTTGGCCACTTCTCCTGTTCATCTGTCTCATGTTAACCAGCCAGAAGAACTCAGAAAGATAGAAGAAATATTATGTCCTTCTCCTCCAAGCACTTTATCAGGACTTGATGACATTGGGTCCAGTCACAGACTTTCCTGGGTTCGATAATTTCTACTTCTAAGGCCAGTAGCCGCAGCCACCATCACAGCCACCTAGCCAATGCAGGTTCAGGTTTAATCCGGACAGATTGTAAAGAAACTGCAGAGCCAAAAACTGGTGGTCGATTTTCCTTTATTCTAGACTCACATTCAGCAAGCAAGTAAAAACACACAGCGGCAAAACACTTCTCTTTCCATTCGGGTCTCCCAAAGCCACTGATTCATCCGAGTTTTCCTATAATCAAAGACTTCCACCTCACCAGTCTTATTCACCTCTGTTCCCCATCTCCTTCTCCTGCACAAACTGGCTTCTTCATCATTTCACCATTTTGGCTGCCTCCTCCACGAGGCCTCCCTACCCTGCTACAACATGGGCTCTTCCTCTCTACAGAAACATCGTCACTCTCTCTCAAAATGACTTCCTAGCTCCAGCTTTTAAAACCTGTTGGCGGGAAAATATCTCCCCCAACACACATTAGCATAACCAAGCCCCTTCCCAAGGAAGAAGAGCAATTAGCTGTATGTGGCCAGTAGGCATGGCCACCATCACAGCCGCCTGCCCATGCAGGTTCGCATAGGATTCGGACAGTCGGTAAAGAAACAAAGGAGCCAAAAACTGGTGGCCATCATCTTTAATCCTAGCTTGCACCCAGCAGGCAAGTAAAAACACACACTGGGCTCCCAAACCCACTCATTCAGTGCTCACAAAGCCACTGACTTATCTGAGTTTCCTAGAATCAAAGGTTTCTAGCTCACCAGCCTTACTCATCTCTGTTCCCCATCTCCTTCCTTCTGTCTGCACAAACTCTGCACAAACTGGCTTCTCCTTCAACACTCTGCCATCTTGGCTGCTTCTCCTCTCCTCCACGTGGCCTTTCCCTGATAATCTCAGGAACCAAGAGAGAGCAAGCTCCTGGTCTGCCCCCATTTTATAGTGCAGAAATCAAAACCCCTTTAATCCAATATACAAAATAGGAAAGTCTCTGATACAAAGTTCACCCCACATCAAAAAGGATAAAAGGATGGGAAAGGCTTAGTCCTAAAACCAAGCCCCAAGCTACAAGGATTCTGCCTGCCCACAGCCCACCCTCAACACACATTAATATAATTACGCCCATTCCAAGCATAAGGGCAACTAATACCATCACCTGGGAGACAGGCTTCCACATAGGCAGCACCATCTTTAACAAAGTGAGCATAATATATTTTGTCTTCCCCACAAGCTGTATCACATGAGAGTGTCACCACGCAAGAGTAGCAGCCATCTTTAACAGAGTGAGCATAAATTAATTTATCTGCCCAACACTACTGACAGCCCAAATCTAATGCTGTGCTGTGTCAAGCA
The DNA here is from genome assembly GCF_036850995.1 of Saccopteryx leptura. NCBI lineage: Eukaryota > Metazoa > Chordata > Mammalia > Chiroptera > Emballonuridae > Saccopteryx > Saccopteryx leptura. The sequence continues at coordinate 20,546,378 of NC_089505.1, read as the reverse complement.
CTTCCTCAAATCATAAGCATTCAAGTAGTCCCCCTTCGTTTAAATCCATACACTATTTTTAAATGATCAAATTCTGGACAAACACTGTGCAGGTAACAATTTTTCAAAACAATCAGGGAGCCCTGGCCGGTTGGCTCAGTGGTAGAGCATCGGCCTGGCGTGCAGGAGTCCCAGGTTCGATTCCCAGACAGGGCACACAGGAGAAGCGCCCATCTGCTTCTCCCCCCCTCCCCCCCTCCTTCCTCTCTGTCTCTCTCTTCCCCTCCCGAAGCCAAGGCTCCATTGGAGCAAAGTTGGCCCAGGCGCTAAGGATAGCTTTGTGGCCTCTGCCTCCAGCACTAGAATAGCTCTGGTTGCAACAGATGGGCAGAGCATCGCGCTCCCTGGTGGGCATGCCGGGTGGATACCGGTCGGCCGCATGTGGGAGTCTGTCTGACTGCTTCCCCGTTTCCAATTTCAGGAAAAAAAATACAACCCTCCCCCTCAAAAAACAATCAGGGAATTTTGCTTTCATTTATATAGAATGTTCAAAACTTTCAAAAAAAATTGATTCTAAACTCCTCAAGATGGCGATGGTAAGGAGAGAATAGCCTTTATAGCTCTTCTCTTGAGTCTCAGAGAAGAATAATAGTCTTGAGAAGCAATATAGAAAGGACATGCCACCTTTAATTGTACAAATACCACACTGCCGAGGAGGATGGAGCTACATACAGTGTCTAGCTCTCCTGGGAATTTCTGTAAACAATTGAAAATACTAGTATTTTGAGACGTGGAGTCCTGAAAACAGCCTGTAGCTAATGGCTCCATTCAAAGAAATTGTCACTTCTCTCTTGTCCTTATAATTAGTCATTGCTATTCTTCTGTTTTGCCAGATTCATTTGTCCTCAAGGCAAACACCCTGGAAGGCATAAGAAAAAAGGGTGGGAGACTAATTAGTGTGTCAAGGGGAACTTGAAGGTATGGTGAGAAATTCAGAATCTCATTTTCCTTGTCCCCCTTGGAATTGATTTTGCTGTCACCATTTAAAAAAATAACAAATGGATGTGCTTCTATTATTTGATGGAGACAAAGTACTTTTTCTCTCTCTACATCTAATTTGCTGCAAATTCTATTAACCAAAGATTTATTTCAGAACCAAAATTATTAAAAATTCTGCATGAGTCTCAAACAGTTTATTTATGGGTACGAAGCAGATTGATTTTTATTTGTTTATATATTGTCATTAGAGTACATCCAGAGAGAATTAACGGAAAAGACATGTAATCAGATCAGAGTGTTTGCCAGAAAAGTAATGATTTTTTAAAAGCTTTGCATTAGGGGGAAAACTACAATCTTCTATTGAAAGGATTCTATTCATATCATTTATTTAGCTGCAGATTAAATCAGAGATAAGGTTTTGTTACTGTGGTTTGTTTTCAACCCACCTTTAGACTCCTGTCCTGGTAGAAAGGCTTGTTTCCAGGGTGGTTTGTTATTACTGACAGAAAATATGGCAAATGAACTCTTATTATTGTCTTTTTGTTTTCTTGCTGAGGGAGGGGGTGGTTAACCTCAGCTATTTATTTAAAACTGAGAAGCAAGTAAAATGTAATCACTTTACATTGTTGTCTTATTTTGATTATATTCACATCCTTCAGTTGCCAGGGCCTCATTAATCTGAGGTGCTAGGCATCGATTAGGTGAATGTTAACCCCACACTTCTGTTTCATTACTCGGTAAGTTTTGCTGTTTTCTGCTCTTTTCTCTTGTCCTGTTGCCCAAGAGATCAATTTCTATTCTTAAGCCTGTTTGTTTCCAATAAGGTTGTCTTCCTATACAGTTTAATTCAGAGAGATTGATTTATTTCCCCCTTCTTTCCTCTGGAATGGTAACTTGATCTTAGTTTACTTTATTACTTATACTTGTTTCATTTACTTGATGGCAAAGAATTCACAGATATCCTCCCTCCTCCCTTGTTTTCTTGTAGGAAGTTATTTTTATAATGACGTAATGGTTGGTTAGCTGCAAACTTGCATGATATACATCAGTGAAGGCTTTATTCTATATTCTATGAGGAAGGTGGTCTGTCCCTCCCTCCCTCCCTCCCTTCCTTCCTTCCTTCCTTCCTTCCTTCCTTCCTTCCTTCCTTCCTTATTTCCTCCCTCCTTCTCTCCCTCCCTCCCTTCCTCCCTCCCTCCCTCTCTTCCTCCCTCCCTTCTTCTCTCCCTCCCTCCCTCCCTCTGTCTTTCCTTCTTCCTTTCCTCTATCCCTCCTTTTCTCCCTTCCTCCCTTCCTTTCCTCCTTCCTTCCTTCCTTTTCTTCTTCTTCTCTCTCTCTCCTTCCTTTCTTTCCCTTGCCTATTGCCAGCTCTGGTTCTGCTTGAAGAAAGTATATATCATGTTTTAATAATGGGAACAAGGAAGGACCAGGGGTCACTGAGTTAGGAATCAGGATCCAATCCTCATACTAATAACCCTAAAAATGAATTGACAGGCCAAAGGAAAATTAAGCAGTAGGCTTTTAAAAATGAATTTAAATATCTCTAAGTTCCTTTGAGGCCTGGTTTTAATAATTGCCTGTGGAAAGTTGGTCCAACACCAAGTCTTCTTTTCACAGGGCTTTCAACAGCTGGGTTGAAAGTACCTGACTTGCATCAATTCCAGTAACTGTCCGTCTTTTCCGAAAGGAAAGTGAAGGGAAATGGTAGGAGTTAGAGGAGGACGGCTGGTGAAGAACTAAGTGGAGAATGAGGAGGGGGTCCAGTTGGCTGAGTCCTGGCTGGGAAGCTAAGGGGCTGGCACTTGGTTCCATCTCACTGCGCCTCCCCCTGGCTGTGCTACTTGGGACACATCCCCTAACCATTCTGACTTCCAGTTTCTTCATTCATAAATGAGAAAATTCTATGGACCTCCCCAGGTTTTGAGAGGATTAGAGGAGGAAACATTTACCCCAGACTCTGTCTCTCCAAGGGCAAAAACTGCTCTTTTGCTCCTTCCTATGCTTCAGAATCTAATACGATGCCTAGAACATAGTAGGTGCTCAGTAAACATCTAGTCCAAAGGAAGAAAAGAACAGGAGCCTACTAGAGCAGATATTAAAGAAGTGGGTCAGAAGGATAAGCAGGAAAACAAAGGAAGAAAAATGGAAAAAAAAGAAAAAGATAAAAGGAGAGCTGGTCAGGACCTCCAGGTTAAGTATGAAGTATCCTAAAGCCACTGTTCCCCCTTCTCACGTTTCTTGGGGAGGGGCTCTTCTGTTGTCCTTTTCTAAAGTCTTTCAGAGTCTAAATGCAAACCCAGGATAAAAGTACATCGTGTTAGTACACTAGGGGGTAAGGCTTCCTTTTCAAGGAGTTTTTAGGCCAGATCCACTTCCTCACCCTGTCGAACACTGAGGGTGTTTGCTCTAAATTCCCATCTCAAGCTAAAGATTCGTGAGAATTACAAGTTCAGTGTCTCACTAGTGACACTGATCCACATGAAGCCACCACCAAACTGTCCACTGTGGCATTCCTTATTTAGGCTGACAAACAGTGAAGGCTGAGAAGTGGTGGTGACTTTTGTTTCTTGTTTTGTTGTGCGATTTTTGTTCATCTGCATTTGCAACCCTGAGAAATGTTCGTGGGTTATAGAGGGCCAGTTCAGAAAGGTCAGCTAATGTCAGCTCAGCCCGTGGTGCATTGCAAATGAATTCTGACAGCGGTGCAGTGACATTTGGGGGTTTTATTTATCATAAGTTTAAAGTAGTTCTTTTATACTTTACAAAATTCATCATGTCTTGATGGATTGGGGGGAATCCCTCACCTCTGCTTACATCAAGATCAATTGATACTATTATGGAATTTTCTATGAAAATTTACTTTTGATGCTTATTAGTGTCTCAAAACTCAAAAATATAAAATCGTAATATGCTAATAAAAAAGAAGGCAATAGTATAAATCAGAGTGAAGATTTCATTAATCATCAGTGTAAGATGATTATGAATGCAAACACCTAAAAACTAAAATCAAAGTATGTATTTTAAAAAACCCAATGTTTTAAACTAAAGGAAAGGCTTGGGCATCTGTTGGGAAAGGACAGTGAAATGAAAAACAGCCTTCCCGTGTCACCCAGAGGCACTCGGCTCGGCTGTTCAGGTGCTGTCATCAGTGCAGGTCATCAGTCATCGCTGGGTACCAGGTGTGAGAGTGAACCCAGGTTCAGCCACCTGCCCCTCAAAAGCCAGTCATCAAGAGACAGGAGCTGATGGAAGCAAAATTCAGTTTAAAATGCAGCCACAGGTGAGACTAGAGGTTTTTTTTTTATTTTTTTGTTTTTGTTTTTGTTTTTGTTTTGTTTGTTTGTTTGTTTTTTTTTACAGAGACAGACAGAGTCAGAGAGAGGGATAGACAGACAGGAACGGAGAGATGAGAAGCATCAATCATTAATTTTTCGTTGCACGTTGCAACTTCTTAGTGTTCATTGGTTGCTTTCTCATATGTGCCTTGACCATGGGCCTTCAGCAGACTGAGTAACCCCTTGCTGGAGCCAGCGACCCTGGGTCCAAGCTGGTGAGCTTTTTGATCAAGCCAGATGAGCCTGTGCTCAAGCTGGCGACCTCAAGGTCTCGAACCTGGATCCTTCCACATCCAGGTCCAACGCTCTATCCACTGCGCCACCACCTGGTCAGGCAGGAAAATTCAGTTTATTTGCGAGCCGGCAGCTTGAGAAGATGGGGACTCTCATCACAAAGACCATCTTCAATAACCGTCTCCAAGCCAGTCAATGGTCTGGTGCGCAGTCAGTCAAAGACAAGCACATCTCCTGGAGCAAAAATGCCTGAAGGCTGGAGTCTACTTCCTTTGAGGTTAGTGCCTAGGATCCTTTCAGCAAACAGCTGTTTATCCATTGCTACATATGCATTTACAAGTCATCATGTACAGAAGCAATATTAAAAGAATGGTGGTGTGGGTTACAAGTGGTCAGGGGCTGGCTGACCTCTGAGCTCTGAGAGAGGATGGGACCATTTCCTGGTCATGTTTTCTGACCCCTGGGAGGAGTTCTTCCCTGGGAGATCAAAGCATAGAAGTAAGTGATCCAGTTTGCAGCCTTCCTTTCCCCTAACACAATGTTTTCATTCAAGTCTATCAATATTATGCCTATTGTGCATATTAAATTCTTAGAAGATTGCCAGTGTGTAAAAAGTTCTTCATACAAACAATGACATTTAATCATTTGGCATAGACATTCAACATAAGAATAGTGTTAGTAAGGGAGGTGTAAAATATTAGATTCCATGTCACTGAGTTTTAATTGAACACCTACAATGTCCCAGCAATGTGCTTGCTAGGTGTTTTCTGATGGAACAAGAAACATGGGAGCTAGAGAACGTGGACACATAACTCTATATCTGGGTTATTGTCAAGGTGATGGTGCGAGTGTAAGTCCTACAGTAAATTATGTTGACATAGCAGATCAGACAGTAGATCTTTCTTACTCGTTCTTTTGTCATGTACATTTAGTAGCCTCCTGGAAATGTCAATGTCAAGTTCCATTTAGGAAAATAATTCACTTACTCTATTCGAGTGATGTGTGGGATGCCTTTGCCTTTGCTAAAGCAGGGAGTGCCGTTGAAAATATATCTTCGGATTCTATCATTACTCATACACTTGTGCCACCATGTTGCCTCTGCTTTATAAAACGGCCTTTCCGCATGCTGTTGTAAAGGCTAAAAAGTCACAAAGTCTTTGGTTTATTATTCAGAACTCTCAAAGAAAGCTTTAGTATTTTTAACAGCCCCCCCCCCCCCCCCCCCACTACATTAGAAGCATGTCAGATTAGAGAAATCAAGCTAGGGTGAACAAAGTTGCTTCTTTTACTTGTGATAGGCAGCAAATTTTTCAATACTTAAAATATTGAACACTTAGTTAAAACATTTATTTATTGTTTCTCAAATACCCTTCTTTGTTTCATCACAACAGCCTGTAGAGGATTTTTTTTTAAAGGAGCAAATAGTCTTCTTCATATAGATGTGGCAACCGAGGCTCAGGAAGATAGAAAGTCTTCGTCAGAGTCATTCACGGGTTTATTTGTTGTTGGCTCCATAATAATAATAATTTGTTAGTCATAGAGTAATTGGCAGAGTTGAGAACACTATTTGATTTTCCAGCTCTATGTTTTTCTACTAAATTAGGCCTCCACTACCTTTTAAATACTAGCCTGAAAATGTTAATTTGTAAAAACCTGATTGTATAAGATCTCAAACATAAAAATGTATAACATGGAAGACAGTTGTCCCTGGTTCAGAATTTACCTTCCTGGAAATAGGCAATTTAAGCCAAGTAGGAGTAGCCCCTTCCTTTGGAAACCTATTTCAATAAATTTCTGAAATGATATCTGTTACCTTTCACATGGAAAATGACAATGACACAATACTGTATAAATATTCTTGGCTATTTACAAACACTTCAGAAAAGATTCACTTTGCACTTCCCATTAATCTATTCCCTTATCTCCTAAATCTTAGCGATTTCCTACCCCACCTCCCAACCCTAGCTTTGTCGATGTCAGTTCATTACTGTGACAGTTAGGGGTGTGGCTGGCTAATACCAACCTTGGTTCAACAGCAATGCAGAACTATTTCATGGAGAATGGTCATCCTTGGGAAGAAGGATCAGGTCAGTGAGTGCAGGTAGGGTGTACTGTGTTCAAGTAGTGGAAACTGAGCTTCATCTCTTGTGTCCAGTGCAAGTGCCTGGCCATGAAATCGTTCATTTCCCCTTATTTTGGGAAACTGACACAAGGGATCAATAACAAAAGAACTAGTATAAGTTTTTGTTTTGTTTTTTTTCTTTATTTTTTATTTATTCATTTTAGAGAGGAGAGGGAGAGACAGAGAGGAGAGATAGAGAGAGAGAAGGGGGGGAGGAGCTGGAAGCATCAACTCCCATATGTGCCTTGACCAGGCAAGCCCAGGGTTTTGAACCAGTGACCTCAGCATTTCCAGGTCGACGCTTTATCCACTGCACCACCACAGGTCAGGCTAGTGTAAGTTTTTGAAGAACCCCCCTGGTAGTGACAGTGTTTTAACAAGTTGCTTGCCTTCAGGTTTCTATCACCTAGCTCTAGAGGGAACATTTTTTTAGTAGCTATGCATCTATAGGGCACCCTGACAGATGCTTCTACTCTGTGCGAGCTGAGGAAGGGCCAGCAATGGAAACTGGATAGAAAGGAGGGAAAAAGAATTCAAACACATGAGACTTCAAGCCCTCGGTAAGCATTTGTCATGTTTTCTGGCAAGTGAAAACTAATATGTGTATAGTGCTTTTCTCTTACAAAAACAACATCTCATTTAAGAACAATATTATTATTCCCACATTATTCCTTGTTTCTTGATTGTCCTAACACCCAGCAGATAACTAACTAGTAAAGGAGAGACTCCGTGCAGTGCATGTCACAACCACACTTGCCTCCATTCTCCTGTGTCCCTTTAATATGGCTACAGAAGACGGTTTGACCTTGGGTAGTGAGCACACAATGCGATATACAGATCATGTATCACAGAAATGTACACTTAGAACCTATATGATCCTATCAACCAATGTCACCCCAATAGATTTAATTTAAAAATTACCATCGGAACTCCATCAGGGCAAGGGCTGTGTTTTCAATAGTGTGACCTTCCCTCCCTGCATACTTGAGTCTTTGAACACAGTGCTGAGTGAGTGCTGTCATCTGCCCAATGGGTGATAGACTTCTGTGCATTAGTACAATGGTGTTTTCCCTTCTCAGCCAGTGGGGCTGAGCGGCCACATCTGCTCTCGGCACTGCTTGCTGTAATCATGACACTAGCCTCTGGCTAGAGGGACAGGCTTTGTTCAGAAAGCCATCTTTTATTCTCCCAGCTACATGAGGCTTTGAACAGAATTGCTGATTTTCAAACATTTCCGAGGAAGGTGAAACTTAGGCTACTGCTCTGGGGGGCAGGCATGGTGATGATACGGCTAAGTTTAGTCTGTATGGAGAGTCACCTAGAGACTTCCTTGCTATGGGTCATTAGCTGTTTATTTTTAGAAAATCTGAATTTCATTAAACCCATTTGGCGGTACATAATTGGAGTAGATTCAGTTAAAACTAGGTAATTATAGGTCAGCTGGAGGTGGTTATCTCCATCCACAAGCTTGCTGGGGGTAAGAGGCTTCTATGCAAAGATTTTAAAGCAACGTTTTCTTTCTCTGGACCAGCGTAGGATACATGAAGCTCTTTCTTTAAGGACTTTCCTTGCATCATCTTAACTTGGCTTGCTGTCTTTCTTTCTGCCTCTCCTTGGAGACAATAAATGTTTGGTCAAAATTTTATGTCGGGCATTGAGGAAAAAGAGTATGTTTGTACTGGGCTGATACCAATAGGCATATCTGCTACAACCAGGCCACCTTCATTTTGGGTGTCCTTTTTTGGGTATTATGTATTTTGCAAGACATTCCAGGATAATATCAAACCACCTTCCATGTTCAGAGAAGAGATTTCAGAGACATTCTTTCTCTTTTAATTTTCTAGCCCTTAAAAAAATGTCCTAAGCAGGCCCTGGCCAGTGAACTCAGTTGGTAAGAGTGCCGTCTTAAAACACCCAGGTTATGGGTTTGATCCTTGATCAGGTTACATACAGGAAGCTACCAGCAAATGCACAACAAAGTTGGAACAACAAATGAATGCTTCTCTCTTTCTCTCTCTCTCTCCCCCTTCTTCTCTCTGCCTTTTTAAAAGTCAATTAATGAATAATTTTTAAAAAATGTTTTAAGGAAAGATTGATTGGTAATGAACTTTTCTATATAGCCACTAACAGGAGAAAGCAAATACAACTGTAATACATGGGTTAGGTCTGCTGGGCTGGTTTGTGTCTCTGATGGGAGGGAGGAAGCTTGGTGTAGTGACTAGAATTTCTTACCTCTGAGGATGCCCCCGTTGTGTTTCCCTTGTTGAGCTGTCGGCATCTCCCTCATCTGGCTGACTCCTCGTAAAGCCTCTGCTTCCCCCGCATGTGGCCTCACTGCTGTGATACAGTCCAAGAGGTTGTAATAAATGCGTCATCATCACATGCTTTAGATCTTCCAGTTTTCACCACCTGCTTAAGAATCTTAGCAGGAAAAAAAAAAAAAAGAAATGCCTATTATTTAGACTCTGTTGGAATTAAGCCCAAGTTTCCCCAGTAGTGATTATATGTTATTTAAGAATTTTTTTTTTTGTTATTTTGTAAATCCCTTTGATAACCAGTGAAAGCCCATGGCCATCATTCACTGATCTCTGCCCACAGACAAAATTTCTGGTATCATGTAATCTGCAAATACAACTTCCCTGACTGTTTCTCTTTCACTCTCAATCCAAATCGTAGCAAATACAATTTGTATGGGCTACTGAAAAAAACATGATAGGGTGAAAAAAATCTTGTTAAGTTAGCAGAATAAGGATTAACTAATGCAGTAATCATCAACTGACTGAGTAATCTTGGCATATTTACTTAATCATTTTGAATCTTAGTTCCTTCATTTAGGCAATGAGATAGTAATATGTACCCACAGAATTATAGAAATCATCAGACATGGTTTATAAGCCAATAAATATTTCAAAGTTAATAATTGTTAGCCTGCTACAAATTTATGCATCCATATGGTCTAATTTTCCACATATATTAGTGAGAGAATTTGGTATGTTAGATTGGCATATGTCTACACAGTCTGTGAATACCATCCATGTGACCATTTCTAATACTGACAGAGTGACAGGTGTAGATAGAAATTTGATAAATACCATGTGATCATGGAGTGTGTGAACTAATAACTGAAATGAAGAATCCTAAATAAAAAACATATCCATAGAGTTCTAGAATCATAAAGCTGGAAAACACCTTAAGATGATGTTAACGTGTAACAATTTATGGGAAAGAAAGGTCAATAGACATTATGGGACCTGCTTAAAATCCCTCCAGCTAATTAGTCATAGACCTTGGCCTACCTCCAAGTGTCCAGACCGGACCCCCCAGCCACCACCCCTGTCCTGCACACTGCCCTTGTAACGTGGTCATAAATGCCACATGCAAGCACATTGGGTAACTATGCAATGCCACCAGTTAGAAGAGGAATGACCTAGATCCTCGTGTATGTTTGCCTCATGAACACGATATTGCAATGGAATAGCACACGCCCGTTATTTCTGTTCTGCCCCCGCCACCCACAACGAGAGGGGCTGGCTAGCTCGGACTCCCCCAAGGATTTTCTCCTCATTCTGCTACTAATTCTTTGTATAAATAACCTCCTCAATTTCTTCCACTATAAAATTCTATGAAAATGTCTTCTGAGAGCTGTTTGGTGATTTGCCAAAACTAAGACCAGCCTTAAATTTTCAGCTTTTGCACAAAGTAACACAGCCTGGTTTGTTACAGTAGGGTGACTTTCATCCTCCCTCAAATAGCCTGATGCAAAAATCTAATCAATAACTAATTCATCTGCAAATAATGTGCAAGAAAAGTCTCTTCAGCTGATAATTTATTCAACAAAATATATATATTTTTTATTTTTTAAGTTTTTAAAAATTTTATTCAGAAAATGAAATTTAACACAGTGACATTGATCAATAAGAGTACATAGGTTGCAGGTAAACATCTCTATAACATTTGAACTGTTGATTATGTTGTATACCCATCACCCAAAGTCAAATCATATTCTGTCACCTTATATGTATTTGTCCCTCTTTAAACCCTCCCCAGCCCCCACACCTCCCTCCCCCTGGCAACCGCTTCACTTTTATCTGTGTCCATGAGTCTCAGTTTCATATCCCACCTATGTGAGAAGTCATATAGCAAATTATATATTCCCATTGTCATACACAGGAATGTGCTCCCAAAAGACAAAATATGACAAGCTGTGCCCCTCACTGCCACATTACATATATTCTACTAACAAGCATTTTATTTTTACTTGTTTTTTAAAATAGACAGTTTAAGTGTTTTACATTTTTTCATACAATTCTTCTACAAGGCCTTTTCAATAAGTTAGTCAAAAGGCTAAACTATTGAAATTAGTAAACTTATTTTAGCCTGAGGCATATGCTTAAGTGGAGCAGAGTTCCGGACCTCGACCCGGGGGGCTCTCACTGACTCTGGCTTTGAATATTTAAGCAGTCATACTGCTTCAGCCACTCCTTCCGTTATTTGCTAGGCTGCACTAATTACATTAAAGCCACTGGAGACATGATTAATCAGTTCGCCCACAGCAAATGTTCTGTAAAGAGTATGCAATCTCTTTAAAAAGACTAGACTCCTAGATAGAATTAGATTATCTAGCCCAAACTTCTGCAAGAATCCTTTTAAAGATAACTTTCCAAGATGGTCGTCTGGCCACCACCCGAGTATGTCAAGGAATGGGTGACTCCCTACCAGTGCACGGGGCATTTTGTTCCCAAGTTGGATGGTGCAGAGCCCTTTCACAAATGCTCTAGTTATGACACCTGCAAAAGCAGAGCGTGGATCTTCCTTTTTCTCAGGCCTGTTTTCTAATATTTCCAGACAGCATTGCTTCTTAGATATTTGAAGGCAATATGAAAGGTGGAATAAACTCCTAGCCTACTGTCTCCATTTAAACATTTTCAATATTTGAACTAGCTATTCAGAAATGCTGCCTGAGAAAGCTTAAACATCTTAGAGGTTTCCGGTCCAGTTTACAAGGGGTTGAGCACAAGGTGGAAGGCAAGTGCATGGTGTGTTATGGCAAACCTGGTTGGTCATTATGATCTCAGGAAGCTGGGCAAGGGAAGAGAGGTACAAGCCTATAGAAGAGAGGATCGGGGAGGCAAAGGATCTACACACCTGAAAGCCAGGACACCCTGACAGGAGTTGATTCTATATACAACACCCTGAATGTTTGTACTTGAACCCTGAATAAGCTCTGTGAGATTGATAAATTCTACAATACATGAGAAAAAGGTTAGTGGTACACTATGTTGGGGAAACCCTGGTATAATTAAACAACTTTCTTTATTGCAGGATTTGCCAGTCTTTAATATATGTGCTAGATTGTCATTCTCCAATGGGGGATATAAAACAGTGTTTCAACAACATTTTTCAATGTGAGATCTTTGCTTTTTCTGTAAGCAACTTGGGTCCATCCGTTTATCCTCATTTTGGATGGCCAGCTTCTTTGGGCTTAAAACATCCTCAATAGTTTCTCAAATTATTGAAATAACCTCAGTCCCAAAGGAGACAGAGTTATTCTATGGCAACTCATTATGGAAAATATGCATTTGTATTAACTATAACAGTTGCTATCAAAACTTGCTGTACACCAAGGGAGATTTCAGTAAAATAAGATATCTGGGCCCTATTTGAGAATCAGACTCTCAAGTATGGACACCTAGAGGCCACATGTCTCACAAATGTCCAGATGTCCTTCATTCAGCCATTCTGTCACCACCATCAGGTCTACAACACCCCTAAAATGTCATTTGATCTATCGTCAAATATGCAGTGAGCAATGAAGTAGGGTTAGGAGCTGGGCTTCCCCAAAGACATAAGTTAAATGTTGTCTATGACCTGCTCTGTGGCTTTGTAGAAACTTAAAATTTTTTTTAATGTATTGAGTTTTCGAGAGAGAGAGAGGAAGAGAGAGAAATATCAATTTGTTGTTTTATTTATTTATGCCTTTAATTGTCGATGCTTGTATGTGCTTTGACTTGGGGATTGAACCCACAACCTTGGTGTATGGGGTCGATGCCCTAACCAACTGAGCTAGCAGGCCAGGGCCTTGGTTAAACTTTTTAACCTTCCTAAACTTTAACCTCCTCATCTAATTAAAAAAATCTTCTTAATAGTATATGTTTCTTTTTTGAGGATAAAAATGAAAAAAAAAAAATAAGTTAAGTCCTTAATTTGTCTCATGGCTCAGACTAAATTCTTCAATAATACCTGGGAGCTATTGTGATTATTGTTTTCATAACTGTGTTAAAATTAATTAACGATAGCCAAAGAGAATAAATTGTTTAGCATAACTTCAAAGTATCTTCTGTTAAAAGCAGGTGGGCCTCCTAAAAGCCAGGTTATCTGCCCCCTCCTTTTACAAAGGGCAACACCTGCAGCTCAAAATAGAAACAGACAGATATTCCAGACAGTTGGCTCAAAGCTTTGTTTCCCTTGTTTTTCTGCTTTTGTGTGTGTGTGTGTGTGTGTGTGTGTGTTTTAAGAAGTCAGGTTTTGACTCCAGCCATCATGGCACAGGTTCAATACAATTTGAAAAACTTCTGTACATTATGGGAAGTGCCACGTGACAAAAGCTAAAAAAAATGTATTTGCGCATGTGTTTCAAGGATCCCGTCTGAAGAGTCCCTGCACCAGCTTGTAAATGGAGCTTTAGGACTCCGTGGAAGTCAGTGTTCCCTTGATTATTTCCATGGTACTGATGGCTGGGAACTCACCAGGCCCTGGCGCAGGAAATCCCACTTCTGGAAAACACCAGCTGCGAGAAAATTCTCCCCCAACGGAAGCCTGAGCCGTGGAAGAGTTTCTTTTCCACCAGAGCACAGACAAATCTCTCTAAAGTAGTGGGCGGAGTTTTCTTTAGCTCAAGGAAAGTTCTCCTGTGTATTGCTGCAGTCCTGGTAGAACTGAAGTTTAATTCAGTTGATGGGATTCAGTCAGTTTAGAGATTGAAGGTATCTGTTACTTGAATTGATTTTTGGATGACCCAGTGATTTCTGTTATCTCTTTGAAGTGTTTTGGTTGGACTATGAAGAAACAAAAATACAAGTGAAATTAATTCAAAGACACCATAATTTACCAAAACCAAAAGGCAAAACTTGACTGAAATGTATTAAAAAATCTGGTGGATTTGGCCTTTTCACTTTTATTGACTTAATTTATAGATTTTTTTTTTATAAAGGTCAGTGCTTTTTATTTTACATTTTTTATTTCAGTTCTTCTCTTTAATTTTTTCTTGTCATTTGCCTTGTGGCTATATCTTTAGTTTGCCATATAAAATGTTCAACCTACTTTTTTATTTTCTGGAAAGTTTTCTTCCCACCAACGAAGATTTAACTCTAAAAAACACTTGGGTACAAATTTGGTTAGTTCAGCAGGTTGTTTTCCATTTTGAAAAGATTAGATGGTACATTTACTGCCACCTGGTGGAAGAGCATTTTAAAGGAAAAAAAATTGCAACTCGATTAGTTAAACCATTAAAAATACCTAACAAGGTAAAATCTTTTCATTAAATTAGTACACTTATTTAACTGAAGCCATGTAAAATTAATTCAGGCCCACTTGAAACTTAAATTAATTTGAACCAAAGAAATAAGTAGTATTTAACTATATTCTCTTCTAGTTATTTATTTATTGTTCCAACATAGAAGGCAATATTTACAATCATAGTTCAAATTTTGTTACTTAGATGTGGAGGTAAAAGCCAGGAAAGCCTAAAATAAAAAGTCTTTTAGATTTAATTTTTTTTTAAATTTTATGTATTAATGTTTGTACTCCTTAGTGGATTAGCTCCATTTTGACTTTTCCTTTTAAAACTCTCATATACAATAAGTTTTGCTAGTTGGACTATTCAACATCCCAACAAATAAAAACCAAGTAAATTTTATCTTGGTGTTTCTTTACCCAAGATTCCTTTTCTTTCCAAGTATTTTGTTATTATTATTTTCCTCTCCTTTGCTCATCAATAAATAGTAAAGAATCTGGTCTCGATTTTGTCATCTTCCTACTAAATATCTAAGACAAGGAGCTGTTCCTTCCACTCTCAGATTACACAACTGTGTAATGCCAGGGATTAACTTGTTTATATTAAGTGGTCTTTTGTATTCTGAGACTCTGTGAAGTCATGAACAAATTAGTTTTTAATAGAACTGTTAGTATTTTGCTCACAGCACAAAAAGGTAATAGAATCACCCAAATGTCAGCACAGGCTGAACAAGCAGCCTTCCCTTAAATCACGCCACATGGGCAACTGCCTGGTTTATTATTTAAAATTTACACTACATTGATTGCTTCTTTTACTTATCAACATAAGTATGTGTTAGGTTTGGGGGACACAGTCGTAAACAAGTAGGTGAACACCATTGGGGAAAGATAGGCAAATATAAGACTATCATATACTGCAGTGATTCACCCACTTTAATGTCTGTAAAAATCATCTGGAATACTTGATAAAATTGAGGATTCCTAGACCATACCCCCAAAGATTCTAATTTAATAATTCTGGGGTAATACCATGCAAATACAGAAGCATCCGGTGGCCCTGATTCAAGCTAAAGGGCTCATTAGAAAAGAAGTTAAAATGGAGGATAGATGTTATAAAAAAGGTAAGCACAGATCATAAAGAAACATACAATGCGTGTTGAACTCCATTAGAAGAACTCAGGGAGGCCGATTAGGAGTAAAGCAAGAAAAGAATAAATCTGGGAAAAGGTTTAAAATTCCAAACAAAGGAATTAAAATTCCAGATGGGAGAACTTGGCACTTTGAGGGAAGAGCAAGTAGCTCAGATTTTCTGAAAGGTATAATTTTGGGGTGAAACTGGCAGCAATTTAGAAGTAAAGCAGGTGTTAAGTACATTTCAAAAAATGAGTCTAATTTAGACAAAGTACTTGTTCTTACCACAATACAATTCATTCAGATAACAGTAACTTATTTTAAAACTGTATATGTCAGAAAATCTAAAACCTGTAAGTTTAAATAATTCATAGGTCCAAAAAAATCATAAAAAATGAAAATGACAAAACTGAACTCTAATGAAAATGCTACACATTAAAACTAATGGAAAATATCTAACATAGCATTTAGTAAAAAATAAGAGCAAAAAAAATTACCAAAAAAAAGACAACTCAGTAAAAAATATGGGTTGAAAGATTTGAAAAAAATTCAAGTACAAAGATATAAAAATAAAAATATTTTTACCATCATTAGTTATTAGGTAATATCAAACAATAATAAGCTAACACCAGTATTACTAAAATTAAAAATAATGACAATAAATGAATGAATAAAATTAATAAGTCACTGAACTGAAAATCTGACTTACTTTTTTTTATAAATTGTATCTTAATTTAAAAATGCCTTTTTATAAAAGTTTTATAATTACTAGAACAAGCTGGAAAAAGCTGCTTTTTTCATTTGTAGCTGAAGTGAGAACTTTCACCCTTACCATTTAATGTAGTACAGTGTTTCTATGCATTATTATCACTAAGAATGGTAGTATAGAAAAGTAAGAGAAGTAATAACGCAGATAGTAAAGAAAGAGTACTTTGGACACATATAAAATAAATCTTATCTTTCTTCATGATTTAATCAGTTCTGTTGCTGGATCTGACATAAGGGAAATAAATGAAATATTCTTATTATAATTCCCAGGGTCAGCATGATCAATACAGGAGTCTTTATGGTGCTGATAAATTAAATGTCTATCCTACAACAAAATGACTCCGCAGGAAAGAAACAACATTAACATTCAGTTTTCCTCCTCAAAAGATATATAAGCCCAGAATTCAGGAGAAAAAGAAAAAGTTTGATGTACATAATATAACAGAGAACTCAATTTATTGTGAGTTATACAACTAGAGCTCTTTAGATTATTTTTATTCTTATTTGTCCCCTAAAATAAGCAGTTCATGGAGTAGGAAATCCAAGCCAGGTATAAGTGGTTCCATGATACCATTGGAGACCCTGGCTTTTCCTCTTTCTGATCAGCCCGTGATTAGATTCTTCATGCCTGTCTCCTCAGGGCTGGGAGGCGGGGCTCCACCTGTGTCATCACATCGGGGTTCCATGTGGGAAGAATGGAAAGGGCAAGGAGCCAAAGGGGTTTGTCAACATGCTTTTAAAAAGCTTTCATGTCTCTTAGTCTCGTTTTTATGTCCCACCTATGTCTGGAATCATGCAGAGACATGGACAAGATTGTGGTGGTTGGGGGGGGGGGGTGAGAGGGGGAGAGGCACAAAGAAAACTAGATAGAAGGTGACAGAGGACAATCTGACTTTGGGTGATGGGTATGCAAGATAATCAAGTGACAAGATAACCTGGACATGTTTTCTTTGAACATATGTACCCTGATTTATTGATGTCACCCCATTAAAATTAATAAAAATTTATTTAAAAAAAAAAGCTTTTAGAAAAGCCACACATAATGACTTCCACTTACATTTCATTAGTCAGATGGACAGCACTGCTCCTACAGGAATTTCCTTTCTTTTACTTCAGAAAACACTTGATAACACAGCAACAATTGGAATTCCCACGGTGAGGGAAGAAGGGACATGGATATTTAATAGGCAACACCGTCTGCTGGCTTTCTTCCCTGCAGTCAGGGGACGGCTTTTTTTTTGACAGGCTGTCTGATACAGAAGACATTTTATCTGTGTACAAAATTTTAACCTGATTAGGTGTTTTCATCTTTATAGACCTAGAGAATAATCCAGCCACGTCTGTAGGAACCGCTGCTTTTCTTTGGTGTAAATTTTGAAGAAAGAGTGAAAGAATGGCTTTTTCAGGGATGAAATGGTTGAAGACTCTCTGCATCTAGTATAAGGTTATATTTATATTTCTTTAGATTCTCCTAATCTAAAAAGGAAAAAAAATGTGTTAGGTTTCACCTACCTAAGGTTTTTAAATATATGTCTCAATGTGCCTATTCAAAATGATAATGCATCAAAAGACTGAGCAGGCTCTGATTATCTAATATTACTTTCTATTATTTACAGGCATACGGTAAACAGCCTCCTCGAATGTTCACCAAAAGGGAATTTTAATCTAACATGTTTCTTACTTCGTCTCAAAAAAAGAAGTAATCTAGCCTGATTTCTTATTTTGTCTTGAGAAAGAATAGCTTATAAAGTCATTCATTTACTTTAAGGATGAGAAAGATTTTCAAAAGCAACTGTGATTTTTAAGAAATAATATAGAACCGTTTAGTAACAATGGGGAATACAGAAAAATGAAAGCATTGCCGACAAATGAATAAATTCACAATAAAAGAGAGACTGGAAAATCTGGATTTTGTTCTTTATTCCTCTACTCTGACCATCGAAGAAATGCAAAATATACTTTGAATCTACATCATGTCAAAACATCCAGATGCAAAGTGAGAAAAGTTTTGGTATCTGTTGGGCACAGCTTTCACCTACCCGTACTTCAATTTTGTCTACACTAAGAAAAGAAATGCCTGTTTCTCATTCACTGGGAGGAGATTTTCCATTAGTTTGAATTCTTCAGCCAAATTGATTCCATTGCATGAACAATATACGACCCCATGGGAAAAAGGATTTTATTGCTATCATTTTCTACCCCTTATCCTCCTTTTCAAAAATAAAAACTGCTTCCCAACTGAAGCAGATTTGGAGTAGTCATAATAATAGAGGCTAAACTAGGAATAGATGAAAAAAACAACAAAGGACAATGGAATTAATACATACTGAGTTATGCTAGGGACATACGAGGGCCTTTCGTGTATTTCACGTGGGGAATGCTGATTTGGGAGTCAGAGAACCTGGCTTTAAGACCAGGTTCTGTCATTCTCTAGGTTTAAGAGGCTAAACACATATCTCTGCCTAGGCCTCATGTTTGTATTTATAAAAATGATCTATATTCTTCAGGGATAATCTGTCTGAGCTTCTCGAAGAAAGGTATCACTTGGATTTGCACTCAACTATGGCTGAACTGAACTCTTTGACTGACACACCACACCTAAATCCTAGAAAAACTCTGAAATGTTACGAGGATCAAATGTGAACCAGACTTGAATAACTGACCCACTAGAGACAACAACTTTGTCAGTAGACTAACTTATACACTGCTCACAAAAATTAGGGGATATTTCAAAATGAATATAAAGCAATAAAATATCCCCTAATTCTTGTGAGCAGTATAATTATATATGTCATTTCCCCAGAATATACTTTTTTTGTCAGGCAATGAAAGTTTCATGTATTATCTCAAATCTGCAGAACAAATTTTGAAAAGTGGACCTTACTAGTTCTACTAGCAAAAACCAATTCTCACAGATGGTAAGCAATTGACCCCATGAGATGAGGTTCAAATCCAGGTCCCCAGAACTTCAAAGCCCTAGCTCTTTCTTTCACAGGTTTGAGCCTCAGTCAGACCTTAAGCTTGGCAGGGTACTGGGTTCCTAACTGGTCACTTCCCAACCACCAGGGCCTCTGGCAAAATTAGAATTTCTTAGGTTTTCCAAAGTGATATAAAACTTTCGGAGAGGTCCAGAGGAATATAATAAATACACAAGTATAAACTTGTTTGGTAAAACCAAATGCCTCCTCAAATGGAATACTAGGCAAAGAGATATGGATGAGTTAACATTTGAGCTGGGCCTGGAGGAAAAGTAGAGTTGGCAGTCAGAATGAGAAGTAGAGGAAGATGGGAACCTGGATATGTTCAGGAGACACTGAGGCGTGCAGAAGGAGTTGTAATAATATTCAAGGAAAGGACGCAGAACAAGACTGAATGTGTGACGGCTGTGTCCTGAGTCCTCTGCTAGATTCTTTATAGCTAACATTTCCAGGCTCTTTGAATAGGGTGGGGACTGTCGAGACAAAGGCTACGTGCTTGAATTATTTGACAATGAGGACTACTGAAGTCTTTTGAGCAGAACGTAACCAGATTAGTGCCAGCTTTCACAGAGATCACTCCATCAGTGACTGATATAAATATTAATCACATAGGGGAAAGTTTAAGGTAGACCTGTTAGAGCCAAACAGAGCCCTGATCCATGCGTACATGTAAATACTTTGGATATACAAGTGCTTTCCTCTCTCGTACCTTCTAATCAATAATTTGCCTTTTATTTATTTTTTAGAATTATATATTTATTTTTAATGTACAACACTAATTTGAATGAATAATAGTAGCTAATGTTTTCTGAGCACTTATTTATGCACTAGAGCCTATTCTGAGTGCCTTATATCTATTTCTCAATGTATATAAAGGTAGGAAGTGCTCTTACCAGATAGAAGTGGATAGAAACTGAGGTTTGGACATAGTAAGGTAGGTTCTCACTACCAAAGAGCTGGTGAATGCTGGTGCTGACATCGTGCTCAGTGTTAACCCAGAGATGTTGTTCCTGACCTCTATGGTACAAAGGAACAAACCGACTAAAGACACACTCTTTAGTGTGTGTCTCCTTTTTTGAGGAAAACTTGTCTCCTTTTTGGTAAGGATGAAAAGTTGGCTTTGGAGACCTGGAGAGTAAATGAACTAACAGTGTTAGGAGCATCGCTGATATCAGTCGGACTGCTGGAGATAACTAGGTATAGAGCCAAGGCCACGGCTCCCTGAGGAAAGGAAATGCTGGAGGGCTCTCTGTGCCAGGAGCGGCCGGTAGAGCAAGGGGGCGAGATCGAGTGAGAACGCGTCGGCAGGACTGACTCATCCTACGCCCCAGTGCAGCTGTTCTGAGCTGAAAGATAAGGTTCAGTCATTCAATTCAATTTGCTGTTAAGGTGACTTGTTGAGAGCTGAAGAAAATTGCAACTGAATCTCAAGTCTCAGAGTTAAATAGTCTCTTGAGTAGTGTTATCTGCAGGGTCTGCGGTTCCATGGATAGTTGTGGAGGCCAAGGTGGTCGCATTGTACTTTCCACATTGCAGAAAATTATAAGATTGTTTCAGGTGGGTTTTTGGGGTGTCAGCATTTTGGTGAATTCATCCCTGGTCCAGTTTCTGGATATATAATACTGAAGACCAGTTTATTATTAGAATAAAATGCAGTGGAACTTATGCTACGCAAATGTACAAGAGGCTGATTTATAAGCCAGAATTTAGTTATTGATTTTAAAACATCAAATCTTTTTTTTTTTTTTTTTGAATGATTTGGGTGGCAATGTGGAGAGAATAGATGGTCTAGTTTTAAACAAAACTGTTCCTGAGAACCTAATTTAGGTAGCTGACCTTGAAGAACATCTTAACAGCGACGGGTCAGTTTCCTCTGAGAAACGGAGATGACACTGGGGCAGAGGTTAGTTTGACTCTGGAGTACTCAGCCCAAGACAAGGGGCACTGGTTGGGAGAAACCCTGCACCTGCTAAGGCTGACCCCCTGGATGTTCTAATACATGGGTTCTCAAGAGAAGTAGCTGTCCAGGCTAGGGCCATTAGCAGGGGTCTCAGTCTGTGGCTGGACCATAGCCATTTCAAAAGGACCTCTCCATCGGAGAAAACCCTAGATTGTATAGTATTCTTCATGCCAAACTAGAGAATCATTAAGACATTAAATCAGGGCTCTGATTAAATGGCGTTGGACCCAGGGATAGAGGAAGAATGGCAACATGAAACAGAGAAGTCAGGGCAATGGAATACTGTGCACTGACCCTTCTATTATTATTATTATCATCATCACCATCCCTGGAGGAGAGTCCCTGATGCATCTCATTCCTACTGCGTGAAGATGTCGTTTTTCCTGACGTCAGCATGGCTAACTTTAGGCAATTGTCAGAGATCAAGTCAAGGATATAAGCAGGGTATATCAGCATTAGAGTAAAAAAAAGTTAATAGGGCTCTAGTGGAACTTTGGAAAGTACCCCAACCTCACAAAGATTCTCTCTTACTGGTACCAAGTAAGATATCAGCTATGTGTTTAGATCTAAACAGTGTCGGTCCTGCTTCCTCTCCCAGTTTCTCAGTCTATGGAAGTCACATGCAAAGTTTTCTCGAGTTCCTTTTTCTGCTTTCAGAGGGATCCTTTTCCATCCTTCCTTATTTTTTATTTTTTACTTTACATTGGCAACCTCTGTTATCTACCGTAACAGAGTTTAACACACACTCACACGAATACTCTCAAAGTGATCATACCCTGGTAGACTTTACTAGTGATTTTTGGAAATGAGTGAGAAGAGAGGTTCACATATTAGCATTGAGGAAAGTAAATATAATTGATACTTATCTCATTCCTGGAGATTTCATTTTTTTCTCTTCTTCTACCCTTCTCATTCCTCTTTCTTTATTTGTTTTTCCCATTTGGGGTTGGGGGTACAAGCCCTGCAAATTACTCTTTTCTCAGACAAAATAGTTCCCCTCTACCTCAATAATAAGGCCCTTTGTTGATGTTCACATGTTCTGCTAAGTTCTCATTTTAATGGAACATAAGATAGTTTTTTTGAGGACCATTTTTTGCCTAGAGGAAATTCTTATAAGAACAGTAAAGATATAAAAACAAATTTGACTTCATGTACTAGTGACCAAAATACTTTTTAAATGATTTAGAATTTCTCTTGAACAATGTTAAGTAAATATACTCTAGGTTTTAAAAAAGGCCAATTTCCTTCTTTACTCCATTCTAGCAAAGAACTTTACTTGTCCAATGTTACTTAATAGCAGTCAAATTTCAAATAGTCAAATTTAGCTTTCCTTGTATTTATTATATTTCAGGTGGAAGTCTTAGCATGTAGTTCATCAGCAAAACTTTTCATGTCTCTATTAGAATAAAACCCTTTCTAGAATGAATTCCAGGAGACCAGCATTTCTTTTATCTTGTTCTTTATTCGGTTCAGTTTCTGCTAGTGACTTTTTAAACTTCTCCCTTGATTCTGAGAATAGCTCTTACATAAAATTGGTGATTCCCTGTGCCCTGACCATTGTTTCCAAGAAGTATTTTAATAACTTTTGGTCAAGTCGATTGTTCCTGTCATTCTCAGTAGAAGACCAGTGGACAGGCATTCAGAAACATCACTTTTGATTTTGTAGCTAAAAAAACAGTGATTAGTGGAACCAGAATTTCTGATGTGACTCTGCCAAAAAAAATGGCCTGTCTCTTAGACCTATTAGCAACAAAAATATTTTATACCTGAATTAGTAGTTAGGTCTTTAAAACTAAAAAAAAGGAAAGTAAGGAATAAGTAATGTTGGCAGCAGGCTAGAACAAAAGTGAAGTATATTTATTGTATGTTAAAATTTAAGTATAAAATAGAAATTTTTGCAGAAGTTTTCTTCTCGTATGTATTTAGAAATCTTTTCAGTGATTTCAAATCATTCAAATAATTTGCATATATTTTTACTTTAGTCCTCCCAGGGGTTGAGAAACCTCTGTAGAGAAAGCCAATGTAACACCACAGAAAGAAATATGAATATAACCCAGAAAACTGCTCAAGCATGTCTCGCTAATTTGCTGCTGCCAGTGAACTGGGAGGGGCGGGGGCAACTCTTTTCTTTGCCATCTTTGTCATCTGAATGCTGCATTCACTGGCCAGAACTTTGTGGGTCTATTGTGAGGGAAGGGAGAACTCAGCACATTAAACAGAAGAAACTTAATTACATAGAGGTACTTGATCCTGTTGGTGGATTCTCATACTTAATCATGCATAAGCTTCCACTTTAAATTTCTAAAAAAAAAAAGAGAAAGACATATCAGCAGTAATAAAATAGCTTGAACATACAGTGCTTCATCTGAACAGTAATTTCCATATATAAAATAAGTTCCTGCTCTTTATACTAATAACAGGGCCCGTGTTGCCTTGTGGGTACCCTCTGGGGGAGAAATGAGTAAGGCAGGACAGATTGCGGGGGGGGGGGGGGCGGGGAGGGGGAGCCCACGGTGCTCGCTGCCCCGGAGACCACGTCATTGAGTGCGTGGGAACCTGCAGTTCCCGCCCGCTGTTACGACCCTGGGAGACAGATGGACAGCTCTCCTTCTGGAAAACATTCATCACAGGGTCAGGGGGTACCTGCCAGGGTTTTAAGAAGGAAAGATGGTACAAGCTGCTACCAAGAACTGTGAGAAAAGTTCTGGTTGAGATGGGTAAAAAAGAAGAAGAACCCCAAAGCCCCAGTTCCCCAAGCTGGCTAGCTGAACCCTCAGGGCTGGTCTCTAACCCAGCAGAAGGTTAGACAGTCTCAGAAAACCAAGGGTCATTGTAGATGGACCGTTGAGGCTGGTTCTCCATATGAAATTGGGTAGATAGGGAGTTCTAATTTGATGCCTGTAAGATAAAATTCCTTTCTGAGTCCCCAGGAATGTTTCCAGATCCATGTCACTCATTTAGAGGGCCTACCCTACCAAGGGCCTGTGCTCCAGTGGCTCAGAGTTTGAGTGGGAGACGTTAATGCAGGCCTCCAGGTCCAGGCTGCACTTGCCAGAGAACTGCAGTTCTGGCTCAGCTTCCCATGGATTATTTGACTGTATTGCAAATTAAATTCTATACCACTGCGTAACAAGTAAGTAGTGGAAAGGTGAATCATTAGAGTTAGTCTGGATTGCAATATCATGTTTAGATGGGTTTTCTGTTCTTTTCTTTTTTGATCCTTAAGAAAAGTAAATACCACACTCTCCTCCTTGTCCCTGGGTTGAAATTCTTAAGACCCAGGTGTACAGCTTGTCAGGTAAGAAGGGATATGTTATTCCAACCAATACATCCTGTTGCACCGCCTGGGATCCCAAAGAAGAGCCTATTCCTTTTCATATTCAGGCTACATGGTGCTGAGCCCCCATAGCACCGGTTGCAAGACTATCTCTTTTCTTTGTCAGGGATCTCTCTCTTACCATAACTGCAACAGCTTCAAGGATCTGTTTTTAGGCTAAGTTAGTCCAAGGGTCAGGACTGGTTACTGTTCTACTTTTTACTTTTTGCTGCCGTATGGAGTCCCTAAAACTCACCTGATCCTGCTACCCTAGTATCTACCTCACCTACTGCAAGGCAATCTGCCTTAAACAGAGCAGATACCTCCACCTTGACCTTGTACTCAGGAAACTGGAGTAATCCTTGGTCTCTCTTGAGATACATGCTTTGCTGAGGCCCTTCCAACACATGGAATGAGGCATAATGTAGACTGGGTGTATTCGTTTCCTTACGCTGCTGTAACAAATGAAGTTGGACTGGGTAGCTTAGAACGACTGTTCTGGGTGCTAGAAATGAGGTATGGGCATGGCCATGCTTTCTGAAGGCTCTAGTGGGGGTCCTTGTTGACCTCTTCCTTAGCTTCAGTGTTGCTGACGATCCTGGCACTCTTTGGCTTGTAGATACATCACTCCAATCTCTGTTTCTTCTGTGTGTATGTGTGTGTGTGTGTGTGTGTGTGTCTGTGTGTCTGTGTATGTGTGTGTGTGTCTGTGTGTGTGTGTTCAAACTTCCCCTAGAGGAACATTGCTTTTTGAATTAGGGCTTAGTCTAATCCAGTATGGGTTTATCTTAACCTGATTACACCTACAAAAACCCTATTTCCAAATGAGGTCACAATTACAGGTCTGATGGGTTAAAACTTCAACATATCTTTTTGGGAGACAATTTCACCAATAATAATTGAAACTCTCTCCCATCCCCCATTTATGTTCTTCCCACAAGCAAATGCACTGATCTCAACGTCTCCAAACATCTCCCCGGCTCACTCTTTGGTCACGTGGGTCTTTGATTTTATATGCAAACACATATATACAAGGAAACCTTTCTCCCAAGATATTTTCCTCAGGTACAGATTGGAATATTAAACATGACAACTTGTGATTAGAAGCAGAGTCTGTGAAGAATTAAGTGGGAACAAACTAGAGGAGAGATAAAACCCAATGAAAGGCTTCTCTTCATGGAAACAGGGATTTTTTTCTTTTTTACAAAATTAGTCCTGGCTGTTCTCAGCTTTCCATGGGCATGAATGACCCTTTGAACCAAGAAGTGGCACACCTGGAAATCTTAGTAGCTATCTTAAAGGCAGGCAGGTGCTCTGATGTCGTCAGAGCAACACAACCTGCCTGTCTGTGTATACAGAATCCACCTCCCTCTGACACTGAGCTCTGACTCCCACTTTGAATCCCCTACCTGCTCCTTTTGACAGCAATGGCACTTTTTACTTTAACTTTCCTTCTGATTTGCATCCAGCTCTAACGTTTGTCATTTGATGTGTTCCATGATTTCAACTATCTGATGGCATGGCTCTAGAGAGGGTGTAGGTGTGTACAGGGAAAAAGAAATGGATATGTTGAGAAGTATTTTTTTTTCTTAAATGAGAAACCGGAACGCAGAGAGACAGATTCCCACATGTGCCCGACCGGGATCCACCATGCTAGCTCCCTACAGGATGATGCTCTGCCCATCTGGGACAATCGCTCCATTGCTCAGCAACTGACCTATTTTAACACCTGAAGCAAGGCCATGGAGCCATCCTCAGCACCCTGGGTCAACTTGCTCTAACTGAGCCATGGCTGTGGGAAGGGAGGAGAGAGAGAAAGAAAGAAGGGGAAAGGGGAGGGGTGGAGAAGCAGATGATAGCTTCTCCTGTGTGCCCTGATTGGGAATTGAACCTGGGACATCCACACACTGGGCTAATGCTCTACCACTGAGCCAACCAGCAAGGGCTGAGAAGTAATTAAATAATAAAAAGAGCTCTAATATTTAAATGCAATTCAAAATGAAGTTATATAATGACAAAACCCTCAGTCTTTTTCATTTCTAAATTCCCCTCAATGACCAAGTAATCTCTAGCTTGTGTGGTTTTGAATGTCCCTATATTTCCATATTTGCCTTTGAGTTATCTCTCAAACAATTTCTTTAGACTATGTTTATAAATAAAATCCTCATTTTCATTAGATAGGAATCAACTCTTTTAAAATGTAAATTTTGGGCAATTTGCTTTATTAAAACAGATTACTGAGTGTGCATGTCTATGTAGTAAAGGAGACAAGACCTCTCTCTCTTCCTTCTTCCTTCCCTCCCTCCTTTCTTCTTTCTTTCCTTTCTTCCTTCCTGTCATTGCTTTCTGCAATTGGGTATAAATTATAAAGAGATTTATAGAGAAAATACAATATTTTAATTGGTTGACTTATAAAATACTTGTGAAATCTTCAGCCATCAAGCCAGACTTGAAGAGGAGCCTTGGCTGGTTTCCATGGTGAGGAGGGGTTTAAGAAACCCTCCTCCGCCTCCATTACCCATTCCTCATGTAATCTCTCTAGGACAAATACTCTTTTCATTTCGTTCTCAAATTTTCCTTTTTTAAGTCCTTTATCTTGCATAGAGATGAGGAGATGTTTTAATGTTCATACCACTGTCACTTGCCAGGGAACTGATTTATCATAGGTGGCCCTAGAAAAAATAAAACACTAATTTATATTCATGAAGTTCTTGTTTGTGCTTTCTAAACAGATAGAATACAATCGGTCTGAACTCTCCAAGACATTCCTGAGGCCTGTCATTTTGTGACATTTTCTTTCCAACATAAATACAAGAGAAATAGTATATGAAAGGTAAAAATATTACAAATAAATTGAATTGAATGTTTTTTAGAAAAATGAAAAGAAGAAGAAATTAAAAAGTGATGTTTTAGTTTTTAAAAGCATCAGTAGATGAAACAGAAAACACTGGCCTGAAATTTGGGGAATAGCACAATATGTCTCTTATGTACTAGTGAATATTTGCATTGACAAAAAAGCAAACAAAAACCAAAGGTGCCTGACCTGTGGTGGCGCAGTGGATAAAGCGTCAACCTGGAAATGCTGAGGTCACCGGTTCGAAACTCTGGGCTTGCCTGGTCAAGGCACATATGGGAGTTGATGCTTCCTGCACCTCCCCCCTTCTCTCTCTCTCTCTCCTTTCTCTCTCTCCCCCTCTCTCTCCTTTCTAAAATGAATAAAAAACAAACAAACAAACAAAAAAACAAAGGCAATCACCAGTAATAACTGGGCCCATTCAACTAAAGACACCTTCAAAAAACCAAAAAAAAACCTCACCTATGAACATATGACATACCAAATCTTTCTGTTTTGTTTTTTTAGATATCCTATAAATTTTTACCATATTACATATCTCAAGATAAACCAAAAAGTACATCCACCTCTTCAAGGTTACATTCTTTTAATTAATGTCATAATATTCAAGACCTCCTTGTGAAGCCAGATGGGATCAAATAGTTTAAACATCACTTTCTCAGAACAAGCGTCCCCAGGTTCCTAGATTGGTCTGGGCTCCCCTTGTCATATCCTTGTGTAGCCCTCTGTACTGTCCATCCATAGACTTTGTACCATTGCAACAAAGGCGAATACTTGTTTCATGGTTGTTCACCCTTAGGCTAAGAGATGTTGCAATAGTCCTGATCTCCACTGCACACCCAGCGCTGAACACAAGACCGCCCTGATATATATACTATACTTGCTCAAAAGTATGTTGATTAGTGAGTTGTGATTTTTACAATTATTTTTAATGTATCTAAAGCACTTAAAGATTCCATAAAAACATAGGGATGTCTTCTTCTGAAGGGATGTGGCTTTGGGGTGAAAGGCATTGTACATAGCATTGGATTTTGTCAAGAGTCCAGAGGTGAGTGCTCCTCCGTATTTGCAATTATAACCTGGAATTAGAAATGGTGAGTAATGCATAGCTAAAGTACTTGTGTAATGAGGCCACTATTAGATTTGCTCTGTGACTAAGGTAATTCTGCCTCCAGCAGAAGGTAAACACTGAGGAAAATTAAAATGCTGTCTAACTCAGAGATGAGAGTGGTCACTGACCAGGAGCTGAGCAGTTATAGGGGGCCTCAGAGTTGGAATCTGAATCTAAACAATTTCCTGTCTCCACGGGGCAGCACCAAATAAACTAAAACAGGGTAAGAAACCTTTCTGAAGTGAACTTGGAAAACAGGCTGTTGGTAAAAATACCAACTAAGTGGCTGATGAGTCTGGTCTTTTGAAGCATTGAGTGCCGGCTCTCTTAAAATACCACTATAAAAAGCCTGAGAATCAAGCAACTCTGAGGTGACTATTTACAAAGTCAGGGAGAAGGGAGGGCAAAGTCGGGATATTTTTTAGGCTTTGAAGCCTGGTTTAAGGGTTAAGGTAGGGGAAGCATCATCATATAATTTAAAAACAATGTTGTAGGCCCTGGCCAGTTGGCTCAGTGGTAGAGTATCGGCCTGGCGTGCAGAAGTCCTGGGTTCGATTCCCGGCCAGGGCACACAGGAGAAGTGCCCATCTGCTTCTCCACCCCTCCCCCTTTCCTTCCTCTCTGTCTCTCTCTTCCCCTCCCGCAGCCGAGGCTCCATTGGAGCAAAAATGGCCCGGGCGCTGGGGATGGCTCCTTGGCCTCTGCCCCAGGTGCTAGAGTGGCTCTGGCTCTGGTCGCAACAAAGCAACCCCCGGAAGGGCAGAGCATCGCCCCCTGGTGGGCAGAGCGTCGCCCCCTGGTGGGCGTACCGGGTGGATCCCAGTTGGGCGCATGCGGGAGTCTGTCTGACCGTCTCTCCCCGTTTCTAGCTTCAGAAAAATACAAAAAAAAACCCCAAAAACTCAACAACAATGCTGTAGTCAACATGGGGGTACAGATACCCAAGGATGGAAGCAGTTTAATTTTCAATGGATGAACAGACCAAAAAATATGATATATAAATAAAATAAAATATTATTCAGTCTTAAAAAAAGGAGAATCCTGTCATTTGTGACAACGTGGATGGACCCTTAAGGACATTGCATTAAGTGAGCTAAACCAGACAGAGAAAGCTAAATACCACATGGTACCTCTTATAAGTCAAATCTAAATAAATAAATAAATAAATAAATAAAGTTGAGCTCATAGAAAATTGGAGAAGTTAGTAGAGGGTGTACAATTTGTATAAATAATGTCTGAGGTCTGAGGACCTACTGTATAGTGCAGTGGTCCCCAACCTTTTTTGGGCCACAGACTGGTTTAATGTCAGAAAATATTTTCATGAACCGGCCTTTAGGGTGGGACGGATAAATGTATCACGTGACCAAGACAAGCATCAAGAGTGAGTCTTAGATGGATGTAACAGAGGGAATCTGGTCATTTTTAAAAAATAAAACATCGTTCAGATTTAAATATAAATAAAACGGAAATAATGTAGGTTATTTATTCTTTCTCTGTGGACCAGTACCAAATGGCCCACGAACCGGTACCTGTCTGTGGCCCAGGAGTTGGGGACCACTGGTATAGTGGATCACACTGTATTGTATAATTGAAATTTTCTAAAAGAATAGAACTTAAATATGTTCACTGAAAAAAGGAGGGTAAATATGTGAGATGATGGATATGTTAGTATCTGTTAATTATCTTTACAGGGGAATCTTTTCAAGTATCAAACATCTTATTGTATACTTTAAGTATAAAATTATTACCCATTATGCCTCAATAAAACTGAAAGAAATAAAATGAAAGTGGTGGGTACAGCAAGGCAAAGGTCTCATGGCAAGGTTTGCAAGAGTCTTGAAGAGTAAATTGTCATTTGATGCTCTCCATTGAAAAGCTGGACAGTCTGTTGTTAGGTGAAATGGAATTTTGGAAACGTTTCTAAAATAAACAATGATAACACCTGCAACTTTTATCTTCATGGGCTGGAGATTCCTAGAATTGTAAAGTCCTGTTGATGAAGACAGTGGGATAGTCAGCTCCTGTTAAAGTGGACAATGACCTGCATGTGTGTTGATGTTTTCAGGTCACTCTGTCCGTCTTGATCTACAGCGTTCTTCTGTTTTAGCAGCGGGAACCCTTTGGGGAACACTGAGGAAATAATGGATACTTTAGCACAAAATTGTAAAAGTCAGCAGTGGTGTTGTGATATGTTTTAACCCACCTACTCCATCATAAACAAGACTTATTCTCTATCCTCTTCTTCAGAGTGACCATTAGAGCTCATGAATTTAAATCACTGCATCCCAAAATTTCTAATGAAATAAATATAAAGTAATAAACAAGTACTAAAGCAGAAGAAGGGGAGGAGACGACAGATGCTACTTGTTTAATTTATATACTTAGGGGCTTCCAGAAATATTTGGTAGGTGAAATAATTTGTAGTGGGAACAGACAACATAAATAGATAAGGTTGGTTATAAATGCGTTATGCATAGTCTATTACTACAAGCAGTATAATGTATAATATGTCTGGTAGGTATGGGGGAAATGCTATGATTGGACCAGCTATGATTTGTTTTATCTTATTATGTGCTTGGTTAAAAATGGTCATTCTCATAATCAAATGAATACCAAATGAAGAGAATACTGTGATTCAATTTTTAAAACATAAAAAATGTTTCCAATGAAATACTTATTTAACTTCTGGAAAAAAAAATGCAACTTGGCAAAATGCATTAAAATGCTAAGCAGAATTCTGGAGAAAGTCAGTATTTCAAGGCCTATCTGTGGAACGAAAGGCTAACAAATCCTCCTGGCTGGCTAAGGAGACAAGAAAAGGATATTATAACTCTAATAGTTACAAAAGCTGTACATAGATATACACCCGACCAGCAGGAGTCTGGTAATAGTAACAGCGTCAGTACTTTAATTGATTTAGAGAGAACTGGACTGACTGGGACACGAGTGCTATAGATCTCTTTCTTGGCCCTTATAGAATTCCTCTTCTTCCCCCAGACTCTTCCCTCTGAGATGATGGCCATAAATCTGTGCAAAGCAGAGTCACAAACTCAAATTCACACGGAGAACAGGAGCTCAATGTGAGACAGAGCAATTGAACCCGAGTGAGTTTATAGGGCGTGCTAAGGAATGGTGGTGACTGATGAGTAGGAGCAGCAACGACTCAGATCTAGCTGATTGTCACCTTGTAGGAATATATGCCAAATGTACCCGAGATTTCAATGTTTCCAGAAATTCTGCCAAATCAAAAATTTCTAAAAAAAATTTCTGTTGATTTGAGAGTGAGAGAGAGTGGAAGGGAGTAGGGGGAAGGGAGAAAAAGAGAGAAAAATCATCAACTCATTGTTCCACTTAATTATTCTATTTAACTGTGCATTCATTGATTGCTTCTTGTAGGAACCCTAATGGGCAAGGAATCTACAACCTTGGCAAGCAGGGAAGATGCTCTACCCACTGAACAAAGCAGTCAAGGCCCAAATCAAAATTTTAAACAGTAGTTTCCTATTTATAAAGAATATTCTAGCCCTGGCCGGTTGGCTCAGCGGTAGAGCATCGGCCTAGCGTGCGGAGGACCTGGGTTCAATTCCCGGCCAGGGCACACAGGAGAAGTGCCCATTTGCTTCTTTACCCCTCCGCCGCGCTTTCCTCTCTGTCTCTCTCTTCCCCTCCTGTAGCCAAGGCTCCATTGGAGCAAAGATGGCCCGGGCGCTGGGGATGGCTCTGTGGCCTCTTCCTCAGGCGCTAGAGTGGCTCTGGTCGCAACATGGCGACACCCTGGAGGGGCAGAGCATCGCCCTCTGGTGGGCAGAGCATCGCCCCATGGTGGGCGTGCCGGTTGGATCCTGGTCGGGCGCATGCGGGAGTCTGTCTGACTGTCTCTCCCTGTTTCCAGCTTCAGAAAAATGAAAAAAAAAAAAAAAAAAAAAAGAATATTCTAATGGTAAAAAAAAAATATTCCAAACATCTATAGGTTGAACTTTGCCTATGGGCCTCATTTTTTTTTTCAATAAATTCTAGAGACATAATAGCCAATATGACATCTTCTTTGTCCCTTGTCTCTCTCATTATGTCCATAGGAGGCCCTGAACGTTTTTAATAAAAGGAAGAAACCCCCACCCCAACTTAGAGCATCTTTCCTGCCTATAGCAGAATGTGACTTCCCATCGTTACTCGTCCATTATTCTTGTAGAGCAGAGGGACCTTTAGTTCCCTGCTAAACATTAGAAAGCCTCCGCTTATACCTTCTTGGGGTAATAAAATAAATCTAATCCACCAAAATCTTCTGCTGAGGCTGATTAACTAATGGATGATGGGGAGAAAGCAAAGCTTCAGGGAGATAAATGCTTCTACTGTATAAAAAAAATCACTGGTTTTAGATACAGATCCCTGGCTGCAACCCAGAGATGCAAAGTTACAGAATCTAGAGAAGAAGCCAAACAGTGTTCAAAGAGCACTCCTGGGTGATTCCCAAGTAGGTACTTTTTTAGAAATAAACAAAAACTTAAGCAGTGATTCTCAAACTTTAGCGTGCATGAGTTCACCCAGAGGGCTTGTTATAACTTGCTGGCCCCGCCCCCAGAGCTCCTGACTCAGTAGTTTCAGGCAGAAGCCCAAGATTCTGCATCTCTAACACATTCCCCTGTAATTCTGATGCTGCTGGTCCAGGCACCACACTGCACGGAGGCAGGTTGTCTGGCGTGGGCCAGGGAGGCCCTGGTAGGAGCTGGAAGTGAGGATGAGAGAGGCTGAAACAACTCCATCTGCCTCAGAGCATTGTCCTGGGTCTGGTGCTGGAGCTGAACTTAGCTGCAGTGTGGACTTTGCAGCTGGTTCAGTCACCCATCAAATATTTATTGACACCTGCCATGTGTCAGATACCATGCTAGGCATAGGCCCATAACCATAAATTATTTAATTTACTACATCACTAATCAATTAATCCACCAAATATCTCCTGAGCCTCTACCATGATGCAGGCCGTGAGCTAGCTGCTAGTAGGAGACCTATCTCAGCTTCCAAGGACCCGGGAGCCGGCCACTCTTGGCTTCTCTGCTGTCAATCATATTCAGAAGACTGCTGGAGGGAAATACTGGCTCTTTCTGGGTAATGGGAACAGAGCACAATAGAGCTGGTTTGTTGTGTTATCCTGTGGGAATGATGTTTTGCACAGATCCCCGGAGTTCAGAGGGGGAGACTTGTGTCTGGGCTGCGCCAACATTGGACCTGTGGGCCCAAAGAGGACGCAAAGCACTTTCCTGTGCTTCCCACTGTCACCCCTGTCCTTGGCAGTGGGACCCCAGACAAAGTTTTCTAGAAAGAGTGCCTTGCCAGTGGAGACAAACACACATGAGACAGACTGTCAAAGCCGACTCCCACGCCATCGTCCCCATTGTTTCCTAGCAATCATCCCGCACGTCCCACAGGAGACCTGCCCTTTCTCTGTGTGCACACAGGGCGTCAAAGGGCCTGGGGTCAGAAGCACAAACATGTCTAAAGTTGTAGAGGCAGCCCCGTATCACACGCCTTGACAATACTTCATTTTTAATGTAAAAGCCAGGACCGGATGAGGACTGGGAGTCTCCTGGTCGCTCTCCGCTGGTGACTTGGATTTAGATCTCACTCACAAACGTGGTACAATGATGCTGAAGACGAAAGAGGGCCCTGATTCAGTCTGGCTGCTCTTCTTTTTCTTTCTTTCTCAGTTTTCTGAGTCACTCCATGTTTGCAAAGCCTAAAAAGTAAATTATCACCCAGGTAACAAATGTCAAAACTTAGATGTGGTAAGTGAATCGGTTAATTTGGCTTCATATATAAATAATTTCCTTGAGATATCATTGTGGTTTTCTAATATTATCCTACTTTTTTGAAAATGACAACTGTTTAGCTTGCCATACTTAAACTGAAAACTTGAGAACTGAAATTGGCTAATTCAGCTCTAAATCTCTCCAATATTTGCATAGGGCAGGCACTCGATGTGTACTGGATGAATGTATTGGTAGAGTGAGAAAATGAATGAATGTCAGAGTACCGAGGAAACAGGCTCGGTGGAGGGCGGGCATGTCCTGAGTCTTCTCACGGCAGAAGCAGGTGAGAAGCTCGCGAACTGCCTCTGGCCTTCCAGGGCAGCGTTCACCCTGCTCCCTCCGCCAGGACCTGCTGACTTTTAAGCATAGATGCCTCCTCTCAGTTACTGAAGTTGAAATTTGAAAAGTCCAGGGAAAAGTGAGCTGCATCTGGAATAATGAATATTTTATTGTAAGTTAAAATTAAAAATAATTTATTTGGGAGATAGTGTTTTCCCCTCTAGAGGACAAATGGATGAGGAAAATTTGACAGCAAATTTAATTTACGATCCTAGACTCAGGTAAAGATTGCCATAAAAACTCCAAATCCTATTAAAGCCGAGGGAAACATAGGCACGCCTCATACTACAGCTATTTTAATTGACTTGATGAATTGAGTTCGCCAGGAGGTTGTAAAACTCTGTAAGGCTGGAAGGGGGGATATATTCATTTTCATATCTGCTCAGAGAAATGATTTAAACTTAGAAGGCTTATCCTTATGGCTGGATAATAAGGATAATTTGACACTCGTGAATATAGATACTGAAGTAGTTCTAATGACTCCCCGTTCGCCGCCTCTGTGCCGTGTCCCGTTCAGCAGACCACTCAGGTCTCCAGCCTGCATCGTCTGGTCCTGCCAATCATGCCTCTGAAATATCCCCCAACCCCGTTCCCCTTTCCATCTCCTCTGGCCACATTTACACGCTCATCATCTCCCTCCTCCTCTCCTTCGCACTGCGGCTGGCCACCATTTTGAAACACAAGACAAAGTACAATATGTCATTCCTTAACTCCCTCAAATAGCTCTCCACGGCCCAGAGTGCCGTCCTAACCCCACACCAACTCCGTCGAAGCCACACTCTGCCCTTCGTGGTCCTTCTTTAGATTATAAGCAAGAAAGACAGCTGTTAAGAGCAGGCGCTCTGGAGACATGCTGCCTGTGTTTCAAGGCCATTTCTGTCATGAACTTAGTGACCTTGAGTAAGTTCATGTCACTTTTTTGAGTCTCAGTTTTCTCATCGGTGAAACAAGGAATGAGAGAACCTCCCTTGGGGGGTTACCAAGAGTTGAACAGGGGATGACATGTGTAATATGCTCAGGACACGGCACCGTGGTCACCTTTCACGTTGTTGCTGCTGATCCTGTCTCGGCGCCCATGGGGGCTGCACTTATCTGCAGTGACCTACTGCTTACCACTTTGGAAAACCAACAAGTGAACCGACTATTTTTTGAATTCCCGCGGCACTGGGGTTGCCCTTATTTTTGTGCCGGGAGCTGCGATGAGCTTTTGCTATCTTCATAGCCCTCTCCAGACGACAAGCTCCGGAGAAGCAGGAACACTGTGATCGCTTTCCATCTGCTCTGCCAACCTGGGCTTAGCACCTGGAAGAAGCTCATCAGATATTGGTTGAAACAGAAACAACTTATCTGTGAGACACTCAAAGCACTTCACGTTTCCATACACAGATCCGGGAAAATAATCTGATCAGTCACTACTACTCATTTACCTTACAGAAAAGCTCATTTCACTCATTCAACAGGTATTTACTGAATGTCTACTGCTGCCAGTCACTGTTCTTGGCACAGGGGATACAGCAATTTAAAAAACAGGTGACTTTTCCACCCTCAAAGAGCTTCTATTCTAGCCAATGGAAACAATTAATAAACAACATCAAGAAGCTGATAAATACTATGGGTTAAAAAAATGCAAGAAGAAAGGTAGATGAAAGGCTGCTGTTTTATTAATGTGTGGTCCAGGTAGGTCTTATTGAGAATGTGACATTTGAGCAAAGGCCTGGGGGAATTTGCAGCATCAGAAGAGAACTTTCAAAGCAGAGGGGGTGGCTAATGCCACGGCTGTGAGGTAGAGCCTGCCTGGAGAGTTTGAGGGCCAGCATTGCAGCCCTGTGAAGCTGCAATGGTGTGTCCCCAAGAAGGAGTGGCAGACATGAAGATAGATGTGACTGGAGCTGGATCTTATAGACCCTGTGGGGGTCGTGCTGTTTGGATGTTTTTCTCTCCTCCTCTTCCTCACCCCATCATAGGTTACCCTTAACATGAGTCTTTTTATTTCCATTGGAGAAAACTTCAGGACCCAGTTCATAATCTGCTTTCCTTTCCATCCTTTGGACATTACTTCTAGATGCTTTCAACAGCCTTGTAGACAAAACGTCCAATGAGGCAGCAACACAGCTGATCCCCGGCCTCAAAGTTCCAGTCCTCTGTTAAAGGCTGAAGATCCATTTTCTTTGTTCTTAATGGTAGGATGCCTCGATGTTGTCGGAACAAAACACGCACACCTCCCCATGCCTAGTGATCCCACTTCAAGTTTGTGTTACCCAACTTGTGTGGATTATTCAACCTGCCTGTTGAGCTTTTATTTCTCTTTTTTAAATTTTGTTTTCCTTCCCCTCAACTGCCATTTCAAACAATTGAGTATTAGCTTTCTTTTATTTTTTAAAGACTTTATTCATTTTAGAGGAGTGTGTGTGTGAGAGAGAGAGAGAGAGAAAGAGAGAGGGAGAGAAGGAGGGAAGAGTAGGAAGCATCAACTCCCATTTGTGCCTTGACCAGACAAGCCCTGGGTTTCAAACTGGTGACCTCAGCATTCCAGGTCGACACTTTATCCACTGCGCCACCACAGGTCAGGCCGACTATAGCTTTCAATCAAAATAGGGAGGCTATTCATAGCTATTTCAATTTTTAAACAATTAACTTATTTTCAACTCAATACATTTACAACACCCAAATTCAAGAGGTTAAAAAAGTGTATAGAATAAAAAGTAAGTCTTCTATCGACCTGTCCCTGCAATACCCACTTCCCATTTTTTTGTGTGTGTGTATATTTTTTTCTGAAGCTGGAAACGGGGAGAGACAGTCAGACAGACTCCTGCATGCGCCCAACCAGGATCCACCCGGCATGCCCACCAGGGGGCGTCGCTCTGTTGTGACCAGAGCCACTCTAGCGCCTGGGGCAGAGGTCAAGGAGCCATCCCCAGCGCCCGGGCCATCTTTGCTCCAATGGAGCCTTGGCTGCGGGAGGGGAAGAGAGAGACAGAGAGGAAGGGGGGGGGGGAGAAGCAAATGGGTGCTTCTCCTATGTGCCCTGGCCGGGAATCGAACCAGGGTACCCCGCACGCCAGGCCGACGCTCTACCGCTGAGCCAACCAGCCAGGGCCCCCACTTCCCATTTTAGAAGACAGTCATTTTTTTTCAAATTTTTTATGTCTGTATAAATATGTGCTATAACACAGAAGTAAAATATTTGTGTGTGTGCCTATAAGCACAACCTGTCAATGTGTGCATCTGTATGTATGCACACATTTGATAGAACATTAGAGATACTATCTTGCAATTTTTCACTTAATACTATAATTTGGAGATTTAACAAAAACTATCAGTGCATTTAGATCTGTCTCATTGTTTTCAATGGCTGTAAAATATTCTGTTGTATGCTTGCATCATCCTATATTGGATCACTGTCAAGGTGATGGGCATCTATCTATATTGTTTTAACCTGTTGTGTTCACAGACTATTTCGCCATGAAAACTTTTCTATACGCATCATTCTCACAAAGCTAGTTGTAATAGCCACATGATGTCTCAAGAAGTAGAATTGCTGATTTAAAGTGTAAAGACATTTAAAATTTTGAAAATCTTCTTAAATTTAGATATATATTATGAAAATATCCTCCAAAAGCTTGTATCAATTTACAGTTCTGCCAGCAATTACATATGTATGAGGGTGAAAATCTCGCTGGGGTTTTACTTTTCTCTGATTTGAGAAAGGTTGACTATCGTTTCGTATGTGAATGAGCCATTCGTATTTCTTTCTCTGGGAGCAATCTGTTCATATTGTAGTCTATTTTGAATTCTGTTTAACTGTCAAATGTTTGAAGTCAAAACAATGCTAGTTAACATTTTTTTGTGTGTTCATGAATTAAACAATGTTATAGGCTCTGTCATTATGCTTCTTATCTATCAAATGGCTCCACCTAAATATTGTGCTTAAACTTTCCCTTAGTGAATATTCATGCATCACAGATGTGAGCTGTGGGCAACTGGACTGGAGCTGTAGTGTTGTCCCAGGACAGCCGGTCATATTTAGCTCTGATCCTCAGTTTTATAGTCAAGGGAAGTTTAAAGCCTATCACTGCCCCTGACCCAATTCTCATCGAATCTGACAATGAGAAGAATCCTACACTATCATGGGGCTCACTCTCTGCCTCCTGTATCTTTATGAGATGATGATAGATAGATAGATAGATAGATAGATAGATAGATAGATAGATGATAGATCAATGATAGAGAGTTAACTTTTCAGTAAACATGTTTCATGAATTCTGTGATGTCACCCTCCACAGAAATGGCATGTCTAAATTCAGTACCTCCATTAAGAGGAATATTGGTGAACAAAATTTTTCTTCAATACGTAGCTGGGATTTTCCGTAATTTTGATATGTTCCTCATCTGGATATGAGGCATGGACCTAAGTGCTATGATGGTGTGTTAAATATCACATAATGCTAAGAGCTCATGATAAAGTGTTTACAAGTGTTCCCCAAAGAGAAATGTTTTGAGTCAAGTACAGAGGTCTCCCTGATCAGACAGAAGAAAGTGCTTTTTTTTTAATCTAAATTTGTTTGGAATGGTCTTTACAGGCTCTCATGCCCTAATTCTGATGGTGCTGCGGACTCTTGCCATCCACATAAGATCCTGTACAGTAGACCAAGCCTCAGATTCTGGTAAACATTTTTAAAGATCCATGTCCTTTGGAAAAGGAGTCCTGGCACTAACAACAGTTTTTAAATTATTCTATTTTCTTTTCTTTTCTTCT
Source organism: Saccopteryx leptura (assembly GCF_036850995.1). Taxonomy (NCBI): domain Eukaryota; kingdom Metazoa; phylum Chordata; class Mammalia; order Chiroptera; family Emballonuridae; genus Saccopteryx; species Saccopteryx leptura. The sequence continues at coordinate 20,507,180 of NC_089505.1, read as the reverse complement.
TTTTTTACATCTATTGGACTTCCCACTGAACTGTTATCCTCTGATATGTTTATCAGCCATTTACTAGATGATCTTTCTTTTTACCATTTTGTGGAAAGCAAAGTCATTGGGCAGAATATTTATTCTTCAACTAACTGTCTCTTTTAACAAAGTTATTTACACCAATCCATTCCTCCCTTATTTTCAACAGTCTTAGTGAGGATGCGATGTTCCTCTCCCTTTTCAAATTCACCTCAACAATCTGTACCCTTCACTCCAACCACATCGTGCTCTGTCTGATGCTGTACTCCTTCAGTTCTTCATTCTTATTTCCTTTCTACCAATTTCTATATTTAAAACCAAGAACCTGCACAGATATAGGTAATCTCCTACCACCCAACCAAAAACACAAGTCTCTCTCTAAAACCTTGACCTTGAATCTTATCTAGTAATCCATCAGTCTTTCTATTCCACCACTTATCAAAATTATAGAAAGTACCCCATCTGATATTTTAACTTCTCTCCATTCTATTCACTCAGCTAACATTTGTAACTTGACTTATGTCCCCACCAATCTACTGATTTAACCAATTCACCAATGATGACACACTTTCCAAAAGAAATGGAATAATTTAATTTTATCTAATTGGACCACTCATCTGCCTCTCAATCACTCCCCAATCTTTGAAAATTTTCTTTCAAAGTCTTGCCTTTCACAGGATCACCTCATTGGTTCTGTGTAAATTTTCAATATCAATCTTTACTGGTATGGATTTTGCCTACTCTTCTTCCTTGGTTCATCCTTAAAATGTCCCTTTCCCCCAGGCTCTGTCCTTGCCCACTGTCCACATAATCTTTTAGCTGCTTCTATTTTTCAGAATTCCAATCCTATATTTTCTGTTCAAGTTTATCTTCTCTTCTTTTATTTCCATTCACCTTGAGAAACCTTTGAGGATCACCTATCACTAATATGCTGAAGATCCTCAAATCTTTGTCCAGCTCAAATCTCTCTACAAATGTCAAAATTTTATGTATAGCAATACATTGAGTATTTCACCCTAGGGTTGGTCCCACAGTCACTTCCATTTGGCCTGTCTGCAACTGAGTTCATCTCTGCCCAGGCCTGTTTCTCCTGTTGCTTTCTCTATGTCTTCCAGGGACAGGGGAAACCAGGATTCATTCCTCCAATAATCAAGCTAGTATTCTAAGATTTAATTTTAACCCTTTTGCTCATCTCTTCTTTATTGGAAGTCATTTTGCAAGTTTAATTTTTTAAATATTTCATAAATCTTTCCTCTTATTTTTTGCTATTGCTACCCCAGTTAAGGCCCCCTTTCTTCTCTTGTTTATCATGTTTCAGCAATCTCCCACCAAGCATTCCAGCCTATCCAGTCTTGAGCATATTTCAACTTATGCTCAAGTCATATTTCTATTCTGCAAACATGGCATTTTATTCATCTTTCAATTCTCACTATTTTTTCATCTCTTGTCATATCACTCTTTTTCTCATAGCACCATTCCTCTTGTCAACATCAGTTTCTTGTCCCAAGCCTATGTTCAGACTCTCTTATATTAAATGCTCTCAATAACCATGTCTCAATTAGAGAATCACCTAGCAGAAATCAAGTGCTACTTACTTTTTAAGATTTAGATCAGGTGTCACCATCTCCAAGGCACTTTCTTTGATATAGTCTCTCTATTCATGTCTAGTTTAGGGGATCTACCTCTGTGTTCTCCTAAACACTCTAAACTTGCCTCTTATTATCTAATGTTCTTTCTTAGGGCTGTCTGGTTACACAATGGCCTTTTTCACTAGATTTGCACACTTGAGGACAGAAGCATCTTTCCACAGGTATGTATTTCCAGTGAGTAGGACAGCATTTGACATATACCGTATTTCCCCATGTATAAGACTCTCCCATGTATAAGATGCACCTTAATTTGGGGGCCTGAAATTTGAAAAAAATGTATTACATAAAGTTATTGAACTATAGTTTTATTCATCATAAAACTCATACAACTCCTCATCACTGTCAAAATTCCCATCCATTACCTTGTCCTCATCTGTGTCTGATAACAAATCACTGTCTTCAACAATGAGCGCAAAAAACAGGAATGAAAAAGCAGGAAATGCAAGTAAAAAAAATCTACAACCACTGTATAAGGTGCACCCAGTTTTTAGACCCCAAAAAAGGTACATCTTAAACATGAAGAAATACAGTATGTGCTTAACAATGCTGTTGAATGAATGTTTGAGGAAATGGTTTAGAGTATAATCATGGAACTCAAAGCTAAACTGAATCCTGGGCCAATGTCATCTTTTCAATTCTCTAAGTTAATCTCCTTACTGTAAAATGGAGATTATGGTAATACTCACCGTGATTTTTCTAACGATTAAATAAGATAATACTATATAAAACGCTTGGCATAGTGCAATACATAGTACTTGCTCACTAAATATTCAATATGATATTGACAATCAACTCTATTACTTTTATTAATACCGCTTCAATTATATTAAACACCAACAAGAGAGTATAATGTGAAGTCTATTCTTTTCATTCACCACTATTATTAGCATTTATAGCAAGATAATTGGCCTTAAGGGGCTCATTTTCTCAATAAGCAAGCTCAAGGATCAGGCTGGCTTTATTACATTTTTAATTACAAGACAATTTTACGTTACTTTCCCATATGGAAATCAAGGAACAGATAGAACATCCAAAAATTGCTTGTAGCCCCACCATCCAAATACAACCGCTGTTGCTATGCCTGTAATTCTTCTGGGAGCCCTTTCTATACATGCACATTTTGTGGGGGGCTGTTGTTAGCAACAGTGGCAACCCTAATGATAAATCTACTACTTAGTGCAAGGATCACAGGCTCTGGAAAAGTGCAGATTTATAGGGGTCTGCAAGGAAAGAAGACAGGTTCAACCTGGAGCTGAACCAGAGCCCCAAATAAAGACAAAAGCGAGACGCTCTATCAGTGTCAGATTCTGCAGAGGGGACACAGAAACAAGTACTTCTTTGTTTGATTCAAAACTCCAAGATTTAGGGTGGATGATGCCTATAAAGAGCAATGATAATTTAACTACTTGCTAAGTTGATAAAGATTTCAGTGACATCTAATTTTCAAAAAACTTTGCTTTTCTATATTATGATTTTTCAACATATCACAGCTATTGTATCAACAACCATACGTTGTTGTCTCCTGGAGTGAACACATGTCCTTCTTAAATAAAATTGTAATAAATTCACCATTTATTTGGCAACAGATATTAAGCAAGAGCAGTAAATGTTCTTGTAGTTATTGAGTCATGTTAAGACTAAAATTGGGGGGAGTATCATTCATTCATTCACTCATTCATTTATTCATTTCTTTCATTAATTCATCAGTTATCTATTCCCCGACTTTCAGGAGCCAGGCCTAGTCCTTGACTGTGGTTACTATGTGATTACCTGGCTAACACTTTCACAGAGCTCCAGCATAGCCAGGAAACTGATAGTAAACAAAGATACACTCAAATCAATATAAAACTTAGAATTATGTTAAGTGAATTGGAAGAACAAACATGCATCACTGAGACAGAATAACAGGGATCAGGAGAATAGGGTAGGGGACCACCCTCTGATAGTTGGAATGACCTTGCTGAGGAGTTGATATTTCAGTTGAGACATAACGAAACATGAGGGCCAGCCTGGCAGCAAGTTGGGAGAAGAGCAATCTGCCCTGATGGCTTGGTAGAGCTTGCTTCCTGGGGACTGACACAAGACCAGTGGGGCTGGGGTGTGGGGATGAGCAAAGGACCAAGAGACCTGGATGAGACTGGGAAGGTCGGTCTCATCATGCAGGACCATGCAGGCTATGTTAAAGAGTTTGTGTGTAACCAGAGCCTACCCTGCCAGGATATCTTTACAGCTTAACTGGCCTGGGGAACAGAAATACCCATCTCCAACCCCCTCTAGCCATCCTGTCCCACCTAAAGGGGACAGAAAACTGAGAAACACTTGTGAAATTCACAGTCCAGAGGCATAGGCTGAAATATGCATAGAGCCAATTCCTAGGCATAGTTCAAAGACATAAAACCAGATATGGCAGGGATGCTGGAATTATCAGACCAGGAATATAAAACAGCTATAATTAATATGCTCAGGGCTCTAACGGATAAGATAGATGGTTTGCAACGACAGGTGGGAATGTAAACAGAGATGGATATCCTAAGAAAGAACCAAAAAGAAATGTTGTTCGAGATAAGAGTTTGCATGTCTCCAGACCTGCTGTTTCTGAGCCTGTGGCTTCTGCCCTTAGCAAAGCTGCTCCTGATGATTGCTGCTATCACTATGTGTCCAGCACACCTGGGCAAAATGTTACTTTGGTGCCTTATGGTGCTCTCATGTTCCGCCTGCCTGGGCTGGAAATAGTATCAACTCAAATTGGAATGTCTGCTCAGAGACCTACAAGCAATATAACCCTCAGCAAGTTTTGAAACTTGCTGGGCCTCATATCTTATAAAATTATGAAAAGATGTATTTCAATGATTTGATGTGAGAAATGAATGAGATACTATATGTAAAATTGAATAGCACGGGGTCTGCTGAAAAACATGATCAGTAAATGTTAGATTTCCCATTTCTCCACTGATTGAGCTTCTATCCATCCTATTTCACTGCCCTCCATAAATCACCCAGCACTTGGTCCTGCAATGCCTGTTTTCCCTTATCTAATAGTTCACTGCAAGTGAGCGGTTTATGTCTTACTTCTCCCAATAGCTTAGAGTCAAGACTATGCCAAACCACAGAGTGCAGTGGGCATAGAGGTGATATCCAACAAATCTGTTGTGTTTGTCTAATTATAATCCAGTGAAACAAAAGATATCTTGACTGGCAAAGCCATGGAGGCAGCAAGTAACAAAAGGGAAAATGAAAACGGACTTCATGACAATGAGAAAGTTCAGGAAACCTACAGTGGAATCTTGGGGTGGAGAGGAGAGAATGCCATTACCTCATCCATACAATGATGGATAATTTAGAGATACCTGTGCTTATGTCTACAATCCCAAAACATGTGGTGAACTCAGTGGTGAATTAAAAAACTGATTACTGCCTGATCAGGCAGTGACACAGTGTATAGAGCATCATATTGGGATGCAGAGAACCCAGGTTCGAAACCCCAAGGTTGCCGGCTTGAGCACACACTCACCAGCTTGAGCACAGGGTTGCTGGCTTGAGGCCAAAGGTTGCTGGCTTGAAGCCCAAGGTCACTGGCTGGAGTCCAAGTTTGCTGGCTTGAGCAAGGGGTCACTCGCTCTGTTGGAGCCCTCCAGGTCAAGGCACATATGAGAAAGCAACTAAGGAGCTGCAATGAAGAATTGATGTTTCTCATCTCTCTCCCTTCCTGTCTGTCTGTCCCTATCTGTCCCGCTCTCTGTCTCTCTCTCTCTCTGTCTCTGTCACACAAAAAACAAAAAAAACTGATTACTTAATTCAAAGTGCATTTATTTAATGTTTATTATCGATAGTGTGTCTTAGGTTAGATATTGGTAAAATATATAGAATGAGTACCTTAACCTTAGAAGATTAAATACTGTTATGGTGTTTGATTCGACTACATCTGTCAGTAATTTTAATATAGTAAGTTGAAGCAGAGATTTCTTATATTATATTTTTTATATTAAATATTATGGGATTAAAATTAATGTAGGTTATCTAAATATATGTGTTTCTTTTACTACCCATCAAATTAAGCAATAAAATTTTCAGTTGTCAAACTTAAGACTTATACTTTTATAAACAAAAGAAAAACTGTTTTCAAAACATTTTCTTTGAGCATTACTTCCATAGGTACTTTTTCAGAGAGTCTTCAGGAATTTTGATGGGGTAATGCAAACATATAATCTATGAAATAAGTTGCTCCCAGTCCTCATGTGGAAAAGAGATCAACAGAATTTGTGGGTCATACTATGGTTATTATTTCCATATCTTATTTTTTAGATAATTTTTCAAGTATGTCTGTCTTTTCACTTTCCAAATTGTTTTTGTATATCTTTATTTTTAAGTTTCCTTTCAACTTTTGAAAAGGTAAGCAGTTTAAAAACAGAGTAATTTATAAAATAGAATAATCTCTTGAATATTTTTATGTTCCACTTCTTGGTCTCTTTATCCCTTAGTTGCCTAGATAATTATTTCTTTTTCCCTTTCAATAAGCAAATTTTGCAGTTGTATAATCATTTGATTTAGAATCTACATTAATAGGTTTATCTCTCTAAACAGAAGAAAGTCCTTTATTATATTAGCCAAGGTATTTCTCTAAGGTATTGAAATTTATCTTCAACCCAGTGGTCCAAGTTACAAATGATGCCTGTAATTAGATGTAATTACATGTCATATTAATCAAATGGTGGCATATCAAGTTACAGTTCTGCTGGGGTCCTTCTGGCACCTTTTCCACACTCTCTTTCCCCTCCCCTTTTAGAGCCTCCTTCTTGATCATCAGAAAGAAAATGTCTCTAAATTACATCCTCCTTCTAAAACTGTCTGGGAACCAGCTCCCGCGAGAGTCTGCAATCAATTGTGACAACAGAAACAACATTGTTATAATGTCCATTTTCCCCTGAGGAGGATATCTCTAATTTCCACTGTAAATCTCTATTTAAAATCCCCTCCTAAAGGGTAGCTGCAGTACACCTGTCAGTCTTGCTCTGAAGGAGCTTCCCCTGCTTTGGTATTTATTTGCTTTATAGCTTGGTGTCCATGATACAATTTTTCTGTGGGGATTTTTTTTCCAGCTCTTTGGAGTATAACCAGCCAGATCACAGAATGGTCCTTGTGGATGTCAAGTGCACATTGCCTGGCTTCTTTTTTATTTATTTTTTCTTCAGGATTTGCTTAAAAATAAAAGGTTTAGGCTCCAGCCGAGGCGGACTCTGATAAAGTATGACATTCAGGCAGACATCACCAGGCAATGTCTCCTGGAAATTAGTTCCCATTCATTCGTCATGCGAGGTCCTGGTACTTCTCAGAAGCATCCTCCTGAGGGGCTGAGTGTGGGTAAGGGTACTAGAAAGTCTAGTTGTCATTTTTTACCTTCTTTCATTTACTAATTGTTTCTGTTTTTTCGACATTGTAGTTCTTCCCTGCAGATTGTTTGGAGCTGCTCTAATTAACCACTTAATAAATAAGAGAAAGAGCAGTTTGCTTGTTAACCCAGTTAGTATCAAATTTACAATCCCCTACACCCCCTCCCTGGATTCACGAAGTTTTCCTTGGCTTCACTGAGCAGACCCACTTGAGGGGGCTTCCCAGAGCACACTGAAGGATAGTCGGCACATATGCTGTTGCCATGGAAATGAGGTAATGCTCAGAGGATTCATCCTGCATGGGTAATCTTGAACTAACTGCTGTGCTGTTTCTCATTTATTACAAAATATTTGAGAGAAAAGTGTAATGTGTTTCATGATGTTCAAGTATTTGCCTTTCTTCAAGAGGCCAAGTCAAAATTTATTGGAATGAGTGCTAAACAGGATGAAAACTCTTCAATAAGAAGTGAGTTTAATATTTGCAAAAGGAACTGATGACAACAACAACACAAAGATGGGCCACAGGCCTCAGCTGGGTAGACAGTGTGAATACGTCTCTCCTTTGGGTCTCAGATGTCACACCTATTGAGTTTGGCGGTGGCGGTCCCTGGGCTGCCCCGCCCAATAGCACGGGGTGGAGGACACGTTCTCTACTGTGTGGTTCCGATGCCACCGAGAGTCTGCACTCTTTCACTTCCTCCTTGGCACAGAAGTACCTGAATGACTTCTTCCATCCTAGATGTCCTTCTCTTTGTCTAATTCCCCATATTCTCACCCACATGAACTTTCCTTTAAAAAAGAAGGCAATGTTTTTTTCTTTCTTTATCATTGGACAGAAGAGATTTTACCACATCTTTTAAGTCTCATCTTAAAACTCCATCTTGTATATAGTAGCATCTCAATAAGCTTTCACTTAAAATATCATCTGATAAGACATTTATTGTCTCTGGGATCTACCATTATCCATGAAATGAAACTCTTTCCCAGGGTGTCTCAGATTCTTGTCCTCAGTCACAAGTGGCTTTCTAGATAGCATGCTTTCCTGTAGGTGTATAGGGGGCCCTTGGGTTACAACAGTCTTGACCTATGACGTTTCAGGTTTATGACACTCACTCCCATAAAAACTTCAAAAAATCAAGATGTAAGTGTTTCAGCTTATGATGTTAGCAACATGTTAACGAATTATGTGGATGAACTAGTTTGGTTGCATGCATAGAAAAAATATACAGTACAGTACCATATTTTTCGCTCCATATGATACACCTGACGTTAAGATGCACCTAGGGTTTTAAGGAGGAAAATAAGGAAAAAATATTCTGAACCAAATGGTGTTTTAAAATATTTAATAAAATATACCGCAATAATATTTCAACAATCTAAACTCAACAGCAGTAGTAACAATGATTAGCACTGTTATTAACAAATGAGAAGATACTTTAATGTTCAAATACTCTCCTAGTTGTCCAAGAACCCGCAGAAGCTAAAAAAATAAAAATTAAAAATAAAAAGAAGAAGAACTTTTACTCTGCTCCATAAGACGCACGGGTATTTTCCCCTCCACTTTTGGGTGGAAAAAGTACGTATTATGGAGCAAAAAATGTGGTATATTTATATCCTTTTCCTTTTTCTGTGGCTTAGTTGTGTTTTTATGTTCTAGATTATGATTTTACAACTGTGTTAGGATAGGTAAGTGACTTAGGCGGGTGTGTTTCAACTTACACCAAAATTCGAGTTACATCACTGTCGTAAAAATGGGACTGTGTCATAACCCAAGGACCCTCTGTACTTTGCTTTTCTAGTTCAGGTGTAATTCCACCTGCTCTAGATGAAGGAAACCAATGGTATGCTTTTGAAAAGTGCCTCATCACAAGTTTCTTACTCATTCCTATTGACGTTCATGGTGCAGAACTGCAGGACCCCCAAGTTCATTCTGTTCTGATTCACTGCAGTTCTGTGATACTATTGGTCAGGACCTCAGTTAGAAACTTGGTCTGACCAAACTGGCTTACCATAGGCACTCCCAAATAGCTTAGGACAGCTTTATTGTCTCCCTCACCACATTTGATTGATGTTAGCCCTTTAGTTATGTTTCCCTCCAGTAGACCTGAACTCCTCAAGCAAGGATGAGTCTGTTTCTTATTGAGAGTTGTCTGTATGTAGCCTAACACAGCTGGTAACAATCCGTGGACCTTCAGTAAATATTTTATGAACCCAACAATTGGTTGATTACTTATATTGACGTACGTATGTTGTCCAGATTAAAGCTGTACCGGTGCTTTCAATGCAGATCCAAAGTCGGAAGACTTTGCAAACCTTTAACTAATGTGGCTGTCACATCTCCTAAAATGTATTTCAGTCCAACATGAAGAGTTAAGAGACTGATGGGAGGTTAATTGAAAGAACACATTTGAAAATTTCTGTAGCATCCTTCTCATGCCAAGTTTGATTGGTTTGCTTAAGTGGCGTGTACAGACCTCATGCTGTACAAATGTTTAACTGATCATTTATTCATGGTGTTGATAATTAAATGACTAATTTGTCCCTTGTCTTTAAAGGCCAAAGGATAGTGCCAAGTCATGATACCTCTATTTTTCCCTGAGGAGTTGTAAATTTGAATTTGAATTTCACAAAAGGAAAAAAAAAAAAGTAAATATAAGCTCTAATATGAAATATCAGCTAAAATCAATAGTAATCTATTTCTATTTAGAGCATGAGCTGAACTCAATCAATTAGCAGTCAGTGTGTCAAAATGCACAAGGCACAGATTGTTAGGTGCTTTATCGTAATTTAATTTGCCCTGAGCATTTGAATAAATGAGGTGAAATGTTGCCTCAAGTCTCCAAATCTTTGCAAGATAATTTCTGGATGTCCTGCTGAAATGCGTTGGTTAATTTTCTGCAGTAAATTTTCTCAGTGATTGTCACAGCCTGTGGGAATGAATGAGCTTTTCTCCCATACATTTCCAAACCTGAGTGAAGAGATGACACACAGGCTGGGTGTACGTCTGTGAGAATGCAGCTGCGTGTGTGTTTTTTTTATACAGAGAAATAGCTGCAGAGTTTTACTGAAAATCCCATTCCTTTTTCCAAATATTAGGCACTCAATAAATACCCATTGAGTTGTATTCCACTTTGTGTTATATGTTGGTATTCCGCACATCTGCAGGATTGAGGAGCATAATGGAAGGGGTGATGAAAATGAGAGGAAAGGTCTAGTATGATATCACACCAACATAGTCATAAGTAGAGGTCCACACTGTCAATAAATTTGTGAGATGCAGATAAGCTTTAAGGCTAGTTTGTTGGCTGATGGAAGGATATAGGGCAGAAGCTCCAGCAAGGACAGGGTCATGTCATGGGGGCCCAGCAGCTTCTCAAGTCCACGGCTCCCTTCGCCTCCTCCCCCACTCATGCCTCATGTAGACAGTGACCATGTTTCCCTCATCTCTCTTACACTATTCCAGTCCATGGACCCAAAGCCTGCCAGCTCCACGGCACCTGTGTCGTTCTACAGATCGGGCATCAACACAACCAAGCAGATACCACATTCTAAATTTCCCTTAACAATGCCATTTCCGAGGAAGCAGCACGATGGGAAGACACTGAAACCTGATGAAAAACCTTGATACAAATGTTAATTTCCATATCACTTGAATTGCAAAATAGACACAAGAAGTGATATATATATATATATATTTAAATACTGTTTCCATTGAATTTCATTGTCCAATCAGAGAGGTGTCCATGGGGGAAATCACTCTATTAAAGGAAAATGAAAACATTAATCATTAAGGTTTTTAGATTCTGATCAGTCCCATAAAAAAATGAATGTTTGTGCAACCAACTGACCAGACTTTTTGAATGTTTGCCTTATAATTCAAGAAGTTCTTTCTTCCTTAGTGCTTTTCAACTTTTTCTTCTGGTTCTGGATACCCCAATATCTGTCTCAGAGAAATTTCTCTCATGCCAAGAACTCGCTTATTCAAAATTTCTCGTAATTTTGCACATAGTCTCACTTAAAAAAGAATGATGTCCAAAATTCCAATGTCATTTTTTAAAGAAATGGAACAAAAAATCATCAAGTTTATATGGAACTATAAAAAACCCCAAATAGCCAGACAATCCTAAGGAAAAAGAATGAAGCTGGGGCATTACAATACCTGACTTCAAATTATATTATAGAGCCACGATAATCAAAACAGCATGGTATTGGCAGAAAAATAGACACTCAAACCAATGGAACAGAATTGAAAGCCCAGAAATAAAACCACATATATATGGTCAAATAATTTTTTATAAAGGGGCCATCAACACACAATGGAGAAAAGAAAGTCTCTTCAACAAATGGTGCTGGGAAAACTGGAAAGCCACATGCAAAAGAATGAAACTCAACTACAGTTTGTCCCCTTGTACTAAAATTAATTCAAAATGGATCAAAGACCTAAATATAAGACCTGAAACAATAAATTACATAGAAGAAAACATAGGTACTAAACTCATGGACCTTGGTTACAAACAACACTTTATGAATTTGACTCCAAATGCAAGGGAAGTGAAGGCAAAGATAAATAAATGGGACTACATCAGACTAAGAAGCTTTTGCACAGCAAAAGAAACTGACAACAAAGCAAACAGCCAACTAAATGGGAGATGATATTTTCAAACAACAGCTCAGATAAGGGCCTCATATCCAAAATATACAAAGAACTCATAAAACTCAACAACAAACAAGCAAACAATCCAATAAAAAAAAAAGTGAAGAGGACATGAACAGACACTTTTCCCAGGAAGAAATACAAATGGCCAACATATATATGAAAAGATGCTCATCTTCATTAGCTATGAGAGATATGCAAATCAAAACTACAATGAGATACGACCTAACACCTGTTAGATTAGCTATTATCAACAAGACAGGTAATAACAAGTGTTGGAGAGGCTGTGGAGAAAAAGGAACCCTCATCCACTGTTGGTGGGAATGTAAAGTAGTACAACCACTATGGAAGAAAGTATGGTGGTTCCTTAAAAAATTAAAAATAGGCCCTGGCTGGTTGGTTCAGCGGTAGAGCATCAGCCTGGCGTGCGGGGGACCCGGGTTCGATTCCCGGCCAGGGCACATAGGAGAAGCGCCCATTTGCTTCTCCACCCCCCCCTCCCTCTCTGTCTCTCTCTTCCCCTCCCGGAGCCAAGGCTCCATTGGAGCAAAGATGGCCCGGGCGCTGGGGATGGCTCCTTGGCCTCTGCCCCAGGCGCTAGAGTGGCTCTGGTCGTGGCAGAGCGATGCCCCGGAGGGGCAGAGCATCGCCCCCTGGTGGGCAGAGCGTCGCCCCTGGTGGGTGTACCGGGTGGATCCCGGTCGGGCGCATGCAGGAGTCTGTCTGACTGTCTCTCCCCATTTCCAGCTTCAGAAAAATACAAAAAAAAAAAAAAATTAAAAATATAACTACCATATGACCCAGCAATCCCTCTATTGAGAATATACTCCCATAACTCAAAAACACTGGTACGTAAAGACACATGCAGCCCCATGTTCATCGCAGCATTGTTCACAGTGGCCAAGACATGGAAACAACCAAAAAGCCCTTCAATAGATGATTAAAGAAGATGTGGTACATATATACTATGGAATACTACTCAGCCATAAGAAATTATGACATCGAATCATTTACAACAACATGGATAGACCTAGATAACATTTTACTGAGTGAAATAAGTAAATTAGAAAAAACTATTAACTATATGATTCCATACATAGGTGGGACAAAAAAATGAGACTCAGGGACATGGACAGAGTGTGTTGGTTACCGGGGGTGGGGAGGAGAAGTGAGGGAGTGAGGGGAGAGGAGGGACCCAAAGAAAACCAGATAGAAGGTGACGGGAGACTATATGTCTTTGGGTGAGGGGTATGCAACATAAGCAAATGTCAAAATAACCTGGAGATATTTTCTCTGAACCTGTGTACCTGATTGACTAATGTCACCCCACTAAAATTAATTTTAAAAAAAGAGAATGATGTCTGTAGACACCAACCTACAGCTGTGTTAAAAATCTGTTAAGTGAAAGGCTTCATTCAAAAACTATATCCTATAGTATTCAAATTCAAAATTTGTAGTTTAATTTATCCCAATTGGTTGTGATTTGAAGTGTTATTTCTTTGGAAAGATAGATATTCTATAAATGCAATAACAACAAATCCAAGTCTTACTTTTCTTAAAAAAAAAAAAGCACAATAATCAAGTTCACGATTTTTTCAGAACTAAGAATTATCTGTCATTCAGGTCTCAATAATAAGAGCAAATGTTGATTCCAAAGATGAATCTGAATTAAGCTTTATTTCAGCAAAGACAAAATTATATATTATATATTACATGAAGACACCACCTTTGAGAGTAAGGTAGAAGTCAGCTCCCGTTTCACTTCTTATTTCTTTTGTTGTTCATTACTCTGATGGAGAAAAAGTTAAATAAAGCTACATTTCTGAAGACATCAATATTATAAAATGTACACATTGTGGTTCTTGAGAAGTATGAATACAAGTGTAATGCCCATATATGTCAAAGTCTTAAGCACAGAGAAGAACGAGTAAAAATAATTGAAATTGTTTAAAAGCATGTCACTTCATCATTGTTCTTGAATTTATATTGTTCACATTTTCATATATTTTATGTAGAGAAGTCCCCAATTAACTTCTGTAATTGGTATGATTGATTACCTTTCAGTAGAGAACTTAATTTATGTACATTACTGATATAGGTCAAATTATTTGAAGTTAGGTAGGTCAAGAAAGGAAGGTCATTAAAATATTATGAATAGCAGAAACATAAAATTATAAAAATTAACTTATGTAATATTATTAACATTTTTATAGTATAAAATTTAACATAATCTCCCAAAAAGCTCTGGTTAGAAATGCTGAAGAATATAGTTGATCATAATTCTTACATGTCTGCTTTTGGTTTATATATGCAAAGTGCCATTTGTTGTTTCTCTTTATCTTATACTTTATTTAATTCCTCATAATTTTACTTTTCAAGTTTAATGCTAGTACTTCTACAATTTTTTCAATCTCTCTACCTGGAGATTATATGTAATTTATACATAACATCAGTAACAGAGCTCTTGGATTCTCCATTTCAATGAAAGTATTATTTTAATAGAATGATCCAATAAATTTAGACTGACATAGTTTCCTATTTGTTTGTTTATTACTGAATTGATTGTCTTGTTTGGCACATATACCAAATAAAAAAGGCTTAAGTTCACCAAATTTGCTGTGAGGGGGAAAAGTACATGCATTTTCGAGGTCACAGGAGGCTAAACATTTGTAAGAGAAATATTAGTCTTCAATCAGGACCATATAACCAACTATTTGCCAATGCCCCCTACCAATGACCCCAGTGCTCTTTCTTTCTAATGGAGAAAGATAGATACATACTACCCCCAGGCAGACCCTGCCTGCTTGTGCTGAAGGATGAATCCAATCATATGCTTGGTACCACAAGATACGCACTCTGCTTTGCGACCCACCCTGTCATCAGTATCAGAGAATCAATGTGGAAGTTCTTGGTGAGTTCCCATTTTGGTTGACTTATAGAAGAGGGATACATGCCAGTTATTACAGCCCCATTTTGACCGAGGAGATGGACAGAAATAAAAATTGTATGCTTCAGAAGCCAGTGGCTTCAAGTACGCATTGCATAGTCATAAATGAGAATTACAGTTTGGTTCTTATCTCTCAAACTGATCCTGATCACTTGGCGGGCTATGACTCAGCAACCTCTGGAGGGAACAAACACCATTTTAAGGTGCCAAATTCTGTTACCACTAATTTATTAATACTTACGCCCTCCATCCATAAGATGAGTTATGTTAGCCACATAGCAATTCCTAGTAGAACATTTAAGAGAAAGTGATATTTGGATCAGGAATGATAGCTTTGAAAAAAATCATAGCTGATTAAATGATAAGATAATTTTTAGTGCCTCTAGAATGAAATTGTGGTTATTTTGCATAACACATAACATTTGGAAACCTGCAAACACATCTATTTACCCACACACTCAAGAATGTTTACCTTTCTAGACCACTTTACCATGGCATGCTACATTTCTAGACATGTAATAACCATGGCCTAATACTACTTTTTAAATTAGAACACTAAAAAGAAAAAAATTTTTCTATCCAAGATACTCTTTAACATGGTTTGTACGGCATTGGGGAAAATGGCTATTGTTCAATATGTATAGATTCTGTACATCTCTTGTCTTTATAAAGACTTGTGAGCTGTCCCTAACAGGCTGAACTAATAATAGAGTGTGATAATGTACACTTGAAATGCAAGGAGTGTTTATATACATACAGTAAGTCTTCACTTAATGTTGATAGGTTCAGCAACTTTAAGCAAAACAATATATAGTGTGGGGCAAAAGTAAGTCTATAGTTGTTCATACAATAACTAATAAATAATAACACAAGAATAAACTGTTTCTCATACTCACCTGTGTAAACCTACTTTTGCTCCACCTACTATAACAAAACCAATCTTACAGGCAAGTTGATATAAACAAGAGCTAAATCCCTAGGCATCTCATCAACATTACAATGAAACAAAATTGAATGAAACTACCTCATTCAAGGAGCTGTGGTACACATTTGTAATCAGGCCATTGCAAATCTTCTGGAAGTCAAGGTTTTGAGATTCTGTGAGTTAGATCATGTTTCTCAAGTGATGAATACTGTATGTTTCTAAATACTACATGATCTATATAGAAAATGAGTGTAACTGTTCTGTGGCACTGCATTATAATAACATTTATATATCCATGGATAATTTGCTGTATAATTTTATATTTAGCCAAAGTTTAATGAAAGTACATTTATTTATTTAAAAACCCTCATCTTGTTAATGAAAATAAAAAACTGGAGATCTGTCACTGACTTTATGTCCTTAAAGACAGTAGAGACTAGCCCTGGCCGGTTGGCTCAGCAGTAGAGCATTGGCTTGGCGTGCGGGGGACCTGGGTTCGATTCCCGGCCAGGGCACATAGGAGAAGCGCCCATTTGCTTCTCCACCCCCACCCCCTCCTTCCTCTCTGTCTCTCTCTTCCCCTCCCGCAGCCAAGGCTCCATTGGAGCAAGGATGGCCCGGGCGCTGGGGATGGCTCCTTGGCCTCTGCCCCAGGCGCTAGAGTGGCTCTGGTCGCAAAAGAGCGATGCCCCGGAGGGGCAGAGCATCGCCCCCTGGTGGGCAGAGCGTCGCCCCCTGGTGGGCGTACCGGGTGGATCCCGGTTGGGCACATGCGGGAGTCTGTCTGACTGTCTCTCCCTGTTTCCAGCTTCAGAAAAATACAAAAAAACAAAAAAAAAAAACAAAAAAAAAAACAGTAGAGACTAAGACTCATCTCAAAGTTATGACACTATCCATTATAAAGTAAGGATAAGCCAAATACCAGCTTCACTGCATGTAGCTATAGTCCCAAAGGCTAAGTAGAGACTGTCTTAAATAAACTTCTCTAGCAAAAATCATAGCAGAAGGAAAAATGATTGTTTAAAGGGAAAAAAATAAAATAATTAAATCGGGACCAATATCTAAAATGTGTTTCAATTCATTATTAAGAGAGTAGTGGCAATTCATTTCCAAGATTATGTTGCTTGATAATAAATCTTTTGATACTAATTTTGTCTTTAACTTCATATGTGTTTAAAATTGCCTGAAAAATTGTCTGCAGTCTACCCTATTTTGTTGTCCTTCTGAAAGCTGTATTACATTCACCCACATTGCAATTGCAGTCATGACTTTCTAATCTGCATTTAATTTTCAAGTCCTGCGCACACTGTAGCATTGGGAATGGCAGGCCCCTGCAGGGTATAGGAGGCACCATTTCCATCACATGCCGGCAAACGTTATATGAATTCCTCTCTCTGTCTTGCTCTGATCACCAATCCTGATATTCATGCACCTCCAATCACAATAGTTTTTTTTAAAACCTCATTTTACTAATGAATTTGAAAAGATCACCATCAGATAGAGAAGAATAACCACAGTGGCTCCATAACACTTTGCTGGCACTGAAGCTGACTTTGCAGGAGAGCAGGCTGAGCTCTGAGGCAGGCTGAGAGCTGGGCCTTTCCTAGGCCCCTGGACAGGCCAGGAGATCCCCCTAGACTGCTAGTGGCAGCGGATTTCAGCACAACGGCTGGCCTTTCCTCCAGTGAATTCCACCATGTCTGCTAGCTGAATTTTTTTGCATTGCACTGACTTTCCATGAGAAATATGTTTAGAACAGTATTTCATACCTGAAATACTTTCACATTTAGAATCATTGATTTTTAGGTCTGAAGAGCAAAGAGAACATTTATTCCCACCCATCATTTTACAGGTGACGACTCTAAAATCCAAAAGGTTAAGTGGCTTTTCTGAATCTACATAGCATTTTTGTAACAGAGCCAAGATATTCTTAACATTGATTCTGGGCTAATTCATTTGCACTTTAAGATAATTCTTCCTTAAATAGCATATAGTACAAAATCTATGTTAAAAGACTGTGTCTTTCTACATAGGTTTAAAAAAAAAATTAGCCCAGGGCCCTGGCAGGTTGGCTAAGTTGTAGAGCATTGGCCCAGTGTGTGGAAGTCCCAGGTTTGATTCCTAGTCAGGGTACACAGGAGAAGCGACCATCTACTTCTTCACCCCTCCCCTTCCTCCTACTTGCTTTCTCTCTCTCCCTCCTCCTGCAGCCATGGTTTATCTGAGCATGTTGGCCCTGGGCACTGAGGATGGCTCCATGGCCTCACCTCAAGTACTAAAATAGCTTGATTGCTGAGCAACAGAGCAACAACCCCAGATTGGCAGAGCATCACCAGCTAGTGGGCTTGCCCGGTAGATCCCGGTCGGATGCATATGGAAGTCTGTCTCTCTGTGTCCCTGCCTCTCACTTAAAAAAAACAAACAAACCAATTAGCCCTGGAAAGTTTTATGTCTTACTTATATAAATTAACCAGTGAACAGTACAGTACAGAAAAGGGATTCAAACAGATGAATGCACTTGACATTTTAGAGCTTAGCTAACAGTAATGGATTAAGTGCAACAAAAGAAAACACCTGTTAATATTTCAGAGAGATTGTTAGCTTAAAGAAAGCAGGAACCATGTCTGGTGAGTCTCCATATTCCTTATGCCCAAAACTTCTCTGGCACATGGTAAACATTTGATATATTTGCTGAAAGCCTTTTGGTGGTGAAGAGTTAGAAGGTATCAAAAGCGTGCTGAGGTGTGTTTAAAATAGTTCTGCTACAGAAAATTGAAATGACTGACCCCAAGAAGTTCACGTACCTTAAGGACTCATGATTAAAGACAAGCTCAGGAAGGTGACAAAACTGGCAACTGCATCAATTAGGTTTTATCTTTTAGAGAAATCAAGAAACTTTCAGTGTAATTCTTCCACAAATGTGCTGAGAACAGAAATAAACCTAGAGGATGTAGGAAAAGAGACTCTGAAGTAAAAGAGGGGATGGTTAAGGCGAAGAAAGCGTAGGGAGGACTGGTTATTTTCTAAGGGAAGATGCGATGCTCGTGACACTTGGCTAGATCTGAGTGAAGTCTAGAAAAGACCCTCTGGTTTTGTTTTGCTTCCACATCTGACGACGATAAGCAGCAGAAACAACAAACTCTTGGGAGAGGGGCAGGACCCGCGGGGGTAATAAGGCCTTCCAAAGGGTCTTTGCTGTGCACAGTTGTTGCTTTAACTTCATTTCTTAGGGAGCAAGTTAGCAAAGCAGTTCTTTTAATCACTTTGACAAGAATACAAATTCTTCTGGCAAATGAGACAAGACCCAAAATTACATGTAATGAAGTCAAAAGTGAGAGGGACCTTATTCTAAGGGGAGTCATGTTAAGAATAAGATTGAGTATCTTTTTGGAATGGAAGCAAGGTAAACTTTTTAATTTTATTTTAGAAATTAAGGCTATCTGATCAGTGGCGTAGGGGGGGGCAAGGGGAGTCTATCATGTCCCAGGGCCACTCGCAGAGGGGCGCCAAATAGTCTCCAAGACAAACAAGAAAAGCAGAGTAGAAGCATAGTTAGGGGGGAGGGGACGCCAGTTATGTTCGCTAGGGCTAGGCCACTGTATCTGATGCAGATACAAAGTGTTCCTAAGGCCATGATAGCGAACCTTCTTATAAAAACTGCCCACTCTTGCAGCGCTGGTCAACCTGGTCCCTCCCGCCCACTAGTGGGCGGTCCAGCTTTCATTGTGGGCCAATCGCGGTGCTGTTTGGTTGCTCATCTACTGCCCACCATGAAAGCTAGAACTCCCACTAGGGGGCGGGAGGGACCAGGTTGACCAGCACTGCAAGAGTGGGCGGTTTTTATAAAAAGGTTCGCCATCATGGTCTGAAGGCATGAAGAATCAAACCGGAAGTACTAGGCCCCCTACCTTGTCCTGAGGACCTTGAGAATAAACAACCCCCATCCTCTTACTAGTTTCTGGACTTAATGTTAATTTAAAAAAATGAATAAAGCAAGTGAAAGGAATTGTGTCAGAAATCCAGAAACAAAATTGTAGAGGTTTGGAGATGGTGCTGTATGTTGAGAAGCTCTGACCTCACGTGAACCCTTCCCGGGAGGTGAAGTCTCTTTCGGGCAGTCAATAGTTTAGGGAAGATTAAAGGTTTTCTGAGTGAATGCTACTAAAATGTCTTCTAGGGATTAGATAAAGCTTCTATTTGGCCTCAATTTATTTTTCCTGCCCAGATTAATGCTGATATATCAAATTTCCTGAAGAAACGAAGTCCAAGCGAAATATGCTAAGGCTGTCTGAGGTCTCTCTGACACTAAAGCTTTCCCGGCAGGGAGGTGCTGGGTGTAAAAACTAAGCTAAGTGGTCAAGCCCTTCATAAATGTACCCTCAGACAGCTCTGAAATGCTCCAGAAGTTTTTGAGACCAACTATGAGATAAAATGCTAAAAATATATTGAAACTAAATTAAAAGGAAGGTCAGGACACAGCCGTGTCTGAGTGGAAGATATAAAGCACAATGAATACAAATTGATGATGCTGAAGTGAGAGAGACCATTTATTGCTTCTCCATTTTTCTTTTAGGGAACAAGCAATAAAATTGAAATGAATGAGCCAATTTTAGACCTAATTTTCATACAGCATCATTTCTCCTGAAGGTTCACCAAAGATAGAAATCAAAGAGCAAAATAAAAAGAAAACCTACTCACTTCCTCCTCAACTCATCTTGTTGAGGGGGAGCTCAATATTTTGCCTGAAGAACACTCTTTTTAAAAATACAAGTCTGAACTACAAAATCTGAAATAAATTCTATTCTTGCGTTCATATGTTCTTAGCTTGGATATTAATGCTCAGTATCCATATACACTCATAGAAACATATACTTACCTGCTCATATAAACTCAGACTCCCACATATGTACTCTGTTCTTTCTCTGTCTCTTTGTCATTGGTCACCTATTTTTATGTATCTGTCCCTTTATCTATCTATCTATTCATATCTATCTTTCTTTCATCATCCATCTTTCACCTATTTATCATCTATAATCTTCATTTGTAAGTCATTTAAAATATGCTTTTGGTTCTGTGCTTGATCATTTAGTTTTCTCCTCATACTTGCATTTGTCTTTTCCTTGTCTGCCTTAATTGTCTTTTAAGACACTAAAAGTTGTTGTTTTGAGAAAGATTATAAAAAGATCCTATGTGATTCTCTCTTTGGAAGTGGCAAACTGTCAATAACTGTGAAAGGTTTGAAATTGTACCCTACTTACAACCTAAAAAGGTAACCTGCAACAATTTCATGGATGTTAGCAGAAGACCTGAGGCTCTAGCGTCAGAGACCAAGGACTTTATTACCCATGGCACAGCCGGCCTTCATGTTCAACGTTGGTTCTCCCAAAGGGTCAGTACAGGGAAGTCCAGGTACTTGCTGCACATTCGATGGTTTCGTGTCCCTGGTGATGAACATCATCATCAGAGAAAATGCATTCTTTTAAAGGACCTGTCAGCAAACACTCTCAACTTTTGCCTCAGAGAGAAGCATACACATTTTCTCTATTATCCTGGACCAAAAAAAAGTTTGCCTCCTGCCCCAGAGCGAGACATTCTTTGTATTTTCCAAAGATGCTTGCTTAACAAAACCCCTTGAAAAGATAATCTAGTGTCAGTGACTTGCAGGAACATGAGAGCCCTATTAACATTATGCTGAGTGAAATAAGTAAATCAGAAAAAGCTAAGAACTGTATGATTCCATACATAGGTGGGACACAAAATTGAGACTCATGGACATAGATAACAGTGCAGTGGTTACCAGGGGGAGGAGAAGAAGGGGGTAGGGGAAAGGGAAGGGCTTAAAAAGAAACAAAATATAGGGTGATAGAGGATGATTTGATTTTGGGTGAAGGGTATACAGCATAATCGACTGTCCAAATGATGTGGAGATGTTTTCTCTAAATCTATGTACTCTGGTTGACCAATGTCACCCTTTTAAATTTAATTGTCTTGATAAAAAAAATAAAAAATATAATATATAAATAAAAAAGACTAGTCTTCCAATAGAGACTTGCCACTATAGTTCTGAACACATATGTTTATATTTTTAAAAGTCCAAGAGATAAATACTTAGTTTGCCTGTCAGTTTTCACAAAGTTCTCTTGTCAGACAGAAAGCTGCATTTTCTTTTTTACTTTATTTTTTTTTTAAAGATAGTCCTGGTAGAGAAGCATTGAGCGCTTGCTCTATGTTTTGTCCTTAACACCTTGAGCAGTTTTTCAAATATGTACCACATTTGGATAATCTCTTTCAATTTTTTCTTTTTACAGCTGCAGCCCTATGATACCTGGCTGGATATGCTAGCTCTAATATACTGCTCACAAAATTTAGGAGATATTTTTAAATGCATATGAATCTATAAAATATCCCCTAATTTTTGTGAGCAGTACATTTATTTGTGGTCAAAGTCTGCTGCAATTGATAAGACAAATTGTCTGTGTTTTTGAGAGGATCTCAGTAGGTGATATTTCTAACAGCACCTGATTGGTTTGCCCTTGAACTTTCTTACATTATTCAGCATTCTTCCTTACTTTTTCAAGATCCTTCTGAGTATTTATAGCTTTTTATCTCACATCAAGTTTCACACTGACAAAAGATCATACCTCAGGAAGGCAATGCTCCAAGTACCTGTGTAACTTACACAGACAGGGTCATGTCCACTGCTCTATCTGAATTCATAAATTAAATAAAGGTTGGTTTGTTTGTTTGTATTCGGTATAGGTAGAAAATGTTACTCTTAAAATAATGAAAATGATAGCAAACATAGCTTAATTTGTGCACTGAGAAGAGTTTGAGCCTCTTCAAAATCAACTTCTTGGAAGTCATAGACTTAACCCAATTTTTCTATCTTGGCTCAGATTACTTTTGGAATTCTTTTCAGAATCTAGTATACATTTTTGGACTGTCTGCTGCAGTAGCCAACTCTTACCCTTTAATACTGAATTTTTTTTTGGAGCTAGCTAAAACTTAGGTAGAGTCCAAATTAAAAAACAAACAAGCTGGATTTAAAATATATGTGAATATGTGCAGTAAAACGATATCCTTATGCAGTTGATAAATTGGCCCTGAACACAATCCCAGCAGAGGATTTCTAAGCGTCCAACGGTTTTGCAGGGTTGTAGGGCAAATTAAAAGTCTTTTTCCTAAAGGGATTGAGAGCTCCCTCCATAGAAGATAAATGATAAAGGACTGATAAAATGGACTCTTTTCTCTGTATGATCTGCTATATCTTTAACAGTAATCACTTTTAAGCTAAAGGGATTATATCACAGTGGAGGGGTTTTGTCAGTGGGTATCCTCTGGGTACTGAAGAGCCAATGGAATCACTTGAGGAGCTGTCTACATTACTGAAAAAAAAATGACTCCATTAATTTCCTTTCCTTTCTATATTTGTCATCCTTCTGTGCTTTATCTAGTTTTTGAAAGATCATGTGTTTGGTTAGAAATCATGGACATTTGTAAGTTCTATAACTCACATGACTTTGAGTTAAATTGAGGCATTTAACCATTCAGTCTAAGTTTGCTCAAATATTAAAATGAGAATATTAATACCTGATTTGCAAGATGATTCTTTTAAAATTTTTTTATTTATTCAATTTTTAGAGAGGAGAGACAGTGAGGGGGGGGGGAGCAGGAAGCATCAACTCCCATCTGTGCCTTGACAAGACAAGTGCAGGGTTTTGAACCGGCGACCTCAGTGTTCCAGGTCGACGCTTTATCCACTGTGCCACTACAGATCAGGCTACAAGATGATTTTTAGATCAACAAGTTAGCATATCTAAAGGTGAATGGCAAAATTGAAAGGGAATTAATGATCAATAATTCTCTTCCCATCCTCCCTTTGTTTTCCTGATCACCCTGGGCACAATAATCTGTTTTAAATATCAATTTAGTATTTCCTCTAGAACAAAGGAAAAGAATTGAAACATCTAAGTTCATGATGGCTGGGCTGCCTGCTTCAAATTTATTCTCAAAATGCATGACTGCTTTAAGACAAAGAGGCAAGACAGAAGAAGGGCTCATATCCTGCTAGTACCTTCTCTGTGTAGAATATAGATCGTAAAATGATGAGACTATAAAATGACCCATTCCAAACGAGTGGGCTGGGCTTCAATCCTCTTATGGTAGGGATGGAAATTGTCTAGATATAATTCCCCAATATGTAACCCCTTCAGTGGGGGAGCCATCAGGGACAACATACGACCAGTCTTCAATGGGGTCATTGGAGGTAATGATAGTAGTGGAGCAGAGAAATAAAGTCAATCTCATTCCATATGTGCACCTTCTTGCTTCTCTACTTGGTGGCAAAAAGGGGTGCTGCAATGAGGGGAGTGGGACTCCTTAGCTCAGCTAGTGGTGGGGGTTGGAGGGTGCGGAAGGGAATGAAATACTTGGAAAAAGGGAGACTTGGAGTTTTGGTTGTTCTACTTGTCTACTCTTTCCAGGCTATAGAAAATATTGGAAAGTTTTTGTGGAGCAGCATGTGCATTCCATAAATGTGTCCCTTTGATCAGTTTTGCCTGATCCAATTGCCAAAGAATCTAAGAGAGATTGCCGGAAGGATCTGAATTCGGCGGGCGCCAGGGAAGTCACATCCTCCCAATATAAAACCCCAGATATGGTCCTTCCGTAGTGATTCTCAGCTTCTCTTTTTGAACTTCTGAAGTTATTTTCAGCTGTGAGGGTGGTGCTGGGAAGCTGGAATGCCAGGAAAGCTCTGGGGAAGGCAGACACACATCTAGTGCTGTTTTGGCTTGTCTTTGCCATGCTTGTCCTGTTCATGCTTCATTGGGAGCCCTTGAGAGTCTGTTGTCCCAGCACACTGGAATTGCAGGCCATGTCAACACAGGAGCACCTCTGACTTGATGACCAAACCTGTCAGGAATGACCAAATAAAGTCAGTGTTATCCCTGTAGTGAGGAAATTAATCTTAAACTGGTTTCTTATAGCCAAGCCATTAAAGGGGCTTAGCTGGAATTTGCAACAAAACTCATCTGATTCCAAAGGTCTTTACACCATACTTTCCCAGTAAATGCACCATCAGTGCCGAATAAGAATGTGCCAAATCTGCACCAACAGCCAGGTGTGGAAGTGATGACATTGAGCCCCGAGAAAAACAAGAAGGACCTATACAATTAAGTAGCAAATTATTTTTCTCAAATATTTGAGAGAACTGTTTACTGTTCAGCCAAACTATAACTGCAATGACTTTTTTGAACATTAACTCAAATTACCCGTGATAATTTTTTCCTATTCTTTTCCCTCTCAAACACTGAGCACTCATTAGCTATCGGAGAGTAACTACTCTCACTAAATGAAATACAGTCATCCATCCCAACCACCCGACTCCTGGTGATAATGTACCACCTAACTTGAGAATGGTCTAGCCAAATGAAATAAAAGCTTTGTTAAATGCCACAGAGTTGGCTTTGATTTAATTTTTTACTACCCAATGTAGCATATTAGTCACTGCTCATTTGACTGATAGTATTTGTATTCTGTGACTCTTTCTATGAGACTCGGCATTCAACCATAAGCAATTGGTCAGGGGTGGAATGTTTTTGAGGTTTCATTTTTCTTTTCCCCTCACTAAAGCACTCTCCCTGGGAAAGGAATCTGTAGAAAATTGTTGGAGGTGGCAGGGCCTTTCATGTGTCCTTAAGTTCCAATGTGGCTACATGGAGGCTTGCTTGTCTCACATGCAATGCCCCAGGGCCTCTGGCCGGGAAGAGGCCCACATCCCAGCCGGAAAGTTGCCAAAGTCAGAGATCATTTTGCCTCAGGTGCTGGAAATGAAGGTAAAAACAACGACACATGGTGTGTTCAGCATTCTTTTGACATGCTTGAAGCTCTATTTTATGACGGTAGATAATAAACACGCAAGAACGATACGTCCTCAGGGAAGTAAAACGGCAAATAACTCAGTTTTATTGATGAACATTGCCTAGCAAAATCCAACTATTCTTTATCATCCCTCTCTTCAAAGAGTTAACCTTCTGAGATAGGTGTAGCTGCTAAAAATCCTTGACAGATGTTTCAGCAAAAAATTTTAAAAAGTGCTTTCTCAGTGTATTTAATTAAAACAAGATAAATATAGAAAATATACCTACTTTTTCTGAATGTCATGGTGTCTTTGGGTATACTAGTTTGGGTTCTTTTGGTCACAAGTAATAGAGACACAACTGGAACCAGATGAAACAAAAAGAGAAAGGACACCAGACAGATATCCAAAGTATATATGGATGCCAAGGTGAATAATGGAACCAGAAAGCGTGAAGTCCACTGGGCTTCAGAAATGGGCCACAGGATTGGAGCGCTTGTGGGCAACTTGAACCTTTCTTTCTGTGTTTTTTATTTTGGCTTTTTCCCATAAACGTATATTTGTCCTTCTTTGTGCTTGTTCCCAAGTCTACATAGTGGAACAGAATTTTTTAAAAGTGTCAATTTTTATACATCCTGAGGCACCCAGGTATATATAGTCCCAGTCCCAAATTCCCATGGCAGGGACCATTTGTCTCAGACTAAGTCATGCACCCATCCACGAATAAACTGTGGCTGGGGTGACTGAGACTTGCTACCAACTTACCGCTTCAGTTCGAGAGCTACATATTAAGACGGTTGGGGAAGATCCCAAACATTTTGAGGTATTTCCCTTGAAAAGTTCTGTGGGATGGGGAAGTTTGAGATAAACTCAAAATATTGGCATCTTTCAAATTTTTAGATAATGAATGCTAGCTTGCTGAAGTTTTAAAGTTTTAAAGTTATGAAGATAATTGAATGAATTAATGGGAGAAGTAAATATGTAGAGCCTTAACACTAAATTAAAATGCTACTAAGATTTATTTCGGAATCAACTAAAAGACAGGAAATTTAGATGTGGACTCTGGCAGGTGTTTTTTTGTTTGGTTTTTTTTTTTTAATGCCTAAATTTGAAATCTGACTCCACTGTTGACTGCCAATAGAAATGCTCTGTGCCCAAGTTAACTTATCTGTATAATGGGAGTAATAGTATTACACATTTTGATAAGTCAGTAGGAGAGTAAAATGAGTTAACACACATGTAAAGTGTTTTTTAACAGTGCCTGGTGCTTAGGTACATTTAAAAATGTTAATTTGTCTTACTTTTTTTTTTTTAGCATGAGAAATCAGTTCCACTTTTTTTTCTCAGCCGACTGGGTAACTATGGAATAACACAAGGCCCAGTTTTTGCTGCATTAACTTGTACTCAGCTTTGTATGTAGCTAATAGTGGCTTTGGTTGTCTTTGATTGGAACCTAGCAGATCACTCAAAGTCATAAATTCTTTGATAAAGAAAACAGCAAAGAACTGAGCAATATCCAAAAGTCAGATTAGGTCTTGAATTCAATTTCACTTAATGACTCCAGATGAATCTATATGATATTAAGAACCTTTCATTTACTCATCATATAAAGAGAGAGATGCAGGTAAAAGATGTTGCATCTCAAAATTGTAGTCATTTTATGCACACATAAAATCAAAAAGCCTGTAGATTAGGAAATAATGATATACTGTTTTTAGCTTCATAATTATGTATATCTGCACATAAATTTTCAAGTTTTCATAGGTTAATGAATAAATCCTGGGACATAAATTTGTCATGTATTTCTTTCTTTTTAAAAATATTTATCAAATTTATTAGGGTGACATTAGTTAATAAAATTATATAAATTTCAAGTGTACATATTTTTTTGTGACAGAGACAGACAGAGGGACAGATAAGGACAGACAGACAGGAAGGGAGAGAGATGAGAGGCATCAATTTTTTGTTATGGCTCCTTAGTCTCCTTAGTTGTTCATTGATTGCTTTCTCATATGTGCCCTGGCTGGGGGGCTGTGGCAGAGTCAGTGACCTCTTGCTCAAGCCAGCACCTTGGGCTTTAAGCCAGCAACCTTTGGGCTCATGCCAGCGACCATGGGGTCATGTCTATAATCCCACGCTCAAGCCAGCAACCCCGCGCTTAAGCTGGTGAACCGTTGCTCAAGCTGGTGACCTCGGGGTTTAGAACCTGGGTCCTCTGCATCCCAGTCCACGGCACCACCACCTGGTCAGGCTCAAGTGTACATTTCTATAATGCATCACCTGTCTATTATATTGTATATTCACCACCCAAAGTCGAGTCTCCTTTTATCATCCTTTATCTCCCCCTTGACCCTCTTCTACCTCCCCCATACCTCTTTCCCTTTGGTAATCATCAAATGTTATCTGTATCTGTGAGCTTTTATTTTCTTTGCTGAATTTCTTCACCTTTTCACCCAGACCCCCCAAATCCTCTTCTGACAACTGTCAGTCTGTTTTCAGTATCTATGAGTCTGTTTCTATTTTGTTTGTTAGTTTATTGTTTTCATTAGATTCCACATATTAGTAAAATTATGTGATATTTGTCTTTCTTTGATTGGCTTATTTCACTTAGCATGGTGTTCTTCAGGTCCATTCATGCTGTTGCAAAAAGTAAGATTTTCTTTTTTCCCTTTTTTATGGCCAAGTAGTATTCCATTATGTAAATGTACCACAGGTTTTTTTATCCATATAGTTACTGATTAGCACTTGGGCTGATTCAAAATTTGGTTATTATAAATAACACTGCAATGAATATAGGGATACATATATTCTTTTAAATTAGCACATATTACTTTTTTAGTGTTTGTCTATCTGTTGTGTAATCATTGAATCATAGCACAGCATCCATGCAATCAAAAGGAAGACCTATTTCTACTCCAAAATATGTTTTTACAGAACAATGGATTCATTTTCAAATGTTATATTTGATGATTGAAGGGCTCTATGAGATAAGTTTCTTGCAAGAACAATTCCATCCTTTGTTCACCATCCCTTTCTCTTTCATCCATGCACAAGTATACGTTGTAGACATTGCAGATATGGTTCCAAACCACTGCAATAGAGTGAATATTGCAATAAAGAAAATCACACAAATTTTTGGTTTCCCAGTGCATTAAAATTAAAATGATGCTATACTTCAGTCTGTTAAGTGTGCAATAGCATTATGTTTTAAAAAGCAATGCAGACATCTTGATTGAAAATACTTTATTGCTTAAAATTACTAATCACCGTCTTAGCCTTCTGTAATATTTATGCCGGTGGAAGGTCTGGACTTCATGGCTGTGACTGATCAGGGTGGTGGTTGCTGAAGGTTGTGGTGGCTGTGGCAATTTCTTAAAACAAAACAGCAATGAAGTTTGCCACATTGATTGAGTTTTACTTTCACAAACAATTTCTCTATAATATGCAATGCTATTTCATAGCATTTTACCTGCAGTAGAACTTCTTTCAAAATTGGAGTCAGTCCCCACAAACCCTACCCCAAAATTGGAGTAAGTCCTCACAAACTCACAAACCTATCAACTGAGTTTATGTAATATTCTGACAGCTCTCAAAAGAGAGGAGAGTTGTGAGAACAGGTGAAAAGGATGAAGGGGTTAAGTAAAAAGAATAAGTTTATATAATATTCTAAAGTATTTGTTGTCACTTCAACAAGTTCATAACATCATCACCAGGTGTAGATTCCATCTCAAGAAACCACTTTCTTGTTCATCCATAAGAAACAACTCTTCATTCATTAAAATATTATAATGAGACTGGAGCAATTTCATGTAGTCAGATTTCACTTCTTAATTCTAGTTTTCTTGCCATTTTCACCACATCTGCAGCTATTTTCACCACTGAACTCTCAAGCTTCTCAAAGCCATCGGGAAGGGATGGAATAAACTTCTTCCAAACTCCAGATAATGTTGACATTTTCAACTCTTCTCATGAATAACAAATGTTCTTAATTACATCTAGAATGGTGAATTTTTTAAAGAACCTTTTCAATTTACTTTGCCTAAATTCATTACAGGAATCACTATCTATAGCCCTATAAATTTTTTTTTTAAATAATGAGACTTGAAATCAAAATTACTCCTTGATCTCTGGACTGCAGAGTGGATTTTATATAAGCCGGCATGAAAACATTAATCTCATTGTACATCTCCATCAGAGCTCTTAGGTGTCCAAGTGCATTGTCAATGACCAGTAAGATTTTGAAAGCAATCTTTTTTTCTTTGAGCAGTAGGTCTCAACAGTGGACTTAAAATATTCAGTAAACCATATTGTATATGTGCTATCATCTAAGCATTGTTGTTTTATCTATAGAGCACAGGCAGAGAAGATTTCATTAATGTTTAAATTAATTTTAAAGAGAGAAGGGAGGAGGAAGAGAAAAACATCAATTTGTTTTTCCACCTATTTATGCATTCATCGCTTGATTCTTGTATGTATCGTGACTTGGAATTGAACCCACAACCTTGGTGTAATGAGATGACTCTCTAACCAACTGAGCTACTAACCCAGGGCCATGACAGAGTAGAATTAGCATAATTCTTAAGGGCTCTCAGATTTTCTGAATGGTAAATGAGCCGTTGGCTTCAATTTAAAGTCACCAGCTGCATTAGCCCCTAACAAGAGAATCAGCCTGTCCTTTAAAGATTTGAAGCAAGCATTGATTTCTCCTCTCCAGCTATGAAACTACTAGAGGGCATCTTCTTAAAATATAAAGCTGTTTGATGTACATTGAAAATATGTTGTTTGGTGTAGCCACCATCATTAATGATCTTAGCTTGATCTTCTGGATAACTTGCTGCAGCTTCTACATCAGCCCGCGCTGCTTCGCCTTGCACTTGAGAGATGGCTTCTTTCCTTGAACCTCATGCACAAACCTCTGCTAGCTTTGAACTTCTGTTTTGCAGCTTCCTCAGTTCTCTAAGCTTTCATAGAATTGAAGAGAGTGAGGGCCTTGTTCCGGATTAGGCTTTGATTTAAGGGAATGTTGTGGTTGGTTTAAGCTTTTATCTAGACCACTAAAACTTTCTCCATGTCATCCATAAAGCTGTTTCTCCTTCTTTCATTTGTGAGTTCACTGGAGTAACACTTTCTATTTCCTTCAAGAAATTTTGCTTTGTATTTGTGTATGCAACCTGGCTGTCTGGCACAAGAGGCCAAGCTTTTGGACTATCTCAACTTTTAACACGCTTTCCTCTCAAAGCATTTTTAGCTTTTGATTTATGGTAAAAGACATGAAACTTTTCTTTTCGCTTGAACACTTAGAGGCCATTGTAGGGTTATTAATTGGCCTAATTTCAATATTGTAGAGTCTTTTGGAATAGGGGGGAGTCTATCACAGGGAAATGGTCTGTCGGATGAGGCAGTCAGGACACACAACATTTATTGGTTAAGTTTGCTATCTTAGTCCTGGCCAGTTGGCTCAGTGGATGTCCCAGGTTTGATTTCTGGTCAGGGCACACAGGAGAAGCAATCATCTGCTTCTCCACCTCTCCCCTTCCTCCTTCTCTCTATTTCTAGCTCCTCTCCTCCCACAACCATGGCTTGATTGCTTTGAGCATTTTGACCCTGACAACTTAAATAGCTTGGTTTCAAACATTGACCCCAGATGGGCAGAGCAGCAACCCCAGATGGCAGTTGTCAGATGGGTCCTAGTCAGGGCATATGTGGGAGTCTATCTCCCCTCCTCTCACTTGGAAAAAGAAGAAGAAAAAGTTTTCTGTCTTTTATAGTCATAATTTATGACACCTCAAAACAATAATAGTAACCTCAAATATCACAGCTCACATAACAAATATAACAATGGAAAAATTTGAAATATTGCAGGCATTACCAAAATGTGACACAGAGACTTCAAGTGAGCAAATGCTAGTCGAAAAATGACGCTGACAGACTTGCTGGACGCATGTCTGTTAGTTGCCACAATCTTTCATTATGTAAAAAAATGTAGTATCTGCAAAGTACAAATAGCAAAGCATACAACAAATGAGGTATGCCTCTACCTAGACACACACACACACCTAGTCATGTGTGTATGTCTGTAATTTAAGTTATTACTTAAATTTGAAACAAGCAGCCACCTAGCAGGTAAAATGATTACTAGGTTTAGCTGTGTCTGCAAAACTTGCCTACTATACAATAGTCCTGAATTCATTTTGACAATTCCAGAAGTTATATATTTTAAAAGTGTATTAACAAGACAGAGAGAGACAACTATGCTACTAGGGGGCTAGACATTTTATTTTCGAGAAATGATGGAAAGAACCAGAAATGCCTTAGGACCTTGTCACTCAATGTAGCTCAATGGTAAAACCTCCTCCTGCTTTCAAAATTGTACTGGTCACTGATCACATCTTTCATGCACAAATATACTTAAAAAAATAGTTTTCTGGAAACAGTAAATCATTGTTTAAAGTTTCTAAAAATAGGCACTGGCTGGTTTGCTCAGTGGTAGAGCGTCGGCCTGGAGTGCAGAAGTCCCGGGTTCGATTCCCGGCCAGGGCACACAGTAGAAGCACCCATCTGCTTCTCCACCCCTCCCCCTCTCCTTCCTCTCTGTCTCTCTCCTCCCCTCCTGCAGCCGAGGCTCCATTGGAGCAAAGATGGCCCGGGCGCTGGGGATGGCTCCTTGGCCTCTGCCCCAGGCGCTAGAGTGGCTCTGGTCATGACAGAACAACGCCCCGGAGGGGCAGAGCATCGCCCCCTGGTGGGCAGAGCATCGCCTCTGGTGGGCGTGCCGGGTGGATCCCGGTCGGGCACATGCGGGAGTCTGTCTGACTGTCTCTCCCCGTTTCTAGCTTCAGAAAAATACCAAAAAAAAAAGTTTCTAAAAATACATAAAAAGTTAAACAGGCATTTGCTCTACTATTTAAGACGTATCACGTTAGGAGGTGGTGTTGGAGGAGATAAACTTAGCCTTCAACATGAAACATTTAGGGATTGTCAGAATCATCACATATAACAGGCTATTAGATATTCTGGTCTGAATCTAAATGGAAAAATTTTGGCTGAATGTGAATAAATGTGCATATCATTTAGGTAGAAATTATGATGAACGTAATAACTAAGGTGAGATGAGAAAGAGCACAAGAATAGAATTGGGATATTGAGGTTGTCTATATGCTGCAGGGGCTCGATGTGCTTGTCTCGTTCAACTTCCCTCACTTAGCCTGCCCCCTGGTGACGAGCAGTTTTCAGCTGAGAGTGAGAATAGACATGGTGTCATTCTCTCTCGGGCAGTTTTATGCACGTGTGTGTATGAATGTGCACTTGTGTGTCTTTGTGTGTACGGAAAGGTGGGGGAGCGATACGTTTCCCTAAGAATAAAACTGTTAAAATTTGTCAAGCAAGTAGAAGTTACAATAAAAACCAAAAGAGTAAAGCGTTGTCACTGACACCAAGGGTAAAGAAAACTTCAAAAGCAGAGTGGTCGGCAATGTCAGACAGTGTAAAGAACAGGGGTCCCCAAACTTTTTACACAGGGGGCCAGTTCACTGTCCCTCAGACAGTTGGAGGGCCGGACTATAAAAAAAACTATGAACAAATCCTTATGCACACTGCATATATCTTATTTTAAAGTAAAAAAATAAAACGGGAACAAATACAATATTTAAAATAAAGAACAAGTAAATTTAAATCAACAAACTGACCAGTATTTCAATGGGAACTATGCTCCTCTCTCATGAATGAAAGAAGAGCCCCTTCCAGAAGTGCGGCGGGGGCCAGATAAATGGCCTCAGGGGGTCACATGCGGCCAGCCAGCCATAGTTTGGGGACCCCTGGTAAAGAAGAAGGTAAGACTATGAAAAAGCCATTAACTTGAATAATTAGTTAAAGTCATTCTTAAAAAAATCAAGATATAGTAGCGTGTTCAGTGAAGACCCTATTTTCAAAGTGTTGAAAAGTAAACTAGTGGTGAGTAGAGGATGTGTAAGTGAAGTCTATGAGGAAGGCTTGTTATTTTTAGAGGTTCCCTATCAAAGGGAAGAGATTAGATTAATTTAATGCAGAGGCAGGATCAAGGGAGGGATTTGTTTTAGGATAGGGAACACAGATCTGTGTTTGCAATCAGAAGAAAGAAGCAGGAGGAAACTGAAGGATTGAAGATGAAGGAACAGGGATGACTGATGGAGTGAAGTTTCAGAAGACTGAAGGATGAAAGGCATTAAGATAAGTGGAATAATTATTTGACAAAAGATAAAGTAATTCTTCCTCTGAGTCAGGTCTAAAGGAGTAATGTGTGAGTACTGGTGCCGAGAAAATCTGAGATGAGGAAGAAGATAATTAAATAGCTCTTTTTATGGTTCTCATGTAAGTGCACTGAATATCTGGTCATGTTTAGCCTAGAACTGTGTATTTGTTGTGAATTAGAAAGCCAAGTTAGCATAGAGCAGAAATTTCTATTACTACATAAAACAATAGTTTTGCTACTTAGTGAGACCTAGTGACCAGGTCCAGATCTGAGCCTTGGAAGGGTTACCAGGTCAGCAAAGAGGTCCCTCACCTGCACCTGCATTTCAGGGCTCAGGATATTCTTCATTACAGATTTCCATGGAATTTCCAGATGCAATTCTGACCAGGATCTTCTAAGGCAACTGTTACTCTTCTTAAAAGGCAGCATTGTTTGAACACTTTTCAGAGGATGTTAGGATAGGTGAGTAAACAGCCTGAGCAGATACCTGGAGATACAAAGAGCAAAAACTAAAATACAACTGGACCAAGTTGAGTTTGAAAGTGACTTACACTTCAATGATCAAGGTGAAGAAGGTAGAGCGTTCTGTACAATTTGGTAAATCCTGGGTCACTGTGAATAAATTGGAAGTTCATATTTGTATCAGAAGTCAAAAACTGTCCAACCAAACTATGAGAAGCTTATACTAAAATAAACCAATTTTTAGATTGCTTTTTGATTTTTACTTTTCTACATTATGCAACAACTAATCATCCAGAGAGTTTAAATTTCATTCTTGGATTAAGTCAGATCCCCTGAAGTCTATATCTTATCCTCCAAAATCGCTTTTACTGGACTAAGAGTATTTTGCACGAAGACATCATGGAGAGATTATACATTGTGTTCTCTTTTTGTCCTTTGTTGGAATTTGGCTGAAGATAATTCTTACCACAGAAAGCAGTTTTCATTATGTGGGTCTAGAGGAATAATTTTTCTTTGGCTTTAGGATGATTTTTTTCTGAGCAACTGGTACATTTTGATTCTATGGACATTGAGGATACTATAATTGGTTATGATTTCTTTTTTGCTTTGGTTGTGTATCAGCTGAGAACACTTTTAGGCACAATTACTTACAATAACTTTAGTAGGTTTTTCTTTTTCTTTTTCCATTGCAAGAAGCCTGAGGGTAAGTATTGCTGAGATTATTAGTACAGCCTCTCACCAAGGCCTGTGATTTTCCTTCAGAGGATTCTAATATCAACCAAAGCTTGGAAACCACTGCTCTAGCGCCTACCACACAAGGCAAGACAGAAAAACACAAATAAGGTAAAAGTCTTCTCTTCTTAAAACTCTTGTCTTCTTAGCTAGGGAGAAACAAATGTTTCAGAGTCAACCCAACCTACTGCCTCTTATTCCTTCTCTATGAAAGACTGGAAAGGACCTGACTCTTCAGAGATCAAAGAATTCTGCTACTAAACCCCAACCTGAGTGATGGGTGGGCAAAGGACAGTCGTTTTGGGGGGCCAAAATTGCATCTAGTTTTTATACAGAAACTTATTTTGTATTTATGTGGTTACTGTATTCTGAATTACTTTGGCCTCCCCAGGATTCATTGTTTTTTCTCTAGTAAAAATCAGTTGTCTTGTGTGGTGTTATCTACCCTAGCTTCAACCATTTTTGAAATACAGAAGTATGGTGATTATGATAAAACTCTTGTTTCTTGTGCTCAAGAATGGCCACTTTCCTCATTATCAACAGAAAATCCAGGGGTGGTAATGTTCTGCTCTTTAAGCTGCCTCGTTCATTCTCTGTGACATGGAGCAGGATGACCGTGGGGCTCACAGAATCACAACCAAGCTGACACACCACGTTGACTAGGCACAAGTTGGGATTGACCTCTTTTGTCCTCTTTCTCTCAGCTGAAGTATGAATCCTGGTTATTTCTTGACCTGTCACTGGTCCAGCTCATTAGATCATAACTGTCATTGTGCATCAGGAACTCCTGAAAAACACCAGTGCCCTGGAAATCCTCGTTGGAGGTAGAACCCGCAGTTAGGGTTTCACTTTAAGTAAATATTGCCTAACAGACTTGTTTCGTGTGATTTCTGTCTGTCAATCCCAGATGTTGGCTGCCTCAGGGAATCTTGTGGCTGTGAGTAAGGTGGCTCTCCACAGTAGGAAGTGACAGCTGGTGGTTGTTTAGTGACCACGGTCCTAGGCTGTGTGGCCAGTTCTGTCCTGACAGAGTGTCTGAGCTGCACCTGTCCCCACCTACCACAGTTGTTCTCTCACCCCTCTGGTTTGCAGGTGGAAAGTGTCCCTAGCCGAGCTCAGGTGGTTATTCCTCATATTGCCTGTGTTTAGAAATGATGTGCTCTCTGTGACTCCTTATCAACAAACCTGTAGACAAGCAGGGCATTTTGGAAGACATACACTTAGGTTATTCAATCCCTGGGCTAAAGCTTAGAGGTTTTTTTGGTTTGTTTTTATTTCTGTTTTTTTTTTTTTTTTAAATTACAAGTAAGAAGAGAGAAATAAAGAAAGTAAAATGAATTGGGGCAGGAGTAATTTTTCAGTGTGTCTCAGTCCCCAGGCCTTTGTGTGAGGTTTACCTGGAGATCCTGCTAACGGTCTTTCAGCAAACAACAGCCTCTGTGCCCAGAGCTCCCAGAAGTCCACTTCCCAAAATCACTCAAGGCACCACATCACAATTTATAAAAGGATTAGTCTCAATAGCTTGCAAGAAATTTTAAAAGAGACCTCCCATTCTTTCCCTCATCCTCCCAATTAGTTGATGTCAACACAGTAAGAGTTTGAGGGGTGAAGCCCTCAGTACAGGGCGTAATGAAGTGTTAGCGGAAGAGAATTAGTAGAATGTGCAGAAGTTTGTTTTTCAGTGACTCTATTTGGAACAGGTTCTGGGGTCATTATTGATTTGCTACACCAGCAAATGAACAACACAGGTGTTCTAAAAGAAAACGAACAAGCTGACTTTATTTGGCATAAAGATTTCTAAGAGTTAGAGGCTTTCGGGTAAATAAATATGTGACTATAACTTAATAGAAAGGCAGAGCCCTAATATTGCTAATGCATTAACTGGACACTGACGAATTAGCTGGTCCTTCACACGGCAGTCTATATTAAAACAAACAAAAAAAAGGTTTGGAGAGGGAAGTGAGTCAAAATAGCTATAAATATAAAATATATATTTTACCACAATTGCCAAGATGTTTAGGAATACAGGAGTTGGAATATGAGTTAAGTACAGTATGCAACATTTTATGTGCTTAAAGAGTGATGCCTGTTGTAGGTTTTAGGCATTGCAATCTAGTATAAGGTCAATGCTGTCAGCTTCAGCTGCTATGGTCATACCGGAAACCACATCATTGTCTTTATTATTGATCAGGTTTCCTTCAACCCCCCTTTCTCAAACCTAAAAAGATTAAAATGTGCTCTTACTCCTTAATTCAAAACCTTCTTAATCCATCTCCTGGATGTCTGCACAGAAACACTCCAAAATGCAAGATAAAATATAACCTCCTCCTCCAAAGCACAGAACATAAAATGACCATTCCTGTTGAAGGCATGCATAATTCAAACATGAATGTACAGGGCGCAGTATATATTTGCATTAAGTAAACAAGTTCTTTAGAGACACAGTGCAAGTGTTTAGGACAAAAGAAAGAGGATTCCATCTTAATGAGGTTTGAAAATATTAGGGAATAAAAGTTATATACCGTGATGCTTATAATAATAACTGGCTTATCCTAATAAAGTGTG
Organism: Saccopteryx leptura; assembly: GCF_036850995.1. NCBI lineage: Eukaryota > Metazoa > Chordata > Mammalia > Chiroptera > Emballonuridae > Saccopteryx > Saccopteryx leptura. The sequence goes on along the minus strand of NC_089505.1, from coordinate 20,469,752 downwards.
ATGAATCTACAATAATTTCAAACCCTCGTATTTTGATTCTAGCACTCGAGAGAAAAGGGATTATATGTCATTGTTAGTGAATAAACAAATAGTCTTGAAATGCCTTCTTTTAGAAATTATAGGAACAAAAAACCCAAAATATCTTCTGTAGAAAAAGCTTGAGCAATAAAATGTGAAATACGGTACCCTATAAACATAAATGCAATGCCTAAAGGCATGAATATTTTTCCCTTGTTTATTTTTGCTTTTCTAGATAACAGTTCATCTCTGATTTTATATCACTCCAGCTACTCTTTACCTTATTTCTGGGTAATGGGACCTGTGAGATGACAGTGTAGAACTGCTAACAATACCTCAGGAAAGCATGATAATGATCTTGCCCAGGTGTTTGTCTAAAGAGAAAATAAGAATATGTTAAGGAAGAAGGAGATCTGATAAACATTGAATAGCAGTGTTGCTTTTAGGAAGAAATAACATGAATAATTTATCAAATACACGAGCGTATATATTTAGCTGTGTTCTGGGAAGGTGAGTGCACGAGCCACGTGTTCCCCTCGCATCACAACCCCCAGCACTTGAGCAAGGCCTTTTCAAGAGCTATTTTAAAACAGTCGTGTCCATTTTTTTTTCCCTAACATTGTGACTGAGAAATACTCACCAGGTGGTGTTGCCAGAATTCATAGAGACTTGATCTGAGGGGGGACTCTCTTCCATGAAGAGATACATTATAAAGAAGGCACCTTGTGCTGGCTCGAGCAAGGGGTCACTCGGTCGGCTGCAGCCCCACGGTCAAGGCACATATGGGAAAGCAATCAATGAACAACTAAGGTGTTGCAACAAAAAACTAATGATTGATGCTTCTCATCTCTCTCCGTTTCTGTCTGTCTGTCCGTCCTTATCTATCCCTCTCTCTGACTCTCTCTCTCTGTAAAAAAAAAAAAAAAAAAAGAAGGCGTCTTATATCCCTAAAGACTGTGTGCTTTGTGATGGGTTTGACCCTTGCTGTGAATCATTTCCGGTGTGCTCTGTGGTTCCCCAGGGTCCAATTTCAGGAACCTGCTTCTGTCCTCTCTACAGATCCACGTGTTCAAGAAACCATAATAGTAAGGACAGAAACCTAGGCTCGGAGGCAACCAGGCCTTTATTAGTTTGTCATTCTGGGCAAACCATTCTTTTCCTTTAGGGGTTAAATTTTGTCTCTCCCCCAAATAAGTTGAAGTCTTAACCCTAGGTACTTGTGAATAGGACCTTATTTGGAACTAGTCTTTGCATATGTAAATATAAGGTCATTTGAGTGGGCCCCAATTCAACATGACTACTGTCCTTATAGGAAGAGGAGAAGAGCTCCATAGCCAGACACACAGGGAGAATGTCATGTGATGGTGGAGACAGAGGTTGGAGTGATGCTCTATAAGCCTATGAAGGCCCAAAATTGCCAGCACCACTGGAAGTTAAAAGAAGAGCACGGACCAAATTCTTCCATTGAGCTTTCAGAGAGAAAATGGCCCTGCCCATGCCTGATTGCAGACATTTTGATTCTAGACCTGTGAAAGAATACATTTCTGTTGTTTAAGGCCACCAATTTGTGGTATTTTGTAACAGTAGCCCTAGGAAACTAATACGCTAACTAAATTTAGATCTCCAGAGTGAGGGTCAATGAGACTAAATTTAGATCTCCAGAGTGAAGGTCAATGAGACTAAATTTAGGTCTCCAGAGTGAGGGTCAATGAGACTAAATTTAGATCTCCAGAGTGAGGGTCAATAAGACTAAATTTAGATCTCCAGAGTGAGGGTCAATGAGCTAGCAAGCATACCAAGACACACTAAGAATGTAAGAATGCATAACACAGACCTTGACCACAGGTGCAAATGTTTCTTCATCTTAAATAAATCTGTCTTTGCCCTCAGTTTTGCTACTTGAGAAGTGAAGACTTTATAAATTGTTTTTCTTTTTTTTTTCTTTTTATGCTTATTGACTGATTGGGAAATACTGGTTAAATGCTTTCAGCAATCTGAAAAATCACTTCGTAGGTTCCATACCTTGATGATGGATATGTGCAGAATTTACTGCCCAGTGTTGGAGGGAAATACTAATTCTCGTTTCTTGTCATTTCTGTGCTTGCTATATTATGAATCATACTACTGGTGAAGTGAACGGTATATGAGAAATAAATTTACAATGTCTACAAATCTTTGTTCCCTGTTTAACCTCCCATTTAGATAGTATTAAACTTAAAATAAAGCAGTTCAAATAAGCCGGTCAGAGAAAGACAAGAACCTATGATTTCACTTACAAATGCAATCTAATGACAAAATAAACTAGCAATAAAATAGAAACAGACTCAAAGATGCAGAGAACAGATTCATAGCTGTCAGAGGAAAGGAAGATTGGGGGCCTAGATGAAAAAGGTAAAGGGATTAAGCAAAAAAAAAAATAATAAAACAAAACAAAAAAACCCAACTTCATCAACACAGATAACAGTATGATGATTACCAGAGAGAAAAGGAGTAGGGGAAGGAAGAAAGAAGAGGGTCTGAGGGGACAAATGGTGATGGAAGGAGACTTTGATTTTAGGTGGCAAACACACAATACAGTCTACAGATGATGTACTGTAGAATTGTACCTGAAACCTATATAATTTTATTAACCAATGTCACCCTAATAAATTCAATAAATTAAAAAAATAAAGCAGTTGGCATCATTTTTTACTAGTGACTACTTTTAGTCTCATCTCTGGCTTCTACAGTTAAGATGAAGTTCACATTTTCTTTCTACACTTATGACTATCAATCTAACACCTTTTTTTTTTTAATTTAATGCAGTGACATTGATAAATCAGGGTACATATGTTGAGAGAAAACAACTCCAGATTATTTTGACATTTGATTATGCTGTATACCCCTCACCCAAAGTCAAATTGTCTTCCGTCAATTTGCCCCTCCCCTCCCCCACCCCCTCTCTCCTTCCTTGCCCCATCACCCCCGCCCCCCAACTCCCTGTTACCATCACATTCTTGTCCATGTCTCTGAGTCTCATTTTTATGTCCCATCTATGTATGGATTCATATGGTTCTTAGTTTTATCTGATTTACTTATTTCACTCAGGTCCATCCATGTTATTGTAAATGATCCGATGCCATCATTTCTTATGGCTGAGTAGTATTCCATAGTATACATGTACCAAAGCTTTTTAATCCACTTGTCCTATGACAGACACTTGAGCTGTTTCCAGATCTTCACTATTGTGAACAATGCTTCCACAAACATGGGAGTGCATTTCTCCTTTTGGAGGAGGTCTATGGTGTTCTTGGGGTATATTCCTAAAAGTGGGATACCTGGGTCAAAAGGCAGTTTGAATTTCAATTTTTTGAGGAATCTCCATACTGTTTTCCACAGTGGCTGCACCAGTCTGCATTCCCACCAGCAGTGCAAGAGGGTTCCCTTTTCTCCACATCCTTGCCAGCACTTATTCTGTGTTGTTTTGTTGATGAGCGCCATTCTGACTGGTGTGAGGTGATATCTCATTGTGGTTTTAATTTGCATTTCTCTAATGATTAATGATGTTGAGAATTTTTTCATATGCCTATTGGCCATCTGTATCTCCTCTTTGGAGAAGTTTCTATTCATTTCTTTTTTTCATTTTTTGATTGAATTGTTTGTCTTCCTGGTGTTGAGATTTACAAGTTCTTTATAAATTTTGGTTATTAACCCCTTATCAAATGTATTGTCAAATATGTTCTCCCATTGTGTAGTTTGTCTTTTTATTCTATTCATATTGTTTTTAGCTGTGCAAAAGCTTTTTAGTTTAATATAGTCCCATTTGTTTATTCTGTCTTTTATTTCACTTGCCCGTGGAAATAAATCAGCAAATATATCTCTGCAAGAGATGTCGGAGAGCTTACTGCCTATGTTTTCTTCTAAGATGCTTATGGTTACAGGGCCTACATTTAAGTCTTTATCCATTTTGAGTTTATTTTTGTGAATGGTGTAAGATGGTGGTCTAGTTTCATTTTTTTGCAGGTAGCTGTCCAATTTTCCCAACACCATTTGTTAAAGAGGCTGTCTTTACTCCATTGTATGTTCTTACCTCGTGTGTCAAATATCAGTTGTCCATAGAGCTTTGGGTTTATTTCTGGGTTCTCTGTTCTGTTCCATTGATCTATATGCCTGTTCTTATACCAGTACCAGGCTGTTTTGAGTACAATGGCCTTGTAGTATAACTTGATATCAGGAAGTGTGATACCTCCCACTTTATTCATCTTTTATAAGATTTCTGAGGCTATTTGTGTTCTTTTTTGGTTCCATATAAATTTTTGGAATATGTGATCTATATCTTTGAAGTATGTCATTGGTATTTTAATTGGTATTGCATTGAATTTATAGATTGCTTTGGGTAATATAGACATTTTAATGATGTTTATTCTTCCTAACCATGAGCACGGTATGTGCTTCCACTTGTTTGTATCTTCCTTGATTTCTTTTATCGATATTTTATAATTTTCCAAGTACAAGTCTTTAGTCTCCTTTGTTAAATTTACTCCTAAAATAAAGTTATTTTTTTTAAGGTTGTAATAGTGAAGGGGATTGTTTCCTTAATTTCTCTTTCTGACTGTTCATTGTTAGTATATAAAAATGCCTCTGATTTCTGAGTATTAATTTTATAACCTGCCACTTTGCTGAATTCATTTATTAGGTCCAGTAGTTTTTTGACTGAGACTTTAGGGTTTTCTATATACAATATCATATCATCTGCAAATAATGATAGTTTTACTTCTTTTCCAACTTGAATGCCTTTTATTTCTTCTTCTTGTCTGATTGCTGTGGCTAGGACTTCCAGGACTATGTTGAAAAAGAGTAGTGAAAAGGGGCACCCCTGCCTTGTTCCTGATCTTAAGGAGATTGCTTTTAATTTTTGCCCATTGAGTATGATGTTGGCTGTGGGTTTGTCATAGATGGCTTTTATCATGTTGAGGTATGTTCCCTGTATTCCCATTTTGCTGAGAGTTTTGATCATGAATGGGTGCTGGATTTTATTAAATACTTTTTCTGCATCTATTGAAATTATCATGTGGTTTTTCTCCTTCCTTTTGTTTATGTGATGAATCACATTGATTGATTTGAGAATATTGTACCAGCCTTGCCTTCCCAGAATTAATCCCACTTGACCATGGTGTATTTTTTCCATATATTGTTGGATCTTGTTCACTAATATTTTGTTGAGGATTTTAGCATCTATATTCATCAGAGATATTGGCCTATAATTTTCATTCTTTGTGTTGTCTTTTCCTGGTTTTGGAATCAGAATTATGCTCGCCTCATAAAAGGAGCTTGGAAGTCTTCCTTTCTCTTGAATTTTTTGAAATAGCTTGAGAAGGATAGGAGTTAGTTCTTCTTTGAATAGTTTGTAGAATTCACTTGTGAAGCCATCAGGCCCCAGACTTTTCTTTGTTGGAAGTTTTTTGATAACTGTTTCAATCTCATTTGGTGTAATCGGTCTGTTTAGGTTTTTTGGTTCTTCCAGATTGATTTTTGGAAGATTGTATGTTGCAAGGAATTTGTCCATTTCATCTAGGTTGTCTGGTTTTTTGGCATACAGTTCTTCATAGTATTTTCTTACAATATTTTGTATTTCTGTAGTGTCAGTTGTTATTTCTCCACTCTCATTTCTAATTTTATTTATTTGAGTCCTCTCTCTTTTTTTCTTATTGAGTCTAGTTAAAGGTTCATCAATCTTGTTTACCTTTTCAAAGAACCAGCTCTTGGTTTCATTGATCTTTTGTATTGTTTCTTTAGTCTCTATGTCATTTATTTCTGCTCTGATCTTTATTATTTCTTTCCTTCTACTATATTTGGGCTTTACTTGCTGTTATTTTTCTAGTTCTTTTAGATCAGGGGTCTCAAACTCAACTCAGCATGTGGGCCGCAGAGCAAGATCACAGCCGTTCGGCGGGCCGCACTAGGTCTACAAAAGGCAACTGTTATGCAACACTTTTCTCACTGCAGTTGAAAACAAAAAAAAATCAGTACAAAATTGTTCAGGCCGCAAGTTTGAGACCCCTGTTTTAGATGCAGGGTTAAGTTGTTTTTTTTTTAGCTTTTTCTAGTTTCTTAAAGTGTGCCTGTAGTGCTATGAACTTTCCTCTCAATACTGCTTTTCCTGTGTCCCATAAATTTTGAGTTGTTGTATGCTCATTGTCATTCGTTTCTAGGAATTTTTTTATTTCTTCTTTGATCTCATTCTTAATCCATTCATTATTTAACACCCTGCTATTTAGTTTCCATGTGTTTGAGAATTTTTGAGCTTTTCTGTTGTGGTTCATTTCTAGTTTCATGCCATTGTGATCAGAGAAAGTGCTTGATATGATTTCAATCTTCTTAAATTTGTTGAGAGCACTTTTGTGCCCTAACATGTGGTCTATCCTGGAGAATGTACCATGAGCACTTGAAAAGAATGTATATTCTGCTGCTTTAGGGTGAAAGGTTCTGAAGATATCTATTAAATCGAGTTGATCTAGTGTGTCCTTTAAATCTGTTGTTTCTTTGTTAATTTTCTTTCTTCAGGATTATCTAGTGATGTTAGTGGGGTATTGAAATTCCCTACTATTATAGTATTGCTTTATATATTATATTTAGGTGCTCCTATATTAGGTGCATAGATATTTATAATAGCTATATCTTCCTGTTGGATTACTCCCTTTATCATTATGTAGTGGCCTTCTTTATCTCTTACTATATCCTTTGTTTTAAAGTACATTTTATCTGATATAAGTTTTGCTACCCTAGCTTTTTTTTCATTTCCATTTGCATGAAATGTTTTTTCCATCTTTTTACCTTTAATCTATGTGCATCTTTTGTTTTAAGGAATGTCTCTTGTAGACAGCATATGTGTGGGTCCTGTTTTCTTTTAATCTAACACCTTTTAAAGGCAGTAGAGGATGTTGCTTATTGCAAAGAACAGATTTACAGTTGCTGCTATTGGGGAAGTGTGATGTTTTCCGCAATATTTGTTACTGTAGGTGAGCAAAGTGGTCTGGTGTCACTGTTAAGATCAATACCCTACATGGATCCTCCTCTGGGTTTCTCCAATGAATAATGATACCATTGTAAAAGTAGCATTATAATTTTGTTTATAGTTTTTCTTCTTTCACTAGATTGCAAGTTCCTAAAGTTTGGTATTCATCTTACTCATATCTTTATCTCCATTAGTTCCCAAGTGTTTGAAAATAGGTGACACTCCATTCACACTTGTTGATTAATTTAATAGTAGCCTTTTAAAGAAGAACTGATAATATAATCCATGAACTGGTGTAGGGGCTTTGTAACATGTCAACTTGGCTAAGCTCAACTTTGTTTACAGATTTTCTTTTAGCATATCTATGAGAAACCTTTTTTGTATAAGATTTGGTGAGTGGAAATGAAACAGCAACTGTCTTGTTTTATAATGTTCAAAAGTTAACAAGAGGTCATCAAAGGTTTTGGTAGCTCACAAATGTTGTTATATATTTGTTGTATAAGATCAAATCCTTGTAGCAAATACATTTACACACACACACAATACACCTATGTGAAATGTGTGTGTGTGTGTGTGTGTGTATATATGTTGTATGTGTGTGTGTGTGTGTGTGTGTATACCTCAAAGTGGTTGTGCTTCTCTGATTGAACCCAGAGACAGCTAGTCTTGAGATTTGGGGGATAAATTGCTTAAGAGTGCTTATCTTTCTCTGTGTGTGTATGTGTGTGTAAGTGTACAGAAATATGACTACCCAAAGACATTATTGGTTAGAATGATGCTAGCTATTGGAACTAACAGATCTGTAAAACAAAACTCAGCAATTTAACAATAGAGAGCATTTTCTTGCTGTATAAAAATCTAGTGTAGTGTATGCCTGCTTGGTAGAAAGAGAACATATTCTATTTCTGTGCTCATTTAGAAACCCATCCTAAAGAGATTTTATTGTCCTCAAGAAGTGGCTATTGTGGTCTCCCTGGGCAATAAAATTCAGCCAGAAGATTGGAGAAGACAGTGGATAGAACATGCTTCCTGCCACTTCAGGTTAGAAGTGATACTTAGTGCTCTGCTTACACATGATGGGGGAGAACTAGTCTCATGGCATGCTTAGAAGTAAGTCGCAATGCTGAGAAATGGAGTCACTGCTCAGACCGCCCCTTTCCAGAAACCACTGCACTGGGGGAGGAGAGCACAGGTCTTGAGTGGAACAGCTAGCTGTCACTGCCATACAGAATCTAGAGTTAAAACCAAATGTTAATTAAATCATAAAACTCAATCATCTTTCTTTGTTATTAAATTTTAGCTGGGTACCTGGCCTGCTTGGGGAAAGAAAAGTATGGAAAGTATGGGAGTCAGTTTATAAGGCGCTAAAGAGGAAGACCTAGCCTGCTTCAGTGTTACTTGTTCTATTACATCCTGAGGTGGACGGAAGTCAGCTCAGCTTGCAGCTGTGTATAAGGAGATTTGGCCCTTGGTGATCAAATTCAAATATCCACTTGAAAATCCTGTACTAATTGTCAATACCATTAACGTCCAACTTCCATCTGAGTGTGTCATGTCTAGAAAGTAGCTCGCCAACTCCTGGATGCACTAGCTTCACCACAGTCTGATCCCTTTGTGTCTTGAAGTTGGTTGCTACAGACAGAGATATCATTGGTCTAGAGGGAGCAGTTATGTATAGGCATTTGGTATACCTTTTAGAATACATTGGCTGGCTGAATTTATAGCCTTTTCTCCTTCTTTCCCTCCAGATTTGGCAGCCTTTGTTCAGAAGTCAAACTCAACTTTTACTGGAAATCCCATTCCATATTCTTTAAGTGTGTTTTATTTTAAGTATTTTCCATTTCTAGAAATGAGTGTTCACTGATTTGCACTTTAGAAAGAAATTGACAACTCATTAGAACTCACATATGTTAATGTTTTTTCTCCACTTATTCATTTGTATGTTAAATTGTTTTTTTTTCTGATCTGATTTCCTGTTATGTTGTCCTCTTATGTTTGTTTCACAAACTGAGATTTTATGTATGATACAAATCATGAAATTATCAGAGGCAAGATTTAGTAACAATTGTGTATAAGTCAGAAATCTGTACATCTGCTGAATGTCTCTTTCTGCTAGAAGCAGCACATCTGATATATTCTTGACTTACTTGGTTGGTATTTTTCTTTCTCCTAAGAAAGGGGAAACAACCAGTACTAATATATTGTGCCTAGTTTTAACCAACAAGTATGTTTGATGCTATTGAGATATGGCAAGCTTCAAAAGAAAGTTCTCTTGCCATTTTAAAGTTTTAATATACAAGGGAGGGAATACTGAGCCAAGATAGATATGTGAACTAGAGCTTACTTAGATAAGCAGATTTCTACAAATTCAGGAAAAAATAATCCAATGACCAGTTTGGAGAAAGTAACATAGACTATTGAAAAGCTTTCAAAAAGAAAATTTTGCAACTTAGTCACAAATAACCCACAGAGAAAAAGAGACATCTAAAATTTTATAGTGGTACCAAAAAATTTTGCATTTTTAAAGGATACTTGTAATAATTGAATTAAGTCATACAACCAGCAGTAATTATAGGAAAGTTCATGAAGTTGTACGTATGGTATTAGAAAAATCTAGCCCTGGCCAGTTGGCTCAGCAGTAGAGCATTGGCCTGGCGTGCAGGAGTCCCAGGTTCGATTCCCAGCCAGGGCACACAGGAGAAGCACCCATCTGCTTCTCCACCCCTTCCCCTCTCCTTCCTCTCTGTCTCTCTCTTCCCCTCCCGCAGCCGAGGTTCCATTGGAGCAAAGATTGCCCGGGTGCTGAGGATGGCTCTGTGGCCTCTGCCTCAGGCGCTAGAATGGCTCTGGATGCAACAGAGTGATGCCCCAGATGGGCAGAGCATCGCCCCCTAGTGGGCATGCTGGGTGGATCCCGATCGGGCACATGCGGGAGTCTGTCTGACTGCCTCCTGGTTTCCAGCTTTGGAAAAATGGAAAAAAAGAAAGAAAGAAAGAAAGAAAGAAAGAAAGAAAGAAAGAAAGAAAGAAAGAAAGAAAGAAAGAAAGAAAGAAAGAAAGAAAGAAAGAAAGAAAGAAAGAAAGAAAGAAAGAAAGAAAGAAAGAAAGAAAGAAAGAAAGAAAGAAAGAAAGAAAGAAAGAAAGAAAGAAAGAAAGAAAGAAAGAAAGAAAGAAAGAAAAATCTAAACACTTAAAACCATCCGGTCCTTCTAAAAATTCAGTAAGTTTATTACATGAAAGGCATTTCCCAGTCATTCTCTTAGTTCTCAGTAACATGCAGTCATCCTCTAAAAGAATTAAAATGTAGTTCTAAATCTCTTTTAAGATAGTCTGACCAGGCAGTGGCGCAGTGGATAGAGCGTCGGACTGTGATGCAGGGAACCCAGGTTCAAGACCCTGAGGTCGCCAGCTTGAGCACGGGCTCATCTGGTTTGAACAAAAGCTTACCAGCTTGGACCCAAGGTCACTGGCTCAAGCAAGGGATTACTCGGTCTACTGAAGGCTCACGGTGAAGGCACATATGAGAAAGCAATCAATGAACAACTAAGGTGTCGCAATGAAAAACTAATGATTGATGCTTCTCATCTCTCTGTTCCTGTCTGTCTGTCCCTGTCTATCCCTCTCTCTGACTCTATAAAAAGAAAAAAAAAATCTCTTTTAAGATAAATACAAAAATATCAAAGACAGAAGAGCCCATAATTTTTTAAATGTGATTTAATATAAGATAAAATAAAATGATAATTTTAACTAGTTCTTTACATTTTATTATATTTATTGGGGTGACATTGGTTAATAAAATTATACAGGTTTCAGGTGCACAATCCTACAGCACATAATCTGTATATTGCATTGTGCGCTCATCACCCCAAATCAAGTCTCCCTCCACCACCATCTGCCTCCCTTCATCCCTCTTTCTCTCCAGCAATCCCCACACCGGTGTCCATGTTTTTCAGTTTTTTTCTCTTTGTTTAATTCCTTTAATTATTATTTTGGGTTTCTTTTTCTTTTTCCTTTTTTTTGTTTTTACTGTAAAAACAAATGATTAAATTAACAAGATATTTCAATGTATGATCCTGTATTTCAATTAAATGCATCTACTCTACTGGTAAAAGCACTGCTTAAGAGCTGCTCATATGAAAAATATCTAGCAGTTCTATGATTATAAATTCAATGTAATGCAGAGTGACAAGGCTTTCAAAATAACATAAATTTAGACTTTGCTAATAGAAATATAAAATTCCAATCATGGAAAATTAAGCTCATAATGTTTGAATGGTCACTCTTAAAATCTCAGATTTATAAGTGAATGTATTAGATTGCCTGTTTTAGGTAGTATAGCTTGTTACAGACTTGTCCTTGCTAAAAGAGTAATTAACAAACAATACAGTATGTATACACACACAGACATGCTCACACATTTATTTGAAAACATTAGAAGACTGTTTAGGAAGCCATGATTTAAGGAACCAGAATCCCAGAAACAAGAGAAATGGTCTGATATAGGCCTGGGGTTCTGTGTTCTCCAAGCCCAGTGGATGCCTGACATGTGGATAGTACCAAATCTTAGATATACTCTGCCTTTTTTTTCCTATGCATACATACCTATAATAAAGTTTAATTAATAAATTAGACAGAGTAAGAGATTAACAACAATAATTGTAAAGTAGAACAATTATAGCCACGTTCTGTAATAAGAGTTATGTGAATCTGATCTCTTTCTCTCTCAAAATATTGTATTATACTGTACTCACAGAGCAGGAAAGATATATATATATATATATATATATATATATATATATATATATCATGAAAACTTTTAAAAACACACACACACAGAAAGATATTGTTTCAATGTTACTACATCAAAGTAGATTTTAAAGCAAGAAATATTATTAGTGATAAGAAGAGACATTTCATTATAATAAAATGGTCGATCTACCAAAATGATGCAAGTAATAACATTGGATGCAAGTAATAACATAGTTTTAAGTACATAAAGCAAAAACAGATGAGACTAGCAAGAAAAATATATAAATTCACAATCATAGTAGGTCATTTTAATGCATTACTCTCAGTAACTATTGAAACAAGTAAACAAAATTAGTAAATATTTAAAATATGTGAAGCTACAATTAATGAAGTTGCCCTAATGAACACATATAAACACTGCACAGAAATTCAAAATACATATTTTACACCTGCATATAAAAAATGCACCAAAAATGACTTTTCATACATCTAGTTTCAACAAACTTCAAAGGATATGAATCATTCACCTATAATTTTTGACAATGGCAATTAAGCAAAGTAGATGAACAAAAAGGGGAGAAATCCCCAAATGTTTGTGTGTCAAAGGTCCCCAGGGCCATTCTCAGGTTCAGTCATTTGCTATGAGGACTCACAGGACTTAGTAGACAATCATACTCACAGCTGTGACTTATTACAATGGAAGGATACACAGCAAAAACAACAAAGAGAAAGGTGTATGGGGTAGAAACTGGGGGAAACCAGGTGCAATCTTCCAGAATCTTCTTCCAGTAGAGTCACAGAACATTAACATAATTTCCCCAACAAGTTATAACAAGATGTAGGAACTGTTGGCAACCAGAGAATATTATGGGTATGAGAAGAAGTTGCAATAATAATTAAGGAATTAGAGCATATATTTTATTAAATGATAATGACAATATGACACACCTGTGATGTCACTAAAACTGTGCTTAGAGATCATCTTCTATCTCTAAATGCACAAAAAAGGCTTATAATCAATAAATCTAAACATTCATATAGATAAATCAGAAAAAAAGTGAATTAAAAATGAAATAATAATGTAAAAACATTCAACTGAGAAAATAAACATAACTAAAAATTACTTCTTTGGAAAATTTAATTCAAATGAAATACTCCTGGGAATATTAATCAAGAGAAAAAGAAGAATGGTGTGAATTACAAATACCAGAAAAGAGAAGAGAAATAAAGATATTTATCCATTAAAAGAATAATAAAAATATAAACAACTTTATATTAATCAATTAAAATTTAAATAAAATGTTAGTTTTTTTTAAAAAAAATACAACTTCTTAACACTGACACAAGATATTATATATTTCAATATTTTAATAATAATAAATATATAATTAAAAATCACTGAATAATAAATCTCCAAGCTTTGTCAATGAATTCTACAAATTTTTTAGTAAGAAGTAACATTGAATATATATGAATTCTTCTAGAGAAAAAAAGAAATATTTTTCATCTCTACTTATAAGTGCAGCATGAGCTTGATACCAAAACTTACAGAGACATTGGAAGAAAGAAAAATCATAAATTCAGAAATCCTAAACAAAATATTAGCAGATCAAATTTAAGAATTTGTAAAAATGATAACATATAAGGAAGTTGGGTTTATTCCCAGAATTCAAGTGTGGCTTAACATTCTTCAAAAATCAGTTGACACACTTCAGCTGAAATAAAGGAGAAAGCCGTTATCATCAGCTCATAACATGTGAAAAATTATTTGATGGTATTTCAACATCCTTTTGCTTTGTGCTGTTATATAACCAATATAATCAGTTAGGAGGATATTAAATTGGGCTAAATAGATAGGCATTATTGAAGAGGAGGGGTATCGTAAGAAGTATTATTTCCTTGTAAAATTATCTATAGAAGAATACTTTCATGACATGTCCATTCTATCACAGGAATAGACAATTGATTGACCAAGAGATTCAAGATTATTCTTATTCTCCTACTAGTCAAGGAACCTCATGTTTGCCCCTGTAACTGTGCTCTTTGTAAAAAGAAATTTCCTCCAAAACACTGCACCTGTTCTGCAATGGAGTTATTTGACAAAGGAATGAAGTGACAGGTTTATGAACACACTGGTGCATGTCAGTTTATCTAACTGAGTAACAAAGTCCTGAGGAATAGAAAATAGAGCTTGAGAGAATGCGTCACAGAACAGGGGCACTTTGAATAAAGCAGAGGGAGAAAAGATTTGGAAAGGCCTAGATTCCAGAGACTGGACCCATGTTTGGGGAAGTCAGACTCATCTGGGGCTCCAGTGGAGGCAAGTATTTCAATAAGGAGGGGAGACAAGTGAGAGAAAAAATGAAGGCAGACGTGAAAAGAAAAGCAAAACTTGGAATCTACACTGGAAAGGGACCTTACAGAACATCGTTGAATGTGAGAGCCCAAAGGCCTGAGGGTTGAGCTGGCTTCCCGAAGGTCGCAGGGCTGGTCAGAGGCAGGAGGCAAATCAGAGCCCTGGTGACTTCTTGGCAGAATGCTTTCCTCACTGCGCTAAGCAAAAATAGTACAGCTTTCTATAGTCGTGTTTTTTATACTAAGTTGACAACTGACCATTTAGCCTGCAGAAGCCGATAAGAATATAATTGCCATTTTAAATAGGAAATGGAGCTCTTGGAATGGTGTTTAAGTGTTTCTGGTTATTTTTTGCTAACCCAATGCAAAACACAGCATTTTGTGGAGACAGATAAAAGAAATGACAGTTAAGCAAATATTCCATGACACGGCTTTATCTTACCTTTACACTTTATGGTCCTTGCAGAAAAATGCTTTGAGAGATTTCTCTTTGTTTCGATTACATTGTATTACACAGGATTGCATGCTTCTAAGACATGCGGTAATAAATGTTTATTAAATGAACAAAGGATAAAGTTTGCTTTATTGAAACCCACTGACTCCTGTTAGCATCATTGCCAGATTTCTTTGTTTCTATACTCGTATAATAATAGAAGAGCTGAAAAACCAGGCTGAACAGTAAGTACACATGAATATCTCATGCTGATATTCTCACCTATCATTCCCTTAGCAGAGACTCTTAAGTCATCACATACTCATTCACCCTTCTAGATTTCTGGCCTCCCTTGACATTGCTTGGACTTGGTGATTGGATTATGGTCAATGGAAAATGCAAAGTAATTCCAGTTCTTAAATATATTTTCCAGTTCCTCCAGCCCTGTCTGTTGTGCTATAGTAACCATAGGTCATGTGTTTCTCTAGGGTATATATCCAGGAGTGGTACAGTTAGTTGACTTGCAGTCCCCATACAAATTGACCTTAGCAGATAATGTTAAATTGTTTTTGAAGTGATTACGGACCACCAACAATGTATAAGTGAACTTGTTACTTCATATCCTTGATGACACTTCATTTTTGCCAATTGAGTAGAAAGAAAATGAGTTGTGGTTAATTAATTTCCACTCATTTCCTTGCTTACTAATGAGATTGAGCATCTTTTTATGTTTATTCCAATATCACAGAAGCTTCTTCAATGAAATGTTCAAGTCTTTTGTCAATATTTTTGTCATTTTCTTATTGATTTGTGAGTTTTTTCTTTTTTTTACTTTTTACTTTTTATTGATTTTAATTTATTGTGTTTATATTGATTCAAGTGTCCCATTGAATATAATTTCCCCACACCCCCATGTTCCCCTCGACATCCCCCTTGCCCTCTCCTCCAAACGCCTCCCCGCCTTCCTATATCCTGCCTTCCTGTCTTCCTGCCTTCCTTCCGGGATTTGCTTTCCTGCTCTCTATAACGCTGTGTTATGTATATATAATTTCACTAATCATTTTTCCCTTCTCTAATCCCATCCTCTCATCCCCTTTCCCTCTGTCTGCTTTCTCTCTAGTTTCTTTGATCCCCCCTCTGTCTCTCTTCTGTTCCTCAGTTCACATTGTTCCTTGGATTCCTTAATTGAGTGAGGTCATATGATATTTTTCTTTCTCTGCATGGCTTATTTCATTTAGCATAATGGTTTCCAGGTCCATTTATGTTATCGCAAAAGGTAAGATTTCCTTCTTTTTCACGACCATGTAGTATTCCATTGTATATATGTACCAAAGCTTTTTAATCCACTCATCCACTGATGGAAACTTGGGCTGTTTCCAGATCTTGGCTATTGTAAACAATGCTGCAATGAACATGGGGGTGCATTTCTTCTTTTGAATCAGTGATTTGGTATTCTTAGGATATATTCCTAAAAGTGGGATGGCTGGGTCAAAAGGCAGTTCCATTTTTAATTTTTTGAGGAATCTCCATACTGTTTTCCACAGTGGCTGCACCAGTCTGCATTCCCACCAGCAGTGCAGGAGGGTTCCCTTTTCTCCACATCCTCAACAGCACTTATTATGTGTTGTTTTGTTAATGAACGCCATTCTGACAGGTATAAGGTGGTATCTCATTGTGGCTTTAATTTGCATTTCTCTAATGATTAGTGATGTTGAGCATTTTTTCATATGCCTATTGGCCATTTGTATGTTCTCTATGGGAAGTGTCTATTCATTTCTTTTTCTCATTTTTTGATTGGACTGTTTATCTTCCTGGTGTTGAGTTTTACAAGTTCTTTATGAATTTTGGTTATTAACTCCTTATCAGACATATTATTGAATATGTTCTCCCATTGTGTGGTTTGTCTTTTTATTCTGTTCATATTGTTTTTAGCTGTGCAAAAGCTTTTTAGTTTGATATAGTCCCATTTGTTCATCCTGTCCTTTATTTCACTTGCCTGTGGAGATAAATCAGCAAATATATTGCTGCGAGAGATGTTAGAGAGCTTACTGCCTATGTTTTCTTCCAAGATGATTATGGTTTCACGACTTACTTTTAAGTCTTTTATCCATTTTGAGTTTATTTTTGTGAATGGTGTAAGTTGGTGGTCAGGTTTCATTTTTTTGCAGGTAGCTGTCCAATTTTCCCAACACCATGTGTTAAAGAGACTGTCTTTACTCCATTGTATGCTCTTACTTCCTTTGTCAAATATCAATTGTCCATAAAGGTGTAAGTTTATTTCTGGGTTCTCTGTTCCATTGATCTATATATGCCTGTTCTTATGCCAGTAAAAGCTGTTTTGAGTACAATGGCCTTGTAGTATAATGATATCAGGAAGTGTAATATCACCCATTTTATTATTCTTTTTCAAGATTGCTAAGGTTCTTCATGTTCTTTTTTGGTTCCATATAAATTTTTGGAATATTTGTTCTATATCATTGAAGTATGCCTTTGGTATTTTAATAGGAATTGCATTAAATTTATAAATTGCTTTGGGTAATATAGACATTTTAATGGTGTTTATTCTTCCTATCCACAAACACGGTATATGCTTTCACTTGTTTGTATCTTCCTTGATTTCTTTTATCAATGTTTTATAATTTTCCGAGTACAAGTCTTCAACCTCCTTGGTTAAATTTACTCCTAGGTACTTTATTTTTTTGTTATTGCAATAGTAAAGGGGATTGTTTTCCTAATTTCTCTTCTAGACAGTTCATTGTTGGTGTATAAAACTGCCTCTGATTTCTGAATATTAATTTAATATCCTGCCACTTTGCTGAACTCATTTATCAGATCCAGTAGTTTTTTTGACTGAGACTTTAGGGTTTTCTATGTCCAGTATCATATCATCTCCAAATAATGATAGTTTTACTTCTTCTTTTCCAATTTGGATGCTTTTTATTTCTTTTTCTTGTCTGATTGCTGTGGCTAGGACTTCCAGAACTCTGTTGAATAAGAGTGGTGTGAGGGGGCACCCTTGCCTTGTTCCTGATCTTAAGGGGATTGCTTTTAATTTTTTCCCATTAATTATGATGTTGGCTGTAGGTTTGTCATAGATGACCTTTGTCATATTGAGGTATGTTCCCTGTATTCCCACTTTGCTGAGAGTTTTGATCATGAATGGGTGCTGGATATTATTAAATGCTTTTTCTGCATCTATTTGTATTATCATATGATTTTTCTCCTTTCTTTTGTTTATATGATGAATCACATTGATTGATTTGTGAATATTGTACCAGACTTGCCTGCCCAGAATAAATCCCACTTGATCACCACTTTGCTAATATTTTGTTGAAAATTTTAGCATCTAAATTCATCAGGGATATTGGCCTATAGTTTTCTTTCTTTGTAGTGTCTTTGCCTGGTTTTGGAATGAGGATTATGCTTGCCTCATAAAAGGAGCTTGGAAGTCTTCCTTCCTCTTGAATTTTTTGAAATAGCTTGAGAAGGATATTCATACCAAATATTCAATATTCTTTGAATATTTGGTAGAATTCACCTGTGAAACCATCTGGCCCAGAGCTTTTATTTGTTAAAAGTTTTTTGAAAACTGTTTCAATCTCATTTGTTGTAATCGGTCTGTTTAGGTTTTCTGATTCTTCCAGATTGATTTTTGAAAGATTATATGTTTCAAGGAATTTGTTCATTTCACCTAGGTTGTCTAATTTTTTGGCATACAGTTCTTTATAATATTTTCTTAACAATCCTTTGTATTTTTGCTGTGTCAGTTGTTACTTCCCCTCTCTCACTTCTAATTTTATTTGAATCCTCTCTCTCTGTTTTTCTTGGTGAGTCTGGTTAAAGGTTCATCAATCCTATTTATCTTTTCAAAGAACCAGCTCTTGGTTTCATTGATCTTCTGTATTGTTTTTTTAGCCTCTATGTCATTTATTTCCACTTTGATCTTTATTATTTGCTTTCATTTTCTCTGGGCTTTACTTGATATTCTTTTGCTAGTTCTTTTAGATGCAGGGTTAAGTTGTTTATTTGAGCTTTTTCTAGCTTCTTAAAGTATGCTTGTAGTGCTATGAACTTCCCTTTCAATACTGCTTTTGCTGTGTCCCATAGATTTTGAGTTGTTGTATGTTCATTTTTATTTGTTTCAAAGAAATTTTTTATTTCTTCCTTGATCTCATTGTTAACCCATTCATTATTTAATAACATGCTATTTAGTCTCCAAGTATTTGAATGTTTTTTAGTTTTTCTATTGTAGTTGATTTCAAGTTTCATGCCAGTGTGATCAGAGAAGATGCTCTTCTTAAATTTATTGAGACTCATTTTGTGTCTTAACATGTGGTCTATCCTTGATAATGTAACATGACCACTTGAAAAGAATGTATATTCTGTTGCTTTAGGCTGATAGGTTCTGAAGATATCTGTTAAATCCAGTTGATCTAGTGGTCCTTTAAGTTGCTGGGTTTCTTTGTTAATTTTCTTTCTTGAGAATCTATCCATTGATGTTAGTGGGGTATTGAAATCCCCTATTGTTATAATATTGCTGTTGATCTCACCCTTTACGTCCATCAAAATCTGCTTTATATATTTAGATGCTCCTATATTAGGTGCATAGATATTTATAATGGTTATATCTTCCTGATGGATTGCTCCCTTTATCATTATGTAGTGACCTTCTTTATCCCTTAATATAGCCTTTGTTTTAAAGTCTATTTTGTCAGATATAAGTATTACTATCCCAGCTTTTTTTCCTTGCCATTTGTATAGAATATATATTTCTATCCCTTCACTTTCAGTCTATGTGTATCTTTTGTTTTGAAGTGTGTCTCTTGTTGACAGCATATGTATGGGTCCTGTTTTCTTATCCACACAGCTACCCTATGTCTTTTGATTGGAGCATTTAATCCATTTACATTTAAGGTTATTATTGATGTTTAGTTGGTTTTTGCCATTTTACTCTTTAAATCTACATTCCTTTTTTTCTAGATTTTTTTCCCTTTGTTTATTTTTTTTTATAACAGGCCCCTTAACATTTCTTTCAGCATTGGTTTGCTTGTAGTGAATTCCTTGAGGTTTTTTTGTTTGTTTGTTTTTTTGTCTGGGAAGCTTATTTCTCCTTCAATTTTAAATGATAGCCTTGCTGGATAAAGAAGTCTTGGTTGTAGGCTCTTGTTTTGCATTACTTTGAATATTTCTTGCCATTCTGTTCTGCCTCAAGTGTTTCTGTTGAAAATTCAGATGTCACCCTTATGGGGGCTCCTTTGTAGGTGATTGACTGCTTTTCTCTTGCAACTTTTAGTATTCTTTTTTTATCTCTTAACTTTGGTATTTTAATTTTGATGTGTCTTGGTGTAGGTCTCTTTGGGTTCCTCTTTAATGGGATTCTCTGTGCTTCTTGAACTTGTGTGACTTTTTCCTTTATCAATTTAGGGAAGTTTTCAGCTGATTTCTTCAATTGGGTTCTCTATCCCTTGTTCTTTCTCTTCTCCTTCAGGAACCCCTGTTATGCAGATGTTGTTTCTCTTCATGTTGTCAAAGAGCTCTCTTAGAATTTCCTCAGACTTTTTGATCCTGTTTTCTTTTTGCTGTTCTGCTTTCATGCTTTCCCTTATCTTGTCCTCTAAATTGCTGAATTGATCCTCTATTTCATCCAGCCTGCTTTTAATTTCTTCTAATGTAGTCTTCATTTTTGATATTGTGTTTGTCATTTCTGTCTGATTTTTTTTTTATGATTTCAATGTCCTTTTTGATGCCTGCTCTCTCTTTGTTTAGGTGCTTTTTTGTCCATCTATTGTTACTCTAAAATCCTTGAGTATCCTAACAATCATTATTCCAAACTCTGCATCCAGTATCTTGGTTAGTTCCATCTCATTCAGTTCTTTTTCTGGGGATTTCTCTTGTTCATTCATTTGAATTGCATTTCTCTGTCTTCCCATTTTATCTCTGTATAGACTGCTCCTTTGGATGTGTTGTTTGTGTAGCTGAGTATAGGGTTGATGTTGTCTGCCTCCAGCTTTCAGTTGTGTTATTTCTAAATCTTCTTGGGATGGCTTCAGCAGTTTGTAATCTGTTGTGGGCTACTTGTCTGCTGCTACTGCTCTTTTTGCTGTTTGTGACAGCATTCTCTATGCCTTAGCTGGGTCAGGTGTGAGGAGCCTTTCCTTAAGATACCACTCTAACTAGGGTTCTTAGATCCTGAGCTGATGCTCTCCATATCTGGCCACTGGATGTGCCATCCATGGACCTCCTTGGCCAGAACCTGGTGTAGATCAGTGGGGGTCACTGCTTTTGACTGGCCCTTAGCAACCTTCTTGGAACCTCAGGCAATCCAGACTTTGTGGCTGCCTCTGCTGGGCCCTGATGCTGTTGTAAATATCAGCTGCACTCCTAGGCTGGCTTTTATCTGCTCGTGGCCAGTTTGTGTGGCCTCTCTATTCCCGAGGTGTGGTCTGTCCGCCGGCCCACCACCACCGCCACCGCATCCTTGGGCACTCAGGTACCAGCACCACGGGCATGCAGGCTGCCCTGCTGGTCTCTGCTCCCCACCACCGTGTGGGCCTCCTCACCGAGCGCACTACCGCAGCTGCCACAGCCAAGCCCGCCCACCTTTTGGAGGATACTCGGCCACATGGGGGGGGCGGTGTAGCCCAGACCTCAGCACTCAAAACCTGTGTCCCTGATGCATCTCTTGCTTCTAAGTGACTCTTTGCACTGACTGGAGTAGAAGAAGCTCTGTGGGCAGAGTAATTGCTTTCCTTTCCTGGTGTTGATTCTCCCAGGAAAAATGGCCACTTTAGGTTTGGGGAGTGACTGAGTACAGGGGTTAGGGCGGCTGTCCCCCACAGTCTCTACCTGTGCCTTTGAGACTACCCTCTCCTCTTGCAACTCCAGTTCTCTTGGCGCTCCCCACTCCTGGAGGCCCCGGGTAAGTGGCTGTGAACAAGGTTTTCTGCATGGTCCCTTTAAGACAGAGCCTGGGTCTGAGAGTTCTATCTCCCTCTCACAAATAGTAACCTGGCTCTTCTTTCAGCTAAAAACTGTCCATACACCTCCTCTAGTCTCTGGGGTGCCAGGCTGAGGCTCTGGTCCTGGAGTTGAGGACCCACAACTCTCCAGGAAATCCACCCCACCATGAGAGACCTTCCAGGCTGCCGCTCACTCCTGGGAGTGGGGAAACCCTTTCTGTGTCTCCACCTTTCCTACCAGTCTCAGTGTTGTTTCTTCAGTGATGCTTGGTTATAAATTCCTCTTAGTTTAGTCCAAAGTTGGTTTTTCAAGATGATTGTTCCCAAGTTAAGTTGTAATCCACTTTGGTTCTGGGAGGTATGAGTTTTAACATCTACCTACGTCATTGCCATTTTCTCTTTTCAATCTGATTTTTGAGTTTTTTCTTACATTTATTTTAAAAATATTTATTTTTAAAAATTTAAATTCTATCCTGTAAATTAAATTACATACCCTACCTGTTTTTGTTCATATATTGAAATGCAATGATCATTTTTAAAATTTATTTTACACTCAGCAAATTAGTACCTTCAATAAAACGAATAATAGATAGAGACAACATTCTTGTTTTGTCAAGATCTTAAAGAAAATGCTTTTCTACATATACAACAAATATGGTGTTTGCTATAGAATTTTTCTAGAGCTTTAACATGTTAAGGAAATTACCTTTTGCTTTTTGGTTGCTAACAGCTTTTATTGAGAATTAATAGTGAAAAAAATATTTGTTATTTCTTCAGATGATCACGTGTTTATCTTTTGATCTCTTAGGGTTGTTAATTATATGAATCCAATTTTTAAATAGTATGTCACTCTTGGCATATTAAGATTAAAACCAACATTTTAAAAATAAATGGCTTGATTCATTCTGCCATGAATTTGTTCTAGAATTATTTTATATGTATGGTCAGCACTAGGAGGGAAGGGAATACCCAGCATCCCTGTTCATATTAGTCCTGATCTAGAAGCCATCCAAATGCTCATCAAGAGCAGGTGCATAAACAGTGATCTTTTCATAAAATGGAACACTATGCAACATTGAGAATGAATAAACTATAAACATATGCAATTATATGGGTAAATGTCATGAACATCATGCTGAATTAAAGAAGACAGGTAAAAAACATATGTAATCTCATTTATATAAAGTATAAAAGTAGGGATAATGAATCTGCATTCTTGGATATTGAGGGAATGATTGCCTCTTGTGTTGGTGGTGTAGTGACTGGAAGTGAGCATGACTCGGCTGCTGGGCTGCTGGGAACAGGGGGATGCTAGGTCTGGTAGCTGGTAACATGGTTTTGTCAATTTACAGAAATTCACTGAGGTGTGTGCAGTTTCCTCTATATGCATTATGCTTCAATTAAGTGTTTTTGTTGTTGGTGGTGTTGTTTAATGAGAAAAGCACCGTGGAGTAGGAAGCTGAAGTCATCAATTTTAGTCCAAATCTACCTAAAAGTAGTATGTTCTTGTTCAAGTCATTTAACCTTTCTAGGTTTTGTTTTATTTATTTGTAAGATAAGGAGAAATAATAACTATTTGACACGGTTGGGCAAAAGTAGGTTAACAATTGTGAGTACGTGAAACAGAGTTTGTTCTTGTATTATTATTTTTTAATTATTGTGTTATTTTCTATACAAACAACTGTAAACCTACTTTAACTCCATCCTGTATATGGTGACAATGAGTATTTAGATCCAGTTTGCTTCTTGAGACTTTGTTGTTGAGAGTTAAATTATACATTAGCATTAATGAATTAGAAAGAAGTATGCAAAACCATCATGAGCAGCTAGGATGACTGCTGACCTGTAAAGAACTGGCAGAAATTTGACAGAAGCATATTTGTATCTAGAAAAGAATGTATCTAAGAGAACAGAGGTTTGGTCAGCTGAGAAGGCACAAAACTGGGGAGTCACAGCACTAAGTGTGGCCCTGAATAAAGTCACGGTGGAGATGGGGAGATCAGATCCCACATACCGTGTAACCAAAGAAGTGAAGACACTCTAACCGGACAGCTATATTTCTAAATCCACGACTATTCAATTGACTACATAGTTTTAAATTTCGAATCCTGTGACATTTGTTCAAAAGACTAAGCATCTGAAAGTGAATATGTGCATTCATTCAATTATCAAACATGTATTGGTATCCTACTTAAGCAGAGATAGAGATACATAGATAGGACCAGCCCTCCCTTCAAAAAACCAATAATCTGATAAGGGGTCAGGATCCCCTGGGGCCATGAGAAAAGACACCTAATCTGTCTTTGAGTCAGAAAAAGTTTCCTTGAGGGGGGAGATCCTGACAAAGACTTTGTAACTGAATTTCTGAACCTTCAGGACTAAGACCTCAGCCTTTGACTATAGCGGATTTATGGTAGTAAGAGTCACTTTATGAGATTCTTGGCCTGCCAGCAGTATAGCCTGCCTTGGTTGTGACACATTTGCCTGGTGGAAGCATTTCATGGGATGGCTAAAAGGTGAAGCCCCACTCAGGATAAGAGGCAAAACAAAAGCTAATAATTTCTAATGTTTGTCTAATGGTGGTTTCTGTTAGGCCTTAGTTTGTGTTTACACAGTTTATTGCTAAGAGTGAATAAAATATGCATCAAATTCCTTATAAATCCTACACTTTGGTTCAATTACTAGTCATTATTATTTTCTCAGAAAAGTTATATCTCTGTTCTTTAAGACTTAAATATTCAAAATATGCTTCTTTTGATTGACTAAAATATTTGATTCAGCAAGCATTTCCTCAGAGTACTAGGCCTGCTAGCTCCAGAAACTAAAAACTGTCTGGGCAGGGGTGCCAATTCAAGCATGGATGACTGATGAGAACAATGCAAATTATGGCACACCAAAGGGGGTTTGGGCTATAGTGCCCCCTACCGCATAATCTCCATCAGCATCCCTAAAGCACCCGAATACACATCCCAATCTAAGTCATTGTGTTTGCTAAGCAACTACAATTTACAATGCTTTTCCATTACAGGATGATGTGTACAACAGTACAGTTACAACAGGGAAAGGGAGCTGAGGAAGGATCTCAGTGGAAATTACCTCTGACCATGGTTTTGAAGGACCAAGAAGGAGACAGGCAGCAAGTGAGAAGACCACCTGTGTTTTAGTATAAAACAGAGCGATGGAACGAGGATCTACAGGGCTTGGGATCCAGTGGAGGTACAAGAGAGTCATCATCTGGAGAGACATAGAAATCAGAACACAGAGGTCACTGCCTACTGTGCTAAAAAGCTTGGACTTCATCTGTAAATAGGAAGGAAACACCTAGGGGTCTTAATTAACTAAAATCTAAGAAGGAACGTTTTGGTCCACTGAGTAGATTGTACTGGAAGGGAGACATTAGAGGAGTGGGGACAGACCAAGGTAAGTGAGTAGTAGGCATGCTCAATTTATTCATGTTATGTATTCCTTTGTTCTCTAATTCAGACTCACCTTAAAAGTGTCCAAGCCGTTTTAGTGTACGATACAGACCATTCTGCCTTGCCAGATTCTTTTCATCATTCTAGTTATTTTAGTGCTATTTGTACCTTGCTGTAGTAGTTATTGGTGTGGTTTCATCTTAAAGCTATTTTGCAGAAATTTCAAATTTTTTCAGTCATTGCCAAATTGGGAAAAAGCAAAGTTTGAGGCTATCTTGCTGGAATGGTTTTTAAGTCAGTGTGATTATTTCATGACAGGAAGTAGATCTTGTGCCTTTTTTTTAATGCATCATAAAAACACCCTCTCATTTAATAAGATAATGCACCAAGAACTGTGGATGCTTCAGTGCTTAATGAATGTGGCAGGCTTCTTTCCAAATCAGCAGCTCTGAGCAGGAGACAAACAGTGGTGTTTAAACAATGACGAATTTTGAATAAGGAATCAATGGTGTGGAGAATTGCTACTTTTAAGATGAAAGGATCTCATAACCACCCCCACAATCAAACAATTTCTATTCAAAATGATTTTTCTGATTGAAAGTAGTGAGGTATATAGCTAATCTCTCTCTCTCTCACACACACATATACACACACATACACACACACACCACACACAAATGGAACCTCATAGAAGCCAATTTCTAAAGAATAAAGATATAATGTGCTTTCTAGAATTATCAAGCACAGTGAAACCTACCCAAGCAATTTCTTGTGTTTAACATTCATCTCTCAATCTGGCCACAGACACAAAGCAGTATCTCTTCCTTAGGCAATTTACTTGTTTCAAAACCTTGAAAAATGATGTAAACAATTCCTAGCAGGGTGGTTTTTACTGAGTCTGAACATTAAACATTTATCACTGATTGCTTTTAGTAAATGTGTGTACATCAGAGTCTTTTGTTCCCTAATTGTCTGTAATTATAGTTCTTTTACACTTTTTAAGAATTTAAAAAACAAAGTGAAGAGCTAGCAGTTGTTTAAACCTCAAATGTATACTAATCAAATACAAGGGAATGAAATCACAAAGCTTCTTATAAACAGGTGCATAGAAGTTTTGGGTTACCTATCACAGCTTTAAGAGGTTAGTCAAGGAAGAAAAAGGATGAAAAAAGTTACTTCAGTACTTTAAAACTGTTTAAATACTTAACTATGCAATTCCACTTAGGCCTGAATTCATTAATATCACTTATTCTTTCCCACTTGCATGCAAAAATATATGCAACTTTCATTGTAGAGTTACCAAAACATAAAATTCCTTGTCATCTGGTTCAATGCTCAATTTGTGCTACTCAATAAAGTTTGTGTTAGCCCTAACAATAAAGATACTTCCCCCAACAACAAGTGACACCAGAATTTTAAATTAGTATTAAATTATCTTAATAATTTCATTACCAGCCGTCTGTTAACAGTCATATTTCAGAAGAGTACATTCACATCTCCACAGTGGCTGTTATTTCCAAATAACCTCTGCCATTCTCCACCCACTATGATAAGTTTATATCAATATATATAAAGAGTTATTGTCATCACATGCAAGTGTGGAACCAACGCATGCAGTCGTGAGGGCTGTACAATGTGCAGTTTGGGGTGCCAATCATTAGACTGCGATGGGACCAGTGCCCCTGAAATTCTCAGTAAGATGGAGCAGTGAAACAATGATCTCCAGCTAACCAGTTGCCACCTTGTTGATCTTGGTCTGCGCATGAGGGTCGTCAGCATAGAAACACACTGTGCCTCTGACGAGGAGGGAGCTGGAATAAAGGTTGAGAACTGATGAGGCCGAGTAGCCATATTTGAGCTTATAACCTCAGATAACAGTATATTTATCTCAGTGGTGCAGAATACAGAATATAGGGAAGGTGTGTGGAAGTTGAGCTAGAGCCCACAAGATTAAATTTACCTCGAAGGCATTTATCATACATCAGGGGCAAGTCCTCAAATTTTACAGGCCCAGAATCTTAACTTTGTAAGGTCTTCTATCTCTTGGGGATAGAGTCTCATCAACAAATATTATAGAAGTGTCTGCTGTCTGCTGGGTGGTAATTAGAACACCACTATTATTTGGACTTTAGTTTTTTCACCTTCTAGAAATACCTCTATGCACACAGCACAATACTATAGACTAGTCTTCGATTTCTTAAGTTACAATCCTGCCCTGGTTTTCTGATGAGCTGAGTCAGCCATGCAAGGAAGTCCAGTGGTTCCCATAGAGAGCCTGCCATCCACTTCTGAGACATTCCCTACAGATAGTGGCTCATGTCTGCGGCATGTATTTTTGCTTTGTTGGCTACAGCTGACTAGGACAAGGATAAATGGTAAAGAGAAATATAAATGTAGTCCATAGTGGCAGGAACAGAAGAAACAGAAATGTGGCTTTGTAGATTCCTTGCAAATACAATGTTCGGAAATGAAATAATTGATGCCCAATTCTGATGAGAGGATTCTGCTGGTTCCTGCTGACTCCTGAACAAACTTTTGGGGTCTACAATCCCTGGGCATGTGGCTTTAAAAAAAACAACTAGGCCCTGGCCAGTTGGCTCAGTGGTAGAGCATTGGTCCAGTGTGTGGAAGTCCCGGGTTAAATGCCCAGCCAGGGCACACAGGAGAAGTGCCCATCTGCTTCTCCACCCTTCCCCCCTCTCCTTCCTCTCTATCTTTCTCTTCCTCTCCCGCAGCGAAGGCTCCATTGGAGCAAAGTTGGCCCTGGTGCTGAGGACGGCTCTGTGGCCTCTGTCTCAGGTGCTAGAGTGGCTTCAGCTGCAGCAGAGCGATGCCCCAGATGGGCAGAGCATTGCCCCCTGGTGGGCATGCCGGGTGGATCCCAGTCGGGTGTATGCGGGAGTCTGTCTTTCTGCCTCCCCGCTTCTAACTTCAGAAAAATACAAAAAAAAATTATTTATTTATTTCAGCAAGAAAAGAAGGAAGAAGGAGAGAGAGAGCACGCGAGAGAGAGAGAGAGAGAGAGGAACATTGAGCTGTTCCTGTATGTGCCCTGACCAGGAATTGAACCTGCAACCTCTGTGCCTCTGGATGATATTCTAGCCAACCAAGCTATCCAGCCAGGCCTTGGGCATGAGGCTCTTGAAAAGATTTTTTGTCTCCTCTTCTTTCTTGTGATGCTTTACAATATGTATCCATTATTTGAGGTAACTTGAATGAGTCTTTGCTTCTTGCTACCTTGAAAAAGTCTAATTAATAATTTGGAAATTACTACAGAATCACATTTATTGAAATATTGCAGTCACTTACTGATAATCTCAGATTTTAGTCCCACATTAATACCATATGTGGATCTTGCTTATCGAACTATCAGGGGCAGATTTAGCTCCAGATTGTCTGGTAGTACCTCAGTGCTGCCTGATGTACTGACTAACTTGGAGGCAGACCAGCTCACAGTGCTGTGTGGATTCCCTTATATCTCCTCATTTTGCTTACAAGCTGAATTGCCAAATCACAGAGTATTTGTACCATTGCCTTAATTAGTAGGACTGCAATCTTGTTCTTTGGACTGTGGCAAGGCAGTTTCCTATTACCTGAGGCCATAACTCTAAGAAGTGATCTGCACTTGGAGTAATACAACCTTGCTCTAATTATTACTCCTCTGCAGCCAAATTAAGCAGAGACTAATTACAGCTGCAGTCTTCTAATCATAATGTAGCAATGTAGCAGGTTGTTTAACCTTTAAGTTTAGGGCATCATTGCCCAATTATTCATGCGTGCAATTTTATAGCAACAAAACGGCACTTAATTATCATCCAACTTAACCTGTGAGTGGCATGAGCAGGTGCTTGTGGCCTGCGACTTCCCCTAATGCGCTGCCCAACTTCCAAAGACGAAACCAAAATCCATAGTAATGGGGAATGTGAGAGAACCATCAAATATTCCGTAACCAGAGCGATAAATGAGTCATGACTTTAGTTGGTCTAATTTTTTATCATAATAAAAAAATAGGACAAAGCAAGATGATGTGTATTCTCTACCATTAACACACACTCCCTCCCTTTCTTTGTGTCGTACTTGCGATTAAACCATGTGTTGCCTTGTCCTGCAAATGTTAGGCTTAACAGCGTTTCAAACTGAAGTCTGAAATCCAGGGGCTGCAATGGCATTGTCCCGTCAAAATACTCAGTGGAAAGGCAAGCATCATGCCCAGGGAGAAGGACAAAGAGACATGAGAGCCTATAGGTAGAATATAGGCAAAAAGTTTGGCGGCAATAGCTCGGAGCTGCCGACGAACAGACAAATTCATTAGTCCCCAAGTGATTCAATAAATTAATGATTCCATTAAGCAAGAAACATTTGTGGATTTAGAAATACAGGGAAACTGAAGTAATGTTTTGAAAGTACATATATAATATCAATTTGATATTAATTCCTATAGTAAGCATCATTCCCAAATAAAAACAGTACCTGGCTAGAAAGATTTGGAGTCCATGAATAAAGAAATACAGTTGTAAATAAAATCAGAGCGTTGAGAGCCATCCAGAGCATCTCATATTCTGCCTTTGTTTTCTCTTCTCTCATAGATAATAATAAAACACCTTAGAAAGGATCCCTTCTTGTTACACATTTCAAAGCAGTCTCTCTTCTGTAGGGATTTCTGCTTCTGCTTAGACATCTGAATGACAGTCAATATTTATTGTGACAATATTTTTTTTTCCTAGGGTTTTAAATAAAAATTTTAAGCTTCTTTCTCCTCAGACCCCAAGCCCTCTTCAACTAGAGGATAAGAGTCCTTGCTAGTGATAATTTCCCATTGCCATCATTGTCATGGAAACAAATAATAACACTAGACCCACAGCTTTCTAACAAGCTCCCCGCCCGATCTCAGCAGAGCAGAGCAATATTACTAAATCTTGCTTATGCCTGTTTCCTTGTGTGTATGTACTTCTAAGTTATGAGCTATATGAGCAACAAATTGTGACAATTGGAATTATGTGAACAAGATTTCATGCTGGAATGAAGGAAAACGTGTAACAAAGACAAGCTGATATGTTTTAATGATCTGCAGATGAATTGCACAGTATTGTACTTTACATATATATGGTAATAAAAATATGTCTTATATGAACAGCCAAACCAAGCAGTTTGGAGATAAACTGGAGGAAAGAAAAGTCATAGGAGTGGGAGATATATGGATGAACAGTAGGGTCAGCAGGTTTGGAGAGAGGGTTTGGAGTGAGCTCTCCTCGCTGCCACAAGGAACCTGCTTCCCTCTCACTGCCAGCAGGGCTTTATGGCACGGAGGTGCTGGCTAAACTGGCGCTGGGTCCAGAGTGATGGCCCATTGCTTACAGCTCATAACAGGTGGTGAACCAGACTGTGTATTCCCAGGACACTCAGAACGCCACTACTCCAATCATATTCTCTAATAAGAAAAGAAACTCAGACGACTCATTAGTGACTTAGATAATAGGCTGTGCCTTCCTAGAATAAATGAATCAGTAGAAGCTTCTTGATGGGAGGGTTTCAATCCTCATAAGTCATTTCATGTGTCTGCTGAGTGGTGAAATTGGGGGTCATCCAAAACAGCAAGGCACATCTTAACTGCTTTCAGATTCAAGTCATAACTGTTGGAACTGTGACCCAAACGGTCTGATCCCAGAGCTCAGAAACTATGACATTTATACAAGTTTTCAGAAGTACTTCCTAAAATTCTGAGTCTTTTCAAACGTACACCTACTTTCCACATACATGCCAGTTAATCTCGCATTAATCCTTTTCAAACAACGGGGACTCTAATTCCAACCTCCTTCCTGTTGACCTTGTTACCACCCATCCCTGTGTCCTCACTCTGCTGCACCAAAGACCCAGTCACCGGGTGAAAAGAACCCTTCACGGAGAAAGCCAAGGAGAGCTTAAGCAGAGAGAGGCTATCTTTGTTGACAAGAGAGAGGAAAATCCAAGAATAGTCAGATGTTAATTCTTGCCCCCCTCTCATGTTGTACAACTATACTGTTTTTTGACATCAGGCACTAATGGAATAGAATTTGTTGGGGAGAAAAAAAAGAGATGAAAAAAGAAGAGATAACTTTAGCAATATGTACTACAGAAAAAACGAACTCATGTGATTATACATCCCCACGTATGCAAAATCCAAATGGTCCTAATACGACCACTGTAAAAAATCTCCCTTCTCTCTCCACAGCCTCTTGTGGAGGCAACCAACATCATCAGTGTCTAGTGTATCTTTTTAGACATAAGTTACGCAGATACAGATGAACATACGCTCGTTCTCTCCTCCACCTCTTTTTACCCGAACAGTAGCACTCTGCACAGGCTGCCCCGCACCTTGCCTTTTCTTCCATTGATTTACCTTGGAGATGATCTCCTGTCTACTTGCGCCAGGGAAGATTTCTCATTTCGGTGAGTGGATGGGACCCAAATGTGTGTTGTCTGCGAGAGGCACAGTAAACGGCACCTGAGCTTTTGCCACCTGAATTGTGAATTGATTCAGAGAGAGCACAAAGTGCAGGGTAGATGAAGATGCAGATACATGTATCACTGATAAGGCTGGTCCTGGAGAACGCGGCTCAGCTGCGTTTCCTAACACCAAGTCCCCGCATCAGACAGACTTACCGACTCAGTCAGAGGCAGCTCGGAGAACCGCGCCCTCCCTGCAGGGCAGGTTGCCCTGATGTCTCAGAACCTGGAGGGACAGGGATGAGTGTGGAGCAGGCAGATCCCAAAAGGAAACGGACAAGGAGCTCAGTGACACGGGCCCAGTTTCTCACTCACACTCGCTGATTAGACAACTCACTTGGGGAAATGGTGGGGCAAACATAAAGAATATTTAGGAAAAACACTTTCTGTGGAAAACCAGCAAGGTGTGGCAGTAACATCCCCTCACAACCCCGATATTACGCTTGAACCCTAATCTAGTTAACTACCCTCTCATTGACCGACACCAAAGGTGCTTTCAATCTTTGCTATTACAAAATGTAATGAATGTGAATTTTTAATCTTTGGCTTTTGCAAAAAAAAGTAATGAATATGAGTATTTTTAAATGAGTAGCATTGTATATACAAAATTTTGCACATATGGGATTATATCCGAGTGATGAATTCTTGGAGATGAAGTTGCTGGGGGAATAGAGTGTGTGCATTTAAAATTTTTCAAGATATTGTCAGATTGCCCTATCTGGAGATTACATTTACTCACTCAGAAATGTGTAAAAGGACCTATTTCTCCACAGTTTTCTTTTTTCAATATGATGTATTAAAATAAGACTTTTTAATTTTTGCCAATTAAATACACAAAATGTGGAATCTTTTGATGTTATAATTTTTATGTTATTGGGAGTAAGATTAACTATCTTTCTTTACATTTCAGTTATTTTATTTTTCATGTGAACTTTCTCTTCGTATCTTACGTCCATTTTTCTATTGAATGGTCATGGATTTTTTTTTTTTTTAACAGCAGTTTTAGGTTCACAGCAAAGTTTTCATATCTTCTGTTTTACTCAGTATCCAAGTGAAGCTTGGATACAAATTCCGCCTTTTCACTACCCTCCATACAGTGATAATCTATATTTATCTCTTGATTGATGTGATTGCATTGCTGATGGAGTTAAGCAACCAACTTTCCCTATATTAAACCAGACAAACAAGGGACCCAGGCATAAGTTCAGTTTGAAATTGCTATAAAAAAAAAGGAAAGGAAAATAAAAAAAAAGAAAATAGAACCCCCATTTGAAAAATGTGCTCTGAAAATAACAAACCTCATTCTAAATGTGTACTTGGAATCTTGGTTCCTATAACAAATCTTTCAACTAAATCCCTTATGTCAAGTGGGATTGACTTTGACAACGATTCCAGGCTATTGTTCCAGAAAGTAGCAGTGAAAAGTGATTGGTGGGAGGCAAGTTTGCATGCTAACTTGATAGAGACAAACAGGGTGCTGCTGTTTCCAGAGTTTCAGCAACGCTTCATTTTTCTGTGTCTGAAGACGTTAGTGTCTCGGGCCTGATACATGAGTTGAAGACGTCAGAGAAGATAATATATATTTTTGGCAAATCGAGTAGGAATTATCTGGTGGATTTGAGTGGCACATACTGATACCAATTAATGACCTGTTTACAACAGTCCCCTTGTATTATGGACTCCTGTTCTTCCCTGACAGACATTGAGACTTCCTTTAAAGCAATCACAGAGGTCTCACTAGAAGGAATGAACACAAGAGGGTTTATTATCGCTGTCTTGCCATTGCTGTCGAGCCAGCCTAGAAGAGACTGTGCCTGATCCCCAGTGACTGTGGTAATTTGCTTAAAAATTGATCCACTTTCTGTGGTGCTGCTCACTGGGAATGACTCCTCAGGACCTGTTCCAGATGCAGGCTTATGAATGAGTCACAGTGTGGGTGGTTATATCATCCTTGCCCTCATTCAAATTATATCTTGTTTCAGAAATATGCTTACTGTTGCATTGCTAAAAACTAAAAGTGCCTCATAATGCAAAGCTTCTGTAATGTTTCAGCATAGAATTAAGAAAGGTATAATTTATATTTCATTATAAGGGCTTTAACTTGAATCAGCAATTATGAGAAATCTGGCTTTAGGATATGCCTGCCTTTGCAGGATCTGCTCCTATTACTGGAGTGGGGGCCCTGGGAGTTCTGACCCTGAATTCTAGGGTTAGACCGTAAGTGCTAAAGACGCAGGAGTATGTCTATCTCCAGAATGCAAACAGACTTAGCTTTTCACTGTCATTCCTATTTCCTTTGTACACATACACACACATAGATACATACATACACATACATAAACATACATACATACACATAAACACATACAGACACAGAAGAGGAAGGCAGTGTAAAATTTTACTGTTCAGGCATAATACATAAAGCAACAAATATAATTTTTCTTATTTTAAATATCATTAACTTGTGCAATATTTTATACTTATAAATTCAAATTACATTTTACAAATATTGTGCATACATCTTTCCTAGAAAATGGAATCATATGAAATAGAATAATGATTGAGGAAGACACGTGTTCTGGTATTTTTGGGAATCCAAGCAGTTTCTTCATGAGTAGGAAACCATTTCAATACTTTTATGTCTTTCTCTTCACCCTCCTTACTGGGGAAATATGGAAGGGTTTAGGTGAGTATATATTTTGTGGTTGAATCATAAAAATTTCTTATAATGTATAGAAAAAAGCATTCTTACTTTTTTTTCTCCTGACCCATTAACCTCACTAGGAGATTTAGTTTTGGAGTGGTCTATTGATAAATTCAAGGAAAGAGACAAAATAAAAGAGAATTTCTTTTGACAAGAGAATTTTCTTTTGACAAGAGGAAATGGACTCAAACTTCAGCTCTGAGAATTAATGTTATATTGGGGAAAATATTTTTATTAAAAATGCTGAAGCCCAGGCCAGTATGGCTATAGTGGCTAGAGGAAAATTCCATTTATTAAGCAGGAGGAGGACTCATCTTCATCCACCTGTCTGTGTGGTTTGGGTGACTGATTAAAAACCAGGAACATATATTGCTCCCAAATGATTTTTCAAAGAAATGAGTAAAATCTATCTCTTACTGCAGAATACTTTTTAATGGCCAGAAATATGCAAATGACATTTCAGGAAATATGTTTTTGTGTGATATGTGGAAAGGAGTTTCCCAAGTTTTAGCAGAGTAAAGAAGGCTGGAAGTCCAGCTTCAGATAAGTCTGTCTGACTGTGGGATGGACCTATGGACAGTCTAGGGGGCTGGATGACCTTCCTTCTTCTCATTTTGCACAGCAAATGTGTTCAAAAACCAACAAGCCTTTGCAAGTGTATGGTGTGGAGAGCGCTGTTGGTAAAAGTTTTATGGCCAATTTGCACACTCCTGAAAATGTTACACAATCTTATATAAACATGCACCCTCGTGTACCATCTGTAGCGTAAATATATCGAGATGCATCACCCAAAGACTGATCATACTTCTTCCCATGTCTCTTTGCTCAGTTGAGATGAGGAAGCAAAAATGGAAGGTCTCTCCTCCAAGGTGACTTTTCATGTAAGGAGGCTGGACCTGGGGCGGGAAGAGGAGGTGCCAATCACTCACGGCCCAAAGGCCTCCTCTCTTCCATCTTCCGTCCTGACTCCTGGAAGGCTGATAGATGCAGCTCAATACAGTTTTCAATTTCTCTTTTCAATTTCAGTGTCTTCATTCGCATGACAAGGTGCACAAGTGTTACCAAAAATCAATACGTACGAACCATGTGTCTTAGACCAGGGAGTGTTGGGTATCCGTTTCCCATAACTTCTTATTTTACAACAGGAGCGATGCTGACCGCCTATACGTCTGTTCTGCCTCTTTATTCTTTTCACCAAGAAGCGCGCAATTCTGCACTTCTCACTTGTTAAACAAGGTCAATTTATTGCTTTATATAGCTGGGGGGGTGAAATTTCTAATTTATTTGTGGGCAGGGTGGGTGAGGAGCCTTGCCTCTAGGGGCCAGCGGTGTTGCAGTCAAGAGGGCTCCTCAATCAGCCTATGTTCAAATGTGAGTTCTGCCCCTTTTAGGAGGCCAAGTGGCTTAACTTCCCTCTAAGTTTCCATTTTCTGTCTGTGCAACTTTTGTACTTTTTGAATTTAGTTACACGAGCATAGTTGACTTATGCAGAAAGAAATCAAAATATTTTTTAAATTCATTAAACTAGGCCAATGAGATATGCAGGAAGAACTGGAAGAGGAAAGCCTGGGAGAATTGGATGGACAGTCTGCAGTAGTCAGGGCTGAGAGAGAGAGCTCTGGCTCAGGGGAGAGAGAGCAAGGACGACGGGGCAGAAAACACAGCCCGCGCTGCGGGGACCGGAAGACGGAGGGAACCTGACTGGGCTAGGCGGGGGGCGCAGCTGCTGGAGGACTGTGTCGGGAAGCAGGTCCCAGACCCTCCTCATCTCACTAGTCCTCTTCCGGCCTTCTGCTCCCCTCCTGCTCCTTTCTTTCTCCTTTTCCATTCATCTTTGTGACTTATTTTATGGATTGCAAGTCAGCACTCATCTGCACTCTTCCTGATCTTGACATTCTCCACTCACGGGAAGACTCTGAACGTGTGTGCTTTCTAACACTTTTGCAAGGTTTTTCTGCCACAATTCCTCTCTTCTTCTGTAGGGGCGCCCATCCCTCTATCCGTTCTAGCTTCAGGAATGCGGTGCACGGTTTGCACGGATGGCGGTAACAATTCCTCTCATCCCAGTCGGGGGTGGGGGTTGGCATGCACACCTCTGGGACTTGGCAGCTCCTGCTATGAAGAGTTGGGGTCTAATTCCACACGTTTTGGTTCTGGGCTGGCCTTGTGGTTTGCTTTGGCCAGTAGAAAATGGTGGAAGAGACATTGTGAGGGTTCTGAAGCTACTGTTCTCACACGCTGGGATGCCGCTCTGAGTTCACCTTGTCAAGAAGCCGGGCTCGGCCAAGTGAAGGAGAACACAGCCGCCCCTCCTGTGCCTCATACAAATTGCCAGGAATGGGTGAGGGGCC
Source organism: Saccopteryx leptura (assembly GCF_036850995.1). Taxonomy (NCBI): domain Eukaryota; kingdom Metazoa; phylum Chordata; class Mammalia; order Chiroptera; family Emballonuridae; genus Saccopteryx; species Saccopteryx leptura. Next base: position 20,433,290 of record NC_089505.1, on the reverse strand, counting down.
ATCTTAGACCAGAGCTGAACCGCTAGGTAACTAGCGGTTATGATTAACCCTGGCCAGACCAGCCCAACTGGCTGAATCACAGAAGCAGAACAAGTAAGTGCTTCTCTTAAACAGCTAAGTTTGGGGCGGTATATTATGCAGCCATTGAAAACTGTGGCCAGGATTCTGATTAAATGAGGTGTGAGAACATTCCCTCTTGTTTATCACCAGGTATAGCTGTGAATTCACAAACTGGCAGCTGGCAGTCACAGTTAAGGAAGGAGCTGGCAGGTGGGCAGGTAGAAACCCTGGAACTGTCCCAGCTGGAGTATGTCCTTCCCAGAAATAGCAGCACGATTGCCAGCAGCAGTTTTCCTATAGAAGATTTAGTTTCAAGTACTGAGCAAGTCTATAGAGCAGAAGTCTCAAATTTTCATTCCTATCTTTTCTTAGAATAAAACATCAAAACCAGTGTGCGTGATTCTCCCAATTCTATGTCCTTTTCTGGGAAAGTTCAGGAGTACAGGCGCCACTGACGAGGTTTTCTTGTCTGCAGTCTGGACATGCCATCTTGAATTAGAGGTGAAGGGAGGTGAGTTGCTGTTATAACTGGAAGTAGCAAAAAGCACATGGAAGAGGAAGAAGGGAAAACAGAAGTGGACATGCGCTGAGCTGATGTTGCACCAAATGACCCCTAAAGTCTAGAGCCGAGCACAGCTCCCAGGAATTTGACTTGGGGTTACTGTAGCACAGTGCACAGAAACAAAAACATCCACAGTAACTAGTAACGCACGACGGTGCTGTCCATGGGGTGACATCTGGTGACTAGAGAGTTTATGCAATGTTTGAAAGGTCAGTCGCCACTCTGCCCTGCTGGGGTTGTTCTGAAATGAAATCCTAATGCTAGCATCTCCAATTTTGCGAGAGAAGCTGACAATTTCTATTATTACATGAAGTCACTGAAGTTTTACATGCTACCTGACATGTTTTAAAAGAATATAAAATCCTAGGAGTTTTATAAATAAATCATGCCCATAGGGCATTAGTTTGTAACCTCAGATAAATATAGTCAGAAATGATTTTCACTATACTTAACAGCTGGTAGATTCACCATGTTAAACAGCTGCTGTGTTAACTACAGTCATAGCGTCAAACCCTGCTTGACCAAGATGTCGAATCCTTACGAATTGTGACAGATATTGGGACAGGGGTGGGGGGTGAGGTTGGCAAGATTCAAGGGGCAATGACTGTTTTGCAGCCGATATGGAAGTATTTCAACATCTTAACAAAGGGTAGCATCTACTGCTATGTACCAGATGGTTATCAGATCTGTAACAGAAATAGTGAGTTCACAGCATCTCATATTTGGTGTTTTACTTTCCGTTTTACTATTGAAAGCAAAAGGATGAATGTCAAGTCTTGCCGTTGACTATTATAGCAGTTCTTGCTTTCACCCCCAATGGCTCCCCTTGTGTCAGCAGCTATCTCCACGGCAACGACTTATGTTTTTATAAAGCTTAGACTGCGACGAGGAAGGGGAAAAGCAAGATCCTTCCAAGCCAAGATTTTCCTTTACACATGACAAAGTTTCTACTAAAACCTCAGATTCTCCCTGGCCGGTTGGCTCAGTGGTAGAGCGTCGGCCTGGCGTGCAGAAGTCCCGGGTTCGATTCCCGGCCAGGGCACAGAGGAGAAGCGCCCATCTGCTTCTCCACCCCTCCCCCTCTCCTTCCTCTCTGTCTCTCTCTTCCCCTCCCGCAGCCAAGGCTCCATTGGAGCAAAGATGGCCCCGGCGCTGGGGATGGCTCTGTGGCCACTGCCCCAGGCGCTAGAGTGGCTCTGGTCGCAACATGGCGACGCCCAGGATGGGCAGAGCATCGCCCCCTGGTGGGCAGAGCGTCGCCCCTGGTGGGCGTGCCGGGTGGATCCCGGTCGGGCGCATGCGGGAGTCTGTCTGACTGTCTCTCCCCGTTTCCAGCTTCAGAAAAATACAAAAAAAAAATCCCTCAGATTCTTCGCTTTCCAATGTATAGCGATACCGTGTGTCCGAGTGCTGGTTATAACCTAGACAAATGAAACTTAAAGCTCCATCAATCAAATATTTATTGAATACCCACTGTGCACCCAGCACTTTGCTAGGGTGCATCAGGGATTCAAAAGAAAAACCAACTCGTACAAAATCATCACAATTCCACAAGGAAACAAAGGCACACCACAGCAACAGGTCAGAGTATAAATGGCGAGAGGCTTGATCTGAGTGGATGTGTGTGTGTTGAACAATGCTGACAGGAGGCTGAGGAAGGTAAAGAAATGTGACTTCTGAGCTGGCACAGCTTACCTTCTCAACACATTGGTGTTTAACTTAAAACAAGTGCCTCCTTTTCTATACACACGGCTAGGGCTGTTCCCACTGTGTCTCACAGTGCTTGTTAGAAGCTCAAGTTTCTCAGATCATTCTCCACTGTTTCATATATACTATTGAGTATATGCTACTTACCTTGCCCTGATTTCCAGGCCACCTTACCTTCCCACACTCTTGGGTGGTACCCTCCCTGAATGTAGAGTCAACAGCAGCTGCCTCTAACAAGCCTGCCTCTTTCCTGGAGGTAGCCTTCCCCATCTATTAGATATAACTGAACTTAGTGGTCCCCAAAGAGGTTTCTTGTTTTCTTTGTGAATCGTGTCATTTACCATTATGAAGTTTCCCTCGCTATCTCTAAGGATAAAGGCCTTTCACAACAAGCCTGTCCAATCTGATATTGACCTTGTTATATCGTCTTTATTTTACTAGTGGTTGTTCCTAAACTATTAATACCCTCACTTAACAAATTCTAAAATAAATCAACATCTTTTCTCTTTCTGATCAACATAAAAACATCCACATTCTATAACATCCTGTGTCTTAACCTATTGTTATAATTCCTAGGATTTTAGATTCACTATTTGTATCTTACAGATCAGATATCATTATTATTGTTGTTAGTTTAGAGGTGCCTGTATTTCCAACATCTTTTCTTGTCGCTGATCTCTAGACCTCAGACTTCTCTGGAGTCACTTCTTTTTTCCTGAAATACATTCTTTAAATTTCCCTTTAGTGACACTCACTTGTTTGCAGACTCCCTCTGTTTTCAATTTTCTGAAAATGTCTCTATTTTGGTTTTATTATTAAAGATGGCTTACTGGGTGAACAGTATTTTATGTTGACAGTTATTTTAGCTCAGTTTTTGAAAATACTGTCTTACTTTCTGACATCATCATTAGAGTTGAAAAATTAGCTTCATTGTCATTTTTTTTCTGTAAATAATGTCTTTTTTCCTGTGGCTGTTTTTAAGATATTCACCATGGTTCCCTGAAATTTTATACTATGGTTCAGATGAAGCTTACTTTGAATTGGTTGAATATTCTAAGTCTAGAGGTACAAAACAACACACACACACACACACACACACACACACACATGTAAATTCTGAAAAATTTCCAGCCACTGTCCTAGAATATTGCTTTTTCCCATTTTTCTCCACATTACCTTTTTCCTTTCTTTCTGAAGCCCCATTTGGATATATGTTAGGCTTTCTCATTTGTAACAGATGTTACTCTAATGATTCTCAGCATCCGGGGACTGTTCCCCCCTCCTTTGGCTCTGGGCTTGTTCACGTACCTTCCTTTGCCTAATAAGATATCAGCAAAGGTGACGCAAGAAAGCTTGCTACCATACTTGTACGATATCAGAGTTTGCTGTCTTCGGAGACTGCTATTAAATGAGGAAGCTGGTCTTACTTCCTTGAGTGCGGAAATTTTATGGAGAGAAAGGTCCACCTAGCCCAGCTGTCCACCTGAGCCTAACCAGCACTTGAATGAAATGCAGGTCTTTACATATGAGTCCAGCTGGAAGCAGCAGCAGAACTGCTCAGTCCACTCACAGAAGGAGAGAGAAGACATTGTCGTCCAAAGCCATTGTTTTCAAGGGTCTGTTGCACAGCATTGATCACTGATATATCATTGAGTCTCCTCTGTCTTCTAAGCTCTCTTTCATAGTTTCAATCCTATTTAGTTTCTCTGTTTCCTTAGTGGTCATTTCTTCAGCTATATTTTTAACTTTACCTTTATATATTTTTTTCTGCTGGATTTAACATGCTCTTTCACTCATCCACAGAGTTTTAAATTTCAATTATTGTCTAATTTCTAAATTTCTATGTGGCGCTTTAGTCCAATCTGTCTGTTTTTTGTTTTGTTTTGATTTTGTTTGTTTGTTTGTTTGTTTGTATTGGTCAGCATTGGCTTTCTCCTACTATTTCTGATTCAGCATTTTTTTTTCTTTAAACCTTTCAATACTATTTTTCTAAAGTTAAAATATCAAATAAAATGAATTATGACATCAGCTTTCATGATCTGAAAGTCCTAGGAATCCAATTCTGTTCTGTGATTTTATTTTCTGTAGCTCAGCTGGGGCGGTCTGTTTCCTCTTGTGTTTGTGATCTGGGATTTGGGGGTCTGGTTGGGCTGGAAATTCTGTGCTGTCTGGACTGAGGGACACCAGTATTGTCCAGATGAGATTCTCCTTGTTCTGTTCCAGCACCCAGGGTTGGTGTGGACCAGGATCATTTTAATTAATTTCTTGGCTTGGGACTTACTGCCCTGGACAGATAGAATGAATTCAAATTCCAACTTTAGTAAACAGAACTGTGTTTTAAATTGTCCAAGAGTTTTTTGTTTCTTTGTTTTTGTTTTAAATCCAAATCCAGGTTAAGTTTGATAAATTCTGTCAACTTTCTTTCTAGAAAGCGAATTTTTCATAAATCACACTTAAGGCAGGATTCGGCGCATGTCTCAGTATCAAAATCTCACGGCCATCTTGGATGGACAAGCATTTTCAGACCAGAACTTTATCAGCTGCTGCACCCTCTGTTTTCAGCTTCTTTGTTGCTTTGGAGCTGCGGATTTCTATTATTTTTTGTGAGTTCTGCTGTATGTTTGAGAGGATATTTGCTATATGTTATCAAACATTGCCAGTTCTTTTTTTAAACTGCGAGATTTCCAGATTATTGAGAACACCATATTGCCAGAAATAGAACTCTCATTTCCTCTTCAGCAATTTTATTTAAGCTCTTGTGCCCCCTCGCCCCCACCCAACTTAATTCTCTGTCTCATTTGCATGTAATGTATTTGGTGACTTGTCCCTCAAAAATATTTTTCTACTTTGGATTCTGAGGCATAAAGTTCTTCCTGTTTTTCTTTCTAACCTATTAGATATCCATCTTCCATCTGTATTTTAAGGAGAACATGTTTTAAGACTATCCACTTTGTGACAATTTTCAGTATATTAATTAATTTCGTTTATATTTTTTTAGCTTCATTGAGATATACCTAATTAGCATATGACATTTAACGTTGCGTAAATTTAAGGTGTACGACATGTTGATATAATACCTTCATATATTGTGAACTGAATACTACTATAGTGTGAGACAAAACCTGCATCACATCACATAAGTATCATTCTTTTTTTTGTGATGGGAATATTTAAGATATATTCCAGCGGTTCTCAACCTGTGGGTCGCGACCCTGGCGGGGCTCGAACGACCAAAACAAATGTATTTCCGATGGCTTTAGGCAACCCCTGTGTTTTGATCGTTCGACCCCCACCGGGGTCGCGACCCACAGGTTGAGAACCGCTGATCTATTCTCTTAGCAACTCTTAACAATTAATTTTCCTGTGTATTTCCTATAATTTACAAAATAATACCTGTTACTTTCTATATACCTTATAAAACAACATGCACTCTAGAAAATTTTAAACAACATAATTTTTTTAAACCCATTATCACTCGACCATTTAGAGATAACTACTATTATATGTTGGCATCTTTCATTTTAGACCTTTTACTTATACAATTTAGGACCATACTACTTCTGTGTTTGTTTCCAAGGAACAATTTTGAATGGCAGTCTTGGAATGAAATTGGTGACACCTTATATAAATAATTAATCCTTTTTTTTTTTTTCTAAAGCTGGAAACGGGGAGAGACAGACAGACTCCCGCATGCGCCGACCAGGATCCACCCGGCACGCCCACCAGGGGCGAAGCTCTGCCCACCAGGGGCAATGCTCTGCCCCTCTGGGGCGTCGCTCTGTTGCGACCAGAGCCACTCTAGCGCCTGGGGCAGAGGCCAAGGAGCCATCCCCAGCGCCCGGACCATCTCTGCTCCAATGGAACCTCGCTGCTGGAGGGGAAGAGAGAGACAGAGAGGAAGGAGAGGGGAAGGGGTGGAGAAGCAAATGGGCACTTCTCCTGTGTGCCCTGGCCGAGAATCGAACCAGGGACCTCTGCATGCCAGGCCGACGCTCTACCACTGAGCCAACCGGCCATGGCCTGGCCTAATCTTGATTATCAAAATGTTTAATAAACTGTGACACACTTCACCTGCTGCTTCGACGGTCACTGTGGTCTCATAATTGTTTCTATCAGAAAGTACATGACAGGACAATAGGCATTAGAATCTAGAGTACCCAAGAATTTAAGTAAAAATAGACCCTTTAGTGTTGCTTTGTTTCATTTAATCCTGAAATTACAATGACCACCATCAAATATTTGTGATTGTGAAGAAAGCATGCAAAATGAAATGTTGTGTTGTATATTTGGCAGTAAGTTTTGTGAGAAGAAGCTATTTAGTAAGAAATTATGTCACTTATTAGGTTTTTACCAGAGAAATGTAGGTCTGTTGTTTATTTCAGGAATATTAGAATCTAGTGTGAAAAAATAAAAAATATGGGAGAGGTTCAAATTCTGCCTCTGCTCCTTACTAGCTGCATGACCTCAAGCAATTGATTAACCAAGTTATGACTCAATTTCTTCATCTATAAAATGGGCATAATTATTAGACTAAATTCTGAGGTGCATTGTGAGGATTTAATGAGTTAAACTATATTGGGTTACTTAGAAGAGTACCTGACCTGTGGTAAATATGCTTAGCTTAGCTATTTATCACAGTAATGAGAACATCACATATGGGGAGGATAAGAACAAATTGACTCTACTTTTGTACTTGGTGTAAGCCGAAGTGAAGCCACTTTTGAAAGATGAGCATACTCATCTAATCTATAGCAGTGCTGGCTCAATATGGTGCATGTACTGAGTCCATTTAGAAAGTGTTCAAATTCCAGCACTGTGCAATTGGGGAATGCCTGGGCTGTTATTTATACTCCTTTTCCTAAGACATGAGCTAAATTGGCTCTCTTTTTTCATCTTTCCAGAATCTTCAGAAAAATATCCCTTTTTAGCAAACTAAGAAACACTCTCTTCTTCCTCCCTTATGGCTAATTTTCATTTTAACTGTGTCCTGTAGGACAGAGTCAGAGAGACAGCATGGCCCAGAACCATATTTCTGTCTCAGCGACAGTGTGATACATGTGAGCTTGAGCCAGCTCCTAACCCTTCTGAGTATATCAGATCTCTCAGCTCCGAAGTGAGCATACTAATAATTATTCTCTCTAACCCACAGAGATGTTGCGAGGATCAAAGGAGACAATGCAAATGCTATAAAAACAGTATTATGCCAATATATTTTTATAGCAATATTGCTGCCATTCTATCATATAGATAGATAGATAGATAGATAGATAGATAGATAGATATATTGATATATCATTGCAGAAGGAGTGCTGGTTTATTGATACCGGGCTATGGGCTATAATGGCTGGTGGACACAGATGGGATTATTGCCCCTGTCGATCATGGTACAGTTGCCCATAATCAACCCTTCCAGTCTACAGAGCAGCAAGAACGCCACTCCTCAGTGAACGGGAGGAAAACATTTATGGAGGTAATGACTGTTTTCCAAGGAGTGTTAGAGGGGAAATCTGGAAAGATAAAGACAAAGACACCTTTCCCACTTGGCTTACATTGTTACTGCGATGAACCAAATCTGAGTTTTCTCAAATGTTTACTTATCTCTTTGGTAGAAGAGAATGGTAAAGAGGGTAGAGAACAAATTATTTCCCAGAAAGTTGGCCTCCCTATTGCTGTCCCCAGTACCTGAGTCCAGGCAACAGACTCTGCCAGGAAAGTAAACCAAAGGCCTGACCTGTGGTGGCGCAGTGGATAAAGCGTTGACCTGGAAATGCTGAGGTCGCCGGTTCAAAACCCTGGGCTTCCCTGGTCAAGGCACATATGGGAGTTGATGCTTCCAGCTCCTCTCTCTCTCTCTCTCTCTCTCTCTCTCTCTGTCTCTCTCTGTCTCTCCCTCTCCTCTCTAAAATGAATAAATAAGAAATTTTAGCCTGACCTGTGGTGGCGCAGTGGGTAAAGCGTCAACCTGGAAACGCTGAGGTTGCCGGTTCAAAGCCCTGGGCTTGCCTGGTCAAGGCACATATGGGAGTTGATGCTTCCAGCTCCTCCCCCCTTATCTCTCTCTGTCTCTCTCTCCTCTCTAAAATTGAATAAAAATTAAAAAAATTAAAAAAAAAAAGAAAGCAAACCGGGCTGATTCAGTCAGTAATGCTGTTAGACAGCACGGGCTTTGGAGACTCTAAAATTCACTTTCTCTCGCCCAGGATGTACTTTCTCCCTGAAAAATTGTACCTTCGTGTGAATTTTGAACTCTGTTATTAGCATGTTGGATCTCTCTGAAATAATCAAATGGTCTTCTTACTTTCATTCACTGTTGATGACATACATACTGTAAGCACACTTGGGTGCAGGCATTGAAACAGGTATTCACTATGCACCATAGCTTCGCTATCTGTGAGTTTATACAATGGAGTATTGATGTCCTGCCTATTTCCAAAAGGATTCTGAGTGGCGTATATATAATTAAAACTAAAGTTAAAAAAGAAAATCAAAATGAAAGAGATCGCGTTTAAGGAAACACATAAGTAGATTTTACCTGTCCCCTCCAATGAGCTAATTATTATTCTTTGAGAATGGATCAGCTTGCATTATGTCATCTACTAACAAACAAAACTTTCAATTCTTGTTAGTTAGTTAAATATTCCAATAAGCTAATCTCCCACACCACTACCATACAAAGTTTTCTGGAAGGGTAAGGGTTTTTCTGAAACCAAATTTAGATAGGCCATTGCAATCCTTGTTTTATCAGAGAAATGTTGTACAAATTTGCTGATGTAGTATTAAACTTTTTAAAAGGCAAAGGGTATATATGAATTTAACCCAGTCAAGGTGTTTTTGTTTTTTGTTTTGTACAAGCCTGACATAATTATGGCTCAGCTACTTCATAAGGATAAACTAAGACTAAACAGGGAAAAACTAATGAATGGATGCTGTAATCTTTCATACTGATGCTCTTCAGAAATAAGATTCATTCCAGCCCTGGCCGGTTGGCTCAGCGGTAGAGCGTCAGCCTGGCGTGTGGGGGACCCAGGTTCGATTCCCGGCCAGGGCACATAGGAGAAGCGCCCATTTGCTTCTCCACCCCCCCCCCCCTCCTTCCTCTCTGTCTCTCTCTTCCCCTCCTGCAGCCAAGGCTCCATTGGAGCAAAGATGGCCCGGGCGCTGGGGATGGCTCCTTGGCCTCTGCCCCAGGCGCTAGAGTGGCTCTGGTCTTGGCAGAGCGACGCCCCAGAGGGGCAGATCATCACCCCCTGGTGGGCAGAGCGTCGCCCCTGGTGGGCGTGCCGGGTGGATCCTGGTCGGGCGCATGCAGGAGTCTGTCTGACTGTCTCTCCCCGTTTCCAGCTTCAGAAAAGAAAAAAAAAACAAAAAGATTCATTCCTGCATTTACTTATCAAATATATGCAGTATTTTCTCTTGTAACTTAACCAAAATCTTTGCTGGACTCAGCCTGTGGTTTGTTCCAGAACCCTGCGTGGTTGCTTTAAAATCAGAACCTGAGTATGGATGATGAATCTGCAAAAACTGTCAACTATGAACAAAGACCTAATACACAGATTATTGAGAGTAATAAAATTCTTTCATTTAAATGATAGTTTAAAATGAAATTTATGTCTCCTCAGAGTATATCATAGCTATAGAGTTAATCAAGTAAATAGTTTGACACATGCTGGAATACATTAATTAGGATATCTGCTAAATTATTCAGATGGCAAGAAATCTTTTCATGTGAACTTTTATAATGTTAAGGAATTGATCACATATTTTCCAGTGACTACACAAACCACATTTACTGAGTTTCAACTGATGAAATCCTTGGAATTTACAATCTATAGACTAAATGATTAACAATGGTAGGTAACATTTACTGTGGGTTTACTAAATGACAAAAATGTTGTTAAGTGATGTACACAAATAATCTACTCTTCGTTATAAAAAAATATTATTTTTGCCTTTAGCTCCAGAGCCTTTGCTCCAGAATGTAATTAATATTTTACTCAACTTATAAGAACAACTCAAATTCAGTCCTTTGTTCCACAAGTATCTACTGAGCACTTACTATACCTCTGGCATTGTGTTAGGTGCCAAGGAGAAAAGAAGCTATGCTCTCAGGGATTGTGAACCTAGACGTTTTATCTCGAATATTTGGTGTGTCCATTCCTAACATCAGCAGGACCCCTGGGCCTGGAGCACATATGAAAATCCACCTGTCATCATCTCAATACTTAAAAGTACAAGTCAAACTCACAACTGTTACATAAAATATATTCTAGTGTCCTACTTTGACAAATATAGTTTCATAATTCTCTAGAGGAATAGAACCTCAGTTTCAGTTCTGGGACCCCCTTGGAATCTGTGCTAGAACACAGAGTGAGGACAAAGCATGTCCCAGTGACTCGCCCTTAGGTGGGGCACCTCTCTGTCCTTCTTCGGCTTCATCCCAAATTAAAGATTAAAGGGCGCACCACTGGCAGGCACGTTCACGCTGTCCACACGCTGACAGCTCTCCCTCTTTTCTCATCAGCCTCCTTGTACTTACAAATGCCCCCAACTACTAAAGGATATGTGCTTTTATGTTTTCCAAGATTACTTTATAATATTCTAAATGACAATCTCTCTTATATATAGTTAAGAAAACTGATGTTTAGGAGACCATTTTCAATTGATTCTTAATACTTAATATTTTTTGAAGAACAGTCTCCCAAGTGAAAATGTGTCTATTTTCCCATTTTCCTTACACTCTTTAAATTTTTTTTTTTTTTGCACCACAAAAGCCTTGCAAACTAAGTTGAAATAAGAGCATTTTCAAAGCATGGTTTGATAATCATTCATAATAACTTTTACTTTGCAACATTTTGTGAGAATAGAAAATGTATATGTAACTAGAAACTAGCATAATATCTGTTACATAATTGGCATTATTAAAGGATTGCTATTACTATTCTTTACTATTATTTTAACCCTTTAATATGAAATAACAGGAAAATCTAGACAGATAAGAAAAATTCAGCTCAATAAAATACAGACTTTTCAGTTTAAGCAGTAAATAATCTTTTGAACTCATTTAATTTAATAATTGATATTAATTCAAAAATAATTCTACTCTTACATTATGATTATGCTGCTTAATGCTATTTGGTGTCTAACATTTCTCCTTGTAATGCTCTATAAATCTGTCCTTTTGGACCATGAACTAGTAAGCCTCCAAAATAAAGTGACAGGTTAATTAAATTACGCAGGGAAAATGGTTTTCAATTCTATACCCCAACAGAGAAGAGAGGGAGGTTGAAAATTTATGATTACATCAAGCCTTCTGTGCATTTTCTATCACTGCCTAATAATAACTGCAGACTCGATGACAGAGCAATCACTCTAAACTTTTAAGGATATGAAAATCATCAAATTTGACCTGGTTAAGTCATATAAGCTCCCTCAATGAAAATAATCCTCGCAAAAAACTTCCCAATATAAACTCTAGGGTCAGGGAGTTTTTTCACAAGATTTTATCTCACGACAGACGTCATTTTCTTAATTTGCACCACACAACACATTTTATAGAACAATCTTGGCAGATGACTGGCTATATATTCTCACCCACAGGAGACACATTCTTTGGGAACAATCTATATTTGTAAACAGTGTTTTGTTTTGTTTACTATCTTTCTCTTCTATTATTTTGATTGTTGTTAAGAATACTATGTTCCCTGTTAGAAGAACTATGGTAACCAAATTATAGCAACCGAGGTAATACTTACGTTACTCTAACATATTTCAATATGCGTCTCAGATTCCCAAGAATATTATTTGAAAACCAAGGAGAAATTTCAAAAAGGTAACTACAATTGTTGAAAGATATCAGTCATGAAAGTAACCACTTATGGCTTATGATCCCCAGGTGCTAAAGCAACCATTTAATACCTAGTGAGAATCCATTAGGTGCCTAGGGTACGTTTAATGCACTTTGCCCTTTTCTCTTCTTTCTCTTCATTTTTCATCAGTAAGGGGTCTACACTCATGACATAACTGCGCAATGTCAGTCATAGCAACATTGGGAAGGAGATCAACCTTTTTTCAGACATCTCCAAAATGTGTTATTTCCGTGACATTTTCCTCTCCCTTAAGAATGTGCCTCTCTTTGTTCCTCCTCGCCCTGAGCATATACACAATCCCGATTCTTTCTGTTAAGAGGGAAAGACAAATTTTTGGAGTCTAAAAGGGCCATGAGCAGAAAATATTTTTTATAAAGGAAAGCATTAACACGTGTAAAATTTCAGACTTTGGATAAACAGTTAGGTAAGCATATCTAGGGAAGTGATGACTTTCTAGGTCCTGACTGGAGAATTTGGGAGGGAAGGAGTGTCCAAAGCTCAGTAATGACATATTAGGCAGCAGGCCTACATCTGTAGTTTCACTCTAATGTACTCAACTTGCATAGCATGGGTGCCCTCAATCAAAGCTTGTTGTATGAACAAATATAATGTAGACACATTCAGCAATGTGGGAACTCGGTTGTTTTGGGGATTCCACCTCAGGCTGTGCTCGCCTCATTCATGGATACAAGTGTCTGTAACTAAACATCCCAGAAGTTAACCAGGGAGAAGCCACAAATGACCCATGACACCGAGAGAAAAGGTTAGGAGTCAAGGTCGACCCATTTGTATATACTACTGCTGTCTTATCCACTGACTTCTGAGCTGGTATCCATGGCCACTGAAGTAGGTTGGATTCATTCCAATGATTTTTCACTTAAAATTTATGCTTGATTTTCTTTCTTCTCATGTCCTTTCTCTGTCCTGCCCATAGAAAGAAGCTCTTTGGTGTTGCCAAAGTTACATTTGCTAAGTCCTGAGAATGAAAATCACCTCATTCCTCAAGTTGGGCAATACTGCTCTACTTCATAAAATATTGCTCACTGTTTACCTTTCTTATTAAGTTATTCATTTTGATAAGTGGCTTAGACTAGGTCATTATTTAGATATCTTTGATCTCTTCAAAGATGCTTCATTACAGTTATATTGTTATTACTACTTACTAATGTGGACTCCAGTAAGCATCCAACCTGAGATGCTTACTCAAAAAGTAATCTCATTTTTTTGCATTTGCTTCTATTTATAGTGAAATTTCTTACTGATATCGATATGTGATAAATTGTAATGTCTTATTGTGGTTGCAGAAGTTTATAGGTCTGTTACTAATAAGAGTCTCGTTAACATGTGAACTGACTCTAGGCTTTTCCTCAAGGTAATTATGTTAATTATACCAAAATTTTAGAACAAATTTCTCACCTGTCTCCAGATCTAGTATTCTATAGCAAATTCCTGTGGGCTTTAAAGAGCTCTGGAATTGTATTTCTCAGACAATTTCTTGTATAAACATAGTTGACTTTGAGGAAAAGGAGTAATTAAGTTACAGATTTTTTTTTCATATGAATGGCAAGGAGGTCTTGTAGTGCTATAGATTGTATCTCATTTATTTTTGCTTCATAAGAAAGATTACTCCAAATTTGGCACATAGTAGGTGCTCAGTATGAAACTGAATAGAATATTTTAAAGTTTTCGTATTTATACCCACCAAAATGGTTAAAATTTGAAAATCTGATAATATTAAGTTTCCCAAGAATTTAGGAAACTGGAATTAATATACAATGTTGGAGAAAGGGAAAACTGCTACAATCACTTCAGAAAACTGTTTGGCAGAATTTACTGAAGCTAAGGATACTTCTATCATGAACCAACAATTCCGCTCTTAGGTATATATATACAATAAATATGTGTGCATATATGTAACGGAAGTCATATACAAAAATGCTGATAACTGCACTCAACACTGCAAAATGGGAGCAACCCAGGTGTCTACCAACAGTAGAATAAACAGATAAACTGCAGTGCGTATTCACAAGATGGATACTATTCAGTGATGAGACTGGAAAAAATACTTCTATATACAACATCAATGAATCACATATGTATACATTCACACACACACACACAGAGTTGAAAAAAAAGAGAGCATGTAAAGAAGAATAAACATTACATGATCCCATTTGTATAAAGTTCAAAAACAAGCAAAACTAGCAGATTCTGTTAGTAATCAGTAGGGTGGTTGGTTATCTTTGAAGAGGCATAAGAAGGACTTCTGAGACGCTGATAAAGTTCTATCATTCTATCTCTTGATGTGAATGATGGTTACATGGGTGTGTCTTGTGATAATTTGTCAGCCTGTCTCTTGGAAAAGCACAATGTATTTTCCTTTACTCTCACATGGCTACCATGTTCACAACCTGCCCAACACAGGTGTGTGCATTTTCCACACAAAACAATTCTGACATTAACAGATTGAAGTTAGCAGCAGATCCTAGAGGTTAAGGGCTCAGTCCCTAGAAGACTTCCCCCAATTAAGACTTCCCTAATCAGTGGTAAGTTACCCACATCTTCTGTCTGACTTAACTACAAATCAGAAGTTCCCATAACCGTCTTCTTGGATCATTCACTGGCATAGCTCACAGAACTCAAGGACACACTTTCTTAGGTTTGCTGGTTTACTGTGTAATAAAGTATACGATAAAGAATACAAAGGAACAGCCAGATGAAGAGACACACAGGGCAAAGTCTAGAGAGTCCTGAATACTGTTACTTCTGTCCCTATGGAATAAGGGGGCGCCACCTTCCCAGCATGCAGATGTGTTTACCAACCCAGAAGCTCTCCACATCTGGGTTGTACTTTTGAGATTCTTTTGGAACCTTTATTACATTTATTATTTACTAGTAATTTAATTGCCAGCCTCTCTTCCCTTCCTAAAGGAGAAAATGGTGCTGAAAGAACCAAGTCTTTAATCGCAGTCTTTCTGGTGACCAGCACCCTTCCTGTAGGTCTCACGGAACCCACCACGAGTTGCCTCATTAGAGAAAAAGACCACTTGTATTTACTTAGGAAATTGCAAAAAATTTAGGAGCTCTGTTATCAGAACCACAATCAAAGATCAAATATTAGAACACAAGATGCTCCTAGCGCTCTTATTTTAGGAGTTTTGTGCCAGAAAGTAGGTTCAGAGGTATATACATCCACACCAACATGCAGTCACATATATATATATATTATATATGGATATATATTTCAATACAAATTTTAAAATCTTTTTAATTACTTAAATAGTATAAAACACCCACTTATTTTAGCTAAATCTAGATATTAAAAGATTTGTATTCTGTGCCTAGAAGCAGTTAGACCTGGTAATATGAGAGGAATGATGACTGGAGATTTAGTTCTCATGCCAGCTTGGAGATAATATCTTTGAGGTTTGGTGCTGAAGGGCAGAATACAATCCAAACTTCTTGGCATGAGGTTCAATGCCTTCTGTGACGTGGCCCTCATTCATTTCCAACACTATTTCTTGCCATTCTCATATATATATATATATATATATATATATCTTTTTCAAGCACACTGACTCTCTTCCAGTTTTATAATCCATGATGCTTTCTCTTACCTCCATATACTCATAATTAGTAAGTGTTCTCCATGTGTAGAAATCTTATCTTCAAAACAAAGCTCAAATATCACGTGCTCTGGGAAGACTTCTCTATTGTATATAGATATATATCAGTATATAAAATTCAAATATATCTGAAAAAAACTTTATTGATGCTTTTAGTTCATATTTAAGCTAAGTCAACAAGCAAAACAAATAACATTGTTTCATGTTTTACTCAAGTGATTCTAATTTTCAGAAGAAAGTTTACACAACTATTTAAATAGTTCAAATCATTCTATTAAACTGCCAGATGTAAGTTAACATTTGCATTACTATGCATATTTTAAAAGTTCAGTTGACAGAGTAATTTTAAATGGCCCTGATTATCTACATCGGATAAGGTCCAGATGGTCACTCAGACTCCACGAAATGTAACACGTACAGATAATTCACTTGTCAGATTAAATAGTGAGAAGATTCATCTCAATTATGAAAGTCAGATTATCTAATCTTTCAAATGAAATGATTTTCTTTTACTTTAGGGCATGCGTATTAATTTCAATTATGTTCGCTAAAGATTAAATGCCCAAGATCCCATTTGAAAATCTGTAAAAATAACTGGGGAATCAAATATTTATGTACATGTCTAAATTATCGACAGTATTTATGTTGATATTTAAGTCTGAATATCTGCCGTTCATTTTTTATAACAAACCACACTACTTTTCTTGTCATGAACCTGTGTAGTACTTACCCAGTTACATGTTGCTCTTGTTTAGAGTGCATTTACCCCATCCTAGATAACTAACTCCTCCCTATCCAGCTTACAGTCTTCACAGCAATATGTCAACATTTTAGTTGTGTGCATTCAAACCCTTCCTATTTGAAAAGAATTCCTACTTGATAAGAATCTTGGTGGAAAGAAATGTCCTGTTTTCCATCAGGATTCTCAGCAGAGCCAGGGGTTTTATCCTGTACCTAGAAGAAGCTTGCTTTCGGGGGGGAAAAAAAAAAAAAATGAAAGAAAGGATGATTCACAACTTAGTTACCGTGCCTGATAATTTGGATATAAGGCTGTGAGAGATAGCACTGCAGAACTGTGGGATGTGATAGAGCTCGGAACCAGCAGCTCTATACAGGGTTGTTGCTTTCATGTAAGAATACGTGCACTCAGAAAAGTAATGATCTACTTATGAAATGTTTGCTTGCCATTCCTGCAACTCTGGATTTCTGGGGCGCTTGGGTTGTAATGCTCAAGGCATTTTGGTTTTTCAATCATTCAAAAGTTGTTCCTCAGAATTGAAATGAGATCGTTTTGCAGGTAGATGCCTCAGAAGGTAGATTCTGAGGTGAGGATTAGCATACACGTTTACCGGGGAATGCTCTAGAACTCGACGCGCGGAAGAGATGTGAAATCAGGACTTGGCAGAGCGTGAATTCAAGCTGTGTTGCGGTCTCGAGAAACGATAGCTGATTAGACAGGTAGCTAAGACAGGTTGATCCTTTAAAACTGTCCTAAATTAGGTAAGAGGGCTGGGCCGTTGCACTCCTGAGTCTATCAATCATTGAATGCGAGTCAAAGCAAAAGAGGATGTGAACTTCAGTGAGGTGGCTTTCTCCAGCTGAGGCAAACCCCAAGAGGGAACAGCAGCTGACGGCTGTCTCTGCCAGCTGCCCTCTTGGAACAATGCACAGGTCCTGCGTTCCAAAAGGGGGATGGGGAGATTGGGGTGGTGCGTCCACAACTGTCTCTGTCCTTAATGCTCCTGGGAAATAGCGGAAGATAAGGTGAAAATGTTGGATACGATAAGAACGAACCCCGTGAAGGTGGCCTAGGATTGCTGTTGCACCAAAGGGGAAGGAGGGAGGATCAATGCCTTTGAGGCACTTCCTTCTGCTCTCGTGTCGGGTGGAAGAGTTAGTGGAAGATTACTAGTTACGTAAAGTTGGCAGGGCAAACAGGTATCAAGATCCCTCCGAAAAAAAAATTCCGTTATTCAACCACTTAGAGAGCTGTGAGCAGTAGAGGAGCTGGCTGAAAACAAAGGCAATATTAAATAGGTAGGAGCAGCAAATACATTCAAACTACACTGATAACTGAGCCCCCTTCTTGGAACCAGTCTAAACAAGTTCATTTCAAGGCTAGAATTCCCCCTGAACAGGGCTCAAGTTCCTACTAATATTTTCTTTCTGGTCATGTCATGCATATATTTATTTTAACAGTCTTAACAGTTTCTATCTTTTATCTCCTCTTTTTTTTTTACCTTTTTGTGACAATAGCCCTTCATCATCTCAGATGATAATAACCAGACACTATGTGGTTCTATGATTTTAAATTAATGAAAATTAAATAAAATTAAAAATTTAGTTTCTTATCCATTCTACTATAGCACTGGCATACATATATAAATAGTGGCTTAATGCTGAAGATATAAAACATTTTGATCAGCACAGAAAGCTCTATAGACCAACGGCTCTTGGAATCACCTGGAAGACTTGTGAAAATTCAGGTTGCTGGGCGCTGTGGCCAAAGGTTCTAATTCAACAGGTGTAGGACATAACCCAAGGAGCTGTGTTTCTAACAAGCTCACAGCTGATAATGATGCTCTTGGTCCTGGAAGAATAGTGGTATATAGCCTCTACATTAGACTCGATTGAAGTGGGGTTGGGCCAGATCTAGAGATGGAAGAATTTATTTTAAACTTCATTTAAATGGAAGAGGTGAAAGGGATTCTGGTCTTGAAGTAAGATAAATGCAATATTTGACAATATAAATATTAGTTACATCAGGCAAGAACCTTTTATTTTGGAAAATTGATATGAAGATAAAGATTCTCTATACACTATGGAATACTACTCAGCCATAAGAAATGATGACATCGGATCATTTACAGCAAAATGGTGGGATCTTGATAACATTATACGAAGTGAAATAAGTAAATCAGAAAAAACCAGGAACTGCATTATTCCATATGTAGGTGGGACATAAAAGTGAGACTAAGAGACATTGATAAGAATGTGGTGGTTACGGGGGGAGGGGAAAGAGGGAAAGGGAAAGGGGGAGGGGGAGGGGCACAAAGAAAACTAGATAGAAGGTGACAGAGGACAATCTGACTTTGGGTGATGGGTATGCAACATAATTGAATGACAAGATAACCTGGACATGTTATCTTTGAATATATGTATCCTAATTTATTGATGTCACCCCATTAAAAAAATAATATTATAATTTAAAAAAAAAAAAAGATAAAGATTCTCATGGACTTTGGGCAGCCAGAAATTGTCAAGTATACTGGATGTTTGCCATTTATCCTGCTCAGCGTACAATCCCTTTGCCTATTTCAGGGCAATCATTATTGTACGAGGCTTAGTAGAAAGCAGAGCTTTATCTCTCATGGAACCAGTCGATCTTCTCTTCCCCTGCCCAGGAGCCTGGAAAGGGAATGAGCCATTGGCTCAGCATATTGGATGCACTTGCCCAGACCTTTGAACCTTGTGGGAGTTATTCAAGAACATAAAATAGGTAAAATTTGTTTGATGTGGTACAGTCTATGAATGGCTCTTCCAGGCTTGGGTTCTGTCATGGAGGTCATGTCCCAAGCAGCAATTGTGTCATAGAGAAATGTTGACATAGTGGCATCTTGGCCAGATGTTTGCTGCTGTGTAATCCTAGACACCCTCTGTTTCCTGCCTATTTTCCAAGACTGTTCTTCCATTTTTCTACCACTCTGTGAACCCCTCTACGCTCACTTAGAATTACCCATTTTTATTCAATCAGCCTGAGTTAGAGTCTGAAGTTTGCAATAAAAAAAAAACCTTGACTAGTAAGCTCTTCCTTGTCTAGGAAGTATTTTTTAATGTAGAGTTTAACTGGTCATTCTCATGGTTCTCGTGGAGATTCAATGCAGATGGATATATGTCAAAGCAGTATTTCTGAATGAGTGTGTAGAATTTTATTAAATGTTTATACTTTTGTCGTATCTGTTCCTCTTCTGTGAGCTTAAGCTTTTTGCAAATCAGAACTATCATTTTCTTTTCTTCTTTTTTTTTTTGTTTTGTATTTTTCTGAAGCTGGAAACGGGGAGAGACAGTCAGACAGACTCCCGCATGCTCCCGACGGGATCCACCCAGCACGCCCACCAGGGGCGACGCTCTGCCCACCAGGGGGCGATGTTCTGCCCCTCCGGGGCATCACTCTGCCGCTACCAGAGCCACTCTAGTGCCTGGGGCAGAGGCCAAGGAGCCATCCCCAGCGCCCGGGCCATCTTTGCTCCAATGGAGCCTTGCTGTGGGAGGGGAAGAGAGAGACAGAGAGGAAGGAGGGGGAGGGGGTGGAGAAGCAAATGGGTGCCTCTCCTATGTGCCCTGGCCAGGAATCGAACCCGGGTCCCCCGCATGCCAGGCTGACGCTCTACCGCTGAGCCAACCGGCCAGGGCTCATTTTCATTTTTGTATTCTCTACAATTGGCTAGAAAAACATCTGAAGATGCATAATTTTAGAAGAATGAACGGGACATCTTGCCTTTGAACTCTCGGCATAGATGTCACTCTGTTCCTTAGCTCTTTCCTCACAGCCCGGAGCCAGGCCAGATCTAGCCAACTGTTTTTCAACATCCTGACTTATTTTCTTTATGACACTTATCACTCTATTAAATTATACTGTTTAATATTTGTTCATGTATTTGTCTCTATTCTCTTTGGAAAACAAGCTTAAAGAGAGCAGCAACCTTTATTGTAGATCAACCAGGACAAAAAAAAAAAAAAAATGAACATCTTACTGGTTCATCAAAATTCTGTCCACATAAAGTATTTTGAGTTGGGTTAAAATTACCAAACAGGATTCATAAGAAAGCGTTTCTTCTTTCAAAACATGATTTTCTATCGTGTCACTGGTTAAAATCTTTCTTTCTTTTCCTCCCTTTTCTCTTTATTCCCTTTCAAGCAACATAACAAAACCTTCCCTACATCTAATGCACATCATTTAGAAATTATTATTTGAAGCTTGATGGGATTCAGAACACCATCGTTACCTTTATTTATCTATCAAAGTATTTCTTCCAAAATAACTCTTCCAAGAAGAAATTGAATATGATTTTTCTTAGCTTGTTACATGACTGCCTAAAAGCTTTTTCATCCAGATTATCCTGTCATAAATATAAGATTAGTAAAGTCAAAGAGTGTGTGTACAGACATGTGTCTGTGGGGGAAGGTGGAGGGGAGGACACTTCTAACTGTTTGGCCGTTTTGCCTGTAGACAGCTTGCTGAGTACTTGAGTCTCATCCAGGCTGCACTGCTGACCAGTAAACAAATCACCAGGAACCCTTGACTTGCATTTTCTTGTTTATGAAACTAATGGAGTATATCAATTGTTCATGCATACAAATTGGCAGATACCGAGATGGAAGGTGACAGGTGGCTTTTGTCTTTATTTAATAACATGATTCACAGTTTAAGCCTTTATCAGGTTTAGTCTTTGCAAATAAAATAACTCATTGTGAGAGGCAGGCTTAGCTACTGTCTCCAGATATGCCTACCTTGGGTGACAAACGACTGTAGTCAACAAATCTGACAGAGATGATAACAGGAGGACCAGCACCGAGTTGGAGAGAGATGGCACAAATCCTAAAAGACTGCATTTCAACTGTCATTTTCCAGAGCACTCAGGTATTGCGTTCCTTTAAGCAAAGATAATTTGAGGTTCTGAGCTTAGTTTTAATTTAACAACCCAAATGGAAAAGGATCTGTAGTTTAATGGATTTAAAGACTTCCCAGAATTGAACAATCTTCAGTCCTGCAGAGATAGAGAGAAAAAAAGATTTTAAGAGGCTCTTGTGGAAGAGCTGACATTTGCTATGACCCTGCCTGGACTGGACTTCCCACTCAGCACAGTGTCTGAGGTCGTATCCGCCTTGCTTCCCCTGTTCGTTGCAGCTGAACACAAACTCTTTACTTTGGACTTATTTGCTTTGGTCATTTTTAATAAATGTCATCCTGTCACCCTCCTGGTTAACTTTCCTCAACAAGTCCACACTCGCGTCCCCACCACCACACCCATGCATCCACCATCCCCCCCCCCCCCCTCATAAAGCACAGAGAAAAACAAAACCAAACCTGTTTTATTCACTATTGGCTGAACAATGCGTACCTAAGGAGAAAGATGAAGGCTGTGGAAAACTCTCTCAGTCCTGACATGTTACATGGTGCTTATTTAAGCCAAGCCCCACAGTGAGATCCTCCCTTGTTCTTTTCATAATTAATATCATCACCTTCTCCTGACTTATCTTAATTTGCCTATTTAAAAAAAATTCTGCGATGTGTATGGCTCCCTTAACGACGCTAATATTCTAGTGGTTGGTCATTTACGTACAGAAGTGATGGTCCTGGGGAGAGCCAAAAACATGGGCTTGTCTGACTGCAAATATAGCATCGCACCTCAGGGATGCTGATGGCCCTCTGTGTGGCAGGAAGAACAAATGCAAATCCATTCCAATTAACTACACTTTTTGAACAGAAAAAGTCTGAGACAGAAATAGACACATTCAAGGGTTTAGGGCTTTAAGGAGGAAAGAGCAGCGTTATTTAAAACCTAAACCAGCTGCAGAATGTGATTTCTCAAGAGGTATGGGTATTTTGGTTCTTTAATGTTTTTAGGAATGCTAACAAGTCTTGTCATATAGAGGGTAATAGATAAGGGCACCCCTGGACATGACTACGGGATGTAAGCATGGAGCTCACCCAGGCTCAGATGTAAGCATGGCATACACAAGCTTTAGAGACATCATGGAAATAATAAAATAAAAAAATAACCTCTACATAAATTTTTTTTAAAGAATAGGACAAGATACAACGAAAACTCCTGGAGTGGACTCCAAGGCAGAGCCGGAATGAGGACGTGTGGACAGAGTGGAGACTGCAGGGAGTCCGTGGTCTGCCGTCTGGAGAGGTGGGGCAGAGGGAAGGCCGCGGGGCAGGAACAAGGCCATGGGGCAGCCGAAGAAGCCCATGATTGAAGCCCAAGCAGAGGCAGGGCCTGGCCCAGAGGCTGACAGAAACAGGAGCGAGAGCACAGAGAAGGATTTGATGGAAATACGGCTCACTGCATGAGCTTGCCGCCATCACCTAAACTCTGGTGCTAAAGAGCTCGAGTATATTTTTAGTTTTACTGTCCCTTACCCTTGGTATGAAACTGGCAAAAATCTCTACAAAAAACTGGCAAAGGTCTAGAAAAACTGCAGCTTGAAATCATCACAATGAGTTTATAAAACGTGGATTGTGACATGAGCCTTGATTTCTTTGAGGCAGGAAAGGTAACATAATCTTTAGAATACTTTGGCTTCTCAAGTTTAATTTTATTTTAGAGGTTTTAGAAAACAAACTCCTGGATCTTTTATAATAAAATAAAAGGCATCTTTGTTTCTTACTCTGGCTTTGCAACTAACTTCCTTGAATAGGTCAATTGATCACTCCGTGCTTCATGCTTGCCATGTGGAAAATGGGAATTAATATCTGCATCTGCTTTCTTTGTGAAAATGAAGTGTAAGTAAAGGTGATACATGAAGCAGTTAGTACCTAGAATAAAATATGTAGTAGATATACTAGATTGCATTTATTAATAATATATGATTAATTTTGCAGAGGTTAAACTCTCTTTTGTTTTCAGCTATAAGAGTGATTGTTCTCCCTATTACTTTCTCAAAAAAATAATAATAATATAATATCTTCTTCATAATGTTTGAGAAAATTGGCAAAGATAACTAAAGAGTGAGCTTTTCCTTAAACTTCTATTACTGTGGATATTGACCAGTCCAGAAACAAAGATCTTATTCCATTAACATTAATGGTGGGAAATGAACCATTTCACTTAGATATGATTTTATCAGTTATTAATACAGTTTTTTTAAAAGAATCTCAAAACCGTGTTTTGTTGCGCACCTATAAGAACATCATTTCTTAACCCCAAAGATTAAAATAAGCTGCGTCAAGATTACCCATGATTGATGCTAAATAATTCACTGTGAATATATTCACAGTGCTTTATTAAATATACATATATATATATATATTGCTTTCAGAAAAAGGGCACAAAATCTAGAATATATAAATACTAAACAATAGTAAATCCTTCAGAATGTTTCCAGTATTAGGGAGCAAAGCAGGAAGATTCAAAATCAGACTGTAAAACAGTGTTAAAGAAAAAACTATTTTAATAATTATAAACTCTGAATTTATTTTCAATGTAGCTACAGAGTTTCTATTTTTAAAATAGGGTTTTAGTCAATTAAAGATATTTTACAATATTCATATATTTTCACAAATATAGACATGGGATTTATGGTAGATGATTTAGGCTGAATATTTTAATTGAAAGTACTCTACAGGTGCTTCCTACTGAACTATAACTAGATACTGGATATAATAAACTTTTTATTCAATTTTGGATTCTCAGGATATAAAGAGAATTTTCTAAAGATTTCCTCTCGCTTCTGAAAAGAAAAAAAAAATAGGAAGCTGAATCCAGAGCTAGACACAGTGAACACAAAGGAAACTGAAAAGATTGAGTTGTCCTAAATCAAATGTTCACATCACTGTGGTTCAGAAACTCCACTGTACCCAGGGCAAAATAAAGAACAACAATAAAAATCTTTGCAAGATACATTATAGTAAAACTGTAGAACGCTAAAGGTTAATAGAAGAACCTGAAAAGTAATGAAATTGAAAACTGAAATAACATACAAAGGTTATGACAACAGATTTCCTGACAGGAGCTAAGGGAGTTGGAAGACAAGAGGCTCAGAGTCTTATTTGCTTGGATCAGCTTGTTATCCCACAGGGCACCTTGCTGGCCCAATACATTGATGACATCACGCTGACTGACCCTTACTTAATGTCCTGCTAAGTCATTGTCCCAAAGTTACTCTTTTAATCAGGGAAGGATACCTGCTGCTTACGTCAGTCCATGTCAACATTCAACTGGCAAACATTTACTAGACGACACCACTTGCCAGGAACTCCGCTGGAGCTCGAGAGCACTGAGATGGATAACACATGGTCCCTGTTCTCACGGAACTAGGAGGCTGGTTGGGGAGCAGACTCATGAGCAGAACAGTTCAATATTATGTGATGAATGTAGCGACGGAGAAGTGCATAGGGTGCTAGCAGTCACCTGGCTATGCCACCAAACCCCAGCGCCACTGGTGGAGGCTTCCTGAGTGCAGGGAGATCTGGGTGGTTCCAAGGACAGGCAGGAGTTATCCCCAGAAGTACAAAATAGGGATTCCTGGTAGAGACCATAGGGGATGAAGGCAGGAGCCACCGAGCTGTGGAAATGCTTCCGGTCAAGCGGGTTCTAGGGAGGAAGTGGTAAGCCATGAGGTAGAAGCAAGTGAGTGTCGGCCACAGAGACCCAGGCAGTCACAGGAAAAGGCTGGAAGCAATTTCCTCTATTGTTGTTTCAAAATTTTATTTCGCTAATTGTAGTGGTTTAGTATTTAAAGCAACACAATATTTACACCACCACGCTCTTGTGCAAAGTTCTGCTTATGCGGTGGATACTTGAGAGGGGAACTCTAAGTTGTTTCTGACTGATTAATAATCAGAATCACTCCTGAGTTCTTGAAAAAAAAAGCAGATTAAGCAGATTCCTTGTCTACCCCAGATAAACACTTTAAATTCTCAGTTAATTCTAATAATAAATCCTCTTTGGGAATTACTAGTATAGATTCTCTGTGGTTCTCAACCCTTTCTGCCATTAGAATCATCTAGAGAATATTGTCAACCTACAGGTGTTCAGGAAGGGCCAGCCCAAGGGTTCTGGTTCTTCGATCCAAGGCAACAACCAGCAATCTGCATTTAACAAAAAATTCCCAGGTGACAATGGTGTGCAGTCAGCGCTGAGGACTGCTGCTGAGTCTAAACTCTATTGTTGCCCGAAATATTAGTTGTACTGGAAGAAGGGCACGGGGAATAGAGGACATATAGAAGCTGGCGGTGACGGGCAGGATGGCATGCTGGTTTAGATCACCAGCCCTAGAATCAGGCACACAGGGTTTGAACTCTGCCTGGTATAAACATCCATCAAGCTCCTCAATCTTTCTGAGCTTCAGTTTCCTCACCTGTAAGTGAAGTTGGTAATCTGGCTGGGATGTTAAATGCAGGAAAAGTTCTTAGCATCATGCGTGTTAAATATTAGCTGTTACCAGTGAGAAAGTATTTTAGCCTGACCAGGCGGTGGTGCAGTGGATAGAGCATCGGACTGGGACACGGAGGACTCAGGTTCAAAACCTCGGGCTCACCAGCTTGAACGCGAGCTTATCTGGTTTGAGCAAGGCTCACCAGCTTGAGCCCAAGGTCGCTGGCCTGAGCAAGGGGTCACTCAGTCTGCTGTAGTCCCCCGGTCAAAGAACATATGAGAAAGCAATCAGTGAACAACCAAAGTACCGCAATGAAGAATTGATGCTTCTTATCTCTCTCTTGTCTGTCTGTCTCTATCTATCCCTCTCTCTGACTCTTTCTCTATCTCTGTCCAAAAAAAAAAAAAAAGGTATTTTAAGCAGGAGAAAGTGTTAAGTGTTGTCAAAAGGTGAAATGAGATTAAACCTAAAGATTTCCAAGGAATTAGCAACATGACAGTGATGGTAATCTCAGGGAGAGCAATTTAGGGACAGTGATAGGGAGGAAATCCAGAATTTATTCAAAGCTTTATTTCTATATTCATTTAAATCCTCAGGAAGCTACAAAATTGGACTATGGAACTTTACTGTCTGATAAAAAGCCCTTCACGTAACTTTAATATTATGTTCTCATTTTTATTAAGAATTAATAAATGAAATGAGCCCATAAAAACATTTAACATTGTGCCCTCCATTTTCAAAAAGAACCACTATTTTAAATGGTTACATGTACAAGACCTGTGCATGTTATATAAATCTGCTACCAAGGACATCATTATTAAATTGTTATAATGACCCCTTAATTCTTTTTCTCCTTCGAAATCAGAGCTAGGATGTGGTCCCCAGCAGGAGAGCGTACCAAGTGCTGGGAAGCAGCGCTGACCAGTGGGGTCAGCCCTGGATCTCAGCGCTGTCTCCAGACCACACGGCCTGCATCCAGGCATACCTCTCTCCATAGCCGATCCTTGAATTACATGCGTTCTGCTCCGTTCATTCCTCAGATTCGGCATTTGCATTTTCCTCTCCCATACAAGGCCACTGAGGCACGGACACCGGTTTTCCTTCCCCTCGCTCCCCGCTGCGGTCGGGACAGCTGAATTCCCCACACCCGGGCTGCAATAGTGATCAAGACAAGATACGTGCCTAGAAGGTGCCATCATCGCCCAGGAAACCTTAGTGTCAACAGCCCAGATTACCAATAGTCATCGAATAACAGAAAACAAAGTAACACCTAAAGCAAAAAGACTAGGTTTAAAATGAGAGTTCTTTGACACCTACAAAATAGGTGTATGGGGCTCAATTTAACATGCACACAGTGACTATTAAGATGTAGACTGGAGTTTCTATACACTGACAAAATAGAAAGGGAAGTTAGAGTTTGATATTTGTCAGACTTCGTTACTCTGCAAAAAGAGCTTACATGAAAAACAATCCAGCTTGCCCTGCTTATGCTACATCGGCTTTGCAAGACTGTCTTAATAATTAAAGCAATTTGTCCATCAACTCTTTCACCAGAAGTTCAATTACTTCTTAGGATATGCGATGAGTAAGCATTGGTTTCATCTCTTGAATCAGTTTCATGCCTCTAAATAACAGGCTTTTTTGACTTCTGTAATTTGTTAATCAGAGCCATGGGTATCAAACCTCAGCAGGTGGAAAGTAAATTTGTGCTTGGGCATTCAAAGGGAAGAATTCTATCTCAGTGAAACACAGAGTTGGTTCCCTTATAAAACTGAACATTTGATTTGGAAAATAAAATTTAAAGGAATTAGAACACCACTCTGCACTGGCTAAGTCTGCCTGTACTAAATTAATAAAAACAAATAAATGGGCCCTAAGTACCATTTTCCATTTAACTAAAAATAACACATTGGTCTTGAAAATTAAACCACATAGCCAGTTGGACATTCTCTTGGACGCTGATAGGGTTTGCTATCTATATGTCCATCTCCAAGCCTTGAGACTCAGTCTCAGTTGTTGGCATGAACAGCAGAATGACCACACATGCCCTGCAGAAGGGGCCTGACTCTACACATAAATTCTTCAGGGGTCTTGCTCCAAGCTTATTACTCTGTATCCAATTCACAACACGTTCACTCTATTCTCTTGAGCTTACAATAGACCTTTATGACAGACCATAATCTGGAGACCAAGTGTTTGTGCCCTTCAAACAGGATGAGTTCTTTTGAACTACTTTTTTTTTTATTTTTTATTTTATTTATTCATTTTAGAGAGGAGAGAGAGACAGAGACAGAGAGAGAGGAAAGAGAGGCAGGGGGGAGAAGCTGGAAGCATCAACTCCCATATGTGCCTTGACCAGGCAAGCCCAGGGTTTCGAACCGGCGACCTCAGCATTTCCAGGTCGATGCTTTAACCACTGTGCCACCACAGGTCAGGCTGAACTACTTTTTTTATGCCTATGCTTTCTCTGCTCTCTGGATAGTGTGCTTAATTTTCTCTTTGCTCTTTCCTGGCAATCAAAGGCTAGACTTGCACACTTCTGTGCCTGCCGTCAGACTCTGGTATCAGATATAAGCTACCCTCCCTGCTCAATTTTATCTACATAGAGTGTGCATCAAGCTTCCTAACTGACTGAGCAAAGGTGTCTATATTCTTACACGCACATCCACACACATGTGCACAATATAGGGATTAACAAAAAGATCCTCAAATAATAAGTTCTTAAAATCTAATTTTGTTTCCAATACTAATGTTGCCAGCAAAACCAGATATATTTGCAAAACATGTTGTGTACCATTACACATAGGTGATTGCTATATAGTATTTCACACCAAAAAAATTACTGAAATATATAATATGTATAAAATATAATATGTAACAGATATGTACAAACTTTCATTTAAAGTCATTATGTATAAATAAAATATACTGAAGTTTATTTAGATTGTTTCACTTTCATACTCAATTATGAAAAAATAGCCAGTGACATGATATAACTTCTGTGTAAAATTGCCGGTCAATAATGAGTTAAAATAAGGGTCCTTCCATGGAGTTGCAGAAAGGCATTTCGGGGACCCACACATGGGAGGATGAGATACAGTGGTAAGATTTACAGGAAGAGAGATGAAAGACTGCCCCCAGGTTCCTGGTGTCTCATTTCTGTCCGTCCCACCATGAAGAAAGTCCAGCCTTGCCTTCATCAAGCAAGCCCAGCAGAAAGGCCAGATGCAGAAATTCTGTGCCATCGGTTCAGTCCCCTTAAGTCTCTGTCCCCATCCGGCTGCAGCAAGACTATCTACTCCCAAAGAGAACATTATTAGGCAAACAACAAAACAATTTTATTAACTAGTTGGCCCCCACTTCTCCTCCCCGAGCAAACTCTGTGAGTACTACACAGAGCTGTATAGCTCTTGTTTATGTAGGTGGAGAAATGGGGGTTCTGTTTGTACATTTACAGACTGATGTTCTAAGAGACAAAGTGCTGTGTTAACCCTTTGACAGTGGACAGCTGGCTTATCTTTTTAAAACAAAACCACAGGCCCAAAATGGTGTCACTTGTGCTAAAGCTCACGATATCAAATACAGGTAGCGATTTAATAACCGACTTAACTGCAGTTTCCGCCTTCACCAGAAATGTAACCTTCATCAACCAGTCAGGTAATCTGTCACATGGGCCCTCTCCATTCTTCATAGAAAGAAGAGGCAATCCGCATGACAGAACCCTTGCCTTAATCTCCCCCTACAACCCTGACCCCTCAAATAATAACTCTCCTGTCATACCCATTCTTGCTATAAAAACCTTCCATCGGGTACTATCCTCAGGAGCACCCTTCCAACAGTTGCTAGATGGGGATACAGTCTGAATCATGAATTGATTAATAAAGCCAACTAGATTTTCAACATTACTCAGTTGAATTTTGTTCTGTCACAACTTTAAAGAGCTCTCAGACTTTGCTCTTTGGCTCTGCCTGGAAGGCTTTGGGCATTCACAAAAGAGGAGAAAGTACACTGACATCATTATTACACCAAATAAAAAACACCTAGTCAAAGGAAAACCTTTAGGCAATCTCCTTCACAGATGTCCTTAGCAAGTTAAAATGTTAAACTTGACTAACTATGTGCCCTCGGACCTGTCCAGTGTTCCCACATAGGCACGTGCGCCCAGTTCACTGAGGCATAAAACAGAGAGAATTTTAGCAACAGTGTAGAAAGTTGGACTAACCTTTCCCAGCACTGCCAAAGGGTTTCAGAGGTTACTTAATGAAAAATGCTTAAAATGTGACCAATGTGAACACACTGAGGCAATTTTCTTTTGACAAGTATCGAAAGAAGCTTTTATTATAATGGAGATTCAGAGCAAACACATGAGGTCACACCGCTGCTGTAGGGGTTCCTCCAAAGAGCCCTTTAGAGCCGTTTCTAAAGAGAAAAATAGGTACAGGAAACGCCTAAGGGCAAATACTACTTGTCAAGTCTTATAGCCGTATAGGACAGAGTCACATTTTTAGAATTTTGCTCTATAATTGCAACCCTTGTCTTTCAACTAAAGATAAAATATTTCAGGCTCTATGATTATAACACTCAGTAAAACATCTTTTTTCTCCTAAAGTGTCTTTCAATTTTATAAGTACATCTATTACACAGTTTGATTTGGATACTGGGGATTAAGAAATTAGTGTTTTATTATAGTCACATCAAAAGTATTTGCTACACGACAGCCCACTCCCAATATTTTTCTTTTCTCTTATTAAAAACTTCTACTGACTGACCAGGCGGCGGAGCAGTGGATAGAGTAGGGGTCCCCAAACTACGGCCCGTGGGCCACATGCGGCCCCCTGAGGCCATTTATCCGCCCCCGCTGCACTTCCGGAAGGGGCACCTCTTTCATTGGTGGTCAGTGAGAGGAGCATAGTTCCCATTGAAATACTGGTCAGTTTGTTGATTTAAATTTACTTGTTCTTTATTTTAAATATTGTATTTGTTCCCTTTTTGTTTTTTTACTTTAATATAAGATATGTGCAGTGTGCATAGGGATTTGTTCATAGTTGTTTTTTTTATAGTCCGGCCCTCCAACGGTCTGAGGGACAGTGAACTGGCCCCCTGTGTAAAAAGTTTGGGGACCCCTGGGATAGAGCATAGAACTGGGATGCTGAGGACGCAGGTTTGAAACTGTGAGGTGCTGGCTTGAGTGTGGGATTGCCGGCTTGAGCGTGCGATCATAGACACAATCCCATGGTCACTGACTTGAGCCCAAAGATTACTCACTGGCTTGGCCAAAGTCACTGGCTTGAGCCCAAGGTTGCTGGCTTAAACAAGGGGTCAGTGGCTCATTTGGAGCCACCTAGTCAAGACACAGATGAGAAACAAATCAATGAAAACTAAAGTGCAGCAACAACTAGTTGATGCTTCTCATCTCTCTCCCTTCCTGTCTGTCTGTCCCTGTCTATCTGTCTCTTACGCTAAAACAAAACAAAACACCTCTATTATTGTCACCTCTATTATTGTTTTGTGTATTCATAATAGAAAACAATTGAGTACAGAAATAAACAAAAAGAAAAAATATCACCTATAAAAATACTACCCTGTTATCCTAGCTAATATTTTGGTGTATAATATTCTAGTATAAACATTTAACCCTTGTTTATTCAAATGCATGCATATAAATTTGCATTATTTAAAAATAAGACCCTTATATATGTATAATTTTTTTCAATAATATATTATAACCATCTCTTTGAGGCAGAATAGTTAGATGTCAGGAGCATTTTTAACAAGTAGGGAAAGGAAACTGAATCAGATGATTAAACAAATGAGGCCAAAGAATTCAATCAATTTACAAGCAGTAAATCACAATTTCTTCTCTTTACTAACAAAGGACACTTGAAAACAAATGGTTTACACCCTTCCTTCCTAATCAGAGACCAAATAGTTTACACCCCTCTTCCCCCAACCAGAGAGTAAAGAGCTTAAATCACCCTAGTCAGGGAGACAGAGGACAGAAACCCAATTAGTGCTATTTGTGCCAGCCAAACTCAAGGACAGATGAAGTCAGGGGAATAAATAACAAAAGAGCCAATTAGAGTCAAACAAAGCCAAGATAGAGGCAAAGCTGATCAGAAAATGACCCTGGTCCCTCTACGTGTTCATTCTGGTACATTAGCATATTACAGAACTCACCTGGAAAGCTAATAAATACTCTGCTGAAACCCTGCCCTGATACCTCTTCTCGGATTTTCACCCTACCCCCAGAAGAGAGATAAAACCCCTCAAGACAAAGGATGCCAGCAGAGCTCTGTCTGGAGCACGCTCAGGTCTCTTTTCTCTGCTAAACTCTAGGAGTCCTCAGGAGGCTTCCTGAGGAGCAGTGGGCAGCAACGTCTGGTCCCGGGCTAACCCCTGCACCCGTGTCCAAGGTTCCTTTTTCGTTGACCTTTCAGTGAGCTAACACCAGTGCCACCTTGGCTCACTTCTTTCCCATAGCATTTCTAGGGAGCCAAAGCAGTCCCACCTACGCTCTCTTCTGTTGCTTCTTCTATTCTATGCTTTTCCTTTGTTTTACCATCTCTAGCTTTAACAAAGATATTCTTAAAATAACCTGGGCTCCTGTTATGAAGTATTTCCTGCACAAAGTCAAGAACTCACACATTACAGGCTACCATAGCCAGATCTGCCCCGGGACTGGTCCCTTTCCAGTGACATCTTCACATCAAAATGTAATCTGACTGGCCCTGGCCGGTTGGCTCAGTGGTAGAGCGTCGGCCTGGCGTGCGGGTGACCCGGGTTCGATTCCCGGCCAGGGCACATAGGAGAAGCGCCCATTTGCTTCTCCACCCCCCACCCCTCCCCCTCTCCTTCTTCTCTGTCTCTCTCTTCCCCTCCCACAGCCAAGGCTCCATTGGAGCAAGGATGGCCCGGGTGCTGGGGATGGTTCCTTGGCCTCTGCCACAGGCGGCAGGAGTCTGTCTGACTGTCTCTCCCCGTTTCCAGCTTCAGAAAAATACAAAAAAAAAAAAAAAATGTAATCTGACTTTAAAATTCTTAATGACCACACAGCGTTCCAAGTTATGTTGTGTCATTAACCAGATCTTTACTGTTAAGAAAGGCCAGGTTATGCTGTGATAACAAATAACTCTTGAACTGCAGTAGTTTTAAATAACAAAGTTTATTTCTTGCCATGATCTATATTCATTGTGGGTTAGCCAGGATCTCTCCCTCAGGATGACTGAACTCCAGGAACCAGACTGATACAACAGCCAATATAGATTTTCTGCCAGAGAGGCAAAGAGAGCTCTATAGGTTGTTGTTTGTGGGTAAGAATGTTCTGCTCCTCAAACTGATTGGCCAGGGCTTGTCATGTGACCCAACCCAGAAATAAGGAGGCAATGAAGACAATCTTACCATGTCATCAAAACTGAATTTTATTAAATTGTTGAAATGTAAATTAAAATTGAATTAAGAAACTTGAAAAAGAATGGCAGTAGTTGTGACTTAATTATGATAAAATCCAGCACACATTTATGACCAAAACTCTCAGCAAAGTGGGAATACAGGGAACATACCTCAACATGATAAAGGCCACCTATGACAAACCCACTGCCAATATCATAATCAATGGGCAAAAAATATAAGCAATCCTCTTAAGATTAGGAACAACGCAGGGGTGCCCCCTTTCACCACTCGTATTCAGCATAGTACTTGGAAGTCCTAGCTACAGCAATCAAACAAGAAGAAGAAATAAAAGGCATCTAAATTGGAAAAGAGGAAGTAAATCTATCATTATTTGCAGATGATTTGGTACTGTATATAGAAAACCCTAAAGTCTCAGTCAAAATACTGTTGGACCTGATAAATGAATTCAGCAAGGTGGCAGGGTCTAAAATTAATACACAGAAATCTGAGGCATTTTTATACACCAACAATGAACTGTCAGAAAGAGAAATTAAGGAAACAATCCCCTACACTATTGCAACCAAAAAAAATAAAGTACCTAGGAGTAAATTTAACCAAGAAGGTCAAAGACTTGTACTTGGAAAATTATAAAACATTGATAAAAAAATCAAAGAAGATACAAACAAGTGAAAGCATATATTGTGTTTATGGATAGAAACAATAAACATCATTAAAATGTCTATATTACCCAAAGCAATTTATAAATTCAATGCAATACCAATTAAAATACCAATGACATACTTCAAAGATATAGAACACATATTCCAAAAATTTATATGGAACCAAAAAAGTACACGAATAGCCTCAGCAATCTTGAAAAAGAAGAATAAAGTGGGAGGTATCACACTTCCTGATATTAAGTTATACTACAAGGCTATTGTACTCAAAACAGCCTGGTACTGGCATAAGAACAGGCATATAGATCAATGGAACAGAACAGAGGACCCAGAAATAAATCCACACCTTTATGGACAACTGATATTTGACAAAGGAGGTAAGAGCATACAATGGAGTAAAGACAGTCTCTTTAACAAATGGGAAAATTGGACAGCTACCTGCAAAAAAAACAAAACTAGACCACCAAATTACACCATTCACAAAAATAAACTCTTAATGGATAAAAGACTTAAATGTAAGTCATGAAACCATCAGCATCTTAGAAGAACACATAGGCAGTAAGCTCACCAACATCTCTTGCAGCAATATATTTGCTGATTTATCTCCAGGGTCAAGTAAAATAAAAGGCAGGATAAACAAATGGCACTATATCATACTAAAAACTTTCGTACAGCTAAAGACAATATGAACACAATAAAAAGACAAACCATACAATGGGAGAACATATTCGACAACACGTCTGATAAGGGGTTAATAACCAAAACTTATAAAAAACTTGTAAAACTCAACACCAGGAAGACAAACAATCCAATCAAAAAATGGACAAAAGAAATGAATAAACACTCCTCCAAAGAGGACATACAGATGGCCAATAGACAGATGAAAAAATGTTAAACATCACTAATCATTAGAGAAATGCAAATTAAAACCACAATGAGATATCACCTCACACCAGTCAGAATAGTGCTTATTAACAAAGCAACACATAGTAGGTGCTGCAAGGATGTGGAGAAAGGGGAACCCTCCTGCACTGCTGGTGGGAATGCCAACTGGTACAGCCACTGTGGAAAACAGTATGGAGATTCCTCAAAAAATTAAAAATGGAACTGCCTTTTGACCCAGCCATCCCACTTTTATGAATATATACTAAGAACACCATATCATTGAATCAAAAAAAGAAATGCACTCCCATGTTTATGGCAGCATTGTTTACAATAGCCAAGATCTGGAAACACCCCAAGTGTCCGTCAGTGGACGAGTGGATTAAAAAGCTGTGGTACATATACACAATGGAATACTATGGGGCCATGAAAAAGGAGGAAATATTACCTTTTGCAACAACATGGAGGGACCTGGAAACTATTATGTTACGTGAAATAAGCCAGGCAGAGAAAGAAAAATATCATATGACCTCACTCATTTGAAGAATCCAAGGAACAATGTGAACTGAGGAACAGAATTGAGATAGAGGAGGGAACAAAGGAACAGAGGAAAAGAGGACAGAGGGAAAGGGGATGATAGGAGGGGATAAACCTGAAGGGAGGGGAAAGGGTGCTATAGGGAGGGGGACAAGGAAGAGGTTGAGGGGTAAAGGGGGGAGGGGGATGCTTTTGGGGTGACACTAGAATCTATGTAAACACAATTAATTAAATAATTTTTTTTTAAGTAAAAAGTCAAGTCCAGAAATGCTTACAACCTAGTTCAAGGAAAATCAGCTCCCAAGTGCTTGAGTCAGACTTCTGTGTAATGTGATGGTCTGAGAGAGGTGGGGTCTGCTGGGTGCTGACTGGGGAAGAAAGATCTATCAGTCTTATGTTACCACTTTTAAAATATTCTTAAGACTTAAATTTTCTCACTGCTCCAATTTTTTAGAAATGATATTAACAGAGGAATCTAATCCATAAATTACAGACTAAGTTTTGTTTCATGAGTATTGAATCAGCCCTCAACCTCTGGTGCATAATTTTCAAATTTTTAGTACATTTAATTACAGCCATAATAGTATCTTCTTTTAGGGTTTAAATCTAGTGTATTTTCCTTCTTAAAAATTTTATTTTTAGAAAAAGAATGATAAAAAAGATTAATGGTATTTATCAAAAAGCCTCAAATTTAGCTGTATTCTGAGTACTTCAAAATATCTGGCTTCTGTTTGTTGATTTATTAAGCCTTAGAATCTTTAGTTCTCAATATCTGTTGAAATTTTCTTATTATACAAAATATTTTTATTTTTATTTTGTTTTTAACTTTTTTATATTCACATTTTTTCATGTAGAATTTCAGGGTTTTGGTCCTATCTTCTTTTGTATCAACTCTGAATGTCAGTATTGATTATTTTTATTACAAGAAAATCAACAAAGTTCAAATTGGGCCTTCCTATCATCAGTTTCATATATATATATATATATATAATTTTTGTGATTATAAAAACAATTTGAAAAGCACAAAAATATTTTGAATAAACAGAAGTATTATCCATGATATTATTAACCAGAAAAAATGCAGTTAACATTAGTCATATATTTCTAGTACCTAATTTTTTAATAATAGTTGTGATAATATAAATTAAAAAGCTATAGTATTCATTTTAAATTTATAGGCATTTTCTCATATTATGAACATTTTTGCAACTTAATCTAATGGTGGTATATTTCATTATATGATCATGCCAAATTAATTTTCCTAATGTTGAATATATAAGATATTTTTAGATTAAATTATATACAATTATTAAAAAAATTAATATGTTATGCAAACATCTTTGGATGTCTGATTATTTTCTTATAGAAGTCTTACATGTATAAAATAGAAGGTATCTGTATTCTTAAGATTCTTATTGTTTATTTACAAAAATTTTTTTTAAATATTGCACTAATAGATGAGAATGTCAGTTTAACTCTACCTGGACAATACTGTATTCTGCTTTAAAAATTGTGCAGGTGAGGCCCTGGCCGGTTGGCTCAGTAGTAGAGTGTTGGCCTGGCGTGCAGAAGTCTCGGGTTTGATTCCAGGCCAGGGCACACAGGAGAAGCGCCCATCTGCTTCTTCATCCCTCCACCCCTCCTTCCTCTCTGTCTCTCTCTCTTCCCCTCCTGCAGCCAAGGTTCCATTGGAGCAAAGATGGCCTGGGCGCTGGGGATGGCTCCGTGGCCACTGCCTCAGGCGCTAGAGTGGCTCTGGTCGTGGCAGAGCGACGCCCCGAATGGGCAGAGCATCGCCCCCTGGTGGGCGTACCGGGTGGATCCCGGTCGGGCGCGTGCGGGAGTCTGTCTGACTGTCTCCCCGTTTCCAGCTTCAGAAAAGTACAAAAAAAAATTGTGCAATTGAGATTAATAAATAAATAGTTTTAATTTCCATTCCTTTGATTAATATTTAGATTAAGAATTAGAAGATCAAAATAGGCCCAGATTACTTTGAATGCTATCAAACATTTAAAGAAGAAATGGTACTATATAAACTTTTTCAGAAGACAAGAAACAGGAGACATTTCCCAACTTGATTTATGGGGCCAATTTACTAAGACTGCAATACCAATACCTGCCTGAGAGATAACAAGAAAAGAAAATCCTTCGTAGCTAATCAAATAAAACAATACTAAGTAAGGTAGTACACCACGGTCAAGTGGAGCTTATGCCAAGATTGAAAGCATTGTTTTATATTTGAAATTCATTAGGTGGTTATCAGAAAAAAGGAGGAAAAACTACATGATGATAGATGCAAAAAGTGCTTTGAACAGAAACTAACATTCATTTTAATATCCATTTTATATTAAAAACCCTCAGATAACTAGAAAATAAAGGGAGTTTCTCCAATCTGAAAAAATGCATCTATCAGAAAACTACAGCTAATATTGCACTTTCTGGTGAAATATTAAATCTTTTCTCCTGAGATTGGAAACAAAGCAAAGATGTCCACACCCATCATTTCTGAATATTTACTAGAGGTCTTATGTTATAAAGTAGAAAACCCCATGAATCTACCAAAAAACAATCCTTTGCAACAACTAAAACATAAAAATTCATGACATCATTTGCTGACAAGAACACAAAGCAACTAAGACTCGTACATTGTTGATAGTAACGTAAAGTTCAACTTATTTGACGAGTTATCTGGCAATTTTTAACAATTTACTTACATCTACCTTATGACCCAACAATTCCACTCCCAAATGCTGACCCAAGAGAAACAGAAATATCTGTTCACATACAGACTTGCACACAAATGTTCACAACAGTTTTATTTACAATAGTCAGAAACAATCTATATGCCCAACAAAAAGGAAGTGTGGTAAGTAAATTATGGTGCATTCATATAACACAACACTACTGGACAATGTACGAGAATGAACTACTGATAAGACAACATTGTTTTGAACAACAACAAAAAAAAAAACCCCTGGAAAACGTATATATAATTCCATTTATATAATGTCTTTAAAAAAAAAAGTAAAACTGTCCCTGGCTGGTTGGCTCCATGGTAGAGCAACAAGCAGCCCGATGTTGAAAGTCCTGGATTCAATTCCTGGTCAGGGCACACAGAAGAAGTGACCACCTGCTTCTCCACACACCCCTGATCTCTCTCTCTTTGCCCCAGATGCTGAGGATGGCTCCATGGCCTCAGCCTCAGGTGCTAAAATAGTTTTGTTGCTAATCAATGGAGCTGCAGCCCAGCTGGGCAAAGCATCACCTGGTAGGGGCTTGCCGGGTAAATCCTGGTCAGGGTGCATGCGGGACTCCGTCTTTCTGCCTCGCCACCTCTCACTTAATAAAAAAAAAAAAAGAAAGAAAAGTAAAACTTACCTATGGAGATGGAGGTCAAGAAGTGGCTGGCTCTGTTGAAGGAAATAAATTCCTGGGGTAATTGTCATGTTCTGTAATCTTGTTTTGGTTTGCTGATGACACAGGTACATGCAATTGTCAGAAGTCATTGACTATGTGCATTTTACTGTATATAAATCTCATTCTAATCAAAATATTAAGAGAGGTACTAAATCCATTATTCAAAGAGAAATTATTTTGTAAACAGTGAGTCCATCCACAAATATTTACATTCATTAGACTTTTCAGTACTTTATGTCTCACTGATTCATGTTCATTGGAATTGTACCCAAACAAGTACCACCCATCAATTCAAAAGAGAACGTCTTGATATAGAATACATGTATTTGGGTACAAAAAATATGAAATGACATTTTCCTTCATTTACAAAATAGTTTCTAAATGAGCTAGTAAATTGCTCTGCTTTTTGGTTTTTATCTCACCTGGAGAGATTTTATCTAGGCACATCATATCTGTTAGTTTTATAAAATATTTTCTCCTAGATGAGAATACCAAGTAGTTATTTGGTAAGAAACTCCCTTTCCTGTAAAATAGTCCACAAAGTAGTTTTTTATAATGGTTTTATAGTATATAACATAGAGTGTGATGGTACGTGGCATAATTAAATAGCAGTTATGTATTACAAAGAAAAATCAACAAAATAAATCAATAATGTCCCTCCCTTTGTGTCTGCCCCAGTGGTAACGCATTTTGGGTTAAGAACTGCTCGTGTTTGAGTTTAACAGAAGATGGAAACACCAAGAAATACATTTTCTTACCAGATTTTCTTCGATACAATATAAAGGTTTATTTTCTTTACACAGCTATTCAGCTAAAAGGCTACTCTTAAAAAAAATATTTGACAAGAGCTTGAATTTCAAAGCTGTTTCAAGTGGACTAGTTTTCTTTGTCAAGACAGCGTATCTTAGAACTCCTTGCAGAAGAAAACCATTAAGATATAGAAGTGTGTGTGTGTGTGTGACAGTTTTATAATTTTAGTTAAAAACAAAGCTATCTCTAGACATTCCCACTTAACAGACTATTTCTATAGTTATTTGTCAATAATAAAAAGGAAATACGGGATTAGATGTCAAGAAACTGGTAGGGTGATAAAATACAAGTGTTTTTTGAGCTGCTGCTTTAAAATTGACAAAGGAAGTTGAAATACAGTGAACCTTGAAACTTCATTCTGATTCTTCTGTGTGGTTTAAAGCAGGAACAAACAAAGCCAGGTGCAGAGGGTCTTGCTTTGTTCTGATGTATTCTCTCATAAAATCGTAAGCAAAAACATAGCGCTATAACTTCAGGTGCTTCGGAAACAGGATTATATGCACTTCCTTCAGTAAGATAAATCAATTCTGTCTTAGCCATCTCAAAATAAAAGCATGGAAAGAGAATGATACTGAAAGCTATTTGTTTTTTCTTTTCAAATATCTTAATTTTTTAATTTAAAAGTAAGACAGTTATTCTAATTAGTGCAACAATGCAAAAATGTGTTAATAATAATTGATAACAGCCTGACCTGTGGTGGCGCAGTGGATAAAGCATCGACCTGGAAATGCTGAGGTCGCCAGTTCAAAACCCTGGGCTTGCCTGGTCAAGGCACATATGGGAGTTGATGCTTCCTGCTCCTCCCCTGTTTCTCTCTCTCTTCTCTAAAATGAATAAAGTCCTAAATTTAAAATAAATAAATAAATAAAATAATTGATAACACTCCTTATCGCCTTGAAGTAATCAACGTTCAGCTGGTGTCTTAATGGCGAATTCTCCCAGAAGCAAATCCTAAGACATTTTGGGTGTCAGTAATTTATTAAGGATTTGATTTCAGGAGAAACCAGTAAGAAAATGGGAGAAATAGACTAGAAATAGAGATATTCCCAAACAAGAGTGAAATTACAGAGGAAATTCCAAGCTCCACCCTCTCTCTCACAACACTCTGGAGTATAAATTATGTCTTGGGAGTCTGTCTGCCTGGAGGCCAGGCTTTCTACTCAGCCTGGTACAGAGGTCCATGGGGGACATAAAATTGCCAAGTAGCTCCAGTTCTTTTAAAAATGATATAGCTCCAGTGCCCAGAGCTGTCTTCTCAATGTCACAAGCAAGTCTTAGCAGCAAAGCATGCCGGAGCTGGGAAGAGCGCACAGAGCTGACGAGAGGACCCCGGGCATCTAGGTGGAGAGAGACCATGGTCTGCTACACCTGGGCCTTTCCTTCCGCACCTTTCTCTATGCTCACACAAATATGTGCATATACGTGGTGGGGCAAACGTAGGTTTGCAGTTGTGAGTATGTGAGCATTTCTTCTTGTATTATTAGTTATTAATTACTGTATTATTTTTCATATAAACAACTGTAAACTTACTTTTCCTTACCTTGTGTCATATATACATACATGCACAAATATACTTCTACATATTCAAATGTGTATATATATAACTTTGTTTTTTAATATTTTTATACATATATATACTTATTTTTAATTTATATATACATAATTGTGTGTGTATATATACATACACCGCACTTGTACTTTTGTTATTAAAAAGTAAAATATAATAGTCATCATCCTTTAACCTACTTTTTTTCTTGATTAATTCATCATGAACAGATATATTTGTCTAGTTCCTAAATACAGCACTAATTTGCTATTCTTAATAGCTGCATAATATTCCATAATTTGGATGCACTATAATTAATTCAAAAATTCTCCACCCGGTGAGCATTTTAGGGTAGTTGTTTTTTCTCTATAGGGAATGAAGGCATAAAAAAAACAGACAAGGTCCTGGCCGGTTGGTTCAGTGGTAGAGCATCAGCCTGGCGTGCAGAAGTCCCAGGTTCGATTCCCAGCCAGGGCACACAGGAGAAGCGCCCATCTGCTTTTCCACCCCTTCCCCTCTCCTTCCTCTCTGTCTCTCTTTTCCCCTCCTGCAGCGAGGCTCCATTGGAGCAAAGATGGCCTGGGCGCTGGGGATGGCTCCTTGGCCTCTGCCCCAGGCGCTGGAGTGGCTCTGGTCGCAACAGAGCGATGCTCCGGAGGGGCAGAGCATCGCCCCCTGGTGGGCAGAGCGTCGCCCCCTGGTGGGCGTGCCGGGTGGATCCCAGTTGGGCGCATGCGGGAGTCTGTCGGACTGTCTCTCCCTGTTTCCAGCTTCAGAAAAATACAAAAACAAAACAAAAAACAAACAAACAAACAAAATTCCTTATTTCCTTAGGATGTCATTTCAAAAGTGGAACTGCTAAATCAAAAGTATGTGGGTGCCTTTCTAATTTGCACAGATATATATGCCAGGCTCCTTTTTCATGTGCTGAGAGCCATCCACCTGCCTAGCAGAAGTGAGTGAGGAGGCTGCTTCTCTGCATCCTCACCATCAGTGTGCTGCACTCTAAGACAGTGGTTCTCGAAGTGTGCACCAGGTGGTGCACCCTAGAAGATTTTCAAGTGCGCCCTGTGGCATTTCAGAGAAATATGTGCCTGTTGGGGACCAAAAAACCAACAGGTTGTTGAGTTTAGACTTTTGGGGGACAGAGGTGTGGGGAATTGGCTGTAAGCTGACAGTCTGCCCAACCCCTCACCTCACTTGCCTGATTAGGTTGCAAAAGGCTGTTAAGCTGTGGTGCTGGATTGTTTACACTACCCTCCATGTTCCCCAGAAAGACTGGAGGCAAGTTTCTTCTATCCTTGGTTTGGTGTCAAGTTAAGATTTGCTAATAGCCTCACTTTGCCCTATAAATAAAGCAAGATGCAGTTTTTGAGCATGCTTATAAATCTCAGAACGGATTAGCAAAAAATAT
Organism: Saccopteryx leptura; assembly: GCF_036850995.1. NCBI lineage: Eukaryota > Metazoa > Chordata > Mammalia > Chiroptera > Emballonuridae > Saccopteryx > Saccopteryx leptura. The sequence continues at coordinate 20,390,690 of NC_089505.1, read as the reverse complement.
GAAAGCTCATACTTTAGGTGAGTCACTTATTTTGCCTGCATGCAAAAAAAATGGTCATGACAGGGCTAGGAAATGAAGCAGCAATGAAAATAAGCAAGATTCCTCTGTCCAACAATACAGTTCACAGGTATATTATATCAAGAAATGTCTTTTGATATAGAGAAAAATGTATGCAGTAATAAGCATCAGTATTCAAATTTTGCATTGCACATTGATGAGCCTACAGACATTACCAACACAGCGCAATGCTTAGCATTCGTCTGTTTTATTAATGAAGATCAAATAGTAAATCAGTTCCTTTTTTGCAAAGAATTAGGTGTGTCTACAAAAGGTGAAGATGTTTTTAACATTTTGAATAACTATTTTGATAAATGGCAGTTAACATGGAAGTCGTGTGTAGGCATTTGTACAGATGGCGCCCCTTCCCTGGTAGGCTGTGTTAAGGGTCTTACATCTTTTGTAAAAAAAATAAAATGAGAATGTTATCGTAACTCACTGCTTTCTTCATAGGGAGGCTTTGATGGCAAAAACATTGGGAGAAAAATTAAGAGAAGTTTTAGGTCAAGTTGTTCAGATGGTAAACTTTAACCTATCAAATCGTGTTTATTCGAAAAGCTTTGTATCAATATAGATTCACAACACAGACGGCTGCTTTTACACACTGAGATGAGGTGGTTGTCAAGAGGAAAAGTACTTACCCATGTACACAGGCTACGACAAAAACTTCTTGCGTTTTTTGAAGAGATGGAAGGGTTACATTTTTATAACCTCCTTCAGTGCGAATTTTGCATTGCCAGGTTGCAGTATTTGGCTGATATATTTCAGCAACTCAATATTTTGAATACTAGCGTGCAAGAGAAAGAAGAAAATATTCTCATATCCGCTGACAAAATAAAAGCATTTCAGAGAAAACTACAGATTTGGAAAAGAAAAGCTGTTGAAGGTAATTTGGAAATGTTTCCATTGGTAAATAACACTTGCATAAATGAAACACTTCTAATAATAGTCGAACATTTAATAAGTTTAGAAGAAAAATTGTGTTATTTTCTATCACTTAACACTGAACTATACGATTGGATTAGAAACCCATTCATGGAAGCTTCAAGTGATTTTGGTTTAACATTAACAGAAGAAGAAGAACTGGAAGCTATATCCACTGATTGTGGACGGATGATTAAACATAAGGAATTGTCTCTTGAAGCCTTTTGTAATTCTATAAAATAAGAGTATGTGGCAATATCTAAAAAAGCTTTGAACATTTTACTACAATTTTCAACATCCTATTTATGTGAATTAGGGTTTTCTACCCTCAACACAATTAAGAGTAAAAAGAGAGGAATTCTTCAATGTATTGATGAGGAAATGAGAGTTTGCCTTTCAAATATATGCCCAAACATTGAAGAAATTGCTAGGACACATCAGGCTCATGTTTCTCATAAACACAAGAATGAATACACTTAACACATTTGTGCAGGGACCTGCTGAATTTACTAAATCTTACTAAGAATGTATCTATCTATATAAAAGATAACTTTTTTGTCATTTATTTTTTAACTCCTCTTTTTTACAAATTCTAAATAGCATAACTCAAAAAGTATAACATAAAAATGTTTTTTAATGTCAGAATAAATTTAATTTTGTCATTTTTATTTTGCTTAACTACCATAAAAGCATGCTTGGACTTTATATTTTTTTCTTTAATATCTGACTTAATTATTATAACATATTTCTCAGAAATTTGTATATAGTGCACCTACAATTATTTGTAGGATTTTAAATGCACCTCAACTTCAAAAAGTTTGAGAACCCCTGCTCTAAGGTGTTTTCCACCTGACAGATGGAAATGGTAACACACTTGGCTTAGATTTTTCACTCGTTGCCCCCATTTAGACCTTTTTTAAAAATTTATTTCTTGAATTGCCTATTTATATACTTGTTTCATTTTTTCCTTGGATTAATTGTATAATAAATTTGAACATAGGTACTTTTTGTACACTCGAATCATAAAGCTCACCTATTTCTTGTGCTTTGCAAACATCTACTCCAGTCTACTATCAAACATATAAATAAAACACATTTTGTTTAGTCTAAAATAGAACAATTTTGTTCTAACTCTTTTTTTTTTTTTTTTGCCACCTGGAAGACATGTTTAAATAAGACTCTTTAACAGATTATTATTTGCTATGGAATTTTTTTTAAGGCTATGTCCCTTCTCCTGACACTTTCATGAAAAATTGCTACAAAAAAACTTGTTTAAACACTGTGATTTGATTTTTGCAGATTTAAAGGAATATAAGAAACCCAGCAGAGCTCATTTGAAATTCAAGCCCGTGATCTTTATCTTTTCTAAAAGGTGTAAATATAATTTCTAAAACTCAAAGTCCACAAGCTGAATGACAATTTGCAGAGGTCAGTAATGAACATCTTCAACACTGTACTTGTAAATTAAATTTGGCATTAATAAGGACCATTGAATGCAGCTCAGCTTTGCTCTGATGGCCATTTTAATTGGGCTGCTGCTGCTGTGAATGGAAAAGCTGCTGATAATGTTACAAAAACTAAGGTTACACTGAAGTTCTACCTAAGAAGATGCTGGATTTTACTTTGCATGCATAATCAATGACGTTTACCCACCATCTCCCTCTTTCAGATGCGCAATCTCACTGGGTGGTTAAGATAAACACACAGTGGCTCGTTGTCAATTCTATGGCCTATGTTCTGATAACAACCATCTTTCTCCTGAACAGGCCTCCATATCTGCTTGCCTGCTGCGGCTTCTGGTTATATCATGTACTTACCACATAGTCCTTCCATCCTAAGGCGAAGCTTTTTATAGGTGACTGTAAGTATTAAATGAGAATCAAGTTAAATATAAAATTATAAAAGGATGAACTTCATACCAGAAGCAGAAAGGACTATCTATGAGCTGGTTCCCCAGATAATACACTGTCCTGTGCAGACCATTCTTTTTGTTAAGCTGAGAACAACTGGCCTGCAAGTGCATACAAACACTTTACACTTTTACTTCTCCTCATTTTATGCAATTGATGGCACGCTTGACATCTTTTTATATTATTCATCCATTAACAAATCATGTAGTTGTGGTTATTTTTAATATTGTTTTTTTAACTTTTATGCTGGTGATTAAAGTGATTTACATACTACCATACCAGTTTTATACTTTTATATGACTTTGTGCTATTATTTAGTTCCTCTTATTTCCATTTAAAGAATTCCTGTTAGTTTTTCTTGTAAGGCAGGTTTTGTAGTAATGAACTGCCTTAACTGCTGTTGTCTGAAAATGTCTTTGTGTCTCCCTCATTTCTGAAGGACTGTTTTTCTGGGTATAATATTCCTGGTTGGTTTCTCTCTCTCTCTCTCTCTCTCTCTTTTTCTTTCAGCTCTCTGCTTTGTTCTGTAAGCTTTCTGCACAGAAATTCACTAGGAGTCTTGAGAAGTCCCTGGTATGTGAAGAGTCATTTTTCTCTTGCCGCTTTTAAAACCTTCTGCTTGTCTCTGATTTAACATTTTGATTATAACGTGTCTGAAATAATATTTTTTAGGTTGATCTTGCTGAGGTCTGGAGCTTCTTGTACTTGGATGTCCACAAGTCTCCCAAGATTTGTATACTGGCAGTTTTCAAATATTATTTCTTTAAATCATCTTTATTCACCTTTCTTTCTCTCTTGTTTTTTGAGCACCCCCATGATTGAAATGTTCATTCGCTTGATGATGTCCCATAATTCATGTAAGCTTTCTTCACTTTTTTTTTGTTTCTCTAATAAAGTTTGCTGCTTCCTTTTTTTCTCAATGATCAAGTCTGTCACTAAAGTTCTCTATTGAATTTTTTTCTGTCATTGTATTCTATAGATCCAGTATTTCTTTGTTTTTTAATGTTTTTATTTCTTTTTTAAACTTATCATGTTTTTTCATGCATTGTTTACCTGATTTTATTTAGCGTTCTCTCTGTGTTTTCTTATATTTTATTCAGTTTCCTTAAGATGATTATTTTGAAATTTTTTGTCAGACAAATACTAGATCTCTATTTCTTTGCATTGATAACTAAAGCTTTATAAATTTTCTTTAGTGATATCATATTTACCTGGTTCATTATGATCCATGTAGCTTTTCATTTGTTTCTGTGCACATGAAAGAACCATTTTCCTTCTCAGTCTTTACTGATCGGTTTCACAGGTAAAGACCTCCTCCTATCGAATTCCTGGGCTGGTGGGATTACCTCTGAAATTGCAGCTCTACTGGGTTGATACTGGTTATAAGGTTGTCACTGAGTCTGCAGTGAGATGCATGGTTGATGAGTTTAGTACCAAAGGCTTGGGTGGGCACAGATCCTTTCTGGACATTGGGTAGATGGGCTAATCTCCAGTATCTCCTTCAGTATGGTGTCCGGGATGTGGGTTTAATTCAGAGTCCCTAGTTAGGTCTTCAGACAGCAAGCCTAGTACCAAGAGAATAAAGTGTGTGGCTGCCGCTTAGTCACCGGAAAAGCTGCTGCCTTGTCACTGGATGGGTCCCTGTATGAGCCAGATTGACCTGCACCATGGAGACAGGGGTTGGAACTGAGTCTGAAGACTATTTGAAGTTCCATAGCCAGGTTTGAGGTCCATAAACCTGGCTTTGGAGACACAGATAGGTGTGTCTCCTGCCAGGTCCCTGAGTGGGCTGGGATGGTCCCCGGCCATGGCTGGAGCAGCTAAAGTTGAATATAGGGCTTTTTCAGAATCTCCTGAGATGCAGGTATAAGTGTCTTCTACCTGCAGGTCATTCTCTCAAAATCACTGTTGAAATCTTTTTTCTAAATCTTAATAAATAAAAGCACTAGAAATGTGAAAAATTCTTTCTTTATTTCCAAAGAACTAGATCAAAACTATTATTTTATTTAGCTTGCCTCTGAAAGTCTTAAATGTCAACCTATAAATGGGTGCTATAACCAAATGGGAGAACTGCTAGATTAGAGTCTCCTGGACAGAAGTGGTCATTCTGAAAACTGTGAAAAAGCTATCTTTTAAGATACCACCATTTTTGTGATTATTTTATTTTATTGCAAGCTGCAAAAGTTTAAAACTTTTCTTCAATATAATTATTCATTTAGTATCATTTGGAATTGACTACTCACGAACATTAATTACTTGTTAAAAACTCTTAGGAGAAATATCAAATAATGGAGGTACTCTCATACACACACTCATACACACACAAACACGTACACATTATATATAATTTAAACTCTGTTTATATTTCTTTTTTTTGTTTGTTTTTTTTTTTTGTTTTGTTTTTTTTCATTTTTCTGAAGCTGGAAACGGGGAGAGACAGTCAGACAGACTCCCGCATGCGCCCGACCGGGATCCACCCGGCACGCCCACCAGGGGCGACGCTCTGCCCACCAGGGGGCGATGCTCTGCCCATCCTGGGGGTCGCCATGTTGCGACCAGAGCCACTCTAGCGCCTGAGGCAGAGGCCACAGAGCCATCCCCAGCGCCCGGGCCATCTTTGCTCCAATGGAGCCTTGGTTGCGGGAGGGGAAGAGAGAGACAGAGAGGAAGGCACGGCGGAGGGGTGGAGAAGCAAATGGGCGCTTCTCCTGTGTGCCCTGGCCGGGAATCGAACCCGGGTCCTCCGCACGCTAGGCCGACGCTCTACCGCTGAGCCAACCGGCCAGGGCCTTGTTTATATTTCTTTAACACCAGGCAAACATACAAATTATTTTATTTCTTTGTTTTCAGATTGTTAGTGCAGGCCTCTTTATTATTGAAATAACATTCATAGCCAGAAGCCAAAGGCTGCTGTTTTTTTGTACAATGGATTTTTGAAATTTTGATTAGTTTGAAAATGAACTGAAGTCACAATTTTTTATCTCCATCTACAACAGGAAAGTAGCTATAGCAAGGTGAAGATGTAAGTTCCTAAATTATCTAGTGTAATACTCCGAAAGCCCTAAATAAAACTTTTCACATAAAAAATTAAATAATGCTAAATCTATGGTTCAGTGATTCAAAATAAGGGTGCTGCTACTGACATTGCATCATCCCTTGTCATTTAATTTGCCTCCTTCAGGTGGCAACCATTATGAATGTTGTCTGGTTAATGCTTTACCAGACACACACACACACACACACACACACACACACACACACACAAGAATTGCCTTTTATCAGACTGAAATATCTTCCCTTAATGGCAGCTACTAAGTAAGGAGTCAGATAAAATGGAACAGCCAGGTGGGTGGTGGGAATGCAGTATAACTAATGATGCTGAGTCAGAGGCAGTGACGTTTCCAGGGAAATGGAGTATTGCAGAAATATGAGGAGTGTCCATTCTCTTTAGCCAATATTGGCTAAGGGCCAGTAAACTTCCCAAGGACGGGGGATAGCAATGGTTCTCAGAGTGAGAACCTCTCACCAACAGCATTAATTATGAGAAATGTGAACTCTTGGACCACGTTCCAGATTTACTGCACAGAAACTGTGGGGTGTTGTCATGTTTTAACAATCCATTCAGGTGATTCTGCTGCACTTTTAAATATGAAAGCCACTGGTCTAGAAGAAAATATCATTTGCGAAAGGAAGCAATGGAGACTTGACTGGAAGCTCTACTGGGAAGGAGTTGGGTAAGTGCTGGGGAAAGCCATAAGCAGGAATGCAAAGTGTGTAGATTCCGACAACATGCCCTCTGGCTGAACCGAGTACTCTGTTTCACTAGCCCCTGTCTTGAGCAGTCAAGTTCCCCAAATCCGGAAAAGACAAGCTGCCATGCAGATAATAAGGAACATTTGAGATCTGTTTCTAATGAAATTATATTAACCAACCTGGCTATGGTACATTGAGATAACTGACATGCACTAAAATTATCTAAAGCATTTGCTTTAATTTGGGCGATCTTAGGCATTTACACTAAATTAAGCAAACTACCTGTCGTAGGTAAAATATGACTTTTGAGCATGCAACTAAGAGACTCCTGTCAGGGACTATTTAATTCTGGAAGAGTTTCTAACATCAGTCACATAATTTAGGAATACTTTAATAGTTTATCATATCACATTGACATAATGAGAACAAATTTAAAAAGACTATAGTATAAATGCATATTTACTGCATTTCTGCACACTGCTACAAAATATTAGAAAATTACCAGCTCTCCTTAACTGTGGGGGATTATCACAATTTAAAATTGTAGGGGTACCACAAGAATTCAACTAAAATGTCCTTTTATCAGATTTTTTCCAAATCAAGAGTCTGAAAATTATTTCCTATTGCTAGCATTAAATAAATTTTATACTTCAAATAGGGAAGATGTTTTAAAGTTATGTGGATTACTAAAATATGAACTTTCACTCATACTTGGCATGGACAAATATTATTAAAACTATTCCTGCCTGACCAGGCAGTGGCGCAGTGGATAGAGCGTTGGACTGGGATGCAGAGGACCCAGGTTCGAGACCCCGAAGTCGCCAGCTTGAGCACGGGCTCATCTGGCTTGAGCAAAAAGCTCACCAGCTTGGAGCCAAGGTCGCCAGCTTGAGCAAGGGGTAACTCGGTCTGCTGAAGGCCCGTGGTCAAGGCATGTATGAGAAAGCAATCAATGAACAGCTAAGGTGTCACAATGAGAAACTGATGATTGATGCTTCTCATCTCTCTCCATTCCTGTCTGTCTTTCCCTGTCTTTCCTTCTCTCTGACTCTCTGTCCCTGTTAAAAAAAAAAAAATTATTCTTAAAAACTTGTCATCAGTCAAGAAGTTATAAATGCATATAGGAAGAATGCTATCAGTTCAACTGAAGCTTGTTTCTGGCTTATTTTTCAATATCTTCTGGATAGGTCACACGTTTATATAGCTAAATAGCTATGAAGTTGTTGCATCTTACCAGTTTAAATGGCACTGACATTAAGGTTGTGAGGTATTAATACTCCCTTTGGAACTTAAGACACTTTTTGTGATTAAAAAAAAAATGCTTCTTTCCTCACCTTCATGCTATTTAAAGGCTTATTTTTTTCTTTCGTCTTTAACTGATATCCTGCCTGATATGAGCATGAATGTCTAGTTGTCCCTTGGAATATATCCCTAGTTTCCATGCCTACCATACACCATTGGGTTATTCTCTCATTATCACTAGCACTACATGTTGTGATGGGTCTTCTCCATTGCCTAGCCTCAGTTAATTCTCTGCTCTTCTCCACCCTGCTCTGTGCCCCTGGAAACAGGTATGAACTGTGTCAGCCCAGCCCCCTTACTCCTTCAGTTTACATTCAACCAGTGTGGGCAGGGCAGCAAAGCACAGCGACAAGGAGGGAAAAGTCCAAGAACTGAGTCCTTTGGCCCCTCTCTGCTGGGTTGACTCCAGTTGGCTGCATTCTTTACCAAAGGCCACAGATGTCGGCAGGCCTTCTCCTAAAATCATATTACTCTCTCTGTGTTCCATTAATTGTCTCCCCTTTCCTCTCCTGTGTCCCTTAACTCTGTTAAACACTCCTCAATTACCCATCTCTTCCCTTCAAAGACCTTGACTGATGCAATTTTTGGTAGATATCAGCTGGGATACAACAGCATAAAGGACAATGCAGCACCAAAACCACATGTCTCTCTTTTGCCTTTTACTTGATTTTCAGGAAACCATAGGTATTTGTATCACAGTACCATTTATAATTCTAGTCTTAGCAAAACAAAAGAAGTACCAGAGGAGATAGATTAAAGTATCCCTTTAATGCACTCGGTAAAACAAATAAATTGATGTAAACCATAATGCCTATGTCTACAGAACATTTTATAGCTTATTAAATGCTCTCATACGTATCTCACTTAAAACAAGTCTGGGAAATAATGATTTAAAAAAGAGAAAAATTGCATAACTTTGCAGCTTGAGTACAATGTTTTATGTCTTTAGAGAACATCTTGTTCTGTATCTACGTATATAGCCATTCTGATATATATAAAGCTCATGCATATGGAAAGCCCCTTAGTAGGCATTCAATAAATGGTGGTTTCATTCTCTAATTCTAAATGCAATATCTAATTTTGTTATAGTGCTGAGTGGTATCTAAATAATTGCCTGGATTTTAAAATTCCAAACAAATGTTCTATGCTGAAGGAGTTCGTAATGCAGTTAGAAGGCAAGTTATACTCTATTATTTTTCTATTTCTTATTTAAAGCACCACCTCAAAACTTTTTGACTTAAGAAATAATAAACATTTGTTATCTTTCCCAATTTCTGCGAGTCAGGAGTGTGTCAGTGGCCTGGCTGGACAGTTCTGGCCTAGCCCACTTGTGTGGTTGTTCCTCTCATCCAGACTCCCGCTGGAGGATTCACACCTTGGATGGCTCACTCACACGGCCGGCAAGCCAATGTGTGTAAACTGGTTCTTACCTATACGGGCCTCTCCAGAGGGCATCTTAAGTGTCTCCTTGACATGTCTCCAAAGTGAGTGATCCAAGAGAATAAGATTGATGTTGCAACACCTTTTATGACCTAGTCTGAGAGTCTCGCACCAGTTTTGCTATACTCTGTTGGTCACACAGGCCGGCCCTGACTCAATGTGGAGGTTGAATACACATGGGTATATATATTGGGAGCTATCTTAGATGCTTGCTGTCACATATACCTAGGAAGTAAAATAATAATGTGATCAGATATCTAAATGAGGGCTATTGAAAGACCAGGTCACAGAGACTTGAAAGGGGAGGGCAGTGAGGTTTATAATTGCAGAGAAGTCCTCGAGGATGAAGTGGTACTGGATCTGAAATGGTAGGATTAGCAGCTGTGTGGGGAGAAAGCAAACATGAACCAACAAGAGCATTCCTGGACAATGTAACAAAGCAAGGATGACTAAGGTTAACCTATCTGAGTATTACTAAAGATAAGAAATAGTGAGATTTTCAAGGAAAGAGGAGCCTAATTGGGAACTGGAATTTAATTATGGTAAACAGTAGAAAAACATGTAACTGTCATAATGAAATAATACTGTAAGATTAAGCTGGTAGTCAAGAACTTACTAGAGTAAGATAGGAATGAGATCATTGAAATTATTTAAATTTGAAGGGATAAAGTCCTAAACTAAGCTATTGCTGGCAGTTGGAAGTGATGGGAAAGAAGGTAAAGATGTCAGGGGCATTTTGGAAGAAGAATTAATAAGAATTAGTTGTCAGCTATGCCTGAGTGGAGCCAATATTGACCTTGTGTCTGCTAATATAAATACCCTAGAGAATGAGTTGCCAATAGAGAGAAGAGAGAAGCTATTGGGAGTCCTAGAACAGGTGATAAGCTGTTAATAAGACAATAAACTACTGATAAGCTTGAACAAGTTGAGTCTAAGATGGGACCACAAAGTACATTTAAAAGGACATACTGCAACTCGCTTTTCATTTGCAGCACCTGCTATCATTTGTAACTCTCTCCAGCCACACCTAATTTTTTAGAAGAAACTTGGTCCACTGAAATAATTCTTGTTATGAGTAGAATATTTCACACAGCTTCAGCAAACACCAACCAGTCCTCTCTAATGAACTCACAATTTAAATCCAATAGTCAGGTAAGATGGAAGTTTAGAAAACAAATAAGAAATATGAGTTAAAGAAAGCTATGAAGGGGGAGAAATGTGGACTTTCTATTCTACTTTATGAACTAGTGAGGCTCTGATTGTTTCTATTTCTCCTTTGAAAACTTGTGATATAGCCCTGGTTGGTTGGCTCAGCAGCAGAGCGTCAGCCTGGCATGTGGAAGTCCCGGGTTCTATTCCTGGTCAGGGCACACAGGAGAAGTGACCATCTGCTTCTCTACCCTTCTCCCCCGTCTCTCTCTGTCTCTTCCTCTCCCACAGTCATGACTCAAATGGTTCTTGCAAAGTTGGCCCCCGGCACTAAAGATGGCTCCATGGCTTCAGCCACAGGTGCTAAAATAGCTCAGTTGCCAAGCAACAGAGCTGCAGCCCAGCCCAGCAGAGCATCGCCTGGTAGGGGGCTTGCCCAGTGGATCCCAGTCAGGGTGCACATGGAAGTTTGTCTCTGCCGCCCTGCCTCTCATTTAATAAAAAAAGAAAAGAAAATGTGTGATATAGACTCATCAATGTAGATACTAGCAATTGTTAATTCTATAACTGAGGCCAAAAATGGGCTACTGTGACTTGACCAGTATAACTTACCAGTTAGTGGTCAGTACTCACATCTTGTGAGTATAACAGATGCCCGCTCTTTCCATGATGACAACATATATGTCTTAATAAATTCAGTTTTGAACTAATATAGGAAAAGCATAAATGTAACAAATTTTCCTTGGTACTGCTTCTTGGCGTGATGACTTGATTGATGTAAAGGTAGAAACAATCATTATAAGAATGCATTTGCTAAATATCTAATTAGAAAAGAGCTGAGTCATAAGTACTTGAAACTGTCCCAGTACACTCACAGGTAAAACATCAGTTTTATAAGATGGGTACAGGTGGTCAGCGTGATGAGATCATACCAGGAATTTAATTAAGTTTGGAAGGGGAAAATGATGGGGTATGAGGGTGCTTGAAATGTGTGAGAACATATAACACTGCATATGCCAGGGATTTTTAAAAGCTTTTATTATGAAAATTTCAAACATAAACAATAGAACAACAAAGCCTCATGTACCATCACTTAGAAAAAAGAAAAAAAACAAAGCAAAACAAAAAAACAACAACATTGTTCCACATGTGCCAAGCATTTTATATGTATCGCTTTATATATATTAATATTCAAACAAAATAGAAACTTTGCCCAAGAATATACACTTAGTAGTGAGTGAAGCTAAGGTTTGCATTTATGTGTGTATGACTTAAACATACTGGCTCTATCTTCAGTGATGGAACTAGAACAAGGAGGATGTAGCCTCCAGAAAAAAGCTTCACAGACACAGTGTTGGCCTAAGAACTGATTCTCTCCTCACCTGGCAATGCTGGAACAAATACATTATTTAAATTATACATCTAAATAGACATCATTTTGCATCAATACACGGTTGGAAAGGAAATTTAGGTACATAAACACACACATTCCTGGCACATTTCTGCAAAAGATGGAGCTGAAAAATCATAGTCATTTTCCAAAAGCTTCTTGAATCAAAGGCAAGTACGTCCATGAGAGGCAGAAAAAAAGTAGGTAAATCACATATCAAGCATGTCAACTGATTCTGTAGATTAAAAAATCGAATTGTTTCCTTTTACTGGATTTCGATAACCCTTAACATCAATCTTGAACATTGATTTTGATTTTGACCCCTTTAATTAGATTATAATATTAGAAAATATTTAAGATCATGTCTGATTTCTGTTTTGCCTCTTAGAGCCCAGAACTATACACAAGACATAGTGAGCACTCAGAATATATTTGCTGAGGAATCAGTAAGTTAACTGAGACTTGGATTCTTGTTCATTTCTCATCCACTTCACTGCCTACATCAATAGGGAGAAATATATGATTTCTGTCAGATTGTCATGCTAAATAAGCATCCTGGTGTACTTGTCATCGTTATATCAGTAGGATGCAGGTAAATGTGTTTTTGCAACAGGCCCAAAGATTTCTACCTATGACTGTTGCTAAGACAACAGAAGGAAAGAAAGGCATCTGGTGTCTTGTGCTGCCTCGCTCCTCTGGGCTGGGTTTTTGAGTCTTACCTGTACTCCACCAGGTGCTTCTACCTCAGCAGATGTACAGGATTCTATGGTAACTTAAATATGGTGACAAGTGCCAGGGTTTGCTCTTTACATCTTTTCAATTTTCTGTTCCACTAAGGTTGGTAAAACCAACAGTGACTGTGAAGAAGGAATATTATAAGAACAATGCAGTGCATCGGGGATAAACAATGTTCATTTTGGAGGTCACGGCACTTGATGACTTTTAATGAAATGATGCTGCTGAATACAGAGAATGTCTGGAGAGAGACCTCGGAAGGCATGGAAGGAACTTTGTGAAGACTTAGCCACCTGGGTCTATTTCAGAGCATGATTCCCAACCAAGAATAAAGAGTAGGCCCAATTATTTTCAAAAGTATTCATAGGGGCCATTAAGAGTTTATATCAACTTTATGTAATAAAGACAAATTTTTATTATGTAGTTTGAAATGATCACTGTGACCTATAAAATTAAATCTGGCACTTGAAGAAAGGCAGGAACAAAGTTTTACGAATTGTACTCATAGGATTTGAATAGTAAACAAATTAGAAAGACCTCAAAGACGTGTGGTCCAGCTTCCATCCCATGCTCGTATTATCTCTATAGTTTCTACATGAATAGCCCCTTTCAGCATTCAGTGTGATCCTGCAACCATTCTGAGCAATCAATGCTAAGGAACTCCTCTTCAGGTGAAAGTCAGTCAATTCTGATTTTGCTATTCTGTTAAGAACAATGTGATATATGCATACACATAGATAATAATTATTATTATTATGCACAAGAGAGGAGGCTATCCTGCTGTTTGTGATCCTGAACACACTATGTTAAGTATAATAAGGCAGACACAGAAAGATAAGTACTGTATAGCATCACTTTATATGTGGAATCTAAAAAAAAAACTATCAAACTCATGAAAGGAGAGAGTAAAGTGATAGTCACCGAGGGATGCAGACAGGGGCATACAATTGATGCTGCTTACACCCTAGAGAGTAAGCCATAAACATCTAGTACACGGTGTAATGAATATAGACAACAATGTCGTAGTTCAATCATGAACTTGTCAGACATTAAAACTTAATGATCCCATCCTCTATAAAGGAAGGACTATTATGTGCTATGATAGAGGTGCTAAATATTACTAAACAACAATTATATTACAATAAATACATGTATCAAGTAAACATGTTGTACACCTTACGTTTACGCAGTGTTACATGTCAAATATATTCAATTAAAAATATGTCCTTCTTTATATTGAGACAAAATATTGTCCTTGTAACTTTTATCCATTGGCCATAATTATAAGGCCTTCGGGCTGTTAAAAAAAAAAAAAAAGGAGTATGTTTTCAGGTGAAAACCTTCTCACTACTGCTACACTGACTCATTTACTTCCTTCTCCCGGGTCTACGGTGGGGAAAAGGGGTGAGCATAGTAGGTTGCTTAAGCGGCGACCTATTTCCTGTCCTTATACATTTTCTCCTTAGAATTGCGCGGGGAGGAGAGGGGACTGGCAAAACCAGGGCGGGTTTACCTGATGGGGCCTGCCCCGCGGCGGCACGGCACCGGGCACGGCACCGGTGCTCTGTGCCTGACGCTGCTCAAGACCCCTCCCCCCTCCAGGTGAGCTTCTGGGATTGCACCAGCACCAGCCCAGCCTGTCTCAGAGTGGCCTTTCTGCTCTGTCGTCCCGGGCAGCTGGCCAGCCACAATCATTGGCCTTTTAGCTGTTACAGATGTGGGTCTGATACTCTTCTGTATGCCACAAATTCTAGATGTCCCAGTCATGCTTCCCAAGTGGACCCCTGGAAGCCCAGACATCTCTGCTCAGTGAGGGGTGGAGCACAGTGCACCCTGTCCTGCTCATGGTGGGCCGCGCGGCAGAGAATGTCAGAGCACTCAATTACCTGCTTCTGAGGAAACCAGCCCAGACCAGTCCGGCCTCTGTAACCTCTTAAATATCCCTCTATTTCAGGGGTAGTCAACCTGTTTCTATCTACCACCCACTTTTGTATCTCCGTTAGTAGTAATATTTTCTAACCACCCACCGGTTCTACAGTAAATGGTGATTTATAAAGCAGGGAAGTAACTTTACTATATAAAATTTATAAAGCAGAGTTACAGCAAGTTAAAGCATATAATAATAATTACTTACCAAGTACTTTACATCAGATTTTCGCTAAGTTTGGCAGAATAAATCTTTTTAAAACAACTTACTATAGTTTAAATCTATCTTTTTATTTATACTTTCGTTGCTCTGCTACTGCCCACCATGAAAGCTGGAACGCTCAGTAGTGGGCAGGAGGGACCAGGTTGACTACCACTGCTCTATTTCTTTGTCTCTCTCTCTCTTTTTTTCTTTTAAAACTCCTGCCTAAAGGGTCTATCACTATACTTTGATATATTAAAGCAGTACCTCCTAGCACGTCTGTCTTCCCTTCCTTCCGAGGCAGAGAGTGTCTTGCTTTAACATCCAATTACACAGATCTCTCCCTTCACGTTCCTGCTCAACTCGAACCCTTCTTCTGCAAGTCAGATTGAAATGTTGAAAACCTTTGGACAGAAATTTCCTCCACAACCTCCACTTCATCCTGTGATTTCTCCTTGCTGGTAGGAAATCTACCTTTGAAAATATCCTACCTGACATGTGGTGGCGCAGTGGGTAACGCGTGGACCTGGAATGCTGAGCTCACGGGTTTGAAACCCTGGGCTTGCTCAGTCAAGGCATGTACAAGCAGCAACTATTATGAGTGGGTGCTTCCACCTCCCTGTTCTCTTTCTCTCCTCTTTCTAAAATCAATAATAAAAAACTTTTTAAAAGTCTCCTTAAAAAAGAAAAGCCCTGGCTGGTTGGCTCCGTGGTAGAGCGTTGGCCTGGCGTGCGGAAGTCCTTGGTTCGATTCCCGGCCAGGGCACACAGGAGAAGCGCCCATCTGCTTCTCCACCCCTCCCCCTCTCTTTCCTCTCTGTCTCTCTCTTCCCCTCCCGCAGCCAAGGCTCCATTGGAGCAAAGATGGCCCGGGCGCTGGGGATGGCTCCTTGGCCTCTGCCCCAGGCGCTTGAGTGGCTCTGGTCGCAACAGAGCGACGCCCCGGAGGGGCAGAACATCGCCCCCTGGTGGGCAGAGCGTCGCCCCCTGGTGGGCGTGCCGGGTGGATCCCGGTCGGGCGCATGCGGGAGTCTGTCTGACTGTCTCTCCCCGTTTCCAGCTTCAGAAAAATACAAAAAAAAAAAAAAAAGAAAAAGAAAATATCCTACCTCTTTTTTTGCTCTCTACATAACTGCCACTGTCTCGTTTTTGACAGCCTATTGTTTTTTCGTTAACATCTTATTCTAGAAAGGACTATAATGACTTTCCATGGAACTAAAAATATCATTTTTAAGCCATTTGCAAAAAGTTCCATTTGGTTTACCTTTCTAATTTTTGGTATCCCAGTTTTTCTTTTGTTTCTTATTCACTCTGTCCACCTACTTCACTCGACGGTCTCCTTTGTCAAGGCCGGGCCATGCTCTGACCACACTGTCACTTCAGTCATAACCACGAGGTACCCACTAACCACCTGCAGAATATTTAGAACTTACTTTCTGGGTAGCAGGCAAGCTCAGGGAAATTTACGGTCTGACTGCAGGGAGTTTCCCTTCCAATGGTCAGAACAGAACAAAGCCAAAAAAAAAAAAAGAAAAGAAAAAAAAGGAGAACATTCAATATGTTAAAATTGGTGATCTGACAATATGCAGGTTCTCACTTGGGACGTAAAGGCGGCTTTGGTGACGCCTAAAGAGAGTTGGAGATCTCTTGTGATCCAAGAAATCTTCCCACTTGGTTCGCTTCCTGTTTTGCTCTGACACTTTGGGACATGTTAGGCCCACAGATGTTCCTGCCTTAGCCTTCCACCACTAACATAAATTTTCCCTATACTTGTACACGAGACACGCTTCTAATTTAGGTTCTGCACATATTAATGGGGTCACTTTACTACCACTTATATCTCTGCCTGGTATTTAGCATCTAAATTGTTGGGTAAAAAAAATCAGGTTCTTATCATTTTTTTTCCAGCAGATGGACTTATTAGATGCTCAGAGCTCTGATACGTTGAAAATTATGTTAATGACAGTAATGGCACCTCCCATTTGCGCCGCACTTTGTAAAGTCTGTCGTGTACACTGATGGTTGATGCTCCTGTGATACCAGTGGTTGCTCTGTTCCTGGCTGGACCTCTCAGAGCCCACAATGGCGCCTCTGCCTCGCATGAGCTCTGCTGCAGACACTCCACAGAGAGCTCCATCCGGAGTTCTGCTGCTCAGGGAACTCCAGGCTCCCATGCCCATCTGACCTTAATTACAAAGCTGGTTTCTGAGTCTTACGCTTGACTCTTCCCCTCAGATTTCACAAGATCCCTTGCTTCTTGGCCTGACCTTACTCCAGAACTCTGACTTTGGTTCCACTTTGTTCTGTGCCCTGTAGCCAAGTGCCTCGCTACCCACTCCAGCCTACAAATCTTAAAATCAGAGTACTGACTCTGCCTACTTGAGGTGGAAGGAAGGTCATCAGTGTAATTGCCAACAAAAGGAGTCATCTAAACGCCCAGCTCAGAGCCCTACAGTAGTCGCCATTTTCTTCCCATGTAGAAGCATGGTCCAGAGCCACATTTCCCTCCATGAGATCAGTTCTTCCTTCTAAAGACCTGAAGTCGTCTTTAATGTAGATCTGATGCTGGCGCAAAATGAAGTCAACTTTCCAACATTTGTGATTACATTAAAAAGTGACATAGTCCGTTGGGACAGTGTTCGATGATGCCCCAACCCCACAACTTGGGGCTCCTCCATGCTTCTTCTCATGCAAACTTGACCACGGTTACCCCAGTTTCTATTTTATAAAGGATTATTTAAATCGCTCCAGTTTTCATGAATTCTTTCTATACTGCAGAAGTAGAACATATTGTGCAATGAGAGTGCCAATGACTTGCAGGAATTAAAAACTGAACGGATAAATACAGGGATGGCATAAAGCCCGAAGGGTGAGGATCATGTTAGGAGACCACAGACAGCAAGTGTAGCCTCCACGGAAAGGATTTGCACACTGCATGCCTTTCGCCTCAACGAGGGCATTTCTATTTTAAAGCAAGTTGTCCCAAATTTCCTGAGGTAAAACTATTTCAAATACTTCTTCTTATAGTTTAGGGCATTACAGAATGAGCTTGTATTCTTGTTATTAAAAATATAGTTGATTTGTTGGAAAATAAGAAAACTCACAACATTGTGAATGTGATTTATGTATAGAGGTCGTAAAACGTATAAATGTCTTCATTTTTTATCATCACCCTATTCCCGGAGCAAGCACTTTTTTGTGGAAAGAAAGGTAAAACAATCAAAAAGTCTATAAAAAGAGTTTCTACAGGATGTTAGAGGACAGAAACATCCCACTCTTTGAGGAATTAACCCCCCCCCCCCCTCATGCCTGCAATGGTCTCCTGGCTGCCCAGCAGCAGGCTGTGTGTCGTGGCTGAGGTGACGCTGAGACCAGGTTGGCATTTCCAAGGCAGCTTAGGAACCCTGTGCATGTGCAGTCTGGTGTTTAGAAGAGATTTCCCAGAGGTTTTAGTTACTCTTCACTGATTTCAATTTGGCCTTCTCCTTCGCTGGCTCCTAGTTAGCATTTCAAGCTTGTGTGACTATCCTGATTTTCAATAGCACCAAATCCTAAAGTGCTTCATAAACCTCTGTCAGTAAGCTTCACCCACAAAAAAACACTTTTGCTTTTCACACCATGGAATTTGGCCCAAGAACTGGCAGTCTCACAAGTGCCTTGACCTTTTAGCGTTCCAGGCAGTTGGCCTGTCACCTTTCTTCCATTTTATAGCTTTTATAAAATGAAGTAGTGAGCCAGTCAGGCTCAGGGACGAACATTATCTTCAGGAAGGGTGATTTTTCATAGCACAGTGCATTCAGATATGCAGGTAAAAGAATAACCTTCCCATAAGCTAAGTATGAGATGGATTTTCCAGCCAGCGCTCCAAAATAATTTGACTCTTAGTGCAACTCAAGGCAGTAATTTATGAGTTCTCATCACTCAGTTTTGTTTTCCTATTTTCCTTATATTTTTTAAACCGAAGGAAGTGACTTTTTTCTCAATTTAGACTTTGCTCTTGTTCTATGTCCACTTTCAGTCCATTTAACCTCAGCCACACACCCAGGCTCCACACCCTAATCCTGAACGTGGAAAAGTCTAACCTGTGGTCATAACTTCCTGTGGCCTCCAGCCACTCTGTCCCTCACTCCAACATGGCAGCTCTTTGACATGACAGCTTCTGGTCGCTGAACTTTTCCATGTCCCAGCTTCCGTCAGCTCCTTCAGGCGTTACCTTCCACCTGGATCCCATAATTGAAATGCAGTCTTTATTCTCACCACAACCCCTGAGTTCACTACTTCACTTGGTACTCCCCACTCAATTCCAGAGTCTATTCTCTTCATCCATGTCTTGAGAAGAAGAGCAGAGTTAGGAAGTAATTGGTAAGTCTCCTGGCTTGGCCCTTACACATTCCTGATTTTCATCTGGGTGGGATGGGCTACTTGGCAACCTTTAAATCACCTCTACCCTGATGCCCGCTGGCTCCTACTACCCCACACCTTCTCGGTTAATGCCCTAAATGAAAAAATAGAAAAGAACTGGTACAGATTCACACAAGTTCTTCCCTTCCAGTGCTAAATGTTTTCTGCTCAGTTTGGTTCACTGTTTTTGTATTCCTTTCTGTAAAGCCTCTTTCCAAGAATGCCTCCTCCCTTGGTGTGCTCTATCCCATCTGCTGAGTGGAGGCTGAGAAGACAATTCCAGTGGGAGAAAGACACAAGAGGGGAAGCGATCTCTGCTTGTGACCTCTGCACAGGCATCCAGGAACTCTGCCAGGACTGATTCTCTTTCTCTCTCTCTCTCTCTTTCTCTCTCTCTCTCTCTCCCCTCCTCTCTCTCTCTCCCCTTCTCCCCTTCTCTCTCTCTCTCTCTCTCTCTCTCTCTCTCTCTCTCTCTCACACACACACACACACACTCACACACACACTCACACACGACAGATTTGAAGACTCCATTGGAATATGACTTCTCTCAATAAGGGGACTGGTGTGGACAGGTGTTGTTCTGACTGCCCACTACTGGTTCTTCCTTGGGCAATGACACCTTAATTTCTCTTTAAGAAATCAACCCTTCTTCAGTCTTGATCAGATTCCTGATCAAGGCACCCACTCCCAGGTTGACTACATTTGACTCCTGAGCCAATTGACACATGAACTCTTAACAGATTCATGCCAGCAATGAAGGAGTGCCACTTTGTCCCTGGAGGTTAGTCTCTGCACCCTGGTTCTTCCTATTCCTTCAATTCTGGGAGCTGTCTTACGCATTTCAAAAATGTTCATTTTGAATTAAAGTACTTGTCAGTTTATGTTGCTTATAAACAGAGAAATCTCAATCTTATGGGACTTGAGTGAGTGAAGGTACCATGGTATTGAAGGAAGGGCACTGGAGGAGGAGTCAGAAAACCTTGGCTCTTGTTCTAGTTCTGTTACCGATGGCTGCAATTTCTTTGCTCCATGATGCTTTACTTGCAGGATGAAGATTCTCAAGTGAGAGGACATATTGAGATCTCCTGGGTGGCTTTTTAAAACCACATACATTTATTTCTTATGCAAACTCTGTCAAAAGCCTCTTCTTTGCCCTCAGCTTTCCCATGCATAGACTAACCAGTGAAATGTACAGTCCCCTGAGCTCCATTCCTAACAGAAGAGTGTTAGATCACTCGGATGTGTTAAGCAGAATAACAACCTACTGGACTAGAATACTGGAGTGGGCAAAAGTGGGTTAATAATAATAAATAATAATACAATAACTAATAAACAATAATACAGCAGAAACTCTCTGTTTCACATACTCACAAATGTAAACCTTCTTTTGTATATATATTTCCAAAGGTCTGTCCAGATATAACATCTTTTGAATTGATGAGATAGTTTTTTCAAAAACACAACTGCTGGCCCTGGCCAGTTGGCTCAGTGGTAGAGCATCAGCTCAGCATGTGGAAGTCCCCGGTTCGATTCCCAGCCAAGTCACACAGGGGAAGCAGCCATCTGCTTCTCCACCCTTTCCCCTCTCCTTTCTCTCTATCTCTCTTTTCCCCTCCTGAAGCCAAGGCTCCATTGGAACAAAGTTGGCCTGGGGAACTGAGGATGGCTCCATGGCCTCCGCCTCAGGCACTAGAATGGCTCCAGTTGCAACAGAGCAATGCCCTGGATGGACAGAGCATCACCCCTTGGTGGGCTTGCGGGGTGGATCCTAGTTTGGCACATGCGGGAGTTTGTCTCTCTACCTTTCCGCTGCTCACTTCAGAAAAACACAAAAAACAAAACAAACAAAAAACCACACAACTGTTTTAGACAGGTTATGAAAAACAATTTTTTAAGCAGATGGAGACCTAGGAATAGAAACAGAATCAAATCTCAAACATGGGAGGAATGGTTGCAAAAGATTTTGATGTACGTTGCCTTGAGTACAATGACAAAACTTGTAGCAAAGATTTAGGCAGTCTCTTACTGATGATGGCTGGACTTAACAATTTTTTGACTTTTTATGATGGTGTAGAAGTGATGCACATTCAGAGAAATCATCCTTTGAATTTTGATCTTTCCCAGGCTGGCGATAGTCGGTTTGATGATCTGGCGATGCTGGTCTGTGGAAGTGAGCTGCAGCTCCATCAGTTACTCCTTCAGTAGGGTAAACAACCAGTGTTCCACAGTGTGCTGTGCTGCCAGTATCTTAGGACACTGGGCTTTGTGTTTTCATAACCCATCATGTCCTCTCTGTCTCCTGCTTCTGGTGAAAAGAAGAAGGTTATTACTCTTGAGATGAAACTGAAGATAATCACCCAACTGTAGCTAATATAAGTACTCTGAGTTTGTTTAAGGTAGGCTAGGCTAAGCTATATAATGTTAGTACTTTAGGTGTGTTGAATGCACTTTTGACTTACAATATTTTCAACCTAAAATGGGCTTACTGGGATGTAAAGCCATCACAACTTGAGGATCATTTGTATTAATTAGGAATTTTAAGTCTCCTCATATTTGAATTCTTCAGCACAGGGACTTCTATTTTCTGAAAAGACCACAGAAAAAAAAAAGAAGGAAGGAAGGAAGGAAGGAAGGAAGGAAGGAAGGAAGGAAGGAAGGAAGGAAGGAAGGAAGGAAGGAAGGAAGGAAGGAAGGAAGGGAGGGAAGAAGGAAGGAAGATATTTAACACACTTTGTTTTTAGAAAATTTCCATTGCACAAAATATTAAGACCATCAACATCAATATGGTTATATAATAACTTACATTTGGTATTAGTAAAAGATTTTTGAGAAGTTTAACCAAATACTATTAATCTAAAATAACTTGGAATCAAACTTTTCTGAATAATTTGTTAAAAAACTATCTAAATAAAAATTTTAAATAAGAGTCATTATTTCTGCTCTGTTACTGGCTTCTTTTCATGCAATAATGTTAAGAACATTGAAACAAAAGCCATGGTCTATAACGGCCAGTCCACTTTGACATAACCAGCTCCTCGGAGTTCTATAAAATATTTTTGATGCATACACTATATTTTAATTATCATCAGTTATTTATATATTCTCTGTCTATTTTACACACTTACACATACAAACCACCACCACCATAATATTCAGGCTAAAAATATTTAATATTGCTTGACTTTGACACCTAAAAGAGCATACTCTTTGATATGATATTCTCTACTCCTGAAATTGCTTAAGAGATTGTAGAATAGACCCATATGCTTATGATGTTCAGCAATTTCTGCAAACTATACCCCATATGTTCCTACTGGAACTTTAAAAATTGTTTTATTCTTACTGCATCAATAATTTTAGAGGCTCATGCATGCATATAATTATGAATGTAACTTTATCCTCTCCATTTTTTCATATAACAGGTAAGAGACATTTGTTCAAAGAAATGAAGTAATTAAAATTTCAAAGCTTATCATGAATTTAGTTTCTTACCCTGACAGTGAACATCCTTTTAGGAAACTTCTAACTATTACAACAGTAATTAAATTGGCAGAACAATGAAATATATAATTTATAATAATAATTATGCTAGCTGTTTTGTGTCCTACCTAAGCAAATTCTTTGTGAGAATTACTTTGGTAATACTTTGGCTTACTTCACAGTTGTACTGCTTAGTTCGTTTTACAAGTTTCATTCACTATTTCATTATGAAAAGATAAATACAATATAAAACATGCTCTATATAGACATGGAAGGGCCACACAAGAAATATGATATTCTGTGAGAACATTATATTACATAGTTTCAACCACGAGGCCCTCAAGTTTTGGGTCTTGCTTTTTACTTTACATTAAATAACAAATATTCTTCTGTGCTGTTGCATAGTTTTTGGGAAGTGATAAAGGGTGCCTTCTATCATCATGTTATATATTTGTATAACTTTTTAAAAGTTTTAGAAGAAAATGGCATTGCAGAGCAATTTAAAATTTTTTTAAGTACATTATAAGGAAAATTATAGAGGTAACAAAAAATTCAAGAATAAACATAAAAGGAATCTGTGGAAAAGCTCTCACATTTCAATAGGAGCTTAATAAAAAGTGGGAGTGAAGAAATAGGTAAACAGAAAACTAAAATAAGATGGTATAAATAAATAAAGTCATATGTTGGTGACAACAATAAATAAAATATAAATTAGGTTTTAATGATAGATAGTATTAGATCTGAATTAAAAATAAAAAAGATATGTGTTATCTAAAAGAAATATATCTAAAGCAAAAAGACAGGTTTGAAACAAGATAATTGAAAAAGTAGAGCTGACAAATACTAAACAAAATAACACTATTATCAGATAGAATAGTAATTTAAGAAAAAAATACTAAAATAAAAGATGTTACCCGACAATTTTTTAAAAAGACACTCAACTATATCCTAAAAATCCATAAAGTGAAAACTGATAGAATTACAAAGACTTAAAATCTACAAAGGTATAAATTTTAATTCATCTGTTAAAATTAGTAAGTTCTGCAGAATATACATGTATATATACATGTACATTTATATAGTAATGTTTATATTCTTTTTATTCTACTATTTTTAACAGGTGAATTAAAATCTACATTTGTGTCCTGGCTGGGTGTCTCAGTGGATAGAGCTTCATCCCAGAACACCTAGGTCAGGCATGGCCAACATAGGTACTGCGGGCCGGATCCGGCCCGTGTAATGAGTTAATGTGGCCCACGATTAAATTTTTAATATTCTCCGCTACTTTAAAATCTCAGCTACTCAGAAGTGGAAGCGTCTTTAATTATTGGAAATGGAGATATTTAAGAAGATAGTGATATGCAGAAAAGAATTCCACTTGTGACTAATCTAGGGTTATCTTCCAATAACTGGTCAAATGGATTTGCAATACTTCTTTATTTTTTTTAAAAATTCCACTCTAAAGATTTACAACTTTTGTACTTGTCTGTACTCGATATGAACTGTTTGACGTTTAGCAGCGATGTGAAACCTACATTCTTTTAGGTGGAGTTTGCCAGTGCGCACCCAAGATCAAACAATTTATTATTTTGTGATCAAGTGTGCTGAATCAAGTGGCATTGTAGCATAGACAATAGCTGCAGTTGATAACTGAAAACGTGTCCAGGCTGTTTGTAAAACGAAATAATTGTTTTATTTGCAATATAACCCCTTCAAGCTCATTCTATTAATTAAATAGTTTCAATTGATTGCGATAGTTTGGATATTTATACAGTAGTAATTATATTTTTATTAAAATATATTTTTATTAAAATAATATTGTATATTAAAATATTTTTTCACTCACATTTATTCATAAACAAATTATATAATAAAATTTTGTTAACTTAAACGAAATAGTTTTGTATTTAACATTTTTTAATTTTAATATTTCGTCTGGCCCGTGAAAAAAGTTTTCTTTCTAATCTGGCCTGGGGGCAAAAACTGTTGGCCACGCCTGACCTAGGTCATGGGTTCAATTCCTGGTAGGGCACATGTGAAAGCAACCATTGTGTGCACAACTAAATGGAACTGAGGGGACCAATGAGTTGATGGTTCTCTCTCTCTCTCCCCTCTTTTTCCCCCACTCTCTTCCGTTCTTTCTCTCCAATATTTATACATAGAAAAAATGTTTTTAGAATCTACACTTTTGTAGATAGGATAGATAAGTATTTTAATCTACTATATTTATTGTAGATAAAATATATATAGATGTTGTATATAAACATAATTATGTAATAATATTATTATACAATATAAGAACTATATAATTTACACATAGGTGGGATATAAAACTAAGACTCATGGACACAGATCAAAGTAAAATGGTTACCAGGGGAAAAGACTGGGGAGAAGGGAGTAAAGAGGGACAAATATATGGTGACAAAAAAATAATTTGACTTTGGGTGATGGGCACACAACGCAATTGATAGTTCAAATGTTATAGAGATGTTCACCTGAAACCTATGTACTCTTATTGATCAATGTCACCCCATTAAATTTAATTTCTAAATAAAAATAAAATACAATATATATTTATATATAGTTATTAAATATTATATAAGATTAGAGCTATAAGTACCAGTTTTGTACTTTTCATAATTAGGATACTTTATTTTTTCTCTATTCTTAAACTCTTTTTTTATAAGTCAAAGAATTCTTCCTTATGCATATATGTCCCATAATTCTGTCATCTTTTGTGCAAAAGATTTGAGAAATTAGTTATTGTTGTGTTATTGGTAAACAGACACGTCACTCGAACTGTATTTGACCTCATGCCACTTAAACTATGGCCAATCACCTTCTTCAAGAAGCAATTAATTATCAGGAAAATTGATGACATCTAGGTAAGGGTCAATGGACTGAATACATACAGGAAAAATAATATAAAAACAAATACAATTATATATTCTTGAAATCATTAAGAAGGATAATATACCTATAGGTATTCACAGGTTTGAGGGTTTTTTTTTAAAGCATACTGTGTAAAAGTTTGAAGATCCACTGTTTTTACTTTAGAGTTTCTTAAGCATAAAATTGCAAAAATGTAAATTGAATTTGATTTTTAAATCTTTTAAATATTTTACATTACATTTCAGTTTTTAAGCTTCTTTAAAATTAAAATTATTAGGATGACATTAGTTATATAGGTTTCAAGTGCACATTTCTATGATACGTGACCTGAATATTGCATTCTTTTTTTTTTTTCATTTTTTTTTTTTTTCATTTTTCTGAAGCTGGAAACGGGGAGAGACAGTCAGACAGACTCCCGCATGCGCCCGACCGGGATCCACCCGGCACGCCCACCAGGGGCTATGCTCTGCCCACCAGGGGGCGATAATCTGCCCATCCTGGGCGTCGCCATGTTGCGACCAGAGCCACTCTAGCGCCTGAGGCAGAGGCCACAGAGCCATCCCCAGCGCCCGGGCCATCTTTGCTCCAATGGAGCCTTGGCTGCGGGAGGGGAAGAGAGAGACAGAGAGGAAAGCGCGGCGGAGGGGTGGAGAAGCAAATGGGCGCTTCTCCTGTGTGCCCTGGCCGGGAATCGAACCCGGGTCCTCCGCACGCTAGGCCGACGCTCTACCGCTGAGCCAACCGGCCAGGGCCTGAATATTGCATTCTGTGCCCACCGCCCAAAGTCAAATTATCTTCCATCACCATATAACTGACCCCTTTACCCTTTACAACCTCCCCGACTCCTTCCCTCTGGTAACCACCATTCTATTGTATCTATGAGTTTTTGTTTGTTTTTTGTTTGTTAATTTGTTACTTTTCATTTTATATCTCAAATATGTGTAAAATCATATGATTCTTAAATTTTTCTGACAGACTTATTTTGCTCAGCATGATATTCTCAAGGTCCATCCATGTTGTCATGAATGGCAGCATTTCATCTTTTCTTACGGCTGAATAGTATTCTATTATAGCTATGTACCATATTGTCTTTATCCAATCATTTACCAAAGGACACTTTGGTTGTTTCCCTGTCTTGGTCATCATGAATAATGCTGCAATAAACATAAAGGTGCATATATCATTGTGAATAAGTGTTTTCAAATTTTGGGGGGTAGATTTCCAGGGGAGGAGTTACTGGGTCCTATAGTAATTCTATTCTTAATTTTTTTTAGGAAACTCCATACTGTTTCCACAGTGACTGTGACAGTTTACATCCCCACAAGCAGTGAAGGAGGGTTCCTTTTTTCTCCACAACCTCTCCAACACTTGTCATTATTTGCCTTGTTGATGACTGTCGTGTTATGAAGCAGTATCTCATTGTAATTTTGATTTGCATTTTTTTAATAGCCAGTGAGGTTGACTATCTTTTCATATGTCTGTTGGTCATCTGTATGTCTTCTTGGGAGAAGTCTGTCCAGGTCCTTTTGATAGAGGAGCCCAAAAGTAAGAAATTTGGCTGCAGTAATAATAACTTTCTAATTATAAATGAAGAGGAGATATGTAAGGATTAGTAAATATAGTAGTTAATGTGCTTGCTATTCTTTCTTACTAGCTTCGTGGCCTTTCCTTTGAAATATAGTAAAAAGTTTACCTTTGTAGGAATGTCAGGAAAAGCTTACATGGGGGGGAAGGACCTGACAATTAGGGAAGTTTAAATCACAATAGTTGTTTGTAAAAGCCTAGCCACAGAATTTACTGTGAAAAGACAAGGCCTATACATTAATTACAAACTTAGTTCACCAATCTTAAATCTTTACTTCCTATCCTAAAGAAACAGAGAGTCTTTTCACAGACTATTCCCAGAGGCACATGGTCCCAGAGGTGCCCGGTCCCGGCTGTTCCTGGGAGACACCTGATCCCGGCTGTCCTAAAGATTTACGAAGGACACTACATAGGACCATGCTGATGAGGCCTGTGCTACATCAGAAGACCCTGCTGAGGAGACATTCCTGCAAACTGGACACCCACCTCCCACACACTGCTCATGTGACCAACTGCAGGGACTTTTTTTTTTTTTTTTTTTTGCCCCTTACGCCATTACTAACAACTTCTGAACTCTATAAAAAACTTCCAGCACTAGGAATATATTAAGGCAATTATTTTGGGCAGGAGTCAGCTGCCTTCTCAAGTTGCTGCAATTTGACATTAAAGACACATCTTATAACTACTCAGTCTTCTTTTTTTTTTTTTTTTCATTTTTCTGAAGCTGGAAACAGGGAGAAACAGTCAGACAGACTCCCGCATGCGCCCGACCGGGATCCACCCGGCACGCCCACCAGAGGTGACGCTCTGCCCACCAGGGGGCGATGCTCTGCCCATCCTGGGCATCGCCATGTTGTGACCAGAGCCACTCTAGCGCCTGAGGCACAGGCCACAGAGCCATCCCCAGCGCCCGGGCCATCTTTGCTCCAATGGAGCCTTGGCTGCGGGAGGGGAAGAGAGAGACAGAGAGGAAGGCGCGGCGGAGGGGTGGAGAAGCAAATGGGCGCTTCTCCTGTGTGCCCTGGCCGGGAATCGAACCCGGGTCCTCCGCACGCTAGGCCGCCGCTCTACCGCTGAGCCAACTGGCCAGGGCTACTACTCAGTCTTCTTTCTTTGTTGGCATTGGGGATGATGGGTGAACCTGAGTCTGGCTTGGTTTCCCAGTTACACTTTGCCCATTTTTTAACTGTAATGTTTGTCTGGTGTTGAATTGTATGAGATCTTTATATATCTCATACACAAGGGAGTAATGTGTCTTTGTACATTACTCCCTTGTTGGAGCTGTTGTTTGCAAATACCTTTTCCCACTTAGTTGAACACCTTTTTGTTTTGTTGGTGGTTTCTGTTGCAATACAGAAGCTTTTTAGTATAACAGAGTCTCATTCATTTATTTTTGCCTTTATTTCTCATGCCTTTGGGGCCAAATTCATAAAAATTTTCCCTAAGACCAAAGTCCATAAGTTTAGTACCTGTGTTTTCTTCTATGTTATTTATTGTTTCATATCTTATATTTAGGGCTTTGATTCATTTTGAATTAATTTTTGTATATGGGGACCTATATACTGAAAACTCCAACACATTATTAAAAGAGATTGAAAAAGACACAATGAAATAAAAAGATATTCCATGTTCATGAATTGAGAGAATCAACATAGTTAAAATGTCCATATTACCCAAAGCAATATACAGATTTAATGCAATCCCCATTAAATTCCTAATAACATTTTTAAAAGAAATAGAACAAAAAAAAATCATCAGATTTGTATGGGTCCACAAAAGACCTGAATAGGTCTTTTGGCTAAAGCAATCTTGAGAAAAAAGACCAAAGCCAGAAGTATCGTACTCTGTGACCTCAAATTATACTACAAGTGACAATAATTAAAAGAGCATAGTATTGGCAGAAAAACAAGCACACAAACCAATTGAACAGAATTAAGTGCCCAGACATAAACTCACATTTATAAGGTCAAGTAATTTTTGACAAAGGAATCAAAAACATACAATGCAGAAAAGAAAACCTCTTCAATAAATGGTGCTGGGAAAACTGGAAAGCCACTTGCAAAAAGAATGAAACATTTCAATTTTTAATGCAATTTGTACTTCCTTGCTTTCATCTATTTTCTTAATTAACTTCAAAAGACTGTATTGTATTCAATATCTGGTTTCATTTTCCAAAAACTGCTGAATCGTCTTCAAAATGCACTCAAGATGTGACCTTACTGAGCAAAAAGAACTCTTACTCTTTCTCCTCTTCTTCAGTTGAAGTGCATAGATACACATTTCATCCTGAGTAATATGGAGCATTGGAAAGAGAAGCAACTTTTTCCTTTATACTTAGTGGCAATTTTTGCTTGTTCACTCTCCCATAGCTAAAATAATATCGTTTTTATAAAGCCAGTGAATAAGAGTCATGGAAAAGAAAATCAGACATGAGGAAGTTGGAGGAGGCGCAGACAATTTTAAAGAGAGTGGCAAACTCTGAAGATGTTGAAGGAGTTAGTCACATCGAATTCTAGGGAGAGAATGTAACAGGCAGAGGGAACAGCTGGTGGGAAGGATACAATTATCCGGGACACTGAATTATATGATTCTTCCTGATTAGAATTCATAACGCATACACACTCTCACATTCAAATATTTTATGATGAGTATTTGGGCTTTATTTGAGGAAAGGTTTTTCTCTCCTGCCTGTGGCAGATGGTTTCACATGTTGTTTTGTAAATATGGGAAGAAAGACAAGGCTCCACAGAAGGCCTTACGGTTGCCGGCATAGATACCTTATCTTCTTCATTGCACATTAAGCGACTCAAGAGCCATTTGGA
Organism: Saccopteryx leptura; assembly: GCF_036850995.1. Taxonomy (NCBI): domain Eukaryota; kingdom Metazoa; phylum Chordata; class Mammalia; order Chiroptera; family Emballonuridae; genus Saccopteryx; species Saccopteryx leptura. The sequence continues at coordinate 20,360,720 of NC_089505.1, read as the reverse complement.
AGATGCAGAGGCAGGCACCATCTTTTCAGCTAGAGTTACCCAGTTGTTAGTGCTGAAAGGCTATCCTTGGGGAAGTACGTCTTTCCAAAGGAGCAAGGTTTCCTTGAAATCGCATTCCCAGGTTCCTATTCAGGACATGAGAGCTCATAACCAAAAGAACTAAGCTTTCTAATGACAAATAATTCAACCGATGAAGTATTTAAGACCGGCGTATTCCCAAATTGCTCTCAAATGTTATCTACACAAATGTTAATTCACTGAAACATGATGGTGTTAATATTTCTGAAAAGAACAAAACTTTATAAAAAAAATAAAACTCTCTTTATATCAGAGTTGTTGGGGCTTTTTTGTCAATATTGACCATCTTTTAGTATTTATTAAGCTGTTTCTCTTTCCTAAAATGGTCTTCACCTTATCCATCCAAACTAAACTATCCGTTATTTATCACATCAAACCTTGTTTTAGTTCTTAAACTTTACCACAGCCTGATATATTTTAGTTTAACTATCTATCTAACTATTTGTCTTTCTAATCCCTGTTTCCCTCTTGAGAGCAAGGGTGTTCTTGACATCATTTGATTCCATACTCCATGCGCTTAGAACAAAGCCTGTCATATATTATGTGTTTACTATCTATTTCTCAGGAGATAGAGAATATCATATTAGGCTGAAATAATGAATAAACTTTAATCTTATCATTAAAAATCTACAAAAAAATGGCCCTGGCTGGTTGGCTCAGTGGTAGAGCATTGGCCTGGCGTGCAGGAGTCCCGGGTTCGATTCCCGGCCAGGGCACACAGGAGAAATGCCCATCTGCTTCTCCACCCCTCTCCCTCTTCTTCCTTTCTGCCTCTCTCTTCCCCTCCTGCAGCCAAGGCTCCATTGGAGCAAAGATGGCCCGGGCGCTGAGGATGGCTCTGTGACCTCTGCCTCAGGCGCTAGAGTGGCTCTGGTCGCAACAGAGCGACGCCCCAGATGGGCAGAGCATTGCCCCCTGGTGGGCGTGCTGGGTGGATCCCGGTCGGGCGCATGCAAGAGTCTGTCTGACTGCCTCCCCCTTTCTGGCTTCAGAAAAATACAAAAAAAAATCTACAAAAAATGTATCAGCTCATAACCTAGAGTTCAAACGCTTTGTTAAACATTTGCAGAAGTCAGAATAATCTATTCCTCTTAATCATCTTTAAGATGGTGAAAAAACTAATATTTAAGATTTTAATATAAGGAATGACACGTGCACATCATTATGAAAAAAATGTTTCCTACAGAAATTATTGATGGCTTTTTGTTAAAAAGAGAAAGTGTTCCTAACCTTTTCTTATAAGAGAGTTAATCAAGATATTTTTTAAAGTAAAAAGCATAAATAATTTTGACATTTCTGTGGCTCAGTTGAAAGTCAAATGTTCCTAAAAAAAATTGTGTTATTAGTAGAATTCTTTTACACAGGTTAAAAAAATTTTGAGTGAAAACAAAAGAAACAAATAATCCCAAAGGTTAGAAATAGCATTTGCATCAACATCTTTCAGTGGGGACAATAGAGGTTAAAAATAAATATTGATAGCATACAAAACAAAACTTAGCAATAGACAACAGAAATGGAATAAAGTTTCTTTTCTCCATCTGTCTGATATCTGAGATTAGATTATCAAAAAGCAGTGAATTTTCCTGTCTTCAGTTCAAGAGGAATATAAAAAGGGAGCTACCAAAAATACCGGCAAATTAGGAACTAAATCTAGGTGCAGAACATTGGAAAAAAAAGATTCAGTTTTAACTTCAGGCAGAATTTTTTTAGCAAGATATAAAATTATCTTACGAAACACAAATGCTAAAATAATGATTTATGCAATTGGAGGATTTTCCAGGTATATTTCTCTTCTTCTAAGCTTCCATCACCAAAGCTCCTGGTTTCCATTGGCTAAGTGGGGCCACTTCCTGTCAAATTCTCCCACCTGTACTCCTCCCCAAAACCTTCATATCAACAGAAAGAGTAAATGAGATCACCTGTCACCCATAACGACAGGGGAGAGATGCGAATATTGGAAATTGTGATTTACAGGGAAGTAGATATTGGACTCGAAACTGCGGTTGGAGGTCAGACAAGGGTTGTGTAGAAAAGAATATACTAGCACTCCAGTAGAACAAAAAATATATATATAATATTGTTAGGATTGACTCTGGGAACAGGAGAGTTGCCTCCTGAGTGGATGAATATTGAGAAACAATCCAAGTCCTAGTAGATCAGGGCACTGACTATAGGGAAGAAAAGAGGCAGCACCTGGACCGGGCATACCGCCAGCGAGGCACCCTTACGACGGCGTTGCTTTGGGGGGCGGGGGGGAAGATGACGATTTGGTTGGGAAAATCCTCCCTAGAGACTTGGTGGTGAGGAGAAGGATGGAAACATCTGATGAAAATGTCTTTAAAGAAACAAAATATCATCAAAGAATCAGAGGAAGAACTCTTCCCCAAAGGCGCCTTTGATTAAAGAAGAAGAATTTCCCATACAACAGCCTTCTTGAATTAAAAAAATCAAGCAGGCCATGTCTTCTCAGGCCTAACCCATCTTTCTCAGTCCATAGAATATTTGTGCGGAAAATATCTTTTTCAAAAAGTTCTTTTGCTTTGTACAGCAAATAATAAACAAATAAACAAACAAAACTCACAGCAGCCATACAAAATAACTTTAAAAATGAAACAAAAAATGAGAATTAAAATTTTTGAATATACAAAAACACCCCCCCAAAAAAGTTGAGAAGAAAAAATTGTAATGCCATACAATTCACTAATTAAATCACTAATTTAATTCATTAATTAAGTCAAATGAAATTAGTAAATAGTGGCATATAAGAGAGAATTCCATGAATTAAAATTCCACATTGAGAGCAGGTATGAATACGCAAACAACAGAGAAGTGTCCAACAGGAGCTAACCAAACTCAGGGATTAAAAAAGAGACAAATTTCACTTGAAATAAAGATTGAGTTCTGTGCTACAGGTCAGCCAGAGGTGACTGCTGCTCACGTTTTTCCTGAGCATGTATGTGCACAGCTCTGCGTGCCGTCTGCTCTTCTAGAGTCCCAGGGATATGTGGAAGCTTTTCAAAGTGCTAAGGACTCCTTATTCACCAGCCTCTCCTCCCAAGTGTTTGGTTAGTCCGTTGTGCTCCCTGCTGAGACGTACCACCTCAGGAAGCGGCAACTAATGCATTTGCTACTAAATAACCCCTCAGCTAGCAGCCTGAGCACTAGACCAGTTCTAATCTGAAGAAATGAGGACAATCTTTGAGCCCCTCTGCCAGGGAGCCACCATATACATTAAAACAAATAAATTACAAGGCTTCCTGAGTAAAGTCCATCCTACTCTTTCCAATAACAAAAATCAAAGCTACTGCTGAGCTGATAGAAGGGGTGTAAAATGAAGGAAAGTTATAATGGCACAGATCTCCCTGGGTTTACCTATGTCCAGTCGTTTTTACTGCATAAATTTCTCATAGGTCTGCAAGCCTTTGATTCATTTCCAGAGATCTAAAAATAAATGTTGATTCTGAGAGTTTTGTCCAGTTTCTTTCTTTGTTTTTATGAAGGAGTGAACTTTCAGAGTCCCTTACTCAGCCATTGTTAATGACATCATTCATAGCATAGATATTAAATGTCTATATTTGATATCTCCATGTAGCAATTTAAAAGTAACTTTAAATTCTTTGGCAGTCCTGTTATGGAGAAGCAGAGTTGATGTCCTTTTCTCTTGAATCTGCACAGGTTTATGTTTACTTAAGCCAAAAAGCACATGTATTTGATGTTATGTCATTCCTAAAGATATGTTTATAAAAGGCCTAATAGCTTCTGCCTGACTCTTTGAGGATGATTATAGCAGAGAATACCAGTTGCCATATAAGAAGTCAACTACACCAAGACCAAAATGCTAGAGAGGCCATTCCTCACTGTCTCATATAACAGCCTGAGCTGAGCCCCTTGCCAACAGTCAGCATCAACTGCCAGACACATGAAAGAGCTACTTTGGGCATACAACCCAGGAAAGACTGCAGATGACTGCAGCCCTCGCCACATCTAACTACAATTGCACGAGAGACCCCAAGTGAAAATTGCACAGCCAACCTCTTCCCAATTTATTGACCCACCAAATCATGTATGTTTGACACCACCAAGTTGTAGAGTAATACGTTATTCAACAAAAGTAACTGGAACACTAGCACATCTAGCTCATCAGTAGACCTGTTTGCACTGCCTGTCTTTTCTCTTGGTTTCCATTTTGGTTATGTATGGAGGCCTTTTATTTCATCTTACTGTCTCATTGCTGTGGCTAGGGCTTTCAGTACAATGTAGAATAGAAGTGGTGAAAACGGACATCCCTGTCTTGTTCCCAATCTTAAGGGAAACATGCAATTTTTGTCCATTGAGTATGATGTTGGCTGTGGGTTTGTCATATATGGCCTTTGTTACACTGAGCTGTGTTTTCTGTTTCTACTTGGCTGAACATTTTAAACATAAATGGGTGCTGGATTTTATCAAATGCTTTTTCTGCATCTATTGATATAGTCATGTGATTTTTATCCTTTATTTTGTTTATGTGGTTTACCACGTTTACTGACTTGCAGATATTGTACCAGTCTTTCACCCCTAGAATAAGTCCCCCTTGATTAGGGTATATGATCTTTTTAATGTGCTACTGGATCCAGTTTGCCAATATTTTATTGAAGAGTTTAGCATCTATATTCATCATTGATGATATTGGAGTATCATTTTCTTTCTTTGTAGTGTTCTTATCTGGTTTTGGAATTAGTATAATGCTGGCCTCATAAAATGAGCTTGGAAGTCTTCCCTCCTCTTGATTGTTTTGGAATAGTTTGAGGAAAATAGGTGTTAGTTCTTTTTGAATCTTTGGTAAAATTCATCTGTGAAGCCATCAAGTCCCAAAGTTTTATTGGGAGTTCTTTTTATTACTCCTTCAATTTCAGTAATTGTAATCTGTCTATTTGGAATCTCTGATTCTTCCTGATTCCATTTTAGAAAATTGCATGTTTCTAAGAATTTATTCATTTAGTCCAGATTTTCCAATTTGTTGTCATATAGTTGTTCATAATATTTTCTTACAATCCTATGTATTTCTTTGGTGTTAGTTGTTACTTCTCTTTAATTTCTAATTTTTTTTACTTCAGTTTTCTTTTTTTCTTCATGAGTCTGGTTAAAAGTTTGTCAATTTTTTTTCTTTTCAAAGAACAAGCTCTTGGTTTCATTGATTTTTTGTATTTTTTAGACCTTGTTTTGTTTATTTCTACATTGATCTTTATTATTTCCTTTCTTCTGCTCACTTTGAGCTTTGTTATTTTTTCAAGTTCTTTTAAATGTAAAGTTATATTGTTTATTTGAGATTTTTCTTATTTCTTGAGATATGCTTGTGATGCTATGAATTTCCCTCTTAGGACTGCTTTTGCTGTGTCTCTGGGATTTGAAGTTGTTGCATTATCATTTTCATTTGTTTCCAGGTATCTTTTGGTTTCTTCCTTTATCTCATTGGTGAGCCATTCATTGTTTAGTAACACAAAGTTTAACCTTCATGTCTTTGTGTTTTCTTCAGTGTTTTTCTTGTGATTGATTTCTAGTTTCATATCATATGGTCAGAGAAGAAGCTTGATATGATTTCAATCTTCTTAACTTTACTAAAATTTGTTTTGTGTCCCAACATGTGGTCTATCCAAGAAAATGCTTCATGTGAACTTGAAAAAAAATGTATATTCTACTGCTTTAGGGTGAAATGCTCTGAAGATATCAATTAAATTCATCTGATCTAGTAATGAGTTAAAGCCACCATTTTCTTGTTGATTTTCTGGCTGGAAGATCTATCCATTGAGGTCAATAGGGTGTTAAAATCCCCCTATTATGACTATATTAGTGTAGTCTTTCCCTTTATTTCCATCAAGATTTGGCCTACATATTTAGGTGCTTCTATGTTGGGTACATAAATGTTTACAAGAGTTATATCTTCTTGTTGATTTATTTCCCTTTGTCCTTATGTAGTGTCCCTTTTTGTCTCTTAATATAACTTTCATTTTAAAGTCTATTGTGTCATATATAAACATTGCTACCCCACTTTTTATTTTTATTTTCCTGAAATATCTTTTCCCATCCCTTTACTTTTAGTCTGTTTGTATCTTTCATTCTGAGATAGGGCTCTTATAGACAGTCTTTATATGTATCTTCTTTTCTTATCCATTCAGCTACCCTGTGTCTTTTGATGGGAGCATTTAACCCATTTATTTTATTATTTTTTCCTTTTAAATCATTTATTATTTTTCAATTACAATTGGTATATTATATTAGTTTCTGGTGTATATCCTAGTGATTAGACATTGAATAACTTACTAAGTGATCATCCTGATAAGTTTTTTACCCATATGACATCATATGTAGTTATTAGAATATTACTGACTATTTTCCCTATATTGTACTTTACATCCCCATGACTATTCTGTAACAACCTATTAGTGCTTCTCAATCCCTTCACCTATTTTTTAAGCATCTTCCCAACCCCCTTCCAGCTGGGAACCATCAAAATGTTCTCTCTATGTATGAGTCTGCTTCTCTTCTACTTGGGTTTTTTTGTGTGTGTGTGTGTGTGTGTGAATATTTTAGATTTAATTGTGATAGATATGTATTTTTTTGCCATTTTATTGTTTGTATTTCTATCTTTTTCTTCTTCTTAAAGAAGACCCTTTAACATTTCACGTACATTTAAAGTGATTATTAATGGGTAAATATTAGTTGCTATTTTACTTTTTAACTATGTTTCTCTTTATTTTCCTCCTTCTCTTTCTCCTTAAAGCAGGCCCTTAAACATTTCTTGTAATATGGTGGTTATAAACTCCTTTAATTTTTTCTTCTCTGAAGAGTTTTTTATTTCTTCTTCAGTTGTAAATGATGGACTTGTTGAGTAAAGCAGTCTTGGTTGTAGGATCTTGCTTTTCATCACTTTGAGTATCTTGTGCCAATCCCTTCTGGCCTGAAATGTTTCTATTGAAATATCAGTGATAGTCTTATAGAAGCTTTCTTATAGGTACCTACCCTGTATTTTTAAAGAAAGGAAAACAGGAAGTAAAGAAACCAACAGGTTTATTGCACTCCTAATGATTCTTTCATCCAGGTACACAAAGAAACTTGCTTTAAGGATTTTTATAAATCCTCTTCAATCGATATATTTTAAATTTCTTCTATGCCCCCAATTAGCCACCAAGTTCTATTAATTTTAGATTTTTAATATTTTTTCAATATGGCCTTTCTTCTTCATCCTTGCTATCTTAGTTTGGGATCTTAATGTGGTTACCACATAAGTAGCAACTTCTAGTTCTGCCCTGCCTCTAGTTCTCCTTTTCTTCATTCTATCTTTCCCTTACATTCTGTTTTTAGTATTTTTTCCAAGCACAAATCTTATAATATTTCAGTGGTTTAAAATGTTTTTAAATGTCAGCGGCCGAATACTGTCTACAAGGATAATGACAAAATTTTATCTTCATGGAATACAAGAAACTTCATGCATGTCAAAATCATCATAATGTTCAACCTGAAGTATCCAAAAGTCCAAGACCATAAGCATGTTACCATGATTTTATGTATAACTCTCAGCCAAAAATGACTCAGAAAAAGAACTGTTACACTGACTATATTAAATATTAAGCTGTAGAAGAAAATGAGATGTAAATATAATATATAAATGTATGATTTTGTTGGTTAAGAGTAGAGGTTGTACCCATATCTACTTTTTAAATATTCTAAAAATACTTACATTAAACTGATAAGGCTTCTTATACTTGAAAAAGTATTGGATTTAAAGAGATAAAACAATATTAGTTTTATTTTTGAATACTTATAATAAAATGCCTTCTCTGTGTCAATAGCTATTTAATTCCTAAGGACAGACACATAAATGATATAGTGTTTTGTTTTGTTTTTTAATTTCTCTCAAAGGACACAGAAATTATGATTCCACATAATTGATTAATTGAAATAAAAGTAATATGATTATTTTCCATTTTAGTTTTTAGTTTAAGAAGTTAGTTATTTCAAATATGAGCAAAATGCTTAAGATCCCTAAATAAAGTATTTCATCTGCCATTGGTTTCTACACATGATGGTATATTTAGCACTTTCAATCATTACCTAAACTTATAGGAAAGCATAATATAAATCAAATTTACCATGGAGACCAGAGAGGGTAAGAGGGCAAGAGAAGTTGGGGAAAATTGCTTTGAAGGGCAGGGGTAGAAGAAAAAGAGAAGCAAAAATGACGTCAAAGAAGTGAGAGTATTAAAGAAGGTAAGGGAAAGGAATGGAAGCTTTTTGAAGCTCAGTTTCCTTATCTGAAAAGAGAGAAATAATGTATTTAACTTGTGTAATCATTGGGAGGAAAGGCGGGCTAATGCAAAAGTAACTGTTACTATAATACCTAATGTTTAGTAAACATTCAAAAATATTGTTGTCTTTGTTTGATATAAAACAGCAATAATTTGGTGCTCAATAATATTATGTTATACCAGAAGCTAACTTCCCTGTCAGCAACAGTACCTGAGATTCCTGTTCTTTGAATCACTGCTTATCTTATTTACTTAAGTACAAAAACGAAAACACAGAGATAATACATAGGCTAAAGAATTGAAACCTGACATATGACTTGTCCCATTGTACTGAAGAGACATACTCCAAACAAAGACGCTCTTTGAAACATTCTCTTAGTTGTTGAACTTATAGTATTGTGATATTCTCTCTAAATAAATGGAGTGAGAATCACAATGAAAAATTATGGGTCTCCTCAAAATGAATAGTACAAAATAGAAAAAGCAGAAGTGTTAGGGCCAGGAAGCTATTTCATATCTATTAGCACTGTAATGTTTTGTTTTATGTGGTAGGTTTCATAAGCTTTGCTTTTACCTAAAGGGTGATGTAGAATGTCTAATGATATCCATTAACATCTTTGTCAGGGCTGCTGTGACTTATAGACTCTTTATGTTAATGGGGATTATAGTGCTGGCATATTTAGACTCCCACTACAATTTGTTTTAAACATTTAAATCAAGTGACTAAAGAAAAGCCAAGCGTAAGACTTCAGGTGGTAGAGGTATTTCAGGAATGACAGCACCAAATTAAAAATAATTAGCAAACACTTTCAGAATAGCTAACTTTCACTGGGCCATGTGAAGTCTATTTTTGTACCACCAGATGCCCCCTACAACGCAGTCTTATTTTTATTTACATAGCAAAGTCATTTCTAAAGTTAACAGATATCTGTCAATTTTGTGCGAATTTTGTTAAAAGATTATTTACCAGTATTACATGATAGCATCTTCTAGCACATTCATTTATCCAAGCAGTTCACTTTGCAAAGTGAGTTGGTCTAACTTAAAGTTGAAAATAGCAAATCTCCCCCACAAGTTCATGAGGGGAAGACTTCACTGTTCAGCTCCTTTTGAGATTTTGTCATCACCCACTGGCTAATTAAAACGTGGGCAGTCTTACCAGTTTGGTAAAGTATTTCCAGCTACAGCAACCAGTAAAGCTTTTCCAGAGATACTTACTAAATAGTGTTCTTCCTAAATTTCAGATATCCACTGGATAGTTCTTGGTATAAACAAACAACTTTGACAAAGAATTTCCTCTAAGCTTTGATGTTTGAGTATATTATTTTTGAGAAAAAGAAGGGAGGAAAAAGATCTGTTTAAGTCAATAGAGCAAGAAATTGGTTTTTATTACAAAGTTATTTTAATGATTGGTTATACCATAATGGTTATGTGAACAAAGCCAATGAACATATAAAAAGAAACTCGATTCCATAGTAATTAGGAAAATGCAAATTAAAATCAAATGAGATAATATTATACATCCAGCAGAATGACTAAAATAAAAATGATAGACAACACAGCATTAAAGAGGATGTAGAAAAACTGAAACTATCATCAGTAGGAGTATCAGTTTGGTACATTTGCTAAAGGTGAACATATACATACCCTATCAGTCTGCAGTTTCATTCCTAGGTATTTACCCGACAGTCCCCATAGAAATAAATGTGTATGCATACTCACCAAAAGACACATACAAGAATGATCATAACACCTTAACTTCTAATCATCTTGGGTGCTTCTCTCCCTGATCATGTGTCTGTTTCATGACATGCATATGCTGATCAGTAAGCAATTGACTATTCTTGGGTGACTTCACTGCAGATTTCCAAACTTCTTCGTGCAGTTCTCTCCTTTCCTGCGCTCTCTCTCTTATTCTCCTTGTCCTGCCTGCACTCTCGGCTCCATCTCCTCCAGCTGGGGAATCTGACAGGCTCTGTCTTGGCTCCCACTCCCTGCTCCATGACTAGAAACTCTCTAAGGCCGTACCCTGGAGCCACTATCGAGGCCCATCATTTGTTTTCCAGCTCTCATGGGACATGTTCCAATGTCTTGAAAACTGTTGCTTCATGTACTTTGTCCATTTTTTTTTTATCCGACAGTTGGGTAAATCCAGTCTCCATTACTTCTTCATGTCCAGGAGCTAACATCTGTAGGAATACTATTTTTACCTGATAGTACAACTAAGGGCCAATCTATGGCTCTTCAAGAATGGGTGTTTGGCAGACATTTTCTCTAGAATCGACAAAGTGAAGCTGTCACTTTAAGAAAAACAACTGATAGCATTTGTTGTCAATGATAAAATTTGAAATTTCAAGCAGAATTTAGAACTTGAGAAAATATGTGGATCTGCCACCATCAGCTTGACAGTGTCTCAGTACATAAATACTTCTCTAGTGAAATCAGTGGCAATCTCATCACTATGATTTTTTATTTCTGATTATTGTATAATAAAATGTGACAAAATCTTGCGTGGGCAAAACATCCATTTTTAAGTACGAGATAGAACACTAGATTTTAACATAACATCACTGAAAGGGTTTCAGATTCTGCACTGCAACTAAGTTTTAAGAAACTACTTGAATTGTGGTGTAGTATCAAAGCTGTTATTTGGAAAGATATTATAACATTTTCCCTTTTCCAAATAAAGACCTCCGTTTGACCAGAAAGTCTTCATATTCTTCAATAAAAATATGCTGTGACAGATTGAATTCAGGAACAGATATGAGAATCCCAGTATACTCTATTAAATCAGATGGTAGGCCTGATCTGTGGTGGTGCAGTGGATAAAGCGTCGACCTGGAAATGCTGAGGTCACTGGTTCGAAACCCTGGGCTTGCCTGGTCAAGGCACATATGGGAGTTGATGCTTCCAGCTCCTCCCCCACTTCTCTCTCTCTCTCTCTCTCCTCTCTCTCTCTCTCTCTCTCCCTCTCCTCTCTAAAAAATGAATAAAAAATAAAATAAATTAAAAAAAAATCAGATGATAAATTTATTTTCAAAATGTAAACCAATGCCAGTCTTTTCACTATATAGTTTTGTTTACGAAAGTATAGCAACTTCTCATTAAATAAGTGATGGTATTGTTTATTAATGTTATTTATAAATGAGATATTTTTTTAATTTCTTAATTCTAATTTATTATTATGTTAAATATCAGTATATATCAAAAGCCTTTGATATCGTCAATCATTTTTAGGCATGTAAAGAATTCTTGAGACTAAAAGTTTGTTGAATCTCTATTATAGAAAACCACCATCTTCAGCTTTCTGTGTGAGTACAGCCTTGGGTCCTATTTTAGTCTTTTCCTCTCAACACCCTGGCTCTGTTCATGGGGTCTTGCCCTGATGCCCCTCATGGTTAAAATTTTATCTTTATGTTCCACTCTCTAGATCCAGGCATCAGCCACTGGTGCCAGAATTACTTCATGCAGTTGTGGACCTCCCTGACCTCTGCCCATTGACCCTAACAGGTGTGCTTTGACTCTACAGCCTCCTGCTCCTTTTCTTTACTTGCCACGTGGCTGCTTTTCACCAAGGGCCTTCTCTATTTTGTGGGGGGGTTTGTCTGCTGTGAATCTGTTAAGTGTCTTTCTGAATTTCAGATGCTGTTTCCTACTTTGCCAATAAAGATGAACTCCAAATTTTGATAGATAAATATAATTGTCTACTTCCAAGGAGTGTTTGAATTTAAAAGAATTTCTATAGAGGCACTGCTCGTCTTCAGTGGACCTCCAGTAGTAAAATGCACCTTCCAGTAGGGCTGAGCATGTGCACATTGAGCATAGGAAGCTAACTGGTGATCTGGGAAATTCCCAGGTGCCCTGCAAACCAAACAACTGTCTACTCTACTTATCAGAAACACCTCCCTGCCTGCTCCATTGCAGTGAAACAGAGCCTTGTTGAATGCTTTGTCTACTCAGATAATCAGGGTGCCCAAGTATTTCGTATATTATAACCAGTAGCTGGGAGACCATAATCATTTATTTATTGTATAAATTATTTTCCAAAGTCTCTTACTTTTAAAGGGTTGTGTCTGAGACTGTCCATGCCATTTTCTTGTACAAAAGGTTCACAATCTCTCCCTGTAATTTATCTCAACATATACACAATTAGTTATCCATAGGAGTATAATGTCATTTTTCTGGAGTTACTATCTATCCTTTAGAAAAATTACTGCATAGGCTAAGTCCTTGGGGTTGGCAAAGGGAGGGGAGGTGGGGAGAAATAAAATCTTCATCATTCAGAGCTTTCCATTCAGAAAAGTATCTCATTCCCAGTTATTCTCAGATTTTTGAAATGGTCTATTGTCTGCTCTTCCTTTTCCCACCCAATGGATAAAATAGTTGTGAGGTTCAAAACTCAGAACAACAACCAAAAAGTACTTTGCTCTAACTTGTACCTGGTGTGCCCTGGGTGTATCACAGTTGTGCAAAGATTGAATAAACAAGAATAGCATTTCCCAAAGAAATGATTTCCTTTTCTATTTTGTCACCATTAATGTGCCCCTTCTCATTTGAAAGCCTGGCAATCTAGGGAGAGCAGATCAAAAAGTATTTAATTCATGAGTACTTTGTGCTTGGCACAAGGCTCCATGGTTATTAGCTAACAACACAAAGTAAAATATTGATGAGCCAAGTTCAATACCGTGTGTTACTCTTGTCGATGCCATTTTAAGGTCAGAAGCTCTCAGAATTATTGCTTGGAGGTAGTAGTTCTGCTACCTTATTTAAAAGATTATTTTGAACCATTTGATGATGCTGATACTTTCACTAAACTTGTTCTTATTTTTAATTTGTCTTATGCTATCTTTATTTAAAATAATAAAGAGGTAAAAGAAATTTTAAAAAGACTTTATGCACGTCTATGTCTTCTGGGTAGATTGTCCTATTACTCTACTTGGAAGAGAATAATCCCCACCTCTTTTTGAAACTTTTGTGATATTTATAGCATCCATAGGTATCTAATAACATGCTTACCTTAGTAAATCGAATCTGTCTTCCCGTAAAGCTCTTGAATGCAGTATGTCATTTCTTTCTTAAAAATATCTTCAAGTGCTCCTGTCTCCAATAATATGGCAGGTTAGACACACAGAAGAATCCTCCAAGTGCTGGAGGTACTGGAAGAAAGTGCTGGAAAAATATTTTAAGATACATAAAACACCTTTCTAAATGGACTTTTAGAAAATTGATAAATCCTCAAAGTCCCTAAATGAATGAAACCAGGAAATCTTAGCAAGTCAGCAAGCTCCAAAGCTGGTTTTTGTCATGGAGATGACTGCTCATCTCTGGTTATCTTGAGCTCCCCTGGTGGTACAAGGTGTGAGAGAGACGAGATAAAACTCATGATGTTCTGAGGTCGGGAATCTAATAAAAGATTGGAACCCACAGAGCTTAGACCCTGAGCAGGCTGCACTCACAGTGAAAGTAAGAATTAGAATTAGGTAACAAATAAACCTTGCCATGCACGGGGGATCCGGAGAAAATTTTTCTATCTCAGAGCCAAGTGGAGGGAAAAATCTTTCTTTAAATTTTTGTAACACCAAACTGGCCCTTGCAGTGCATTTGATATATAAATTCACACTACCTGGGAGATTCAAAAACTCTTCATAGAGTTTAATTTAAAGCGATAGCAGGCAACTGGCTGAATCAAATGCAAATCTCTGCAGGATTCACCTTCAACCCTAGTGTCAGAGAAGAATGAGCAGCTTACTGCCAAAACTCATTCAGCAGGAAAGGACATAAAGAAATATCGTTGGGAACTAACAAAAATAGTCAACAAAGAAAAAAATTCAAAATTAATTTAGATATTGAGAATATCAGACATAATATGTAATAGCAATGTTTAATAAAAGAAAAACTTGTAAATATGACCAGAGAAGAAGTACATTGGCAAAAAAGCCAAATGAAGCTTCTAGAAATAGAACAGTATTGTGTTCTATTTATGTTAAATAGACATGTTAAGTAGAAAATTTAAAGACAATTAAATATAGCTGAAGAGAGAATTATTGACCTGAAAAACAGATATAAGTAGAACTTCTAGAATATAGTTTGCAAAGACAAAGAGATAAAAAAAAATTAAGACATACAAAATGCAATGAAAAGTATTAACATATATTCAATCAGCATTCCAGAGGAAAATAATACAGATAGTAGGACACACACAACATTAAAAACTAATCATCAAATCTACAATTTTTTTTTAAATTCCAAAAATAAGGGGTCAGAGGCTAGGTGAAAAAGATAAAGGGGTTAAGCAAAGAAAATAAAAACCCACAGACACAGGCAACAGTCTGATGATTATAAGAGGGAAAGGTGGGGAGGGGGGGGTGAGGTAGAAGAAGGTGAAGGGAGTAAATGGTGATGGAAGGAGACTTGACTTGGGGTGGTGAACACACAGTACAATATACAGATAACGTATTATAACATTGTACACCTGAAACCTGTATAATTATATTAGCCAATGTTAACCCAATACATTCAATACAAATGTTTTTAAAAGATTGACCTATAACTCACCTCCTTTGGCCTTAACAAAGCTAAGTTTGAAATAACAAAGAATAACTAGAAAACTAATTATGTTTGGAAATTTCACAACTTTGTACAAAAATTTTATATATTTGAGCATGTGTGTACATATATATATATGTATATGCATCAGCGCTTATAAACATGTATGACTATATGTGCATATATATACATTACTTATATCAGTATTTGAAGATAATATGGTGATCTATAAGAATATTGTATCTAAATTTTGGGCATAAGGGATTGTTTAAAATTGTATAATGGTAACAAATAAAATTAGTAAAATATAGTGGCATAATTTAGATATATTTTTTTTCAAGTCAATACATATAAAATTTTGACATTATATCTATGTATGTCTGTACAGTATATGTATATTGCTCACGAAAATTAGGGAGTATTTCAAAATTAATATGAAGCTATAAATATCCCCTAATTTTTGTGAGCAGTATATTTATAAATGAATAATAATGTTTTTAAATGTACATGTGAAAGTTGATGCAACTATATACTTATATGATTTTAAAAATTCATTTCCAAATATACAGTTAAAATAATTACACTGACTAGGATCACGTTATTTTACTTGTATCTTCTTCAAAGAGCCCTCCAGTTATTTCAATTTTGGCCAATAATTTGTTAGGATATAATAAGCTGGCTCATATTCTGAAGCTTTTTTAGTAATTTCTTTATAAGAAAAAGACGTTTTAGCCTGACTGATGGTGGCATAGTCAATAAAGCATCCACCTGGAATGCTGAGCTCGCTGGTTCGAAACCCTGGGCTTGCCTGGTCAAGGCACATATGGGAGCTGATGCTTCCTGCTTTCCCCTCACCTTTACTCTCCCTTTCTCTCCTTTCTCTAAAATGAATAATAAAAAAAAGAAATAGAGACTTTTACAAGATTTATGAAAATACTATGCATTACCGCACATATAAATGAGAACATAGATTTATAAAATATGAGAGATTTCTTGGGGCCACCTGAAGGCTCATTTTCAGTAAGTAAAATGCATGCCTCTTTTAATTATGCAGAATGAATCTTTTAATTTCCCTAGATACTCTTTGGAGAATGTAAGTCTTATTTACATTTGTAATTATTGTGGGATATTGCTATTACTTGGTAAATTACATTGATTTTTTTTTTTTTAATGAAAACCTTAGATAGTGTGTTTTTCTAATTGTATGTAAATGTGTACACCAAAGTGGACTGAGGAGGGGATGAGAACATTTGAGCAGAAGTGAGGTATTTAGGCGAGTTACCTGTGACATGCATCACTGTCAGAAGGTGATTTGGGAGGTAAAAGACCATATGGCAAATTTGCAATTATGGTACTAATGACTTGCTTATTGCAAATAAATGTAGAAATTAATATGAAGTATAGCAGAAATTACCAATTGCCACCTCATGGGAGTTACCTTAACCTGAAAACATTAAACTCAATATCCAACCTGTAGTAGGTGCTGAATCTATCCTTTGGATAAACAAACAAATGTGTGCATGTTTGCAAAGAAAGTAATCTATAGTTGAGCCATTCGCAACCCCTCCAACTCTTGAATAAGGGGAATGAAAGTGAGAAAGAGAGAAAGAGAGAGAGAGAGAGAGAGAGAGAGGGAGAGGAGTGAAAGAGAGCAAGTAAAATACCTCAAATGAAGAGGATTTTCCTTTTGATGAAGACTCCATAGCATCATCCTCCTACCCCAAAACCTGCATTATTTTAATTGTTCGTTTCTTATTTTTATTGAATTTATTTAGGGTGACACTAGTTAACATAATTATACGAGTTTTGGCTGCCCAATTCTACAACACATCTTTGTACACCATATTGCGTGTTCAAGCCCACCCCAAGTTAGGTCTTTATCCATCACCATTTATGACCCTATACCCTGCTCCCCCTCCCCGACTCCCGGCGATCACTACTGCCTTCTGTGTCCGTGAGGGCTTTTTGTCCTTTTCTGCTCTATCCCTCCACCTTTCCCACCCAGCTCCCCCATTTATCTCCCTCACTAGCTGACAGCCTGCTCTCCATGTATGAGTCTATTTTGCTTGTTAGTTCATTCTGTTCATTAGATTCAACATATGAGTACTTGTCTTTCTCTGACTGGCTTATTTCACTTAGCATAATAATTTCAATCACATTTTTTCTTCTTTCAACTAATAGTGATAATAGCTACATCTTATTGGGAGCTGCTATGTTCCAAAGAGAAAAAAAACAATTAAGACAGATAGAAAAGAGGGGGGTGAAGATTGAAGGGAACTTAATTTTATTGACAAAAATGTGGTACACAGTTATATGAACAAAACAAATGAAAAGGAAATAAAAACAAATATTGATATATATATTCTTAGTTCCCCATTAATATATACTCTACTGTGAGGTAGTCTTCTAAATGGTGTTTATTCATATTTCTCTCCAAATAATAGATCATCTTGAAAGTTTCAATGTATATATTTTAGACATTTTTTTAATCTAGAATCACTTTATAGATGTATCAAAAGATTGTAAGACAATATTATAAAATGGAAATATTCAAATAGACTAGAATGAAAAAGCAAAAGTTTCACAGTTCAAACAAATGTATTTGATTATTTACTGTGTGTAGGTGAGGTTTATTAGAGGTTAGCATATATTATTAGCTCGTATAATGCAGACCACAAGCAGATTAGTTAAATATAATTATTATTCCTATTTTAAAGATAATAGGGGCAAAAAATTAAACACATTTCCCAAAGTTTTACTGCTAATAAGTGGTAAAGATTTAAATGAGGCAATGATGCTTCTATTGTATGTACTAAAAACTGCTACTGGTGTCTCCTTTCTCTATTTATACCAGGTAGTAGTTGATTCACTTGACTTTATACTGCATCTACAGAACAGTGAAGATTATCCTAAGAGGCCATTCAGAACCCAGGGCCAGAGAAATGAGGTGACTTACGGAGGTTCAATCCAGTGAGGGTGGGGCAGGGAATGGAACTCCCCTTTCCTGACTCTCAAATGTGGGCCCATTTTCTCTTCTGAGCGGCCAGAGGCTGAAGTGTGATTCACACACCATGAGACCTGCTTAGCTGCGATATTTGTCCAGAGAGATTTGTCTGAATATAGAGAATTATTAAGATCTATTCTAAAACAGATATAACTTACAAGACTAAGTAGAATAAATAAAACAAGAGACTTGTTAAACAACACTGATAAAATGTATCATTTGAATCAGCCATACCTTTAGAATAAATGTCTAACATTCCAAGCCTCTGAATTCATTTACAATCTATAATACTAATCCTCAAATCCAGAGTGTTCCAGTGTTCCTCGGACCCTTGTGGGAAGTCCAGATATTTTTGGAGATCTTGTTCTTAAAGTATTTCTGGGAATTCCCAATGTTCTAGTTTAGTATAAGTCCCTGTGTCAATCTACCATTAGTCACTTGTTATTGGCTATCAGCCACCACTGCTCAATACCCACCCTTGGCAATTCTCTGCATACAACAATAAATGCTCTAATGAGGGAGAGGTCAGTAGGGAAGGCCAAAGCTGCTTTGCCCCCTGGTCTTGCCAATCATGGACAAAAGCTCTATTTTCACACAGAAACATTCTTCTTCCTGGGTGCTCACAGGCCCAGAACTAATATGTTGGTTCTGTTCCTAAGCCACATTTACCAAGCAAGACTGCTTCCTCTCTTGTGATGAATTTTTCTCTCTAGTCATCAAAACGTGTCTGGTTAGATGCAGTCTTGTTTCGTACCGATCCAATGGCATTTAGAATGGTCTCTCTATAGCTGAACCCCTAGTTTACCCATATGGGAAACATATTGATATATTATAGGGAAGTGGGGGGAAACGAAATAGAGGTCATCCTGCTGTCTTTACAGGACAAATTTATCTATGGGCCAGTCCAGCCCAGTGGGAGCCCATGGGTATGGAACTGAAACCTATGTTTGAATAAACATAGGTTTATTGATTGAATAAACATGACCCTTTTCAAGCACCATTGGTGTAGACAGCTAGTTTCTTTGCTGATAGTTTATTAGGCACTGGCATAATGTGCCTTAGTTTAAGCACATCAGCTAAAATGAGCCAAAGGATAACTTTTACTGGAAAGAAATCAGGGAGCTACTAGATAGTCTGTCATAAGTCATCAGAGTTCAGTGTCCACAAATATTCTTTATATTATTAGAGGTCTGCCCTATGTGTCTTGTAGGTAAACCTTCCACGTGCGCCACCATGCAGGCAGGCCCTTGCGTAGTGAGAGGGACTTGGATTGGTCCACACAGAATCATGGGAAAATTCATTCACCACTTGCTAAAACGGCATAGAAGACTTTGTTCAAGACTACTGCAATACAAGTCCAGACTAACAAGCAGAGTGAGGGAATTACTAAGGAAATTACTGAGAGGAGATATCAAAGGTAGGGGGATTCCTATTGAACTAGTCTAACAGAATTCTTGCTAACGGCAGCCTAAGGTTGAGACAGTTGAGAAGACTATTCAAGGAGCCTGATTAAAGTCTGGTCCAGGAAGGAGTCTGCCAATCCCTGAAGTTTGAACTGAGCATTGAAGACAAGGCTCAAATGGATCTCACTTCTCAGAGTTCCATCCAGACTTTGAGAGCTGCGCTGTGAAAACTCTTAAATGTAGAGCAGGGGTAGTCAACCTTTTTATACCTACCACCCACTTTTGTATCTCTGTTAGTAGTAACATTTTTTAACCGCCCACTGGTTCCAAAATAATGGTGATTTATAAAGTAGGGAAGTAACTTTACTTTATAAAAATTATAAAGCAGAGTTACAGCAAGTTAAAGCATATAATAATAATTACTTACCAAGTACTTTATTTCAGATTTTTGCTAAGTTTGGCAGAATAAATCTTTATAAAACAACTTACTATAGTTAAATTTATTTTTTTTATTTATACTTTGGTTGCTCTGCTACCGCCCACCATGAAAGCTGGAATGCCCACTAGTGGGCGGTAGGAACCAGGTTGACCACCACTGGTGTAGAGAGAGACCACTTGTTTACTGAACTTCGATATTATTCATTCAACTTGACTCAAGTGGTTGGTTTCTAGTTAACTCAATTTCAAAAGCTGTTAACTGACAACTTTTTCAAAAAATCATGAAAGATGCTGACATTGGGCAGTGTGCAAATCATAATATTTGAAAAATGTGTCAGTAATGTTTCTGGATTCATCCATACTCTTACTTTATTTACAAATGAGAGCTACCATCCCACTTCTGTCCCTTCTACTGCACCTGTGCTTTCCCGGTCTGCACCTATAACCTTACCAGTTTGTCACACAGTTATTCATTTAGAAAAAGGATATGGAAAGAAAACCAGTTGCATCCTGTGCAATGTACTTAGATTAGGAGTGTTTTCTGTAACGTGTACCTCGTGCTGTAGCTGGAAAAGACAGTCGTCTCTTCCAACCCCCTCGTTGAACAATTCAGGAAAGCGAGGTCCACATCTGGGATTTAATTAAACTTAGGTAGTTCATCCTGAGCTAAAAATAAACATAGGTTTTCATATCTTCTGTTTATTATCTACCCTAATATTAAAATTTATCATAATTATGAATTTTTAAGATTTGGACTGACCATAACAGAAAATATCATTATTTCTGATAAATACTGATGGTGACGGTGGTCACCACCATCTTTAAGAAGGAGTTGATACGATATTGGTTGGATTGAAAAGTTTCTAGCACTTTGTCAGGCCTGGCATATTCACAAAATATGTAAAGTTTGTCAATAGATAGTCCTATTCCAAAATCAATAGGAATGGTAGGAGAAAACCTTAAACCAGTATTAGTTTTTCTTGACAATCATGATCCAATTGAATGGGTCTGGTTAGTTTCTTAACCATCCTGATCACAGTCTCTTTATCTATAAAATAAGTGGGAAGAGATCATTTCCTAGGTCTCTTGCGGAGAAAGTGCTAGTTTTGTCTTGCATTACATTGGGTGCAGTGGATAAATGAGAGCTGCTATGGGCTGCTGCACCATAAATCCTCAAAATAAAACTAACCCAGTTGTCCCCTTCCCTTCTTGCTTTTTCTTTCTTCTTTCTTTCCTACCTCTTTTATTCCCTCTTTCTTTCCCTCCTTCTCCCCTCAGGTGTGAGATGGAAGATGAGGTCTTGGAGATGCAGGGGGTGAATTGATGGACAATTAAGCATTACAGAGCAGACTGTAACAGACTGTAGACCACTTCATGTGACTGGAGTTCTAGTGTCTGCTACTTATATCCTAAGGGAAAATGGTACAAAATAAGTTTTTTTAAATGTTTAACCACCTAACAGAAGAAATAGTCTCTTTAAGCAGTCACCAATATAATCAGTTTTATAGCTTTAACATTTAAGAGTAAATCTAAATTCTTTAGGGACAGGTTCTCTAAAGAACCCTCCTGAACTTTGTCCAGATGTGGCACATCAAGTGTCCAACATGAGCACATCAACATGAAATATTAATGTAACAGTGGTGATCAGTCATTTGTGTTCCCCATCCGGTGGCCTTTCTAACTGAGGATCTTTGACTGCAATATGCCTTCCTTCCTCACCAACTCTCTCACTCATCAGCCAAAGAGAGGGTGCATTTAAATCCTATCTTTGTTCTCAAGTTTTATTAGCTATTCTCTTTTAAAGAGGGATCTAAGTCTACTTAGATGACTGAAAAAGATTCTATCCCAAAGAAAGAAATACTCTTACCTAATTTGAAAAGCTGAGCAAAAATCATAAGCAATGAATCTGTTTTTGTGTGTGGAAATCATAATCTTTTGAGTTTGACTGAAGTCAGTGATGGGCTCAGTTGGCTTGGCTTTGAATGCACGGCAGCCAACACTCGGGATTGGAGACTGCCGATGAATACGAGGCAGCTGGGACATCTCACATTCAGGGAGAAATGGAAAAGGCAATGCCGTGGTGGTGTATAACAAAGTACAAGCGGCCTAGGAGGAAAGCAGCGAGAATAATAGAGCTGAGGAGATTAAATAGAGACACAACCTGTTCCCCTGTGGATTAAGCTCAATTCATAAATCCCTTCACAGTCAGATTTAACTATTGAGCAACAACCAAAAACCCAATGCCATATGCTGTGTGAGGAGGCACAAAAAAGTTTGTTAAATATCTGAAGAGAAAATGTCTTCTGAGGAGACGAGATTGGAAGTAACTTTCCAGAGGAGAAAAAGGAGAGGTCAAAGAAGTCTTCTGAGACAGAGGAGAAAGAAAAGATGGCAAATGCAAGGAAAATAAATCGGTTTCTCTTACACCCTGCAAAATATTTGCTTGGGCAGTGGGGAAAACAAGCTGTGATTAAGCACAGCAGGTCTTGTGGCATTTCAGAAGGACCCTTGAAGGGGGACAATCTTCAAGGACAACTGGAAGCTCAGGCACAGCAAACCTACCTCTTAAGACTTACCATCACCTTAAAGCCAGGATATGGGCACATGAAGAAACTAAGACTTGACAATTTGTAGATTACAGTACTCAGAAGCATGGGATTGGGAGCCAGACTGCCTGGGTTCAAATCCCACCTCTTCATGTACCAATTGTGAGACTGTGGGCAAGCTCTTTAATTTCTTGTTTCTGTAAAATACAGAAACATTATTTCTTTAATATGACCTTGTCTCCTTCTTTCTTTTTGATTCATACTGGCCTTACCCAACACCCTGACTCACCTGCCTCCCTCTCCTTGAACATCTGCTCTCTTCACCATTAGGCCCTCAGGAGGTTCAGATCAGCATCAATTAATCTTAGGAACAAAGCTTCCTTATTTCTGTTGACCACAGAGACAAAGTTTCGGTCAAACTAGAGATAACATCTAGGATTCAGTTGGGTTTCAGTTCCAGAACCACCTCACCAGCCACGTCCTCGTGAAACCACAGGGAGCAATACTATGACTTACAGCAGGGCGAAATCCAATGATCAACTACCCCCACCCTCATGCAAGCCAGTCAATAAAGACCACGGCCCATTGAAAGTCAGGTCTTAGAGTAACAGCGCACCTGTGACACTGGCGGTGGTGCCACTTCCTCAGCTAATAAACACTGCTGTCTTTGCTGCAAGCTCCTGTTTGGGCTGTATTGGGCTTTGATGAGCGCAGGCACATGGACCCTTTTAGTCCATTAACATTTCCTCTTGGAAGAGTGTTTGGCAGTAGTATGTACCAAGTATATATTAACCATTATGAAAATACCAACAAACAAATATGTGTTATTTTATACATATTTATTTTATTTTATTATTACTTTGTGTGTTTATATGTGTGTATTTTTCTGAAGTGAGAAGCAGAGAGGCCAAGAGATAGACTCCTGCATATGCCGGACCGGAATCCACCTGGCAAGCCCACTAGGGGGCGATGCTCTGCCCATCTGGGGCATTGCTCCTTTGTGACCAAAGCCATTGTAGTGCCTGAGGAAGAGGCCATGGAGCCGTCCTCAGTGCCCAGGCCAACTTTGCTCCCATGAAGCCTTGGCTGTGGGAGAAGAAGAGAGAGACAGAGAGAAAGGAGAGAGGGAGGGATAGAGAAGCAAATGGGCACTTCTCCTGTGTGCCCTGGCTGGGAATCAAACCCAGGACTTCCATACACTGGGCCGACAATCTACCACTGAGCAATAAATGCAGCCACATTACAAGACTTCTTGTCTTATATTTTGAGTTTTTCCAGGAAAGTCCAATAGAAGAAAGGATAATATTCTAAGCTCTGCATGGTACTTGATAGTGCCCAAGGAAATTTGTGAGATTGTAATGTGGATGGGTGGAGGGATTGGGGGATTGGTCCCTATATAATAAACATGTCATTCCCTCTTTGTATGAAAGCAAGTAGAAAATTTACAAAAACACATTATAGGCCCTGGCCGGTTGGCTCAGTGGTAGAGCGTCGGCCTGGCGTGCAGGCGTCCCAGGTTCAATTCCTGGCCGGGGCACACAGGAGAAGCGCCCATCTGCTTCTCCACCCCTCCCCCTCTCCTTCCTCTCTGTCTCTCTCTTCCCCTCCAGCAGCAAGGCTCCATTGGAGCAAAGATGGCCCGGGCGCTGGGGATGGCTCCTTGGCCTCTGCCCCAGGCGCTACAGTGGCTCTGGTCGCAACAGAGCGACGCCCCGGAGGGGCAGAGCATCGCCCCCTGGTGGGCAGAGCATCGCCCTTGGTGGGCGTGCCGGGTGGATCCCGGTCAGGTGCATGCGGGAGTCTGTCTGACTGTCTCTCCCCGTTTCCAGCTTCGGAAAAATACAAAAAAAAACAAAAAACACATTATATAAAAATTTTATCCTTAAGTATATTTTTCCAAGAAGAAGATCCTAACTTTTAGCAATTCTCAAAAGATTAGCTTACTCATGCAAAAGTACCTTTATATGTTTTATCACACACCTACCTTTAGCAATTAATTAAAAACAATGAATGTTACTCTAACTTAAAATATAGCTTGATATTCAATTCAGCTCTGACCCTGCAGCTATGTGTCAGGATTTTCATTGAGGCGGGGAAGACAGTACAGCCAGAACTCAGTAAGTTTGTGTGCGGGGATTGGCTGCACTGGCCCGCCCACGAGCATTCAGAAAACATCAGCCTGCCCATCTCTCTAAAACCCAGAGCAAGAAGCTTCTAGACCTGTCAGTTTACCACCAACAACAACTTGTCTAATACTTTTTCTAACCTCAGTTAAGACGACTCCTGCTCTTGTTTCTAGTACAAATCAAGTAGGTAAACTGAGTTATGCTGTAGTTAGTTCAATGACAGAATTTCTATCCAGATATAATGTCATATTCTTTTATTTACATTTTCAGCTCCTTCTTCTTTACATCTGTTTTTGGTTTATTTTTAATCACATAGGAAAACATTTTATAAAAACAAGTCCAGCCTGACCAGGCGGTGGTGCAGTGGGTAGAGCATCGGACTGGGATGCGCAAGACCCAGGTTCGAGACCCCAAGGCCACCAGCTTGAGCGCAGGCTCAAGCAAGGGGTTACCGGTCTGCGGAAGGCCCACGGTCAAGGCACATATGAGAAAGCAATCAATGAACAACTAAGGTGTTGCAACGTGCAACGAAAAACTAATAATTGATGCTTCTCATCTCTCCGTTCCTGTCTGTCTGTCTCTGTCTATCCCTCTCTCTGACTCTCTCTCTGTCTCTGTAAAGAAAAAAAAAAAGTTAAAAAAAAAACAAGTCCAGCACAGAAGTGTTACACTATCAGAATAAATATCTAATTTTACTTTCTGTCCACACAAATAAATCTCACCCTCCACCTGTTCCGTAATCAGGGTTAACTGAAGGTTGTGATTCTCCAATGTTGCTTTCTGTGCAATATGTAAGATGCACATACATGTATATAAACATGTATATATACATGTATATATGTAGGTAAAATTTTGTTTTTAAACAGTTTGCCTCCTGGCCCTGGCCGGTTGGCTCAGCAGTAGAGCATCGGCCTGGCGTGCGGGGGACCCCGGTTCGATTCCCGGCCAGGGCACATAGGAGAAGCGCCCATTTGCTTCTCCACCCCCACCCCTCCTTCCTCTCTGTCTCTCTCTTCCCCTCCCACAGCCAAGGCTCCATTGGAGCAAAGATGGCCCGGGCGCCAGGGATGGCTCCTTGGCCTCTGCCCCAGGCGCTGGAGTGGCTCTGGTCGCGCGGCAGAGCGACGCCCCAGAGGGGCAGAGCATCGCCCCCTGGTGGGCAGAGCGTTGCCCGTGGTGAGCGTGCGGGGTGGATCCCGGTCAGGCGCATGCGGGAGTCTGTCTGTCTGTCTCTCCCCATTTCCAGCTTCAGAAAAATACAAAAAAAAAAACAAAAAAAACAAACAAACAAAAAAAACCAGTTTGCCTCCTAGTGACATAATCCTATACTTAATATCAGTGATGGACTTCTTCTACTGGCAGTCTCTCCATGTTGATGTGTAGAGAACTGTGTGATCATTTCACAGTCCACAGGCATGGAGTTCAACCAGTTCGGGACCAATGGGTGAGCACATTGATTCGAGGTGTTCTTTGTCATCAAGCCCTTGTATTTGCATCTTTGGGAAAATGGGAATTATTCTCTAGAAAACACATTTATTCCTTGTCTTTTATTTGTGACTTTTGTCATTTTAAAGTTTATAATTTTTATGTAGGTAAATAAGAGATCTTTCTTCTTCATGGTTTCTGAATTTAGAAACTTTTTCAGGAAATCCTTTAATACTCTAAGTTATATATAAAAATTCTCTTTATATTTTCAACATAAGTCTGTTATTTATGTATACATTTTAAAACAATTTTGGAACGGTGAAGTAAAGCAAAACTTTATCACTTTTTTCAAATTGTCAGCTAATTGTCTCATGGTTTTTTATTAAATAGCTCGCTCCTTCTGCACTAATTTCCTCACAAGGTAACATATGACATTGCCCTTGTCACATACCAAATTTCCTTAGACGGCTGGATCTGATCTTGCACTCTCCTTCGCTGTGCAATCAAGCTGTTTATTCCTGAACAATTATTTATACAGGTTTAGTTACTATAGCTTTACACTAGATATTTTTAAATGATTAAGCAAATATCACTTTCTGATTTGCTTGGCTATTATATTTTTATCTTCAGTTGAATTTAAACTAATCCAGACAAGCTCCACAAATAGTTCTCATAGGATTCTCTACAAGATAGCATTAGATTTAAAGGTTTATTGGCAAAAACTAACATCTTTTAAATGTTAGCCATCCTCTGCCCGGAAGAGGAGATGCCCTGCCTTTATTGAGCTTTGTTTATGTTTTTCATGAAGTGTTAGATTGTTTCTCATAATGATCTTCTAAAACTTTTCTTTGGTTTAATTCTCATTGTTTTGGTTTCTGTCGATGTGATTTGGATTTTTTCCATGGTGTATTCTTATTTGGTTATTGTCTTACATGCAAGTTATTATGTACAGTAGTCACCCAATCTTCATGGTTTCACTTTTCACCGTTTCATTCACCCATGATCCAAAATATTAAATGCAAAACTCCAGAAATAAACAGTCCATAAGTTATAAATTGCACACCATTCTGAGTAGCATGATGAAATCTCTCACCATCCAGTCCACAGCATGAGTCATCCCTTTGTCCACCCCTTTGCTGTGTAAGCCCATTAGTCACTTAGTAGCCAATCATCAGATCAACTGTTGCAGTGTTTGTATTCAAGCCTCCCTTACTTTACAGAATAATGTCCCCAAAGCACAAGAGTAGCAATGCTGACCATTTGGATGTGCTGAAGAGAAGCCATGAAAAGCTTTCTTAGTGAAAGGGTGAGAGTTCTTGACTTTGTAAGCAAAAAATAAAAAAAGGAAGGAAGGAAGGAAGGAAGGAAGGAAGGAAGGAAGGAAGGAAGGAAGGAAGGAAGGAAGGAAGGAAGGAAGGAAGGAAGGGAGGGAGGGAGGGAGGGAGGGAGGGAGGGAGGGAGGGGAGGGAGGGGAGGAGGGAGAGAGGGGGAAGGGGGAGGGAGGGAGGAGAGAGAGAGAAAGAAAGAAAGAAGAGAAGAGAAGAAAGAAAGGGAAAGAAAGAAAATTCTATGCTGACATTGTAAAAATCTATGGTAAAAACAAGTCTTCTATCAGTAAAATTGTGAAGAAAGAATAATAAATTCATGTTAGTATTGCTATCGCACTTCAAACTATAAAAGTCACAAGCACAGTGTATCATAAGTGCTTAGTTAAGATGGAAAAAGCATTAAATTTGTGGGTGGAAGACATGAACAGGAAATGTGTTCCAGTTGAAGACAACATGTTGTACCAGAAAGCACTGAGTCTATTTGGTGACTCCAGCGAGGGATCCCCTGAAATAGTGACATCAAGCCATTTACTGCAAGTAAGGGACAGTTACACAGATTCATGAACAGGTTTGGACTGAAAAATGTAAAAACTATTGGAAATGGAGATCATATTAATATAACTTTATAACAGTATATTGTTATTATTATTGTTCTATTTTATTATTAGCTATTGTTGTGAATCTCCTACTGTGCCTAATTTATAGGTTAAACTTTATCTTAAGTATGTATTATAAGAAAAAACATAATACAGATAGGCTTTCATCCAATCCTTGGTTTCAGGCATTCACTGGGGGTCTGTGAACACATTCCCAGTGGACAAAGGGGGACTACTGTACAAACAACCTCTTCCATTTTAATGTTTTTCATTGATTCCATTAGATTTTTCTAATTATTTCTGATTACTTTGTGTACAAATGATAGTTTTACTTATCCCTAACTAATGTATACATATGTGTGTGTGTCCTGTTTACATGCAGTTTTCCTAAAGTTTGGAATAGTAAAGTTGGCGAGAGGTAGTGTCATGGTTTTCCTGGTTGCATTATGGTCATTCACAAATAAATAAGACATAATATTCCAAAGCTTCAATTTCCTGTCACCTGTTTTATTCAGAGGACATTTGCATCTCTATAGCTGCAAAAATAACCACAAAATACAATGCTGTGCATTATAATCAGCATACTTCAAATCATTTCCATTTCTGCACAGTATATGTTCCTCATAAAAGCCACTGATGCTAAAATATGATGTTTCAAAAAAAGTGTTTAAACTCACCACTGAAATTATTGTAATAATATAATTCTGGCATAAACTTGTCATATTTTATTTCGTATTATCAGATTTTATATCACACGGATAGATATAAATAGATATATGTAACAGAGATATAAATTATATTCATAACAAAATTACTATGAAACCATATTCAGCTTAGGAGCTTCTACGTTTTGAGAGTTATACAAGCAAATTCATGATGTTATGAGTTGAACATTTGTCATCCTTGGTATTGTGGTAATATTTGACTGTGTTGTACATATTATGGTAGTTACTTCATGTGTACTACTGTTTGATAATCTATTGTGTAAATATTCATTAATTTATTTTCATTTTAAAGACACTTTGGGTTGTTCCTAGCTTTTTGCATTATTAATAATAACATTTCAGCTGTGAATATACACATCTTTTGGTACGTATGTGCAATAGTTTCTCAAGACACTTCTTAGAAATAAAATTCGCAGTGCATAGAAGTTTTGAATGTACAAATTTTCATAACACTTGGTAAAGTTTTATTGGAGAGTCACTTTACACAGAGAAGGAAATTCTCTTTTATTCTTGGATTATGAGTAGTCTTTCAGGAATAGCTGTTGAATCGTACAAAAAGCTTTTTCTCCAGCGAATGAGTTAGGTATTGACAAAATAATGCGGCATAACAAACCACCCCAAAACTCAGTGGCTTAAAATGATAATTATTTATCCTCATTCATGATCTGTGGTTGAGCAGTGGTGAACTGATCTAGGCTGGGCCCAGGTGTACTTGACTTCAAGCTGGAGGTAGAGACTGGTCTGCTCCATATGTCTCTCATCTTCAGGAAGTAGCAGGCTAAATGGTGAAGGATGTTTGTGTTGCAACAGAAGTACAAGAGTTTTGTTTGGTATCAAATTTGTATTGACCTCTCAGAGCATGTAATCAGAATGATAAGATTTAACCTAATGCCTGCAAAACTGTTGGGGCCCACTACTATTTTCTCTGTTGGAAAAAAAAAAATGATCTATTGACTCAACTTATGTAATAGTTAGAGGACCATTTAGACATTCTTCTTGAGTCAGTTCTGGTAAATTCTATTACTTGTGGATTTTATTTATTTCATAACTTTTCAAAATTGCCAGCCTCCAGTTGCTTATAATATTCACTGATTGTGTGTTCAGTGTCCATATTTGTGGTCATCTGCCCTTTTCTGTTACTAATACTGAACATGGGCCAGAGAAAACGTGCATTTGCTTCCACTGAAAGTTAAAAGTATTAGTGTTCTGGGACCAGCCTAGCCCCCTGAAGCTGTGTGCACAGTGAGGAATTCTGTCTCAGGTTTTCTGCTTTGTAGCTGGCAAGGGTTTAGTCCCCCAGGAGCTGGTAGCACTAGTGTAATCACCTGCCCTCAGATCAACCTTGGCTGGCTGGGATGGCTTCTGCTTCACTGATCCTCTACATCCTTTGGGCAGTGGTGAGACATGCCCTTAAAGATTTTCATAGTTTCTTACTTTGACACCAGAAATGAATTAAATAATCAATTTATCTAGACAGGAGCTATTTATTTAGTTGTTTATTTTTTAAGCTAGGAAATCTTCGAAAAATTTATTTAGTCATACTGCCAGAAGAGTTCATATTTATTTCTTTCTAAACTTACTGCCAAACTTCACACTAATTTCAAAAAGAAAACAGGTGTTTGTTTCAGGAAGAGCAAACCAGGCAGCTGAGGTTGACAGGCTTACCAAATGCTAGGTCCCACTCATCAGGGATATTCATTCAGGAACCTGATTGTTGCAGTTTACTGAAATGAGTCACCTTAGTGAGAGGTCCCTCGGTTCCTCCCAAGCCTTCAGATGATAGCACCCCAGGCCAAGATCTGATTACAATCTCATGAGAAACCCCAAGCCCAAACTGCCCAGCCACACATTCACAAATTCATAACACACAGAAACTATACGATCCTAATTGATTGTCGTTCTTCTAAGTGGCTAAGTTTTGGGATAATTTATTATCCCAAAATAAATTATCTCCAAGTGTATCTGATAAATATTATCCCCCCAAAAAATATTATCCCCCAAAATCTTGTACACCATATCATCATTAAAAAAATTAAGATCCATTCCCTTTTTCTGACAGAAAACACATACACACATATATAGTAAATTAGAACCCCTCTAGTGTTTTAGTTTCTTCACAGATAATATAATCAGACTATATGCAACATATTTGGATAATAAATAAGAACAAATTCTCAGTAGCAAATCTCATGCAGCTCTCAATAGACAAATTTGGAGGGGCTCTATAAGAAACTGATGAATGGCTTCCCATCTTCCTCTCTGGGGAGCTACGAACACCCGTTTGACAGAGTTCCTGTGCTTTATCTGTGCACATTTACATTTTTCCCTCTGAAACAGAGTAGTCCAGGATTTGCAAATGGCAATTTCAGATTCCCTGTGATTTTAAGTAGCACTCTTGGCTGAGGTAATGATTATAAATAATATGATTAGTTAATAGAAGATGATTCAGCAATTTTTTCCACCTTTAACTTTGAGGCTTTAAAGAAAAACATAATAGTTTTCAATGAACTTACAAATGTCTTCTACATAGTGACTGTAATGACCACTGTTAATGTTTGAAATGTGTGATTTTTGAAATAGAGCTTGCTTTCTTTGATCTATTTTGCATTACAGTGGGCAGGTGACAGTAAAGGCTGTTAAAAGGTAGTCCATCCGTTTGATTATGATTCCCAGTACCCATGAAGAGAGCCTCTATTTATTTAAATAAATTGTTGTTAGTGTAAAATGAAAAAGTGCTCTATATAATCTTTACTTGGGCAGAATGAGGAACTCTGGTCCATTAGTCAGCATAATGCATGAAATATCAGATACACTTGGAGAAAAAACTTTTGTTTTTGTTTTTTGCAAAAAAAGAAAAAATAGTGACGTTCAGCAGTTGAAAGCAGACACTTACTAAAGCCCAATAACAGACGATACAAGAACCCATCTGCTTCATGCATCTTTTTTGTTTTAGATCAGCATTAATATCTACAGTCAGCTTTCTAGTCTCCATTTTTCACTATTGATTCTCTTTGTTTCATTGATTATTTATGTCTTAAATTATAGCTATTGTTTCCATAGCTTCAAGGGCAACTGTAAAAAGCAGTGTCTGGCCCTGGCCGGTTGGCTCAGCGGTAGAGCGTCGGCCTAGCGTGCGGAGGACCCGGGTTCAATTCCCGGCCAGGGCACACAGGAGAAGCGCCCATTTGCTTCTCCACCCCTCCGCCGCGCTTTCCTCTCTGTCTCTCTCTTCCCCTTCTGCAGCCAAGGCTCCATTGGAGCAAACATGGCCCGGGCGCTGGGGATGGCTCTGTGGCCTCTGCCTCAGGCGCTGGAGTGGCTCTGGTCGCAACATGGTGATGCCCAGGATGGGCAGAGCATCACCCCCTGGTGGGCAGAGCGTCGCCCCCTGGTGGGCGTGCCGGGTGGATCCCGGTCGGGCGCATGTGGGAGTCTGTCTGACTGTCTCTCCCTGTTTCCAGCTTCAGAAAAATGAAAAGAAAAAAAAAAAAAAAAGCAGTGTCTGAGTGGGTTCCCTGACAACAGCTGGACAGCTCCAGAAGAGATAACACTGGTGTGGTGTCCTGTCATCTGCTTTAAGAATTACATTCTCTTAGCTAACATAATCCCCATCAATTTATTTGCTAAAAATTGGTACAGCCTGACCAGGTGGTAGCACAGTGGATAGAGCGTCGGACTGGGACACGGAGGACCCAGGTTCCAAACCCCGAGGTCACCAGCTTGAGCACGGGTTCATCTGGTTTGAGCAAGGTTCACCAGCTTGAGCCCAAGGTTGCTGGCTTGAGGAAAGGGTCACTCAGTCTTCTGTAACCCCCCAGTCAAGGCACATATGAGAAAGCAATCAAGCAACAACTAGAATCAAGCCGCAACAAAGAATTGATGCTTCTCATCTCTCTCCCTTCCTGTCTGTCAGTCCCTATCTGTTCCTCTGTCTCTCTCTGTCTCTGTTACCAAAAACAAACAAACAAAAAACTGGTACAGTACTAGCACAATGGTAAATGTCTATTAGAAGAACAAATGGAAAAACAAAAGCTCATCAAAATCTCTTTATTTCATTTTTTTTTTTTTTAACCAAAGCACTACCTCTTAGCATGGGGTATTTCTTATTTAAACCTGTCTCCTGAAGTTGAAGGTAGCTTGGAAGATTAGCTAGTTACTCTGGTGTTTGATCCCTAGTTGTAGTACATAAGCCAAGTGTCTAGTTCATGTTCAGACTCTTCTAGCATTGGTCAGCTCTCAACAAATATAAGTAGCTTCTTCAAACTTCAGTCAGCTATAATTAGAAGAATTTCTATAATTATTTTGAACAAAGATAACTAATTTGGCTTGGTTCCCTTTTAAAACAAAGCTGAAAATTTAAGTAAGGTTTTCTTTAGCCTCTTGTTTTTTGAGGTTGAAGTTTAAGGCAAGAGAATCATAAATCCACCATTTCCATGAAGATTGAAACATAACTGGTGGTATCGCTTTAAGGGTCTCAGACTGTTAATAAAGTGAATCATCCAGGCATACAATTTGTTACTATGCTTCTGGGTGACTTTTGATCAGGACTCTGGAGAACAGTGAGTAACTCTATATTAGTCAGGAATAAGTTACAAATGGTAAACAAGGGTGCCTGAGCACATATATTCACACACTGGACTCGAAAACACTAGCTTCTTAATCATTTCTCTGTTTTGTACCTAATTTGTCTTTCATGCCATTCCAGATAACACCCTGATCAAACTCACCATCTCAAGTTTGTTGTCTAGGTATCACACACATCCAATGATGACCTCTGCTCATTAGAGGCTATCATAATAGCATCAGTTCTACCTGAGTTTCTGAAAGTCTGCATGAGATAGAGAAAAGAATTAAGTTACAGGCATAACTGCATATTTCTAATGAGAAGAATGTGCCCTACAACAGCATGCAAAAATTTTTTATAAATCTATATTGTGGAATGCTGTTTTCATATACTACTGATATATTTCAGCTTGTAGATAAAAGAAAATAGCTTGTTTTTTTGTTTTTTAGAAACGATCAAAAGTATCACATCACTGGTCAGGAATAGTTGAAAGTGATTACATGATTAGGGTTATTATTTTTTGGTAATAATTTAGAACACAGATAACTATGTTTTAGGTAACAAGTATTTAGTTTTGCAAAACATTTAATGAGACTGATGAGGCTTACGTTTCAGACTCCTCACAAACATATTGGCCTAAACCTTAGAAGGTATCTTCATAATTTTGACATTTTTCTAAAAGAGCATTGAAAACTTTATATAAACTTCAGGCCCCATGAAACCTATATTTAACCTGGGATCTAGGAGAGTGACGAGGTATCCTAGGAGATTAAAACAATAAATATTTATGTTCATCATCCTCAAGAAGAGTACGATCTTGTTGAAGAAATAATAATTATATATGTCAGAGAATTATCTGTTATCACTGAAAGGTATGAGGGTTGGAGTCAGAAGATAAAATCTACAAATCCTAGCCTGCCATTTGCATTCTGCTGTGTGATTGTAGACAAATAAATTGTCTGATTTTTTTATTCATACAAAGAAATATACATAATGCTTAATTCATAAGACTATTCAGAGGATTGATAAAACTAAATACGTGAATGCAAAACATATTACATTTACCATGTTCACATAAATTTTATTTGAATCATCAAATCTCAGGCCGTATGAGAACTGAAACAAAGTTTCCTTTAACCTGATCCCCCTATTCAATATTCAAATGCTCCCTCCAGTTCCCGGAGACATTGCTGTCTATACTCTGCATGGATAAATCTAGTGAAGAGGACTAAGGCAGTTGACTTCACATAATTAAAAATATGGCAAAACGTTTTTTGTTTGTTTGGGTTTTTTTTAATTTGTTTTGTTTTTGACTAGTTTTGTGTTGGGTGGCTTTTTGTTTTTTGGGTTTGGGTGTTCAAGTATAAGTGTGTGTCTCACAACAACAACAACAAAAACCTGGCATTGAGGATTCAGACAAAGGCCAGAAATTCCCTTTTGAGGGTACACACATGCTGTGCGACTCAAAACCAAAGCAGCAGCAGGGTCCCCAGCACACAGCACAGCACGAGCAAGGGGGGCTGCCTGGGAGGCGGACGTTATAATAGAAACACTTGAGCAGCTTAATCAGGAATGATCAGAGAGAAGAGAGGCATGGAAATCCAGAGTTTTAAAAAGAGGAAGTAGAAAATAGCACCAAATGCGGAGAGCACTCTACAGTGGTCCCCAATCCCCGGGCCACGGACCGGTACCGGTCCGTGGGCCATTTGGTACCGGTCCGCAGAGAAAGAATAAATAACTTACATTATTTCCGTTTTATTTATATTTAAGTCTGAACGATGTTTTATTTTTAAAAAATAACCAGATTCCCTCTGTTACATCAGTCTAAGACTCACTCTTGACGCTTGTCTTGGTCACGTGATACATATATCTGTCCCACCCTAAAGGCCGGTCTGTGAAAGTATTTTCTGACATTAAACCGGCCCGTGGCCCAAAAAAGGTTGGAGACCACTGTTCTAAACCACATTCTGATGACTACAAAGCAGATTGGGATCCCTGAGACCCTCGGTGAGGTGGCAGGAAATTGAGTGTAGTGAGCTGTGAGGAGAGAGTGGAAGGAGAAATCATGGGCTCTCGGGCTTGGCTGGCAGGAAGGGTGGGACAGGGCAGCCGCCAGGGGACATTTCAGAAAGAGAAGGGAGGGCGTTAGCAACCACTGGGAAGGAGGTGGGCTAAGGCGAAAGCGCCCATGGAAGATGGCAGTGTGGTGTTGGTCCTAGAGCGCAGGAAGGGGAAAATCCAGAACACAGAACATCAGGTCAACCTTGAGCGAGTAAAGGAATGTTTCTGCTTCTGACATTAGAGAAAAGGGTGAGACTCTCAGATACACAAAAGTTCACAGGTTTGGGGCCAAGAAGCCAGGAAATCTCATACTTGTGAGCCTCGGGTGGGCTCAGAGTCTGTAAGTGTCTACAAATATGTGGAGCAGGGCGGCCCCTGCAGCCAGTGCCTGCGGTTCCAAGTCCAGTGTGACCGAGGGGTGGCCCCAGGGATAGAGCTGGACCTCCAGTTCTAGCAGGTCGGGGTGGGAGGTACCCCAGTGAGAACTCTACCCAGGTACAGGAAGTGGAAGATTCTAAGGATATCACCCCTAAACGTCTATAAAATCTGAACACTCTCTACACTCACTGCCAAGACCTATTCTAACCCCGTCTTCCCTGTCACAGGCAGATGACTGCAGAACGCCTTCTGACTGCTGTCTTCTATCCGCTTGGGATCCCTCCTGTTGATTGGTCACCCAACAGCCAGACTTATTTTTATAAATACAAATCTGAGTATGTGTCTTTTCAAATAAAATGTGCAATGTTTTCCATTGCTCTCAGAGTGAAGAAAGAAAACGAAGATGACATGCAAAGCTGTTCTCACTGTGGCACCTGGCCTCTGTCCCCTCTCTCAGCTCAGTCTGTGCCTCCTCCCTCCCTGAGCTTCTGCCAGGCCGGTTGTGTTCAGGATCAGGAAGCTCACCATGCTTTCTTCCAGCTCACAGATTCCCTTTCCTTGCTCTGATCTACGTAAACCCGATGCATTATTCAGACTCAGCCCCAAATTCATCTCATGAAAGGATCTTTTATCAACTTTTATTTTTAATGAATGAATGTCTGACTCCTCAACCAGACTGTACGTTGTCGAGGGCAATGCTCAGGTGTGGTTTTAGTCATTATTGTATAGAAGCACTAACACAGTGCCTGGCACACAGTAGAAAACCAGAAATATTTGTTTCATGTACGCATGCATGCATGAATGAATACACAGATGAATGAATAAATCAGTGTTAGCTCAGTGGCTTTGAGATACGAGTATTTGCCCAACGGACGACCACAGTTTCCCCTTTACCTCTTTCATGAGTGTGTTTTGAAGATCAAACAAAACTCTGCAGAGGAAAATCTTTTTATACACTATTGTTTTTCATCACGGTTATGGAGGAGACACTGACAGAAGTGTGTACAGTGGGAAAAGGAATTAATTCAACCAAGATGAAGAGTTCCATGAGGGAGTGAGCCAAGGCTGTGATGTACCCTCTCCTCTGGGGCTCTCCTCTCTGCTCCTTGGAGCATGAAGGCAAAGGCACTTGACTGATGACTGCCTCTCTGCTCACATCCTGACAGCAGAAAATGTTCCTTACTAACATCAAAAGATGTTTCTTTTAGCCCACTGGCGTATAAACTGAGAAATATTTGAGTTCCCAAGCGAAGTAGATTTTGGTGTAACAGACATCTGTTTATATAACAATGTATGTAATTAGAGTTGGGTAAAAGGAACTTGTGAGCTGGTATGACAGAATTTTCTTGAGCACTGTAGAACAATCATTTCTACAACCGTTCCAACTGTTTAGAAAGACAGTCATCAAAACTTCTCTCATCAAAGTCCTTTGAGGGAAGCACAGAAAACAAGTCATACAGTCTTGATACCAGAACATGTAAATTTTAGTCTGTTTGATTTTCTGTGATTTGCATTTTGATGTTAAAGCCCCAGCAAGGTTGAGAAAACTGCTTAAATGTTATGCCTCCAGCTACAAAATCTAAGCAAGGCAGGTGGGTAATGATTCATCTGAATATCTTATAACTGCTCTCAGCCACTCAGACATGAGAAATAGTCATCCACCAGCAAGGACATCGAGGGTTGCTAATTAACCCCTGTCCTGGTCGACCCCAAAGGTGCAGTAGCATTTACCAGGGTAGTCAGTACACATAAAGGAATTGAGGCGAGCAGGGCTATTCTGTGAGGAGTTCTTATGGATGCTGCTACCAGTTTGCTAATGTAAATATTTGGCTCCTGACATCCACAGACTCTCTATGTTATATCTATGTTTGAAGCCTTCTCTTGACTCTTATAAGCTCAGATTATTACATATCAAGGATGAATAGAGTAAATAAATTTCAATCTGGCATGGGAGAATATCACCTTAAACTAGAATCGAGTCTAGTGTAGATACAGAAATAACTTGCTTACACAGTTTATTGTAACTCGCTCTCTCCCTTCTAACTAAGTTCTCAACTCTCATTAGGCTTAGGAACACAGAAAGCGTCCAGCCCCTCCCTCCACTGCTTTGTAGAGTTGACAGAAAGGGAAACAGAAGGAGAAGGAGCACCTGGGCTTCACTGAGAGCACTCACAGTACTGAATGAGCCCTTGGCTCTATAAGATTTCTATGTAGGCTGAGGTCAGTGCGCCGCCATTGAGGACCGGGACTGGGCAGATTTGATTTGTGGGGAATGGCAAGTATGTTAGATGTATAAATTCACCTCACTTGTAACTCTGTAAATAAGGATGCTAGAATAATTTGTGTAGGATGGTCAAGTATTTAGCAGGGCCATATTTTTTGGTGTGGCAATATTGAATAATATGTATGACATTTGTAATAATAAAAACTAACATATTTTGAACACTCGTAATGTATCAAGTACTGTGGCATTTGTCACTTAACTTAAAAAGCAGGTGATGAAAAGTTCAGTGATATAAAGATTCAGATTTCTGTCACTTCAACTGAAATATAACAGTAACCACAAAATTCCTAATATTCAAACGGATTTTGAACAAATTTGATATATAGAAAAAGCTTTGAAAATTTCCTTTGTATTCATATTTTGCATCTGGTAGTATTCTCAGGGGCATGGTAACATGTTGTGTAATACCCATTCTCTGTGGCCCTGACTTTCTTTAAGATAATCGTCAATTGACATGTTTTCTATACTCTTATCCTTTTTGTTGTCCTGATTAATTATTCTATTCCCTAAATTTCTTCTGTCTGTAATATTTTGTGGCCATCTGTTGGAATTCAGTGCTATTGCCTCTAAACATATTGGTATATAAAATTGAAGAAACTGGTAGACCCATCTGTCCCAGCCATAAAGCTAAACTTTGTCCCAGAAACTAGAGAAGTTACTTCCCATTTGGCTGCAGTTATTTAGAGAACGTGCATTATTATGTAGTGGCAAGGGATGGGGGAGGAAAGACTGTGGAGAAGATTTGTTCTATTAGGTTGGCACAAATCTCTATGATGCTTATGTACGTTTTCTTCTCTGGACCTGGACCAGTCAATATCTGTAGC
The DNA here is from genome assembly GCF_036850995.1 of Saccopteryx leptura. Taxonomy (NCBI): domain Eukaryota; kingdom Metazoa; phylum Chordata; class Mammalia; order Chiroptera; family Emballonuridae; genus Saccopteryx; species Saccopteryx leptura. Next base: position 20,322,112 of record NC_089505.1, on the reverse strand, counting down.
CCATCTTCTGAGATATATAATATAGTAAGATTAGTGAAATCTCCCAGTTGCTTATGTTTTAGTTTCTTTAAAGTAATCTGCATCCCAAGGGCAAGGTCTTAAAGAGAACAGGCACAGGTAGGAGTAAAAACAGTTGTTATTATTCTCCCTTTAGAGATGTGGAGGCTTAGGCTAAAAGAGTGAAATACTTGCCCAGGTTTTAGACGTGGAGTAGGAGAAAGAGTCCGAAGTCAAACCCTGAACCACCGAACTCTAAAATTCTTGCATTTGAATAGTAGGAAAAAGGAAGAAATGTTATTGCCTAATTGAGCAATGAGGCATTGTCTAATTAATGCAAGACAAAGGCGTGAATGCAGGTAAAGGTAGGCTTTGAAAGTGGCATAAAAGGCATTGCTAAACCTTTGGGAGCCAATGAAAGGAATGGCAGTTGTGAATCCAGGTCACCCAGAGAGAACCCTTTGGAGGAAGTGGGAGTCCAGCAGAACAAAGGCGGCCGTGAGAGAGAAAGAGAATTCCACGAATGTCTGAGCATCTTCTTGCTGCCCAGGGTTGCCAGTCAAGCTGAGCACAGCCAAGCCTCTTGCCTCCGATGCTGTCACCTGCCACATAGCTCTAGCCAAGGCCAAACTCAGCCTGCATTGGTCCCAGAATTCCTTGCTTTTGCAAAGTCATCTTGAGGTGAGCCACAGAAAAGTGTCCTTTAAATGACTGCACAGTCCCAAATAAATGACTTTCCTGAAGAAGAGATGACAGCTGAGGAAGTTGCTTATAGGAAAGCGGTGCACACTTGCTCACCTGCACGCTCTCCCTACCTCCCCAAGCAGCAGATGTCACCCACCCTCTCCTCCCCATCTGGAAGGGGAGGGAAGGGGGGGCAGCCTTATTAAGAGCTGGCTCAGAGCCAGCCTTGCTGAAGCTGTCTTCATTACTCAGTCTCAGGAAAGCACCTTGGAAATAAACAGTGACTTGTCTCCTGTCACGTATGTAGCAGTTAGCAGACTGGAAGTGCTTCATAAAAGTCAATGAACCCTACATTAACCATGACTATTAATATATGTGTTTGATACAAATTGAATGTGCAAATCAATAAGAAAATTAACATCTTGGGATTTTTAGGCTTCCATTGAATAATCATCATATTGAATTAACAATGATTTTAATGCAGATTCATGGTAATATTCATTACAAAATATGCATTAAAATGACTTTGAATTCATAATTAGTTTGCAGAGCAATGATGCTTAATGATAGTACAATTAATTTTAGCTTTAGCTTGGCCACATCCCACTTAAATGTTTTCTCCTGTTCTCATAACCTTAATACCACATGATTTATAAATTAAAAACCCTAATCTGTAGACTATCATCTGTCCTTTCTATTAAAAGCATTAAAGAAATGCTAGTATAAAATTATACAAAAAGTGGGTAGAGGAAAACTTTAGTGTGGGAGAGTTTGTTTCTGATCTACTTATTACTGGGTTTGTAATTTTTTAAAATGTTTTCATATTTATAGAAGAGTTGCAAGAATAATACAAAAAACCTCCTGTGTATCCTGCACTCAGATTCCCCAGTGTTAACATTTTACCGTATGTACTTCATCTCTGTGTGTGCAAATATGTACATGTGTGCACACACATATATATATGTGTGCATAGATGTACAAATTATTGTTTTTATGAAACATAGAAGAGTAAGTTGCAGCAATGATGCCCCTGTACCCCTTCCATAACCACTGTAATTACCAGAATCCGGATATTAACACAATATTGTGTTTGCCTGGATCGTACAAATCCTTCCCTGGTGGTGAGCAGGCCTTGCAGGCTCTGCCCAGGCTCTAGTAGTCTCTGGATCTGATTCATATAGATTAGGCCAAGAAGGCCTTACTGCCCAGCCCATTTCTGATCTGGCTTCAAGGTGGTCCAGGGAAACAGGAGCAGAAACAAGCATATGCAATCCAGAATGCTTGTGGCCAACTCTACAAGAGTATCTAAGCCATCCTTAAGAAGCCAGTAGGCACGTGGGTAAAATTGTTGAGCTTGTTTAAAGATACAGAAACTTGATAGAGAAGGTTGATATTAAACATTATTTTCTTTCTTCCCAAATATCCCAATTTTCAAGGAAGAATTACTATTACTTTTAAACTAATAATGTGTAGAAGATTTAAGAAAATGAGCCCTTTGCTAACTGATTCATATACCAAATAAAATGATATGAATTATAAGAACAGAAGGAAAATATATTTACTGAGTTACTATGCAATTGGCATGCTAAAAAGGTACTTTCACAAATGAAGTAATAATACAATTTCCTTTGACACCAGATCCTACTTCTGCATTTTGATTATAACAGCCCCAGATTATGCATAGTTGCTCAAACCTTACATCCTGAGTCACTTACATACCTATCTTTTCCTCCTCCCACAACTATTCAATTACAAACTGTTGTCAATTCTATGTTTTTCTTCTAATTCTTCTGTCTTTCTTATTCCTGCTTTGTATTCCTCTCTATCTGTTGACTACATTATATGAGTCAGTTGGTTCCAGGCTATGCTGAGTAAGAAACGAAGTCCAAGATCTTAGTGGCATAACAGATTACAGGTTTATTTCTCTTGCACACGCACAAAGTCCAATGGGAGAGAGTTGATCTACTACTGTAGCTGACCTGCAGTTCATGACCGCAATTCAGGCTGCTTTCAACTTGTGGGAACATCATCTCCAGAGTGATACCCATGATTGTTTTACAGAAAAGGGAGAGCTGGATGGATGGTGAACTCTCAGTCACTCTTGCTTGATTCAGCCTGGAAGTGACAAGCTGGTGAGAACTAAATCACAGTCACATGGTCCTAACCTAAATAAAATTAAGGCAGGAAAATGAGGAGAGCACAAGGAGACATTCAAGTCCCTATGCCATAGTCTCCTATGTCTGTCCCAAATCTCCTCTCCACACTGCCACTAGACTTATTCTATCTCAATGCAAACTGACCAATTGCCTTGATGACAAAAATTTGTTTTCAAGTGGCTGTATATCAGTTAGTGTAGAATTTCTCAAACCACTATCATTTTGTAGAAGTGAATTTTTCAAACAATTGATCTGAATACATACACGCCCATACACATAAATGGAAAATATTTTAAACTTTAACAAAAATGAAAACAGCCTGACCTGTGGTGGCGCGGTGGGTAAAAGCGTTGACCTGGAATGCTGAGGTCGCCAGTTCAAAACCCCAGGCTTGCCTGGTCAAGGCACATATGGGAGTTGATGCTTCCTGCTCCTCCCTCTGTTCTTTCTATCTCTTTCCTCTCTCTGTGTCTCCTCTCTCTAAAAAAAAGATGAATAAATAAAACGTAAAAAAAAAAGAAAACATATATAATTTCTTATATCAAAGTTTGTAAATAATAAAAATATACATTGTTCTCTCACTGTCTCTTGTATCATATAAATACTGAACATTTAAATATACTCGCACTAATAACATTTTATTTTTATTTGGTTTATATAATTGGGATTATAGGTTGGATTTTATTCTGGAGTGAGAAAGAGTCATACAGTTAAAATGGGAAGCATGGACCAGTACACTGAGCCACAGTCATGTCAGAAGAGTCTACAGGGGCTTCAGTGGCCTGGTTTCTTGCCATTTGTAACTTTCCACCATCATTCTCCCACAATTCCAAGTTGCGTGTAGTTTTTCTAGAGCATAATGCTTTCTCCTTTTTTTCCCCACATCACTTTACCCCCCAAAACTTCTCAGTGTTCTGGTAGCTCCCTGTAGACAGTACTTTCAAAATTTGCGTTTATAAATTTTCCCCTACTTCTTTTCTGTAAGTTTCTTAGGATCCTCTTGGTACTTTATACATAGCTCTAGCTGGTCTGTTGTAGTCTCTCCATATATATTTTTGAGATGCTGAAATACACATTCATTTATTCAGTCATTCAATAAATATTAGTGAACACCTATATTCCAGGCACTATTCAAAGCATATGGAAACTTGGAGTTGAATAAGGCAAGTCCATTATCCTCCAGAAGAACCTAACATGAAATGGCTACATTTTAGGCATAAGATATCTTCTATATAAATTATTTTCATGATGTGCAACAAACATTTGATATCTGAAACTCTCTCATATCCAATAAGATTTGCACAGTGGTCCCCTCATAATAGATGCAGAGAAGTAAACAAATATTCAGAGTAAGTTCAGCACAGAAATTACAGAGAATCAATCTATCAATCTTCTATCTATCTACCTATCTATCTATCTAGAAAGAGAGAGAACCTCTGTAGGACTCTATTAGGAAAGAGTGTAGTCAAAGAAGGGACAATAGGCAATTGGTCTTGGCTCTCAAAGGCCTGAACTTCAGATAGCTTTGGTCGTGCAGGCAGGAACATAAAAAAGGTTGCCTCAGGCACTTGGTAATGTATACTTGTGTAAGGGGGCTTTTCAAAGAGCACCTCATATTATATGAACAGAGTTGCCCAAATGGGACTTTCTCAAAGACTTTATTATTTTCAATAACACATTATTACAGGCAGAAGAGCTTCAAAAGGCATAATGTAAGAGCTATCTAAATGGCAATGGACATAACTCATATCATTGTAATAAAAATAGCTAATTTATGTGATTAATAGGCAATATCTTTCAAATGCTCAGTTCAGCTGGAATCCATAGAAGTGAGACAATGAAGCACTAAGTTGATGTGTATTATCCCCAGGAGGCAGGCACGCACTTAAAGATGCACTTAAAAATACACACACACACACACACACACACACACACAATAATGCCCCAAAACTCAGGTCTCAGATATTTCTTCAAAGAGGACATATAGATGGCTAATAAACATATGAAAAGATGCTCATCATCATAATCATCAGAGAAGTGCAAATTAAAACCACAATGAGATACCACCTCACACCTACCAGAATAGCTACCATCAGTAAATCAATAAACAACAGTGTTGGCGAAAGCGTGGAGAAAAGGGAACGTTCACACACTGTAGGTGGGAACTGGTGCAGATTGATGCAGCCACTGTGGACAGCAGTACGAAATAACCTCAAAAGATAAAAATGAAACTGCTTTTGACCCAGTGTTCCCACTCCTTGGAATATATCTTAAGAATCCTGAAACATCTAATTCAAAAGACTCTATGTATCCTTATGTTCATTGCAGCATTATTTACAATAACCATGATTGGGAAGCAGCCCAAGTGTCCATCAGTAGATGAGCAGATAAAAAAGCAGTGGTACATTTACACAACGGAATACTATGTGGCCATAAAATAGAAGAAAACCTTACCTTTTGCAACAGGATGGATGGACCTGGAGAGCATTATGCAAAGTGAAATAAGCCAGAGAAAGACAAGTAGCATATAATTTCACTCATATGTTGTTGGTGGGAAGGCAAACTGGAGCAGCCACAATGGAAAATAATATAGAGTTTCCTCAAAAAATTAAAAATAGAACTACTTTATGATCCAGCAATTCCACTTCTGGATATCTGAAGAAATCCGAAACACTAATTCTAAAAGATATATGTGTCCCTATGTTCATTACAGTGTTGTTTACAATAGCTAAGATATGGATTCAGTCCAAGTGCCCATCAATAGACAATTAGATATAGAAGATGTGGTGTATATACTGTATATACAATGAAATATTACTTGGCCATAAAAAAGAATGGAATCTTACTATTTGCAACAGCATGGATTAACTGGAAAGATATTTTGCTAAATAAAATAAATGAGACAGAGAAAGACAAATACCTTATGATTTCACTTATGTGGAATCTAAAGAACAAAATAAATGAACCAACAGAACAGAAACAGACTCATAGGTACAGAGAAAAAACTTATGGTTGTCAGATAAGAGGGGCATTAAGGAGCTGTGTGAAAAAGATGCAAGATCAAGAATTACAAATTAAAAAGTAATTATGGGATGTAAAATACAGCATAGGGAAAACAGTCAATAATATTGTAATAACTACATATGATGCTAGATGGATATTAGAATTATTGGGAGGTCACCTCATCAATTACATAATTGTCTAACCACTCTGTGATATACCTGAAACTAACATAAAATAATATTTAATGTCAACTGTAATTGAAAAATAAAATAAGAAAACTTCTAGTAATAATTTTAAAATATGGCATTAAAAAGTAAGTTAATTTCCTAATTTAAAAGCTGCATACCGCTTCTGCCTAAAAAAAATTAAATAAAATTCAGTCCTATTTGGACAAAATTGGGTCTTCTAGGATAATGGTGGATTATCATAAACTCAGTTAAATGGTATCTCCAATAGTATCATGTTCTACACTACCATGGTTAGACCTCTATCTGGAAATATAAGACACACAAAAATAAAACTCTAAACATTTTATTTAGAGAAAAAGTCATGTAGCCTTAACTGGAGAGATCCCAAAGGCCACTCCAGTTGATAAACCACTAAAAAGAGTTGCCTCCTGTTATCATCATGTAAACACAAAGCCCTTAAAACAGGGGTCGGGAACCTTTTTGGCTGAGAGAGCCATGAATGCCACATATTTTAAAATGCAATTCCATGAGAGCCATACAACAACCCATGTACATTACACATTATCCAATAAAAATTTGGTGTTGTCCCGAGGACAGCTGTGATTGGCTCCAGCCACCCACAACCACGAACATGAGCAGTAGGAAACGAATGGACTGTAATACATGATAATGTTTTATATTTTTAACGTTATTTTTTTAATTAAAGATTTGTCTGCAAGCCAGATGCAGCCATCAAAAGAGCCACATCTGGCTCATGAGCCATAGGTTCCCAACCCCTGCCTTAAAACATAACTCTCAGTGTTCTTCCAAAGACTTGAAGGACTTTGTAAATTGCCTTAAATTCAAAACTTACTGAAGGCTACTTTTCTAAATATAATGAGCCGTATATTTCTTTCAATCTCCCAAGTCATTTATTATCAATCTCCCAGTGACTTACATTTGAAGTTTTTTTCTAAGATAAAGATGTTTTGTGCCCTCAACAAGAAAACTTCCGCTTATTCCAAAGAGGTGGAGAAACGTATTTTTTATTGAAGTGATTTATTTTGGGCACCTTAAGTTTTAGCTTTCATTCCAAAATGGACTCATCTTGTCATTTAATAGCATCCTACTGTTCAAGCTGCTCAACCCGTTCTGAAAAAGGATTAATCCATTTCAGCCTCAGCAGTAAGATGGACACTCTGCTGGAACAGATGTGCACCTTTCTCTGTCATTACTTTCAGCTCTTGCCTTGTCCTTTACCGTCTGTTTGAAGTTTAACCTTAATGGAATCAGAACGGCGTTTACCCAGGGATCAGCTCCAGACTATGTGAAACTTACAAAAATAAAGGTTATGGCATAGTAAGTCCACTAATCACATTTTGTGACTAGAATTGTCTAACAGTTATCGTTGAGTAGAGATTAAGAATACCATGTATTTATCCTGAGGTAAGAGAAATGAATCTTCGCATTTTCTTTCCTGCCATCAGCCATTATATTAGCCTATGCTACAACCCCACAGTAACAATCCAGAACTCTGACATGGTACAGCACAGTGAATGGCCCATGCTATTAAGACATATATGGGGTAACTGTGAGATGTGAACCAGACATCCAGAGGTAGAGACTAGGTTGGCAGCTGAGAAGGCAAGGCTGGAGTGTGGGAGAAAGTTTAAGGGTTGAGTGCCCAAATATGGCAAAAATAGCATCAAAAGTACTCTAAACCTTTTTTACTCTTCTACCAGAGCCCAGCCTTGATGGGACCTGAATGCTCATGTCTCCTTTAATAATAGCTAGATTTCCTTACTCAAGTACCTTACAAATGTTAGAAGAAGTTAATAGTTGGCTTCTGAATTTCTTTTAGAAGTATTGTCTTTCTTTGGAAGAATAGCGCCTGACCTGTGGTGGCACAGTGGATAAAGCCTCGACCTGGAATGCTGAGGTTGCTGGTTCAAAACCCTGGGCTTGCCCGGTCAAGGCACATATGGGAGTTGAAGCTTCCTGCTCCTCCCCCACTTCGCGCGCGTGCGCTCTCTCTCTCCTCTAAAATGAATAAATAAATAAAAATAAAAACAAACAAACAAGTAAAAAAAAGAATAGCTTTAATACATCTTAATAAATGATTAGAGGGGAAAGCTCCAATCAGGGCTCTATTTTCTGAGTGTCTTCCAGACTCAGAGAAGAGAGAAAGCTTCTCTGTACTATAAACCATGGAGATTTGACTCCTGAAAGTGAATATTAGAGAGAAGGGCTAAGGAGAAGTGAGAAATAGCAACATGAGAGACTCAAAACTCAGAGACTATGAAACATAGCAGAGAAATAGTGCAAGAACTATTTCCTTCAGGATATAGGACATGAGAGACAAAACAGAGTGAAGGACAAACCAAGGATTTTGGCCTTAGCACTTGTACCAATGAAGGTGCCTTCAAATGAGATGAGAAAGTCTGTGTGTGGATACATACTATAGAGATGGCAAGAAATGTTGGGAGGTCAGTTTTAAACCTTTAAAGCTTAAAATGTCTACTAGACATTCAAGTGAAAATGTTAAGCAAACAGTTGGATTGACAAGTCTGGAATTCAGGAAAATGGCCCAGATAGCAGTTATAAATTTAGGATACCTGAGTATATAATTAGTATTTAAAGCTATATCAGGATAATAAAACTAAGAAATAAATTTTAGTAGGGAATAGAAAGGGATCAAAAACTGCCCCAGGGCACTCAAACATTAAGAGGTAAGACACCAGAAAAGATGATTCAGAAGAGGAAATAAGCAATGAGAAAGAAAGACAAAGAAGGCCAGGGTGATGGAAGCCAAGGAAAGCGATAAAAAGGAGGGAGTCATCAACTTTGTCAAACGCTTGGGAAAGGGACAGTGAGAACTGAAATGGGTTTGACCATATATATATAAGTTCCTGTTCACTTCGACAAGAACAATTTTGGTGGAACGGGAAACATGTAACTGACTGAGCAAGGATGAAGAAAAAGCAGAAGAATTGGGATTTTTCAGCCAAGAGGAGCAAAAATAATGGTTAAGAGGTGTTATTTTTTTAAATGGAGAACTATTTCCATTTGTACGTTGATAGTAATGATTGAGCAGAGAGTGAAATTTGGTTGTGATAGGAGAGAGAGGAGAAAACTGCACACTGTCCTTCAGTAGACAAGGGGATAGGGGACCTAGACACGCACATCTGGAACGTCTGGCTTATGACAGGAGCATGAAGACTTTATAAGAATAGGCAAAAAAGCCCTGGCCGGTTGGCTCAGTGGTAGAGTGTTGGCCTGGCATGCAGGAGTCCCGGGTTCGATTCCCAGCCAGGGCACACAGGAGAAGCGCCCATCTGCTTCTCCACCCCTCCCCCCTCTCCTTCCTCTCTGTCTCTCTCTTCCCCTCCTGCAGCCAAGGCTCCATTGGAGCAAAGTTTGCCCGGGCGCTGAGGATGGCTTTGTGGCCTCTGCCTCAGGCGCTAGAATGGCTCTGATTGCAGCAGAGCGACGCCCCAAGATGGGCAGAGCATCGCCCCCTGGTGGGCATGCTGGGTGGATCCCAGTCAGGCGCATGCGGGAGTCTGTCTGACTGCCTCCCCATATCCAGCTTCAGAAAAATACAAAAAAAAAAAAGAAGAAGAAAGAATAGGCAAAAAAGCAGAGCATGTGGGCCCTGGCTGGTTGGCCCAGTGGTAGAGTGTCAGCCTGGCATGCAGGAGTCCCAGGTTCGATTCCCCACCAGGGCACAAAGGAGAAGCGCCCACCTGCTTCTCCACCCCTCCCCCTCTCCTTCCTCTCTGTCTCTCTCTTCTCCTCCCGCAGCCAGGGCTCCATTGGAACAAAGTTGGCCCGGGCACTGAGGATGGCTCCATGGCCTCTGCCTCAGGCGCTAGAATGGCTCTGGATGCAACAGAGCAACGCCCAGGATGGGCAGAGCATCGCCACCTGGTGGGCATGCCGGGTGGATCCTGGTTGGGTGTATGCGGGAGTCTGTCTGACTGCCTCCCTGTTTCCAACTTCAGAAAAATACAAAAAAAAAAAAAAAAGAAAAAAAAGGCAGAGCATGTGTGCCTGATTCCGGTAGTTGGAGAGATGTGATGGAGTTCTGTGGTTTTCATGTAAATTCTTTCATTTTCTCCGTGAAAAAAGAAAGCAAATTCATCAACTGAGAGTAAGGAAGGAATGGAGAAGATGTAGGGATTGAAGGGCTTGAAGAGTTGAAGGAAAATATAAAATAGGCATCTACTTGAATAAGAGGTAAGGAAATACTTGATTGCCAGAAATCACTTGAAGGATCCTCTTGAAATCCAAGGTCAAGAATGTAAAAAGGACACCAATCCCAAGTTTGTTTGTTTTTTCCAACCATAATCAGTTGTAGAGATGTAGTCACTAATTGTAGGCAAAGGACTGGACTTCACCAGGGTTATTATTTTGTCAAGTAAGTACAATAAAACGAGAAGAACCTGATTAGGATGATTGACCATAAACTTAAGGTACACAAACAGGGCTCATAAGCATTGAAGGAGCAAGGGACACTAAAAAGATGATAAATGAAAATAGGGCATTTTTTGGTCCCAGTGGGAGCAGACATAATGTTGGAGTTAGAAAGTGAACAGTAAACATAGGAGGTAATGGCCAGAAAGCAGAGGAGTAAAATAAAGATTTTAGAGGGTTTGGATGTATTGATGATGTATGTATGTATCTAAAGTATGGTCACAGGAGTGATCAGGTTGTCGAAGAATTTAATACTCACAAAATGGTCAAGTTTCACATCCCCACATCTTTTCTGCATTGACTTCCCTGGCTCGAAATTGCACATTTTGAAATTATTTCTTTCTATATTTCAGCTTAGATACTCTTTCTCTGTTGGCCATCTCTGCTTAGATGTGGAATAAGTATAGAACATACCTCAAATATAACATGTTCCAGGGTCACCTCATTATTCCACCCTTCCTGTCTCCTCCACCAGCAGACCCAGGGAAATGTCATTCATCCAACCCAACTAAGGCAGAAACCAGGACTTACCAGACTCCTACCCTTACCAGCAACATCCGAAAAAAAAAAAAAAAAAAAATGAACACCCTCTGCTGCTTTCATCTCCTAAGTCTGTATTTCAAACCGTCTCCTTTCTCCAGTCCCATTCTCACCAGCGGAAATGGACACCCTGACAATCTCGGGAATGGACTATGTAACAACTTTGCAGCCTCTTTGCTCTGGTTCTGCCCATTTTCTTTTTTTTTTTTTTTTTTTTTTTTTTTTTTGTATTTTTCTTAAGCTGGAAACGGGGAGAGACAGTCAGACAGACTCCCGCATGCGCCCAACTGGGATCCACCCAGCACGCTCTGCCCACCAGGGGGCGATGCTCTGCTGCTCCGGGGCGTTGCTCTGCCACAACCAGAGCCACTCTAGTGCCTGGGGCAGAGGCCAAGGAGCCATCCCCAGCGCCCGGGCCATCTTTGCTCCAATGGAGCCTTGGCTGTGGGAGGGGAAGAGAGAGACAGAGAGGAAGGAGGGGGGGTGGAGAAGCAAATGGGCACTTCTCCTGTGTGCCCTGGCCGGGAATCAAACCCGGGTCCCCCGCACGCCAGGCCGACACTCTACCACTGAGCCAAGCGGCCAGGTGGTTCTGCCCATTTTCAAACCCATTTTTCATATTCTTTTTGGAGTATTTTGTCTAAAATTCAAACCAACCTGGAGTGTTTCAGGGGGCTTCAGATCACCTTCAGGATCACATCCACACTCCGTAGCAAATCCAGGCAGCTGCCTGTTTTCCCCGCGCCCACCCGAGCCCAGCCTCGCACTGCACTACTTCACAGCACATCACCTTGCTTAGGGCTCCAGCCACATTCAATTCCAACCAGCTCCTCAGACACTCTTCTTTCCCCCAGCCTTTTACCTGTGCAAATACTTCCCTTTCATCCTCCAGGAACACTCCTTTATACCCTGCCAATTTCCCCACATATAAGCTGCACTTCTTTCCGGAAAATTTGGGGTTTAAAAACTGGGTGTGTCTTATACACTGGTTGTAGATTTTTTTACTTGCATTTGACAGTTAAGAGAAGTTGTATGAATTTTATGATGAATAAAGCTTGAGTTCAGTAACTTTATGTAATACATTTTTTTTTTCAAATTTTGAGCCCCAAAATTAAGGTGCATCTTATACCTGGGAGCATTTTATACATGGGGAAATACAGTAACTATTGCTCATCCTTTATAATCATTCTGCCCTCCTTCCCAAAGCCTTCTCTGGGTTCTTAGTGGGTTTAGGATGTCCACCTATGTGTCCTCAAAGCATCATTTTCCTATCTACATTTTCTATATTATAAATTAGTTATTTTTAACTTGTCTGTCTTTCTTCTGAACTATAAGCTCACTGAGAAGAGATTATCGGTATTTTAGTTGAACTTCCCCATAGTTCTTAACACAGTGTTTGGGCTTTTTGAATGAATGATTGGCACACAATCGAATCCTACTGTTATGATGGTTTAGGGATATGTTTACATCCTGGGATCCCAATTACATGAAAATTCTTAAGGATAGAAATTTTTTTTGTAGTTGCCAGAATATACAGGAAAATGTTGGCAGCACAGACCAGATGCTTGGTAAACACTGCCCGGGTGAGTCTCATGTGGATGGAGGGGGATGAGGAGATGCAAGAGCTCGGCTCAGGCCACCCAGCCTCGGGTGCACTAGGTCAGAGCAGAACTGAGAGCAGCGGACCAGTATGGCCCTGATAAGGCACCGGGGTTGCTTTCGTTTCGTCAAAATTATGTAAAACTTAGGAGCAAGTGTATTTGATGACTGAGATGAATGCCAAAGCTCCTAGAATGATATCTTCTGGGTTTGGGGGTGGGAGGGTGGAGGTTTACACACAAATTGTATGAGGTTACCATGACTATGTGATAAATTTGGCAAAAGACTCCTAGAAAGACAATCCACCAGACAAAGGAAATAATCATCGCTTTGATATTTAAAAAAAGAAATGTAATTTTCTCTGTGCGTCGCCTACTTGCAGCAAAACCACCTTCAGTGACTGAGCTCACGATTCTCTACATCTGGCTGCGGCTCCTCCCCAGCCGGTTCTCAAGTGGCGCTGCGGCAACTGCTGTGATGACGATGACATCAACTCACCTGACCTCCAGCGCCAGCTACCCCAGTCTTGGCTTTTTCTGGATCGGGAACTGCAGTGGGACTCCAGTATGGGTATGAGCAGTCTGGGATGTTTCCATTAGATCAACACATGGAATATATTTATTAAAAATAAGAGAATGAGACAGTAATTGAATTGCAGGTTTTGAAGCTTATTGCTCTAGCTTTGTTCTAGGTATTTACCCCTTATTGAATTTCAGGTTAGTTCGTGCCTCGTAGGGAACTGTACTGAGCAGGCACTGGCTACCTAGCAAAGGACAGAAGAAAGGAAGCCTAGAGGAATTGTGTGTGTCGAGGCTGGCAGAGCTGAGCTCAAACCTCAATTCTGCCTCCCACCCACACCCGAATTATACTATGTCAGTGGCTCAGCCCGTTTGAGCCTGAATTCCTTCATCTATGAAATAGAGATTATGTCTTGGAGAAGGAACCTTGTGAAGAGCAAATGAGATCACACATAGGATGTACCTAATAAAGAACTTGACAGAGTTGAGAATTAATGAAGGGTATCTTTTCTCCCAAGGAGTTTGCAAGTCACCTGAGAGAAATTTACATAATGTATCATAATAAAATGCTATGAATATTATTAAGCATACCCTCTGTGGCTAGATATAAGAGGATAATTAATTCTGCTGGAGAGAGGTGGTAGGAACGACAGTTACTGGGTCTCTGGATTTTGCTGTTTGATACTGATGTTGACCAATTCACCTGCGTAACTGTAAAAAAACATGCTCTGCTAACTGCTATAAAATTAAATAAATAGACCTTCTTTGACCTTACACTCCTTCCGAGTAGTTGTTCATTTCTTTCTCCCCTTCCCAGCAGAATTTATGGAAATGTTGATGACACATTGGCCACTCTTATCAGGCTTCGTACCCATCTCCTTCACCCCTACCAGTGTCCAGGGCAGGCACTCATGTCCCCTCCCTACAGTCCCTCTTTTAGGTAATGTCATCTAATCCCTTCCCTGTCGATGCAATTTATTTTCTGATGACTCTCAAATCTCTGTTCAGACTAAACTTGTACATTCAGCTGCTGATTGGATGTGATCATGTTAACTTCCCAAACTTAACAAGTCTGGCACAACTATTGATTCCACCAAATTTTCTCCATAAAACAAAACAAAAAATACTTGTGCTGTCCTTCTTCTTCCCTGTCTTGTATATGTCCATACCGTGGTCACCTTGGATTGCCATCATTCCTTCACCCCTTGTTTGTTTCTGATCCTTTATCGAGTTCCATTGACTCTACCTCTTTGTTCATTTCCTCTGCTGCAGGACGGGCCTGGGAAGGAGCCAGCCCTCCAGCTTTTCTGCCTCAATTGTCCAGGTACTGAGGATGTAACGGTCTAGTTACATAATTCTGCTCTGCTCTGTTCTGAAAGAGATGCTACTTCATTTGTGATCTCATAAATTCTAGAAAACTAAATCCCTCACACAGAGTCAGTCATTTGGTGAATATTTCTGCATTGAATAGACTAGGAGTGTCATCAGAGAAGACCCGAGTTCAAAGGGGCTTCTCCCTCTTCAATTCTTGTCACACTCACAAGCAACAATTCAAGCGAGAGATAGGATGCAACGTTCGGGCAAAGCAAGCAGTTTATTAAACAAAGCTATACGCTTGGCACAAGGCACAAGCAGGCAAACCCAGCTAGTCTGTCGGGGTCTTAGGAGTTATGCACTCTTAGCTTCAAGGCTCTGTTTCCCTGTTCAGGGCTAATAGACAGAGTTTCAAGATTCCCCTTTGTAGTTTTTCTTGTACCTGTCGGGACCCCTGATTATCTTGTTTTGTCGGGTCCCAGGACTGCTGACTCCCTCATTCAGGCGGTGAGACAAACCCGCCTTGTTCACCCTCCCCTTCTCCTGCCCTGATCACTGTCCATCCTGCCTAACAGGAGGTGCAAACTTACAGATTTCTAAAGCTTTCTCTAATTCATTATTGCAAAGGTGCCGACACACCTACAGGTCTCGTGTCCTTTGGGTGGTCACTGGAAATGGTGACAAGATGCTGTACTTTCTAACAGAGCAGGCATGTGATACTGCATCGTTACTGACCATTCACACAAGCAACTTAACATAGGATCACTCTGCGTCCCTTTGCCTCCTCAACCAGGTAACTGAGCGTTCTCATATTGAAGACAAAAGCCACGAGAAAGTACGGATGAATGTCTCCCATTGGCACATTACTCCAAGTCCACTGACCTCCCCCAACCACCAGCCCTGGATCCTGAGACACACAGCACTAAGAAACTCAAGCAAGGCTCCAGAGAGTTCATTTGTAAAGTCCGCCTTACCGTTGCTGTCAAAGGGACAAAGTTAAAGTGGCTTTACTAAATTTTGACAACCCTCAAACAAAATGAATACAACTCAAGGTGACATTTACTGTCAAGGAAATCCTGCTCCTTCTAGGAGAGTGTTTTTCAACACTCTCTGCACATTAGAATCACCCGGGGAGCTATTTTTAAAAATACACTGAGACGTTATGACTGAACTGGTCTGAAGCGGGAAAGTTCTAATGAGCTGGCATGATTAAGAAGCACCAGTCTAAGTGGGTAAGGAGGAGCCTCCATTTCCCAGCGAGGAGCCAACATTCCATCAAGGACTTCTGTCGCTAATAAGACACAGTAACAAACAAAACAGTAAATGAAGAAATACAACTCAATTAATGCCGAAAACCAATGAGGTTAGGAAGATCTAGTCTATGGTGAGGTCATAATCACAATTGTATTACTCCACAGTTACCTTTGGCCAGTGAAACTGAGTGAAAATGCTCTGTCATTAGTCATTCCTATTGGATTTCCTTCTGATGGTGATGTTTTTGGTAACTGCCCTATCCTTTGTCCGTTTACCCTTACCCAGCTGAGTTTCACAAGCGTGAAGCTCCCTGAGTCATCTCTCTGCCTGAAGCCCTGCCTTGATGTATTTAAGGTAAAAGGAAAATCCTTTTAAATGAATTTCAAAGCTATGTCAAAAAATGTTAGAAAAATATTGTCACAAAATTGCTAAAGTCAGTGATGTTTTAAATCTCACCGCAGCACATTGAACAGTTGAAAGTACTGTTCGGTTTGTACTTCGTGGTACTTTGAGCCTATTGGCTTTCCACCTCAATTCCCCGGAGTCCTCCCGGGAGGGCTATGATGTTGTTTTTGCCATTTTTATACTCAGGCCCTCGGTTCATTGCTAACATATGAAGTGTGGTTGCTCACACACACTCAGGTCTTTATGTTCGCCCACTCACACACAAACCCACTGGGCTATGCACTAACAACACAGATGCCATTGGCCAGCCATGGTAGTCACTGCATCCTCCCCTGGCAGTGAGGAAGGATTTGCATGGATTCATTCACACTCAGCCCTCCCGTTCTTGTTAGAACTGTGGAAATAACTAAAGGCCAACCACATGAGGAAAGCAGAGGCTAGTCATTCTGAACTTGCTATAGCAAGGGAGTCAGCCATCATCACTTACGTTTTGGGAGACTCTACATCAGGCACAGGAGGAGGGAAGCTTTCCAGTATAAAGAACAGAAGACTGTGGCCCTGGCCGGTTGGCTCAGAGGTAGAGCGTCGGCCTGGCATGCGGGGAACCCAGGTTCGATTCCCGGCCAGGGCACACAGGAGAAGCGCCCATTTGCTTCTCTACCCCCACCCCCTCCTTCCTCTCTGTCTCTCTCTTCCCCTCCTGCAGCCAAGGCTCCATTGGAGCAAAGATGGCCCGGGTGCTGGGGATGGCTCCTTGGCCTCTGCCCCAGGCGCTGGAGTGGCTCTGGTCGCGGCAGAGCGACACCCCGGAGGGGCAGAGCATCGCCCCCTGGTGGGCAGAGCGTCGCCCCTGGTGGGCATGCCGGGTGGATCCCGGTTGGGCGCATGCGGGAGTCTGTCTGACTGTCTCTCCCTGTTTCCAGCTTTAAAAAAAAAAAAAAAAAGAACAGAAAGTGCAGATGTGCCCTGCTTGGAGGGCTGCTGGCCCAGGAGAAGCAGTAGGCAGGCTGTGATTGGTTAGGGGTGCATATTTGGCTTTCCTTGATTGATCCTAAATCGGTCATGAGAGCAAAAAATAGGGAAGCTGTCAGTTATTAATCCAGTACTGGGCATTTGGGGCCCATTGTTACAGAAGTTATTGTTTAGCTTCCTGGACTGTTTACTGCAGATAAGGGATTGGTTTCCTAGGCAAGTTGCTGCTGGTTGCAAGTCAAAGTACTATTTTTGTATATCAACTGGCTATTGTTCATTTGCATGTTAAACCTCTCAGAACCAACAGAATATTGGTTGTAGTGACTACTTCATCCTCTGCTTCCCGGCCCATCCCACATCCCGACTGCCGTCATGAGCCACAGATACACAATTTTATTCATTAACATAACTTACTTTAATATTGTAGAATAACAAGGGAAAGGTCCCGAAGTATCCTCTTATCTACATTTTCTTACAGTGTTATATTTCTGGGTAATCCTAGGCTTTGGGTTAAGAGATAAAATTAAAAATGCCTGAAAGCGGAAGCTGTCCTACAACACGCCTTTCTTTACCGGCTCTGCGCGTGCACTGTGGGAGCTTAATACATGCTCGATAATAACTCAGAGAGAAGAAGGAAGTATCTATGGCAAAATAAAATGCCTGGGCAGTGAACTCCTGATTTCTCTGAATGCAAATCAGAGAGTATACCCTGGCAGCTCTTCCTCGAGAGCTCTTAATGGTCCCACTCTGCATTCTCTCTCCCTCTCTCTCTCCCTCTCTCTCTCTCTCTCTGGCTTCTTGAAGCACCATTTATCAGATGTTGATGAGACCAACAATCAGCATCCCTGGTTCCATCAAGAAGGGTCTCTTATCCCCTGTGACTTGATTACCCCTCCAATTCAACTCAAAAGTTTATAGCTTGACAAGGACACAGGCCAACGTATTTTTCAAAAGTAAATCTCTGCCCGATTTCTTTTGTCTTTAAAATGTCTGAATGTTGTCACAAATGTTGTGCCAGTCAATTAGTTTTAGATGTATACTAGTGCTTATTATGCTGAGATTTAGGCTGTAATTGTATTGAAGTTTCATTTAGTCGAAGAATGATAACCACCAACAACTCTAACTCGAGGCAAAACACTTTGAAATACATTCTTTGGAGTAATCTGTTCAATCATGGAGACCAACATCATTCCCACTTCACAAATGAAGAGATTATGAGCCTCAGGCAGGCTCAAGTGAACGCAGTGAACAAATCACACAACTTTTAACCCACACACCAGAAGTTCTTGCTCCTTGTTTTTCATGTTGTGTTAGTCCGGGTTCTCCAGAGAAACCGAGCAGCAGGGATGCAGGGAAGCTAGTGGAGTCATTCACTCTGAGGCCAGAGGCCCCTGAACCAGGAGCCCGGATCTCGGAGGCGGGAAAGGTTGACTGTCCCTGCTCTGAGAGCATATTCGCCCTGCCTCTCTCTACCTTGTTGTTTCCTCTGGTTCTCCAAGGAGTGGATGACGCCTATTCATAAAGTGAATGTGATCTGTACTCAATCTACCAATCCAAAAGCTAAATCTCTGCTAGAAATACCCTCCCGGACACACCCAGAGATCATGTCTTCCCAGATCTCTGGATATCCTGCAGCCCAGTCAAGTGACACGTGAAATTAACCATCACACATGTCCTATGAAGGCAGATAATTCAAGCTACTCGTCAGTTGTTTCTGGCTTTTATCTGGGCCAGAAAAAACCAATGTAGTCCAGAGATACAGAGACAGCTGGAAACCAGGAAGGGTTTGTACCCAGGGGCTCTTTCCTATGTTATCTAGAAAACTGTTTTTGGGTTCTCCCCGCTCCCCCCCCCCCCAAAAAAAATGGTAACACAAATTGCATTTTGATAATACAAGCACATACAATAAATTCCTTCTACATAAGCTCACAGATCACATCCTGCCTCAGGGAGCAAAGTCACAATATGTATATCAATGCTGCTGCCCAAACTGTCCCTTAGGATTCACCAGTGCCATACTGCCCGCCTTGGCTTCAACTTGATGTTCATTTAAAATCATTTTTTGCTCTTGTTATTTTCAGTTCTCCTCCAGTTATCTTGTCAATGTGATGTTTATATATGTTTATGATGTTATCAGCACGAGATAGGAAATTTTTATTTTCTTCGCAGTTGACAGAGGCATTTTTTCATAAAAAGAGGAGATCCACCAACTCAGAAATGCATTTAGAACAACACCTGGTGAAGTTGAAGCAGATAGCTCGGAGGGCCGAAATGGAAGGATTTGATTTCCCAGAGGCAGGGAGAGGAAATTTTGGTTGCTCTGGAGAGGGAAGGAAGAGTTAGAGAAAGTCAGGAAGAAAGAAAATGCCCAGAATAGTTTATAACTCCTTGTAACATTTCTTTAAGCCTAACAACTTCTTTGGAAGCTGACGAAGGGGCTCTGCTTTGGATCCAGGTCTGTAAGAGGAAGAACCGAGACGGTGAGTGAGACCTAGGTGCAGTGGTTGCTGGTGGAAGTGGTGTTCCTTTATGGAGTCGCAGAGAAAGCGCTCTGTAGGTGTCATGTATGCAGGACATGAGACTGTCACGGTAAGATTCATCCGGGATTGAAATGGAAGGTTGTCCGCAGGCTCCCAGCGTATCATCTCTGTCTGTCGCATGATGGAAACGTCCAGTCTAGTCTTCATCGGGCCCAGTACAAAGACCAGAGTCCAGTCTGTGTCATGGTTCAGTCCATATCAAAGCTCAGTCCCATCCAGGCGCTGATCAAAGCCTATATTTGGGAGTCTACCCTGCTGCCTGCCAGCCCACACAGTGTGGCTCCCTGAAGAACCCGCTAATGCATGGACAAGCTCGTTTTCCCAAACAGAAAGAGAGAAGAGAAGGGTTCTTTGTTAAGTTTGGGTTTATATCATCGTGGGCTAAGAAGGGTTAGCTTTCTTTTTAAACCAACCTATCAGCTTATTCTTTTGTGAGCTTATGCTGGTTCATCCCACTAACCAATCAGATTCTTCTCTAGGCCAGGCGGACAAGCCTCTATGGCTACCATCTTGGTTTCCACTGCACATGCCTTAAAGTGAAAGCACAGAAGCACCTCTCCCCACAGCCCGGGGATGGATGGGTTGTACCGTGGTGGGGGCGGGGGCTGGAAAACTGGTACTTCCTCCGTACATGGCTGTTAATCTCTTTAGCAGGGTGGTCACCTGGAACTAGAACTTCCCGATGAAGTAAGCAGGTTCCTTAATGTCTGATTCCCTCTACTGCCTTTCCTTATTAATATTTAGCTGCCTACGCTAACACTTGAACCATATCTTTTTGTTTTTTGTATTCTGATGCTTTTAAATTTAAGGTCTTGCTGACCCTCTTAGAGTTAGCCAATTCCTAGAGGTGGTAAAAGCCAGCTTTTCAAAGGCAAGCCCATACCTCCGACCTCCTCCTTTACTGGACTCACACTCAGGGCCACTGTCCACCTGTTCTAACCAGCCTGTGCTCATTATCAGAAAACTAGGGACAGCGCCTACACCCCAGAACTTCATGCAGTTGTTCAAACCAGCCAATGCTAATCCTCCTTCCCCAACCTCACCTGTTCCTCTGGCAGAAACCACCGCGAAGGCCTCATGGCTGACCCTGTGTTTTCCCGTGCACCCCCACCCCATGGTTTGGCATGCCTCGTCCTCTTGGGACCATAACTATTTTTCAATGGCAAACATCTTCTGATCCATTGAGCTTACTGTACCTCAACATTTCTATAACACACTGTACTTTAAAACAGTAATGGAAAAGTTTAGAGATCACCACAAGAAAGGAATATGTCAGAAGCTACCGACTTGGTGAGAAGGGTTTTCTGAATTCTCTGACACTGAGGTTGGGTTTGAACCAAATCTGCTTTAGGTGTCTGAGGGGCAGGGAGGTCTACGCTTGCTTCCGAATGATATTTCTTTACCTCAGCACTACTCACCTCCTTTCTCCTTTTACTATAATCAACCCCTGATAACTGCTTTCCTGACACGGGATTCCTGTGCGTAGGTGAGAATCACACTGCAGGGAGAGGACTTAAAATGCAGATTTCCTGCTCTGACCCTAGGCAAGAATCTATAATCCTATGTGCCTGGTCAAATCTGAGCTGAACTCAGGGGTAGGTAAAGCATTTTTCTCCCTAGAGAAGTTTGTCGTTTATGTAATAAGAACTCACTGTACAAAACAAACTTCACACGTGAAAGGAAGAGAGAAATATGGAAAAAATAGTGTCAAAACATGCACCTTTCTTCTTTCAGTTTTTTGAGGAACCACCATACTTTCTTCCATAATGGTTGTACTACTTTACATTCCCACCAACAGTGTATGAGGGTTCCTTTTTCTCCACAGCCTCTCCAACATTTGCTATTACCTGACTTGCTAATAACAGCTAATCGAACAGGTGTGAGGTGGTATCTCATTGCCGTTTTGATTTGCATTTCTCTAATAGCTAAAGAAGATGAGCATCTTTTCATATATCTGTTGGCCATTTGTATTTCTTCCTGGGAGAAGTGTCTATTCATATCCTCTTCCCATTTTTTTATTGGATTGTTTGTTTGTTTGTTGTTGAGTTTTATGAGTTCTTTGTATATTTTGGATATTAGGCCCTTATCTGAACTGTTGTTTGAAAAAATCATTTCCCATTTAGTTGGCTTTCTGTTTATTTTGTTATCAGTTTCTCTTGCTGAGCAAAAACTTCTTAGTCTGATGTAGTCCCATTCATTAATTTTTGCCTTCACTTCTCTTGCCATTCCAGGACATGGAAACAACCAAAAAGCCCATCAATAGATGACTGGATAAAGAAGATGTGGCACATATACACTATGGAATACTACTCAGCCATAAGAAATGATGACATCGGTACATTTACAGCAAAATGGTGGGATCTTGATAACATGATACGAAGCGAAATAAGTAAATCAGAAAAAAACAGGAACTGTATTATTCCATACGTAGGTGGGACATAATAGTGAAACTAAGAGACATTGATAAGAGTGTGGTGGTTACGGGGTGGCGAGGGGGGAATGGGAGAGGGATAGGGGGTGGGGAGGGGCACAAAGAAAACAAGATAGAAGGTGACAGAGGACAATCTGACTTTGGGTGGTGGGTATGCAACATAATTGAACGACAAGATAACCTGGACTTGTTATTTTTGAATATATGTATCCTGATTTACTGATGTCACCCCATTAAAAAAATAAAATTAAAAAAAAAAAAAAAAAGTTGCACTATTACAAAAAAAACAAAAAAAAAACATGCACCTTTCGTAAGCTCTCTAAACATGTAGCTAAAGGTTTAAGTTGTGAAAAATTATCTTCATATATATCCCAAAGCTTTAAAAATGTACAAATTATGATTAAAATGTATGTGTATGGTTAACTCAGAGTCTTAAAAAATCACATGGATGCCTGACCAGGCAGTGGTGCAGTGGATAGAGCGTCGGACTGGGATGCGGAGGACCCAGGTTTGAGACCCTAAGGTCACCAGCTTGAGCACGGGCTTATCTATTTTGAGCAAAGCTCACCAGCTTGGACCCAAGGTTGCTGGCTCGAGCAAGGGGTTACTCGGTCTGCTGAAGGCCCACAGTCAAGGCACATATGAGAAAGCAATCAATGAAAAACTAAGGAGTCACAACGAAAAACTGATGATTGATGCTTCTCATCTCTCTCCGTTCCTGTCTGTCCCTCTCTCTGACTCTCTCTCTGTTTCTGGGGGGAAAAAAAATCACATGGAAGTATATGTAACTAAGAAGACAAATGTATATGATAGAAATCATTTTAAATTTTCATTTAAAAGAATGTATTAACATTAGAATAGCTATAATTATGCTGAACCTGCTCTTACTTATGATCCATTACAAAATAAAAATAAGTCATTCAAACTTAAATAAAAACTTTGGCTTATAAAGGACAGAGCTGGAAGCCACTCGACTGTATATAAGCAACACTGAACACAAACACACACACACATGCACACCCTCAATATTTTTTCTAATTTTATTTTATTAATTTTTTTTTTACAGGGACAGAGAGAGTCAGAGAGAGGGATAGATAGGGACAGTCAGACTGGAACGGAGAGATGAGAAGCATCAATCATCAGTTTTTCGTTGCGACACCTTAGTTGTTCATTGATAGCTTTCTCATATATGCCTCAGCCGCGGGCCTTCAGCAGACTGAGTAACCCCTTGCTTGAGCCAACGACCTTGGATCCAAGCTGGTGAGCTTTTTTGCTCAAGACAGATGAGCTTGCGCTCAAGGTGGCGACCTTGGGGTCTCGAACCTGGGTCCTCTGCATCCCAGTCTGACGCTCTATCCACTGCACCACTGCCTGGTCAGGCTATTTTTCTAATTTTAAAGGTGAGAACAGACGCCTTGTGACCAAGAAAATAACCATGTGTGAAAATAGTTTTGAGAAAAAGTAAAAATAATTTTAACTGTATTTAAGAATATATTTATATATATATATATTTATTATTATTCATTATTGGAATCAGTCATTCGAATAAGTGAAAATATTTTGGGTAATTTATATTCATTAATCTCAAATATCCTGGGACCAGATTTGCATGCACATAATCCACGTAATTCAAGTAGTAAAAATTAAAAATCTCAAAAGTATTTGACTCGATTTTCAACAAATGCCTCCATAAATGTCAATTAAAGAGGTAAAATGAGTCAAGAACTCTAGGATTTCATCTCTACATTGTCAGCACTGGCCTGATATCTGTCAGGTTGTAGCTATTAAAAAGATGTTTTTAATAAATGAAGCAGGATTCAGAATGGCCATTAAATGCTAAAGTTCCTCCAGAGGTAAGAAATCAACATAAATTTCCTTAAGCGTCACATACTAGAGAAGATTGTTGTGCCCAAAAGTCCACCCAAGCCACATTCTGCTTGGTTTCTGTCACTTGGAAGTCACAGGAAATTTCACGGCAAAATATACTTAGTACATTTCCAAGTACCATGCACCATGTTTTAACCTATGTGAAAATAAAAAATTTTTTAAAAGGTAAATAAAGCTAAGACTTCTTAAACAAAACAGAGAGTTATCTCAAAGGAATCTGAGACAAATAAGCCACTAGTAGAAAACATTTTCAGACTACAAATTTAAAAATATATATGACTGAAAGTAAAACAGAAAGTCAAAGTCTACATCTGAAGAAACATGTAGTTACTGAAGATCTCGGCCACCTTCAACCACGAAGAACAGTTAAAGATTCTCTGCTGGTCAGATTGCATCGGGAACTGTGGCGTCCCGCCTTTCTGAATCCCCTTGGCTCTACAACTGTGCAGATTGCTATCTCCCCCCTGTTTAAAAAGCTGCAGTTAGGAAGTCTGGCCAAGGGTCCCTTGGCCTTCTCATGGCAGGGAAGTGGATTTCCGGCGTAGGGGAGGAACAAACCTTTTCCTCGACCCTCAAGTTCAGTGGCTAGGGCTGTGACATAGACTGACAAATAAGATATTGTATATCTCAACTTTACCAAATTATCCAGACATTTACTTTAAAATTAACTGTAATTAGCCATATTAATTTTGGTGTCAAAGAGTAAAGTTTTTGGTAATTCCCATGCTGGTTGAGCTCTGCTGAAAGAAGATGTACGAACCGTTAAGCTTGGAGTTAAATCCAGCAGAGATAAACTCAGCAGGTTGAACCCAGCAAACCAGTCCAAACAGGCCTGATGTGTGAGTCACAAGTGCCTCTAACTCCCCAGCCTCCCTCAGACAGGCTCAGCAACCTGGCTGTTTACAGACCCTCGCAGACACCACAGCCCCTCGGCTGCGAGGAGAACATCAGGGAAAGGATGAGGCAGACTCCGCCTGGATTTCTGGCGTTCACAACCCATTTTCTCAACAACTGGACTGCCAAACATTTATTTTCTAGCATTGTTAACAAAAATTGGGATGTTTGCAGCTCACTGATATTGGACAGAAAATAGTTCATTGCTTCTTTAAGAAACACACACACACACACACTAAGCAGCCATTAGAATTACTCAGCACTAATGGGGAAATTGTGTGCGGAAAGGGCAGGGTCAAGAACATCCTGCATGAAAATATAGTAAGTGGGGGTTTTCTGCTGCCATATTAAAGGGATGGGTTTAGTGCTTCTTAGCAGCAGAAGTGGTAAGCCTATGACAAACCTGAAGCCATAACAGGACATGAGATATCAATCGGCCGAAAGGCAGGGCTTTTGCTTGGACCAGCATAGTGAAAATAGGTTCTCTGAACTTGAACTGGCATCACTTCCTAAGTGAAAAACAGTAAATGTTCAAAAGCCTCATCTCTTCCCCCGTGAAATCCTAGCAAGGGGCTTTCATTGTGTAATTTTCCCACCAAAATAATGATTTCTATAGTCACAAATAAACTGACATACATCTCTTGAAAGCTCTGGGCATATTCAATTGGCATTAGGGTCATAAAGTGAACAATAATCCACAAATCTTTGCTTGGAATATCATCTCTGACATTTCCCATTACTTCTGCATTCAATCAGTCATCCATATTACTGATTTTAAAGCCTAACTATCGCTGGAATCTATTCAATTTTTTCTATCGTCTCTTCGCTGTCATTATCTTTTTTCAATCCACCATTATATTTTACTTAGACCACTAATTTGTCTCCTTTCTTTCATTATTATACTCTCCTATATGTATTAGCAACAGCTGTAATGAACTCTCAGTGGCTTACAGCACAGATCATTTGTTTTGACACATGTGGGGTGTGTGGGCTGGCTTGCTCGTTTAAG
Source organism: Saccopteryx leptura (assembly GCF_036850995.1). Classification (NCBI taxonomy): domain Eukaryota; kingdom Metazoa; phylum Chordata; class Mammalia; order Chiroptera; family Emballonuridae; genus Saccopteryx; species Saccopteryx leptura. Next base: position 20,296,266 of record NC_089505.1, on the reverse strand, counting down.
GCTAAATCTCTCTGTGTGACACCAGTGGCTAAACGAGCATGTTCTGCGCATGACTGACACAGAGGCAAGAGGCCAGAACAAATCCTGCCAGCAATCGCCTCTGCTCCCATCACATCACTAACATCCCATTGGCCAAAGCACGTCACATGGTCAAGCACCATCTAGTAGGTGAGGAAATACAGTCCTCCCAATCAAGTAAGAGGGTGCGTAAAGTCACAAACTAAACAGCAAGGGTCTATTATTCTATAACAAAGGGAACTGAGTAAATGTAGAATTAGAAAGGATAATCAATTCAGCACATTATCATTATCATCTATTCTCCACATCAAGCCAGAGAGATCTTTTAAGTAAACAAATTTAAAATAAACTTTTCATACTCATTCCAGACTTTTTAATGGCTTCCTGCCATTACAGTGAATGTGCCCAATGCGGCCCTGCAGAACTGAACCCTGCCTGCTGATCCAGCCTCATCTCCAGCCATTTTCCTCTTCTGTGCCTGTGTTCTAGCCAAACTGAACTTCTTTTATGCTAGCCTCTCTCCTGCCTCAGAGATCTTCTTAAGACATTCACAATGCCTGAAATAACTTTCTCTCCCTTTTCCGTTATTTAAACTTATATCTAAGGTTGTAACTTTAGAGAAATTCTCTTTGACCAATTAAGATTGGGTCAGAGCCCCTTATTAAATACTATTTCCTTCTAACTCTCCTTCTTCTCATTTGTCTTGATTGTAATTAATTGATACGTAAGTAGTCTAAAGATGGTTTCTGTTGCTAAAAGTGTACGATTCATAATAGTAGAAACATTGTTTTGTGCAGTGAGTGTGTTATTTTCTTAGCATCAGTATTTTGTCATAATAAACACTCAAAACATACAAACACAACACACACACACACCCATATAAAAGGTGTATATGTTGACCTGCCTTGGCCATTGGTGCAGTGGATAGACCATCATCTCGAAGCACTGAGGCCACTAGTTCTATCACGGGGTCACGGCTGGATCCCAGGGTCACTGGCTCTATCCCAAGGAATCCAGCTCAACCCTGATGTTGCCAGTTCAAACCTTGGTCAGTCAAGACATGTATAAGAGACGATCAGTGGATACAGGACTAAGTGGAACAATAAGTTGATGCTTCTCTCTCTCCCTCTTTGCCCTTCTTTCTCTCTCTCTAGCTCTCTCTCTTTCAAAAAGAAGAGTATATGTTGACCTTAAACAGAAGTTGATTATGTAGTATATGGATGAAAAAGGGGCCACATATGAAGCCTGATAGACTTAGGGGAGGCTTGCATGGTGGCCTTACAAACTCAAAGACCAAAATAACCACATAGATAGTCCTAAATTAAAACTTCCTAACTATAATCAAGTCAGGGCAAGTAGATTAACTATAAGCTATATGGCCTGTAGTGTCCTTGACATAGGTCAGTCTTTACCTTCACTGAGCCTGTCTATTGTCCTTTTGCATCTGTGTTAACATACCTTGGGAATGTCACAGGGATTGGGAATGTCACAGGGATTGGGAATGTCACAGTAATCTCCTTTATCCCAGACCACTCAGGGCACAACTTCACCATATCTGTGTGCTGCAACTGTTCATTGTTAACTATCCTGTACCCACCAGTGTAAAAGAAGTATTTGTCTCTTCATTTTATTTTTATACAGTCTCAGAGATTTCCCCACTTTGCTTTCTCCCTAATCTACCACCAGTCAGTTTCAGGTAACCATCCTTACACCCCCTCCTTTGATGGTAATGTATAAAATAAACTGCAAGACAAGTATCATATGATCTCACTTATATGTGGAATCTAATGAACAAAGTGAACTGAGGAACAGAATAGAGCAGAGGTGGGGTCGCAGGGAGCAGAGGGACAGCAGTCAGAGGGAAGGCGGATGAGGGGATGGGATCAGAGAAGGTAAGGGAGTAGGGAAATTATATATATACATACATAACACACAGATACAGATAACAGGACACCAAATCCCAGAGGGAAGGGGGAAGGGAGTGAGGGGGAGAGGGGCAAAGCAGGTATAATGGGGGACATGGGGTGGGGGTAAGGGAGTTATATTGAGTGGGACATTTGAATCCATGTTAACACAATAAATATAAATAAATAAATAAACTGCAAAACTGCCATTCTCTGCAGCAACTTCTCGATCCTCTGAGATTTTGCTTCCTGGCAATGATTATCAGTTTGGCTCAAATAAACTCATAAAAATATTCTCCATGTCTAGACATTTCTTGTATTGGCAATCCCATCAGCAAAACCAACTTATTTGGGGGAAAAGAAAGGATTGCAATCTAGTACGTGCAGCCACAGCCAACCACCTGCATAAAGTTAAACAAGAAGCAGGAAGCCTTTTGTGAAGAGGGGAAAAGGAAGTTAAGGGGAGGGGCTGTTACAACCATAGAGCTGTCGTAACCATAGAGTTCTTCCAGTAGGGCTTTTTGCTATCCACACAGGTTGTGAGAGCTCCTCCTACAGGCCCTCTCAATTCCTGTGTAGGTGAAAGTCTTTGTCATAAATGTTGACACACACTTCTTCCTTAAAGATATCCCTAGTCATTCTACCCCTTCAATACTTCTTTGTTTAGCAAGACAGAAGGAGTTTGCAACTTGATGCTTTCATTTAAATCTCAGCAGTCCCCTTTAGTAGTTGTATGGGTTAACTGTTTAATCTTGCTCTGCCTTTTCTTATCTCGGATATGAGAATGATAATTCCCACTTTGGGGGAATTTAAATGTTCCATGCATGAACACTCAAGTAGTCATTCTATTCTTTCTTCCAGTTCTAGCCTAGTTACCATGCCTAAATATTTTAATTTCTACTAGACATTTTCAACCAATTTGTTGATAGTCATACATACTTTAAAACAAACCTGTTAAGTTTCTGTGGAAACTGGAAACTCATTTTAATTCTCTGTTTTGTTAACTTTTCAAAAAGTTCAGGTTCAAAGTCGGGAAATTGTTCTCCACTCCCCCAATCTCCCCCAAAAGGAAGCACACTCACCAGCTGTCTTTACTCTTTTCTAGTTTCTCTGTGCTGACCCTGACTTTTCTTCTCCTGGGCTTTGCCAGTATGCAGACTGTGATCACTACAATCCATCACCTCATTACAATCACATTCATTCACTTAGTGTGCATCTCCAATCAAAAATCTTCGATGGCAAGAAAAGTGCAGCAGCTGACAAAGCAGTCGGTGCACAATGATAACATATTTACTTTAAAACCTGTGTCTGTACACAAAAGCAAACTCGAGAAAGAATACAACAAAACATTGGTAGTAGGATTACCAAGATGTCTATTTTCTTCTTTATTTTTCCCCCTTTGCATTTTTCCGAAGCCAGAAACGGGGAGGCAGTCAGACAGACTCCCACATGCACCCAACTGGGATCCACCCAGCATGCCCACCAGGGGGCGATGCTCTGCCCATCCAGGGGGGTCGCTCTGCTGAGACCAGAACCATTCTAGTGCCTGAGGCAGAGGCCACAGAGCCATCCTCAGCACCCAGGCAAACCTTGCTCCAATGGAGCCCTGGCTGCAGGAGGGGAAGAGAGAGACAGAGAGGAAGGAGAGGGGGAGGGGTGGAGAAGCAGATGGGCTCTTCTCCTGTATGCCCTGGCCAGGACTCCTGAATGCCAGACCGATGCTCTACCACTGAGCCAACCGGCCAGGGCCTCTATTTTCTTTTTAATGCTTTTTCTATATTATTTTGTTTAATATGACAAAAATGTATTATTTTTTGAAGTACTACAAAAGCTTATTTTATAAAGCCAAAGTATTGCCCTAAAACAAACATTCTATGAGTCTTCTTTATACTTTAACCAACAAGAACCAAATAATCATGACATTCAAGGTCGTTCATGCTTTGGCTCCAGACTACTTTTCCAGCCTTGTCTCTTACTATCTTTCTTCTGATTCCACCCCACCCCACCCTCGTGCTCTCTGTTTCTGTCTCCATGTGGAGCTGAGATGGTCCTCCATCCCCGTGACACTTGGGTAAGACTCCTCAATTTTCAACTTCATTCTTTCCTGTGCCCTCTCTAATATTTTAATGAACTCCCAGTGAAAAACGCAATTTATTTGCAATTTAAGCACTCATGAGAAAATATAGCCTCAAGCACTCACACTTTAACTTCTATTAAGAGTCTGAATAAGAAAAGTATTACTGCTCCCTGTCATCACAGTCCCATCCATTAGGAACGAGGGTGTGACCAGGTCCCTGTGAACAACCCCTGTATCTAACTCATCACAGTTTTGAAGCAGAATATTAGTACGTCTAATTCCAGAATTCTTAAATACAACTGGATGTTTTACCAAATATGTTGTGGAAAGGTGGGAAAGAAGATTTACGTGGCGCCACATTTACCCAAACCCCAGTGTGATTGATGGTCACTGACCTCAAGTCTTCCTCCCCTAAAAGCTTCTCCCCAAAGATATCTCATCTATCTCAAATCTTTTGCCCTCTACTGCCTTTAAAAATCCTATTTATTTTCCTAAGAGCTAAATTCAGCCCACACTCACTTTGCTTGCTCTCCTTAGTAACGCAAAACCTGGTACATAACCCTGCATTTCTCTGGCCTCAGGTCCCCACCCCCACCCCCAAAAAAGAGAATTACATAAGTATCCATCAAACAAAACAAGACTCTTCCTAGAGGAAACTCTACTGCTAAGGAAATATGGTTTCTCCACACTAGTACTCATCTTTCAAAGATCAATTTCAATGTCACATCCTTCAGGAAGCCTTCCTTGATTCATCTAAATGGATAAAAATTATCTCTTACCCAATCTCCTGTGTAGTGAATTGAATAATGTACCCTGCAAAATTCTATTAAGAATTTTTACTCCATAAACTACATTGAGGACTGGAGACACCTATACCTCATTTGGTGCCTCCCTAAATATTACTTTTAGTTCTCTCCCACTGTTACGAAAATTCTTCAAAAACAACATAAGGACTTTCTGGGGAAAATTACACAGAAGGAGGTCATAGCTCTAAGAAATGAGGAAAGTACACGTGTTATGAGCCACAGACATTAAGATTCTTCAACTGCTGTCCCGCCACACACATACTGAATTCTTTATATGTTATCTATTAGATTTTAAAAAGACAAAAAGCAATTTCATTTCAAATGCTATCTTTATTTTTGGTTTAAAATTTACAAGCCTGCTTGTCATTGCAAAATAGTATAAAGCAAAATGACACTATTCTGAAGAATGAGAGTCCAAAAATTGCTTTCGTGGTTTAACGAAAGTAGTTTGTTTGCAGTGATGTAACTTCATGTCAGAATTTTACTTACATACAGTTGGCTCTGGACTTGAGTAACTGTAACAGGAGATTCATGAGCAGAACTGAACTAAGAGCTCAAAGCAAGGGAATAATTTATTCTTCAAATTCACTGACAATAAATTGTCACACTTCTTAGTTCCTTGCCATAAAATGAAAATCCTAACACTATAAACACTAATATTACAAAATATTCCCAAGGAACAGGTGATAGAAATCTATCTGTTATGGTAATATAACCAAGCATAGGAAAATTGCTAAGGGAAATTGCACCTGGATAAGTTGTTCCAGGTGCTGCCTTATGAGGAGCTGCCTGCCCTTCTAGCACAGACTTATGGAGGACAGGGTCCTCCAGCCCAGAGAGAGAGTGTGAGGCATAACAGTGTTAGGAAGCTTTTCAAAGCCATGTGCCCCTCTTTGCTGCTACCTCTTGTACCGTGCACATTAATATTCTTCTTCACTTATCCTGACGTGATCTATCCAGGTATGGGCTCATGGGCATCAAAATGAATCCAGGAGCCTTCTATCTAGAATGAATGTGAAGACCCTTTTATTTACACATTACAGAGCACAGTGCAACAGAAAGCTCATAAAGTGGTATATACATTCATAGACATCAGTGCCCAAATCAGAGAGCTGTAAGCGAGGAGATTTTCATGCCTTAAAGTCAAATGTCCCCAGTAGATGTCTGAGTAAAAAGTGGTGTAATAAAAATCTGACTCTAACTTCTGTTTTCAACAATACGGTAGGTTACATAACTCAAAGGACTTTTGTGATTAAGAAAGATTAACTGTATTCTTATTAATCACTTCAAATGCACTAACACACCTACACATACACACACACACACACACACACACACACACACACACACACAGGATTTTTAAGGTCCTAAAAATTAAGTGAAACAGTAACCCTCACAGGTAAATAAATACCAAGACTGGCTTCTGCCCCAAAGGTTTCTGCTGAACTGTAGATAACTTCATCTTCTGACTTGTTAGTGTCTCAGTACATGGCGGACAGCAGAAAAAACCCAGCAGCTGCTAAAGATGGGAAAACGATTGGGTGGCCCTGCATAAAGTAGGGACTCTAATGACACGAAAGGGAAAAGTCAAGGGATTTGCCTGGCTTGATTTTGAAACTGGATGAAAAGGAAAAAAATTTATACCCTGAGAACTTGAGACCTCAACCTGGCCTTCAACTCCGTTCTGGCCCAAACTTAGGCTTTGTGGCCCAAAATGTTAAACTAAGAATTAAAATTAAAGTGATTTTGAGTTATATCTGTCACATAGAAGAGGATGGCATAAATGTAAATGCTTTTTGGCAGGGTCAACTTCATTCCTAACCAAAGATCTGACACAGATATAGACCAGGAAAATAAATAGTTCACAATACAAAGTCCAAGTATTCACAAGAATGAGGCCCAATCAGCCATAAACCATAAACACAGACTAAAAGTTATGCCATCTATTAGAATGATCAAATAAAGAATGCAGAGTCATTACATTTAATATGCTTAAATAGATTGTAAAAATAACATACTGACAAGAATAAGCAAAGAATGAACTTAGTAGAGAGTAACCAGATTTGATGAACTAAATAAAACTACATTTAAATAATATATCTAAAATAAACCCAATAAAATTATATCTCTATAAAAGCAAAAAAAATAAAATTTAATAAATAAATTAAAATGTTGAGAGAGATTAAGCAGAAAATGAAATGCATGCTCATAAAGAATCAGAGAATCGAACACAGCTATGAAGAAATGAAAGGTAAAATGTGAAAAATCGGTTCAAACACAGGAAGGATAGAGTAAAAAGGACAGTCATAATGCCTAACCAGCAATCAGAAAATGATAAAGAGTTACAGATAGATAATAAATAAAGATAAAACATTTGGGAATTTTTAAAAAATATTGAAATCTCAGATTCAGGAGACTAACACATCTCAAATAAGTAAATAAAAATACGTTCAATCATAAGACACATAGTAGAGAGACTGTATAATGACAAAGTAGAATACAATATATTTTTTAAGATCCAAGAAGAAAAAGCAGATACATACAAAGGATGATAATTATAGTGATTGCTGACTTCATGTCATAAGGCATGGAAATAAAAAAAAAGAAATAGTCAGAAAATGACTGTCAGACCTAGATTTCTACACTGAACAAACCTTACAGGAACAAAAATAAGAAACAAAGAAATTTTCAGAGCAAAGAAAAAGCTAGCTGAGTTTACCACCAAAATATCCCTAATAAAATAAATTCTAAAGAATGTCAGTATTTCAAACTGAAAAAGAGATCCCAGATGGAAGGTTGTTGATATGCAAGAAGGAATAATGTGCAAAAACACTGATAAGTTATGAGTAAAAGTTAGAAACCACTGACTGTATTAAACTATGGAAATTAATGTCTAGTTTATGGTGAAATCCAGGCAAAACTAACATATTCTCTAAGAATAGTATAGATTTCTAAGTTGGTGTGGGCTTTGGATATGGGCCCTCACAACTAATTCTTCTGGTCCAGTAAACATGTTCCCAAAAATGTCAGTTAATTTAAATGTATCTGATGTTGGTGATTAATAAACAATTGGTGGAATGTTAAAGACAGTATTCAGATTAATCTTCACGTAAACACTTAAAATGTTTTACCTGTAATTCAAGAAAAGTATTCTAGCTCCCTTTCAAACTGAACATTTATTCCAGTCACCCTGCCAACAGCAAGCCTAGCTAATTCACAGACACTGAAGACTAGCCTTATATTGTTTAACTCAGGGCAGGGGACAGAATGGCACTCATGCTGCCCACCCTCAATCCTGTGCCCGGGGCAAAATCATGGCACTGTGTTGAAGGGCCCAATTGTAATCTCACAATCTCCTCAAGTGCTCTAACAGCCACAACCAATCAGTCAAAGCTACCACTGGACATCAAGCCTAGCTGCCTTTCACAGCTTAAAGGCTGTTGACTTTATCCTAAATGGAAAATGATTTGTGATTGCTACTTTTTTCTTCAACTGTTACAGAAAAAAAATACAATTTCTTTATTTTTCTTTCTTTTTTTTTGTTTTTTGTTTTTTTTTGTCCTGAAAATATTCCTTTACCTTTAGTTGCTGATGAAGGATAAAAATTATATCAAGTAATAAAAATTTTGGCTTACAAATTCACACTGGCATAGGTACACACAATGTGACTTTTAAGGACACACAATCTATATTTCTTATAAATAATTTACAAGAATTACATGTTTGCCACATACAGTAAGGTCTCCTATGTGTATAGTGCATTACAGTTATCAAAGCAAATTACCCTATTTTTTTTTGTTCCAAATTCTAAAATAAATGCATATTGAATAATGTCACATGACAGGCACAGGGCTTTATGCTGGGCACACAAAAGCTCTTGCCCCTGTAGGCTTCTGGTGCACTAGGGGTGACAAATGCAGAAACAAATGATTCCAGCTCAGTATGACACTTGTCTACCATGAGAAATAAAGGGGTGGTATGACAGAGTGATTAAAAGGACGGACTTTAAAACCAGAAATACCTGAGTTCCTGTCTTTGTTCTATAATTCATCTGCTCCCCGACTAACTAAGGCCCTCTATTAATGAGGCTTCCCCGAGAACGGAACCAACAGAATGTGTATATATCAAGAGAGAGCAAGAATTTATTTATTTATTTATTTATTTATTTATTTATTTATTTATTTATTTATTTATTTTTGAGAAAGCAAGAATTTAATTCTTGACTCACTGAGGGATGTTAGCCTTTCCTCTTCAGGCCTTCAACTGACCGAATGAAGCTCATCCACACTGTGGAGGGCAATCTGCTTTCCTCAAAATCTCACAGTTTCTATGGTAATCACACCGAGTACTATAGCCTAGTTATGTCGACACATAAAACCAAACATCACAGGTTCATTTCTTCGTCAGTAAAATAATATAATAAGGGAAAATCATACCTGCTTCGTGGGTTCCGCGTGCAGTTGGACTGAGGTCCGCTCTGCCAGCGCTCGGCACAGTGTCTGATAGCCGGCTCGTGCTAGGAATTGAGGCAAGAGAGGAAGAGGATGGGAAAATTCCTTGGCAAGTAGAATAGGGAAACGGAGACAGACAGCTATCCAATCTGGCCAAGCGATTTACAACCAGACACAGAAGGTCACCATCCTAGGGATTACAAGTAGGCATCAGTTGTATTTTAGCTCCAGGTCCAGGTGGGAGCTTCTAGGACCAGCTACAATGACTAATGACCTTCTGCGCTGGGGTTGACCAGTCAGTAGGGATCACAGCTCTGAAAGCACACACCTAGAAAAAAAGCTGATGACTATTTCACCGAAACCCTCCTCGAAACTCCCAGTCTTTAAAAACCCTCAAAACGAGGACCCAGTGTGCTCTGCCTCCGGGGAGGGGGCCCACACCTTCCTCTGCCCCTTTCCACAGAGGTGTACCTCCAAAATGCTAAGGGTTCCCAGAGACTCGCAACTGGGGGAGCTGTGGGCAGCGGCAGCTTGTCCCAGGCTCACCCCATGAACCCGTCTCTTCAGGCCCCCTTTTCTCTGACTTCTCAGCGAGCCAGAGCAGCCCTGCCGAGGCTCTCCTGTTGCTTTTCTATCCTGAAACCCTTCCTTGTTCCACTGTCCCCAGCTTTAATAAACGTACTCTCAGAATCACGATTCATGCTGTGAAATTGTTCCTGCACGGAGTCAAGAACCCTCACGCTACCAGCTGGCCCTCGGCCAACGTGAAGGACCAGATCCCCTGGCCGGTTACAGCATCCCCGTGTCAGTAACTTCTGGGCTAGCTCGTCTCTGCTCCTGTCCCCAGTTACCCCTTCCCAGCCACCGGACAGAGGTCCCCAGCTGCCCCGCCTTTCCTTTCCTCCCAGGTCTGCACGTGGCTTCATCTGCCTGGAACACTCAGACCTGTCATTGAGCATGAACTGGCAACTCCAAATGCAAGGTGGCCCATAAAATCAGTTGAGCCAGAAAAAAATCAGCAATATTTGACTATTTCTGACACACAAAAATCAGCAATTTCATATGGTTCAGCTTAATATAAACTAAACTACTCTGTGGCACTATCAGCAAAGTTTAAAAAGAAACCCCAGGCTGATGTCCAAAAACAATGGAAAATAAATGGAGGATTACCATTTTTAATCCACAAATGAAGTCTCTAAATTTCCTTTTCTTTCTTTCAAAACACATACACACACACACACAAACACAAATAGTTGTCTGAGTGTGTATATTTCCATATAGACAATATACAGATAGGTATGTGTATCTGTGTATCACAGGGAGCCCCAGGCCAGTACCCCAAGTCTATTCTTCTAAACTGACCTTGGCATACCTTTCTTGTCTTTTTTTTCCTCTCACCTTTTGAATTTATTCTTTTGTCTTTCCATAAGTAGTCCCTTGACCTTTCTGATGTAAACAACTCAGACTTGTTGTGCGTAACAAACAAAGGCAGTCTGGCAGAGAAGAAGGCTCTGTAATGGAAGAAATTAATTAAGTTACACATTAACCTTTTGGTTTTTGCAGTCATAGCATTACATGCACCCATAATCTGTTCCTGCATTTCAGCACTTTTTTTTTATCTGCTTGCACTTTGTGTTCTGCAATTATAGCCACTCTATTAAATAAACAGAGAAAATTAACTTAAATTTTTACAAATTAGGATTTTGTCCCATGACTATATTTTTAACAAACAATGCTTATGAATAGAACAAATAAAACCCTGCCAGGATTTCCCCTCCCCCTGCCTCAAAAAGTGCACATTTGTGACAAATTGAAGAACATTCTCTTCCAATTCCTCAGGTGGGCTGCGGTAGGGGTGATTACCACTGACACATCTTTGTTTTCCCTCAATTGCTGTGCAAAGCCGGAAAGTTCAGATATGTTTCTGATGAGCAGAGATCCTGTAAAACTTACTTCACCCTGATGTGATAGAACTTTCTAAAACCAGAAGTTGCATAAGCCTCCCACATCCTCCTGCTGGCCACCCCTTAGCACCAAGGTTAATAAGGGAGCGTTTAGAAGGCAGAAAGTATTTAGAGCTCTGGGACATGCAGTACCAAGAGGAGGAGGAGAAGCACTTAAAACTATAAGGTTAATACTGGACAGGAAATGGGAGTCAGCCCATTTGGTTACTACTGGACAGCAGCCTCTGGCATCAGGCTCTATGAAGGCTTCCTGGAAAACTTGGAGAAGCTGGCCAACTTGAGGTGCTCAGTGACTTGGAATGACCGTCACCTGGTGGCTGAAGAAAGCTGACTTCCTTCTTCATAAAAATTGACGCTAAGCAAAGTAGGTCAGGTAGAAAAAGTTAAGAACCATATGATTTCACTCATATGGGGAATATAAAACTGAAAGCAACAAAGGAACAAACAAGAAAAACAAACCAAAGTTCATAGACTGACAGATAACAGTATGGTGGTTACCAGAGGGAGGGGGGTAAGGGTGTAGTGAAGGGTAAAGGGGTCAAACATTTGGTAACGCAAGATTTAACTTTGGGTGTTGGGTACACAATGCAATATATAGATGATGTATCATAGAATTGTATACTTGAAACTTATATGATTTTATTAACCAATGTCACCCTAATAAATTTAATTTAAAAGAAAGCAAAATATATATGCAACCATATCACATAACTGCTTGTGTCTCTGACTTTCAGTCCCTCGGAATATATTTGCTGTATTTACAATGATTTTTGTTTAATTTTGGGGGTTTGTTTACAGTAATCATTCAAGAAAGTCTGGAGTATATAGGTATATATTTACAAATATTATATATAGTAATGTAAAAAAAAAGCAAGACAAAAGACCTTTTCAGTCATAGCAAATCATATATGCCTAGGTTCTAACCTCTCTCCAGTGATATGATATATTCACATAAAAATAAAAACTGATAGTATAACAAGTTTAAAAGATTACGCATATTTCACTATACAACAAAAGATGCAGACATGTTTTCATTGTATCTTTTCATAGTTTCTAAATATGCAGGCATCATATCATTACAATGGAGTTTCACTGAATCTTTACATTCAGAAATGATGTATTTTGAAAGTAACCACTCTGTCAATTTTCTGGCCGCAGGGCCATAGAGCCCCAAATTCACCATTTCTGATGATAGAAATGTCTCCTTTCCTCTTGATACAAGAAGGTCCGTTTCCCATGGCATATTTATCTCCTCTGTTTTCAAGAATAAATGGCGATGTGGGACCAGGTCAGAGTGACCTTCCTGTTTCTAGTATTTTCTCAAACTTCTTCAACTTTAATATATTCAATTACCAAACATCTCCCAAACCCCATCAGAGTCATTGGATGAACTATAAACATAACTGCATGGCTGCAGAAAGAAAAAAAATAATAGCAAAATAAAATCTTGAAACAAAAGGTTAGCCTTACCTTCTGATTTGCCAAAACTGTGATCCAAAATCTGTCATTGAAGTAAAAAATAGCCTATCAGGATATATCACTGAATTTAGACTTAAATGAAACTGAAACTTAATAATTTTCCCAATTGCTAATATTGTAGGCATGGTAACAGTCTAAAGCCAACTGTTTCCTAACAGGATGAGCCTCATGCAGAAGCAAAGTTCAGCAGTTACAGGTCTTAGGACTCACTGGACCCCTCGACCCCACCCTCTATTATACATTGATAAGACTCATGAGCTGGTGCCTAAAGTGGCATCTTTGCAACACTGTTCCCCTAAAAATAAACCGTCAAGGAGAGATATAATATACGGTCATTACCTTCTGGTTTGTATGTCCTTGCACCAGGAGCTCCCTGAGGGTATGGGTGTTGTCTTTATTTATAGAATACAGAGGTAGGCAAAATACGTGCCCAGAAAAAGGGGGTCACCAATAACTCTTTGGAGAATATTTAAATGAACGAATCCTATCAACCCTGGTGTAAATTATATCATTTCTGACTGTCAGCAACCTATCTGGGAGTTGATTGTGATGGAGAATGGAGAGGGGAGGTAGAGGGCAATGGCTAAAGCCGAGGGGATTATCAAAAAGACCCAAATTGTGTGGATGGTTGTGGAAAGCCATCAGACAATAGAGGCAGAGGATTTGGAAAAATAAATAAAGCCAGGGTTTATCCCAATTTCCATGCCTTGACAATGTGATTTGGGCCAAGTGTCTTACTGTTCTGAGGTCTCAGTTTCTATTACTGAAATAATAGAGTTGTGAGAGGTAAAGACAGCATAAGGCTATATGCAGCTGATAAATAATGGAGAGGCTGAACCACACAAATTTCAAATGATTTATGATAATTATTTCAGTTATCTTCAATATCATTACTGTCAATAAAGAAGAGAATCATCCCCAGGAAAGAAGTTTTTTAAAACAACGGTGAAAGGGAGACAAAGAGAAATTTATTCCTTCTTTATGTTGTCTGTGGATGACCCCTTTTTCAATGACACTTTCTCCCTTAAAAACGATGCTCTTTTAACAAGTAAACACCAGATAGATAAAGTACATTAATTAAACTCAATTTCATAAGAAGCAAATCCCTTTACCATAATTAATCTGAGACTGATTTACACAATAATTATATTAAGATAACATGAGCCACTCCTGTCCCTGTGGTCACATACCCCAAACTCTTCAGATATACAATTCATAAAGCAAGGATTAGCTTTGCAATCTAAGTAGTTGTACCAAAAGAAGGAGGAGGAGGAAGTAGTAGTAGTAGGTTTAACCAGTAGCTTCACTAAGAGGTTAAATGTCCCTACCTGGAGCAACAGAAGCCCCTGCAGTTGGAAAGGCAATAGAAAGGCTACTTCTGGAGCATTAAAGTTCATTCACAGGCGCATATTGAAATCAGGTACTTAGACAAACAGATGTGAGATGCTATTGATAGACCTTGGCCTTGGAAATCAACCCAGAAGGCAACGGTGAGGTCAGCAGTGAAATTCATCCACGATGGACAGTTTGCATCAGTTGTAACTCTGCTTTCAGTAAGTCATTTCTGTTTAGGATGTATGCGACTAACTTAGAATCTTCTGATGCTATTCATACTATTCTAGGAACAGGGATCATCGGAGATGTCTCAAAACATATGAGTCATAGAGCATTCATCATATAATAAACTGAATCTTATTTTTCCAGTTATTCAGGAGACATTCCAATCAATTTTCTGTAAAGAACCAAAGAGCATACTTTAGGCTGTGTGAGTCATACAGATTCAACTTTCTGCCTTTGTAGCAGCCACGGACAACATGCAAATGAAAGGACATGGCTGTGTGTTGACAAAAACAGGTAGAGGGCAGGGTTTGGGCCATAGTGTACCACCCCCTGCAAAGTCCATATCAACATCTAGACCATGCCATAAAATTAAATACTGATTTCTCAGTCTCTCTGGTTGGAAATGTTATCAAACGACTGTGTGAGCTTTCACCAGTTTCAAATAACTAGCTAAGACTACATATAATAGGCGTTCATAATAAATGATTGATAACTGTTGAGTAATAAAAAAATGTTTGAAAATGTAGCACTTCAATCATGCTCTAACTCCAGATGCTGCCGGTTTTTCAAACTCTCTGGGCATATCTGCTACTGTGTTATGCTGAGGTTTTCTTTATTATTAGAGTGTATTTATGGTTTTTTATTTCAGATTCTGATTGTCACTGTGAAAGTAACTTATTTAGGAAAGTGTACCAAGTACATAACTGCTTATCCAAAAAACCTTAAATTAAGGACAGATGTTTTTGGAAATTTAGAGCTGTTTATATTTTATGAAATTTATATCCTACATATCCTCTACTATATGTCCCACATCCCTGGAAGGCTGGGGCAGCTCCATGCAATCAAACACAGTCTTTCTCCAGTGAAACATATGAAGACTCATATTAAATGTGAGAAATAGAGATTATAATAATTCACTGTGCTCCAAATATGATTTAGAGATCTCTGGGAACTTCCAAAACCTTTTCAGCCTCTCCATGAAGTCAACATTATTTTCATAAAAATACTACAACACTTACCTCTTCACTCTCATTTTCTGTGAGTATATAGTGAAGTTTCCAAGGGGCTGCATGATAGATAATATTCTGGTAGATTGAATTTAGAAGCAGACAGTAGAATTGGGCTGTCTCCTGTTAAGCAAGACCATAAGGAGATTTGCAAGAATATAAAACCATGCCACTAGTCCTATTATAATTTTGGTTTAGGAAAATACCATTTTCTTAAATTATCATTTATGGTAATAATAATAAAAAGATTTATTATTGTTAACATATAATGGACCTGTTATTTCTAAATAAACAATTATAAATATTTTCAACTTTCTATTTTTACTTAATATGGTACCTATGGGTAGATACAACTCACATAAGTGAAAGACCCTGGGGGTCCAAGTAATTTTTAATAGTAAATCAGTCCTAAGACTAAAATACTTGATAAATGCTATAAAAGGTTACATGCATTGAGGCCAAATTTATCTGTCAAATGAATTCTTCAAAAAACTTTTGGTATTTAGAGCCTTTGGATGTCATAATTAGAGATAAAGGAGTTAGCTTTTTAGGTGATTTATGTTCATTCTAAAGCAAAGCTCCAAACCATGGCATCTTAGGTTAGAGGGCTTTTCTAGGTTGCAAATTTAAATGTCTACAGTTTCCACAATTCATGTATAAACCTGGAAGCTGAAGTCAAGTTCTGAAGACAGGATGATTTCATTTCACTGATGAGCAGACTCCTTGCAAACACCCACAGTCCAATCTGTGCTGATCTCCATGCCTACCTCTCAGTAATGGCGTACAGAGGTCAACCAAGGGAAGCCCAGGACACTGATGGCAGAGTTGAGTCTCTCAGGATGGGCTCTGCACTTCCGTCCAAAACATGCCTCAGGTCTTCAGCGATGATGAGGCAATCGTTGGCTGTGCCAACATCCAAGGTCATGTCCACTTGGAACTTCTGTATCTTTGGATTCATCTGCAGGATAGTTCCCAGCTGGAGCTCCAACCCCTTGACCTTTGACACCAGCCTGCCAAGCTGGCTATTGGGCCTGATGTTGTTCTTCTGAGAAACCTCAAAGCAGGTGAGGTACTAAAGCCCATCATTGCTGGGCTCTTTCTACTGTAAATGGTCCTCTTCTGGCTTCTGGCTGCTTCCCCTGATGGCTCAGTTCTAGATTATTAGAAAATGCATGTGCTTTGTGGAAATGTTAGAAAATAGAGCAACTATAAGCAATATAATAGAAGTTATCAGGAATCTCACTATCTAGAGATAACCAGGATTGATGTTTACAGATATAAATACAGGCATAGATAGACATATATTTACATGCATATCCCTAAAGATAGTTGTGTGTGCTCTCTAAGCAGACACATATAGATATACAAATAACAAAATTAGAGTCACATGCTCTATTCAATTTTATCTCCTAAGTTATTTTGTTAATGAGCACTTCTCTAAATGTGATTCTGCTATGGAGTTTCTCATTTTGTTGACACACAGCACGGGAACAAAGCAAGGGGAGACGGCAGCGGAGCCCTGCCCGGGTGAGGACACACAAACAGCAGCTTTTATTAAAAAGGTAGTCATGAGTCAGTCAAGCCCTAACAACTGACCTTCCTGGTTTTATTCTCCCATTCCCTGACTTCCATATCTCTAATAACTGTCAGGTTACAGAATGCGTGCGTACTACTTCCCAGCCCTTGGACCATGTGTGAAGATAATGATTGCCAAGAGACTATTGAAGTTTCTATTTCAGTGTCCTTAGTTTTCTGTGCACAGAAGCCTGGCTATTACTTACACACAGCAAACTCTACTGGCGTCTGAAATTACACAGTGCTCCAGGAGCTTTCAATACTGCTGCAGAGATAATACAAATACAAAAAGGAAGAATATCAGCGATGACCACCATGTTAATGTAGTGAGTTAAATAAAGCAGTAGAGTAGCAAACTCAGGTGTACGAGAAACAGGTCTTTCCTTCTTTTCTAGATCAACCTAATTCTGGCCCACATTGAAAGGAAATGCAACGTGAGTCAATGCCAAGGGCTCCCCTCCTGAAGTAGATGCAGAGTCCAGGCCTGGGAAGGCCACCTGTCCACATTTGTTATCTTGAGACATGATTTTTCAGTTTGCATGATTCCTTCAAGACCAAGCACTCTGTCTCTTTGAAGGTTCGCTTAGGGCTTGCCAGTTTTTGTATTTTTTTTTTTTTCTGAAGCTGGAAATGGGGAGAGACAGTCAGACAGACTCCCGCATGCGCCCGACCGGGATCCACCCGGCATGCCCACCAGGGGCGACGCTCTGCCCACCAGGGGGTGATGCTCTGCCCCTCCGGGGCGTCGCTCTGCTGCGACCAGAGCCACTCTAGCGCCTGGGGCAGAGGCCAAGGAGCCATCCCCAGCGCCCGGGCCATCTTTGCTCCAATGGAGCCTTGGCTGCGGGAGGGGAAGAGAGAGACAGAGAGGAAGGAGTGGAGGGTGGAGAAGCAAATGGACGCTTCTCCTATGTGCCCTGGCCGGGAATCGAACCCGGGTCCCCCGCACACCAGGCCGACGCTCTACCGCTGAGCCAACCGGCCAGGGCCACGGCTTGCCAGTTTTTGGACAGGCCGAGTCCTGGCACGTAGGGCGCTGCGTTCTCTGGCCCAGCCCACAGCTCGCCCCTGTGAGTTGGCCTCCAGCCCCAGGATGCTGTCTTGGATCTGCTCCAGTCTGCATTCTCTGGCGAGCCTCATAGCTCTCTTACCTGTCCCACTGCAGGGGACCCTCTCCACTGTCCAGTTTCCTCTCAGAGACCTCCCTTTCTCTCCTGCTGCTCCACAGTACTAATATAATCAACTCAAAAGTCGAAGCTTTTGCAAAATGCAGGAAAAGTTGCTGACTTCAAGATTCTCTGATTTCCTCTCTTGGCAAAATTCTCACAAATTTTGTAGGTCTGGGTACTTAAAATGAAAAAGAGGAAAGTATAGGGAAAAAATTATGCCAGCAAATATATTGATAAGACTTTAGACTTGGGAGTAAGTGCAAATTTTGAAGTTATTTAGCAGGGTTCAAGGAAGAGATAGTCTTAAATCTGAGACTTAATGGATGTATCAGTCTTGAACAAGCAGAGAAGAGGCAGGGCTTTCCAAGTAAGTGGGATTGCAGTGAGTATGAGGTGGAGAGAGGAGAGGCATAGCCTAGTTAGGAACTATACAGACTAGTGAATTGGGAGATCACACAGCAGGAAGAGACATGTTTGGAGGTGCTGTGGTCAGTTTGTGGAAGGTACTGAATGCCAAGTTACTGCTATTTTTAATTATGTTGAAGACAACAGGAAGCATTAAAGACTTTTTCAAGGAGTATGACATGGGAAATGTGATGAGATAGAGAATTATGGGCAAAGCCATCTTAGGATGATTGTTACAGGGGACCCCTCTGCAGAGGTATATCTTGGGATTGGACCACAAAATGATGAGATCAAACTCACCACACAAAACCGGGTTCATGTGGAAACTGATGAAATTACACAGGCACTAAGAGCAGGTGAAAAGTTTCACTAGAGACCAAGGGATGGGAGAGCGACAGGAAGAGCTGGGGGAAGAACACCCCGGGTAGAGGGAATGCATGGAAAAGCCCAAAGTTGTGAAAAGCCTTGACCATTTGAGGAACAGAAAGAGGCCAGCATGCTTAGAACATGGTGAATAAAGGATGATAAGGTTAGAGAGGCCATAAGAGGCCACATCATGCAGGCCTTACTAAGCCATGGCCATGAGTTTGGATTCCATAGCAAAAGCAATGAGAAATTACTCAGGACAGTAGTGCAGAGAAATGAAATCAGCCTTTTATTGCAAGCTTGACAAAACATCTCTGGATATGGTGAAATAAGAAAAATCAGACAAATCAATGGAAGAACTCTAACATTATTTTATTCATTTAGATAATGTGTATCCAAATAAACTGAACCCACTTATATCAAGGGGTTTAGCCTAAGGTTTAGGACAGGCTCTGAATTCCTGCAAAAATTTGCCCACCTCACCCCACCCATGGTGAGCACAGTCGCTGTGAGTGTTGAATAGATAATTAAACATGAGTATATAAAATAATCTTTAAAAGGGCGATATAGAAAAGTAACAAATACTTAATCACCCTTTCTTTAATGTTGCTATAAAAATGTACAGCAAGTTTCAATACTGTGTCATCTGTGTTTCCCATCCGTGGTCCCAGTCCTCAACTCCAGGCTAGCAAACATCACGTACTTTAATAGGAAAACTTGTGACAAAACTCACGTGACTTACTTTTAGCTGATACAGTTAGCCTTTAGTGATAGATTTGAAAAAATTGCCCATCTGTTTTCAAAGTAATTGTTGCCCAAAATCACTATTCCTTTAATAAGAATATAATGTAATGTTTTCCTGTTCATTTAATTTCCCATTTGGATAAAACATCAGTGATAAGAGTGATTTCTTCTAGAACATTCAAAATGATTGAATTGCATATTCCTCATTATCACAACATTGCTTTTGCACTGTGATTCAGGCAAGACTACAGGAAGTCACTGAACATCAGTATTACATTGATCCATTTCTACCTGGAAATGAGCACGTCAACCTCAGACAGAGGCTATGACCATGCCAATGTGTCCTCTGAGAACCTTGTAAATCTTGCTGCTGAAGGTAATTAATCTATTTGAAAAATGTACTTGTGTCTTTGACTTAAAAACTTTATTTTTCCTGATTACATCTCATTTTATATCTTAAATCCATCCTTAATACCATACTATTTCAGAATTTCTAATGTACAAAAATAAAACTAGATCAGTGCCACATTAATATTAGTCTATGCTCAACTCCATTTTGTAGTTATGTTTCAAAATTGTCAACCACTAAGAAATATCTTGACAAATTCAGATGTCTTAGGTGGTATTTTATATTTTGACTTAGCATATAAATTTAAGAGCTAAGCTGTCCCAAGGTCAATACTTAGAGCACGCAGATGACTGTGAAATGTAATTTTGGAGATGCCAGGAAGTATCTCTCGTCTTGCTGGTCACAGTGCTCTGCACTGCCACCATTTCTCAGTCAGGGCATACACTGGGCTGGGGTAAGGGAGGTTCACAAGGCACGATATAAAAGGAATCACTCACTTGCAGAGTCGTCCTGAGCATCCCGTTAGCCTCCATGTCTCTTCCAGCCTTGGCCTCTAACATAGCATATCTGACTCATGGACTGTCTCCTCTCTCTCTCTCTCTCTCTCTCTCTCTCTCTCTGTGTGTGTGTGTGTGTGTGTGTGTGTGTGTGTCTCTGGCTCATGGACTGTCTCTTCTCTGTCTCTCTCTCTCTCTCTCCTCTCTCCTCTCTCTCTCTCTCTCTCTCTCTCTCTGTGTGTGTGTGTGTGTGTGTGTGTGTGTGTGTGTGTGTGTGTCTGGCTCATGGACTGTCTCTTCTCTGTCTCTCTCTCTCTCTCTCCTCTCTCCTCTCTCTGTCTTTCTCTCTCTCTCTCTCTCTCTGACTCTCTGTCTCATCTTGGCATCCTCACTGACCTCCCTTAATGGAATGCCCATTTTATGATCCTATGGTTTTTGAACTTACCTGCTATTTGGCTCTGCCTCCAGAATGTCACATTCTTAACACATGGCAGGAACACCTCACACTCATGACCACATGACTTTATGGACCACACTAGATGCAGATAAGAGCTCACAGCAGGACCCCATGCAGCTGTCACCTCTGTGAGCTCAGATGAGGTGACCATTTATGAGGCAGTGGGGAGGAAATGATTTAAAAAATAAACTAAATTTTAGATTATTGGAAAACTGTAATCCTAAGACATGCACTGGCTCCCCTGCCCTCTCAGCTCTAAGCTCTTCCCAAGCAGGGGCTGCGAGAGCCTAGCTCAAGGGAGGAAGCCCAAGAAAACTTGTTCTCTGAGCCTGACACAAGCACAGGGACCCAGGAGAGCACTGCTCATCTTGGGACGAAGCTGGCCCTCTGAAATCCAGGTAGCCCTAAAGGAAGGGTGGGTGTCAATCTTCCTGAGTGTTCCTAGGAGGTCTGTCCACCCTCCCTGCCCCTGAGGAGTTCTGAAAGAGTAGACGAAGTGAGCCAAATCCTCTGCTCATGAGGTGAGGAGAGCAGCAGTGACCATTACACTCAGGAAATGGAACCAGGAATGGAACACACTATGGTCGCTGCCTGATTTCTTAAGTTGCTTGATGAGCTTCATAAGGAAAGGAATATGCAAATCTTTCCTGCAAGTCAATGTCTGGGTCAGGGAATATATTTCCGGTAAGAATGAAAACTCCTGAGATCAAGAACAATGAATGAATGAATGAATGAGTGTCATAATGACCCCATAAATGAAGACATCTTTTCTTAGATGAAAAGTTTTACCAGAAATTACCTGCATACTATATCTCCAAAGAACATATTAGTGAAATAATACAAAATGTTGTGATTGGAAATTGGGAGACTTGTGTGTCAGTCCCAAATCTTCCATTAACTCTGTGACATCAGACAAAACACTTCCTATCTCTTTCTGCTGATTTTCAAACTCCTGTAAATCGGGGAACTTGGACTAGAAGAGTTCCAAGCTTCTCCCTTCACAGACAGAGCACTCTTCACCTTCTTCAGAACTGTTTGGGGTTAAAATAAAAACGCTAACAACTCCTTTGGGCAGTGCCTGGATTGTTGGTGGCCCATTGCCTTATTCAGGTGTGTTTGCACACGACTTGTTATCTTGAGTTTCCTGTCCCTCCTTATGCAGACTCCAGCCTGCTCTCTCACCCACACAATGGCCCCGGCACCTTGTGCTGGTAAGAACAGGAGCCTCAACTACCTACTGAGTGATCATCACCTTGACCACCACGTTAACTCCGTCCCCTACCATTAACCAGCGGAAGCTATTGAAGGTGAGCTGCTTTCACGGGGACTGAGAGAAAGAGAGCAAAAATCCATTACAGACACCCTAAAGAGCAAAGAGCATTCTAAAGGTCCTGCAGACCACCTTTCAAAATGCTACTTACTCTTTTGTTTCTCAAAGGGGTCAAAAGAAACTACTAAAATTTTACTCTTTTAGAAGATGAGCTTCTCTGAGGCTTTTTAGACCAATAGCTTTAGGCTGTTGCCTGGCAACAACCCTAAAGGCAAGCACAGCCTCAGGCCTGAAGAAATCTGATATTAGGAGTATGCCTGCTGCCTGTGTTAAAGCCATCGTGGTTTAGTAGTCCTATCAAAGGACAGTGAAGATCCAATAAACCATGCCAGAGTCTTCTCTTCTTCAGAAATCACAAAAGAGTGAGTTGACTTTGGCGAAGGCAAAACATGCTTGGTACACTTGCCATAAACCCATGGCTTGGCCCTGGCCAGTTGGCTCAGCGGTAGAGTGTCGGCCTGACGTGCAGGAGTCCCGGGTTTGATTCCCGGCCAGGGCACACAGGAGAGGCGTCTATTTGCTTCTCCACCCCACCCCCTCTCCTTCCTCTCTGTCTCTCTCTTCCCCTCCCGCAGCGAGGCTCCATTGGAGCAAAAGATGGCCCGGGCGCTGGGGATGGCTCCTTGGCCTCTGCCCCAGGCGCTAGAGTGGCTCTGGTTGCAACAGAGCGACGCCCCAAAGGGCAGAGCATCGCCCCCTGGTGGGCAGAGTGTCGCCCCCTGGTGGGTGTGCCGGGTGGATCCCAGTCGGGCGCATGCGGGAGTCTGTCTGACTGACTGCCTCCCCGTTTCCAGCTTCGGAAAAATGAAGGAAAAAAAAAAAAAAACATGGCTTGAGAGTTGACGCTGTCTTGCACACACGCAGCCTTTCACAAGTGCCATCTGATGAGACTCCCAATCCTCAGAGGTGTAGATGCAGCAGGAAAATCCCAGCAGCCGCATAACAGCTCCCCTTGTACGCAGGCTCTTCTTAAACACTGCAGAGCTCACAATCTCATTGGATGGGTTATATTTTTTTCACAGCCAATCTATAGTATTTTTGAAAGTTCTCTTACATTCTTCTTTAAAAAATGAAATTGCTTCTAGATTACTCTTAAATACTAGTCCTCGCGCCCTCATATGTTTTACCCTGTCATAAATATGGGTCCGTCAACACTAGCTGCTGCAACAGACAAACCCCCAACTTTGGATGACTTCAAACAGTAAGTGTTTGTTTCTTGGTCAGGCAAAGGCCAGAGCAGGTTGGGGAGCCAGGCCTATCTTGCAGCTATACTCTGTTGAACATGGTGTCAAGCAGGATAAAGGCTATTCAATGACAGCAGACTGGCTCTAACTACCTCAGTCTGTAAGTGGCACCAACAGATCTGCTCCTTGCTCGGTGCTCAGAACCAGTCACAAGGCCCTGACCGAACTGCACATGGAATTTAGGGGGTGCTGACTGTGTCTGTCTCATCCTGTTTTTCTGAACCAAGCACAATGACTGGATGGATGAGGCGTGTACCATGATTTCACCCATCATACTGATGTCAAGTCCTTAAGCCAGAGCACGCCAAGAACAGCTGGTGCTTCTCCGACCATGCAGAGAATGAAGTGGTCCCTCCTGCGGCGTCTGACATCTGGTCCTCCTCTGTCTCCGTGCTGGGCCCAGAAGAGGGGACTATCTCTAGTACAGGATAGACATTTACAGGACCCAGTGTTGGGCTGTCCAGCTACTCACCTTTGTTGATGACTAGAAGCATTTCATATTATATTTATATATCCAGACTCAAGAGATCAAGAATTTGACTGCATGTAGGAATGGTGTCAGATAATTAATGTTGTTCTATGTTAAGATATTGTTAATTAAACTTGTGACTATGGCTCTATAATAAATGTACCTATCCCACATTCAGATATTCCCAAAGAGCTAGAGAGTGAGATGATGCCTAGGGAATGGACAGAAGCCTTCTCAATAGGCTGGAACTCTTGTGATGTCTTCTGACTCTCAAACTAGAAGCTGAGACTCACAGAGACTTAGTGACTGGTCCATGTTCCTATGACTTGTAAATGGCAAAGCCAGAATGAGAGTGCAGGTTCTGTGACTTCAAATACAGTACAAAGTGCCCTGCTAAGGGCATGCCAAGAACTAGATTCCAATCTTCTGCATGCTTTCTCTTTTCAAATGTAGAATACCAGCCCTGGCTGGTTGGCTGAGTGGTAGAGCAACGGCCTGGCATGTGGGTGTCCCAGGTTTGATTCCCGGCCAGGGCACACAGGAGAAGCATCCATCTGCTTCTCCACCCATCCTCCCCCCTTTCTCTCTATCTCTCTCTTCCCCTCCCACAGCCGAGGCTCCATTGGAGCAAAGTTGGCCCGAGCACTGAGGATGGCTCCATGGCCTCTGCCTCAGGTGCTAGAATGGCTCTGGATGCAAAGGAGCAATGTCCCAGATGGGCAGAGCATCGCCCCCTGGTGGGCATGCCGAGTGGATCCCGGTCAGGCACATGCAGGAGTCTATCTCTCTGCCTCCCTGCTTCTCACTTCAGAAAAAAAAAAAAGTCAGAATACCAACCTGACACAACAGGGTAGAAAAAGATAAACGCCAGGCCCTCTCTGATAATGGCTCCTGTGGTGTCAGCACCAAGCGAGTAATAGGCAAAGGGAAATGCATACTTAAATCATGCAGAAATTAGTGGTCTGATGAGAACAATAAGAAGTGTCTGACGGAATAACTGCTTCCCTGTAGGGTGTTCCAGCTGGTGCCCAGACTCCACATGAGTGTGCACTGGAGGTGATGGAATTGAAGGGGAGGAAGCGGCCATGGGCATGGAGTTTTCAAAACCAAATGATCTGAAATGCTGTTCAGAAAAATGTCCACCTCTTTAAAAGCTTGATGCTTTGAGAAAGAAAAGGCCAAATGGCACAGTAACAGAGACCCTGTCTGGACTCCTGCAAGGTTGGTGTAGACAATATTTACTTTGGTAATAACAGCCTGGACAGGTAGTTCAAAACATCCTCAATGAGCAGCCGTGCAGTTTGCAAATGTGTTCCACTTTTCACTGGTACCAGAATCATTTCATGAAACTATTTGGGTAGTCCCATAGTGATGTCGGATACAGTTACAGAAGGGACAACTCAGGGGACCTCAAAAAGCCCCAGTGTGCTATGTGGCTGCAGAACCAGGCATCAGATTACAGAAAGCTACTGGCATAACCAGAAAATTCACACAACCTCTGTGGCAATGGCAAATGCATTACAGGAAACAAGTGGACTGACTTTCATCTATAACCTGTACACAGTACGTTTGCAATCTAATAGAACTTCTTGATCATTCTAGAAAGCAAAGCAGTCTCATTCGTACCAGTTCACACATCTATATTTAAATGCATCATTTAAAAGTCCCCCTTGGCTCATGTAATCCTGTCCTTTTATGCAGAATAATAATTATTTACATGTACTGAAATTTTGCATGTATGCAGCCATATTTTAATAGTCTGGGTAGAGCTTCACATGGTGCTTGTTAAATAGACTGCGCAGACAGTATAATCCCCATATTTTAAAATGAGGAAAAGTGAGATTCAGAGAAATGAGGTACTTTGCCCAGAGCCACAAAGCTAGAAGAAAATGAAACTAATGCGCTTAGCAAAGTGAACTGTTGCTTTCTCTCCAAAGGCTACGAGGCCAGTGAAGTCTCGCTGTCCCAGTATTATTTACCAGTAGACTCATTTTTCAAATGCTTCCAGGAGCACAGACTGTGTCCAGAGCTCCTGATACCCTGAAACAGCCCTGAGGATATCTGAAAATAGGGTAATTGGAGATACAGGCTCTGAGTCGGAGCCCTTGAGCACTCGTAACTCCTCCTGTAGACCCCCCGACCAGATTTTTATATAACGTTAAATGTGGACTGATTGTCCTTTGGAGAGGGCCTATGACTTTCCAACCTTCAAAAAGTTACAAACAACTAAGTCTAACCTAATGGGAATATTCTAAAATAGTATTTCTCAGTCTTTATAAACTCCTTCTTTCATGAACTTAAAAATCCAATGCCCTTCTTTAAACTTATCTAAAAATCAAAATAATCACACACAAAAAAGAAATACATCATCCGACCCTTCAAAGATTCTAATATAACCCCTGCTTTCCATCACCTCCCTATCTCTCCCACCCCACACAAAACTCCTGTCCTGGAAGAGGGTTTCCCCAGGATGACTGAAACTGCTTTTCTAGACCCCAGAAACAAGGCTGGGTAGGAACATAAAGTCCGGTACCTAGGGATTTCTGGGGAATGCCGCCCTCTTCTGTTCTGCACTTCCTTCACCCTTTGTTGCCCAATTAATGAGCAATTAATGGATTGATTAGTGGGGAAGAGACTAGGGATCAGCTCTGAGGGATAAAAAATCCTCCATCCACACAGCAGCACTTTACCTTCATATATGTAATATCCCTAAGTACAAATTTGGTTGTTTAAAAGCCAATGAATAGGAATAAGTAGTAATTCTTTTTTTTTATTATTGAATTAATTGTGTTTACATAGATTCTAGGGTCGCCCCTGCCCCCTATTCCCCTCAACATCTCCCCTGCCCCCCTCCCCATAACGCCCTCCCCGCTTTCCTTCAGGTTTATCCCATCCTATCATCCCCTTTCCCTCTGTCCTCTTTTCCTCTGGTCCCTTTGATCCCTCCTCTGTCTCAATTCTGTTCCTCAGTTCTCATTATTCCTTGGATTCCGCAAATGAGTGAGGTTTTTTTTCTCTCTGCCTGGCTTATTTCACTTAGCATAATAGTTTCCAGGTCCATCCATGTTGTTGCAAAAGGTAGTCTTTTCTTCTTTTTCATGGCCCCATAGTATTCCATTGTATATAGGTATCATTGCTTTTTAATCCACTCGTCCACTGACGGACCTGGGCTGTTTCCATATCTTTGCTATTGTGAACAATGCTGCCATAAACATGGGGGTGCATTTCTCCTTTTAAAAGAGTGCTATGGTGTTCTTGGGATATATTCTTAAAAGTGGGATGGCTGGGTCAAAGGCAGATACATTTTTAATTTTTTGAGGAATCTCTTTACTGTTTTCCACAGTGGCTGCACCAGTCTGCATTCCCACCAGCAGTGCAAGAGGGTTCCCTTCTCCACATCCTTGCCAGCACCTACTATGTGTTGTTTTGTTGATGAGCGCCATGCTGACTGGTGTGAGGTGATATTTCATTGTGGTTTTAATTTACATATCTCTAATGATTAGTGATGTTGAACATTTTTTCATCTGTCTATTGCCCATCTGTATGTCCTCTTTGGTGAAGTGTCTATTCATTTCTTTTGCCTATTTTTTGATTGAATTGTTTGTCTTCCTGGTGTTGAGTTTTACAAGTTTTTTATAAATTTTGGTTATTAACCCCTTATCAGAAGTATTGTCAAATATGTTCTCCCATTGTGTAGTTTGTCTTTTTATTCTGTTCTTATTGTCTTTAGCTGTACAAAAGCTTTTTAGTTTGATATAGTTCCATTTGTTTATCCTGCCTTTTATTTCACTTGCCCGTGGAGATAAATCAGCAAATATATATATTGCTGCGAGAGATGTTGATGAGCTCACTGCTTGTTTTCTTCTACGATGCTTATGGTTTCACAACTTACATTTAAGTCTTAACCATTTTGAGTTTATTTTTGTGAATGGTGTAAGTTGGTGGTCTAGTTTCATTTTTTTGCAGGTAGCTGTCCAGCACCATTTGTTAAAGAGACTATCGTTACTCCATTGTATGCTCTTACCTCCTTTGTCAAATATCAGTTGTCCATAAAGCTGTGGGTTTATTTCTGGGTTCTCTGTTCTGTTCCATTGATCTATATTCCTGTTCTTATGCCAGTACCAAGCTGTTTTGAGTACAATAGCCTTGTAGTATAACTTGATATCAGAAAGTGTGATACCTCCCACTTTATTCTTCTTTTTCAAGATTGCTGAGGCTATTCGTGTTCTTTTTTGGTTCCATATAAATTTTTGGAATATGTATTCTATATCTTTGAAGTATGTCATTGGTATTTTAATTGGTATTGCATTGAATTTATAAATTGCTGTGGGTAATATAGATATTTTAATGATGTTTATTTTTCCTAACCATGAACATGGTATATGATTTCACTTGTTAGTATCTTCCTTGATTTCTTTTATCAATGTTTTATAATTTTCCAAGTACAAGTCTTTAATCTTCTTGGTTAAATTTATTCCTAGGTACTTTATTATTTTGGTTGTAATAGTGAAGGGGATTGTTCCCTTAATTTCTCTTTCTGACAGTTCATTGTTGGTGTATAAAAATGCCTCTGATTTCTGTGTATTAATTGTATACCCTGCCACTTTGCTGAATTCATTTATAAGCTCGAGTAGTTTTTTGACTGAGACTTTAGGGTTTTCTTTATATAGTATCATATCATCTGCAAATAAGTTTTACTTCTTCTTTTCCAATTTAGATGGCTTTTATTTCTTATTGTTGTTTAATTGCTGTAGCTAGGACTACCAGTACTATGTTGAATAAGAGTGGTGAAAGGGGGCACCTTAAGGAGATTGCTTTTAATTTTTGCCCATTGATTATGATGTTGGCAGTGGGTTTGTCATAGATGGCCTTTATCATGTTGAGGTATATTCCCTGTATTCCCACTTTGCTGAGAATTTTTATAATAAATGGGTGCTGGATTTTATCAAATGTTTTTTCTGCATCTATGGAAATTATCATGTGATTTTTCTCCTTCCTTTTGTTTATGTGATGTATCACATTGATTGATTTACAAATATTGTACCATCTTTACCTCCCCAGAATGAATCCCACTTGATCATGATGTATGATTTTTTTCATGTATTGCTGGATCTGGTTTGCTAATATTTTGTTGAGGATTTTAGCATATAAATTCATCAGTGATATTGGCCTATTATTTTTTTTCTTTATGTTGTCTTTGCCTGGTTTTGGAATCAGAATTATGCTTACCTCATAAAAAAAGCTTGGAAGTCTTCCTTCCTCTTGAATTTTTTGAAATAGCTTGAAAAGAATAGGAGTTAGTTCTTCTTTGAATATTGGTAGAATTCCCCTGTGAAGCCATCTGGCCCAGGGCTTTTGTTTGTTGGGAGTTTTTTGATAACTGTTTTGATCTCATTTGTTGTAATTGGTCTGTTTAGGTTTTCTGATTCATCCAGATTGGTTTTTAAA
Source organism: Saccopteryx leptura (assembly GCF_036850995.1). Classification (NCBI taxonomy): domain Eukaryota; kingdom Metazoa; phylum Chordata; class Mammalia; order Chiroptera; family Emballonuridae; genus Saccopteryx; species Saccopteryx leptura. The sequence continues at coordinate 20,266,947 of NC_089505.1, read as the reverse complement.
AGATTATATGTTTCAAGGAATTTGTCCATTTCACCTAGGTTGTCTAATTTTTTGGCATACAGTTCTTCATAGTATTTTCTTACAATATTTTGTATTTCTGTTGTGTTGGTTGTTATTTCTCCACTCTCATTTCTAATTTTATTTATTTGAGTCCTCTCTCTTTTTTCTTGGTGAGTCTGGTTAAAGGTTCATCAATCTTGTTTATCCTTTCAAAGAACCAGCTCCTGGTTTCATTGATCCTCTGTATTGTTTCTTTAGCCTCTATGTCATTTATTTCTGCTCTGATCTTTATTATTTCCTTCCTTCTACTACCTCTGGGCTTTACTTGCTGTTCTTTCTCTAGTTCTTTTCGATGCAGGGTCAAGTTGGTTATTTGAGCTTTTTCTAGCTTCTTGAGATATGTCTGTAATGCTATGAACTTCCTCCTCAGGACTGCTTTTGCTGTGTCTCATAAATTTTGAGTTGATGTATGCTCATTATTGTTCATTTCTAGGAAGTTTTATATTTCTTCTTTGATCTCATTGTTAACTCATTTGTTATTTAATAACATGCTATTTAGTTTCCAATTGTTTGAGTATTTTTCAGTTTTTCTGTTGTGGTAGATTTCTAGTTTCATGCCATTGTGATCAGAGAAAGTGTTCGATATGATTTCAATCTTCTTAGATTTGTTGAGACTGCTTTTGTGTCCTAACTTGTGGTCTATCCTAGAGAATGTACCATGAGCACTTGAAAAGAATGTATATTCTGCTGCTTTAGGGTGAAAGGTTCTGAAGATATCTATTAAATCCAGTTGATCTAGTGTGTCCTTTAAGTCAGCTGTTTCTTTGTAAATTTTCTTTCTTGAGGATCTATCTAGTGATGTTAGTGGGGTATTGAAATCCCCTACTATTATAGTATTGCTGTTGGTCTCACCCTTTACATCCATCAAAGTCTGCTTTATATATTTAGGTGCTCCTATATTAGGTGTGTAGATATTTATAATGGTTATATCTTCCTGTTGGATTGCTCCCTTTATCATTATGTAGTGACCTTCTTTATCTCTTACTATAGCCTTTGTTTTAAAGTCCATTTTGTCTGATATACATATTGCTACCCCAGCTTTTTTGTCATTTCCATTTAGATGAAATATTTTTTTTCTATACTTTTACCTTTAGTCTATGTGTATCTTTTGTTTTGAGGTGTGTCTCCTGGAGACAGAATATATATTGGTCTTGTTTTCTTATCCATGCAGCTACCCTATGTTTTTTTATTGGATCATTTAATCCAATAACATTTAAGGTTATTATTGATACGTAGTTGTTTATTGCCATTTTATTCTTTAAAGTTTTATTCCTCTTTTACTATATTCTTTTCCTTTTTTGTTCTGTTTACCACAGGCCCTTAACATTTCTTGCAGCATTGGTTTGGTTGTAATGAATTCCTTGAGTTTGTTTTTTGTTTTTTGGTTTTTTTCTGGGAAGCTTTTTATTTCTTCTTCATTTTTAAACAATAACCTTGCTGGATAAAGAAGTCTTGGTTGTAGGCTCTTGTTCTGCATTACTTTGAATATTTCTTGCCATTCCCTTCTGGCCTCAATTTTTCTGTTGAGAAGTAGGATGTCATCCTTATGGGGGCTCCTTTGTAGGTGATAACCTTTTTTTCTCTAGCAGCTTTTAATATTTTCTCTTTATCATTTAGCTTTGGTATTTTAATTATGGTGTATTTTGGCATAGATTTCTTTGATTTTCTCTTTAATGGAGTTCTCTGTGCTTCTTGAGCTTGTGTGACTTTTTCCTGCATCAATTTAGGGAATTTTTCAGCTATGATTTCATTAAACAAGGTCTCTATTCCTTGTTCTTTCTCTTTTTCAGGAACTCCTATGATGCAGATGTTGTTTCTGTTTAGATTATCACAGAGCTCTCTTAGAGTTTCCTCTGATTTTTTCAGCATCTTTTCTTTTTGCTGCTCTGCTTCTGTTTTCATTTATCTTGTCTTCTAAATCACTGATTCGATCCTCTGCTTCATCCAACCTGTTATTGATTGCTTCTAGTGTAGTCTTCATTTCTGACACTGTATTTGTCATTTCCAACTTGTTCTTCTTTATTATTTCAATGTCCTTTTTGATGCTTGTAATCTCTTTATTTATGTGTTCATTGTGTCCATCCTTTGTTGTTCTAAGATCTTTCAGCATTCTAATAAGCCTTAATTTAAACTCTGCATCTGGTAGTTTGGTTATTTCCATATCACTCAGTTCATTTTCTGGATATTTCTCTTGTTGTTTCATTTGGATTGCACTTCTTTGTCTCCCATTAGGTCTGTTTGTTTGAGTGTATTGTTTGTAGAGCTGGTTGAGTCTAGGGTTGGTGTTGTCTGCCTCCAATTTTTAGTTGTGTTATTTCCAGGTCTTTTGGGGTTGGCATCAGCTGTTGTTTGTAATCCACTGTGGATTCGGCTTTTCTAGTAGAGCTGCTTTGAAGTCTTGATTTGTTTGTTTTATTCTCAGTTTTCTTAACTTGATAGTAGTCTTGTTTATTGATCTCAGCAGGGGGCTTATTTTAAACTAACCAGGAATGTAGTGGGTGTAACCTCAGATTCTGAAGGCCTGATCTGCCAGCTACTCTCTGGGACAGGGTGCTATCTCTGCTTCAGTAGGGGGAGGTGTATCTCAGATCTCCATGGAGACCTGAGTTACTTCCCCTCCTCCCTACTTCCTGTTTTCAGCTGTGTCTTGTTGAGCTGATTGGATCTGGAGAGATTTCTGGAGATGGGTCACTCAGAAACACTTTAGGCTTGCACTGTGTGGATCAACCCCTCCCCCAGCTATGGCCGCCTCTGCACTGGATGAGTCAGCTTCTCAGGTCATCCTATGCTTTCCTATGCCTGTCACCATCTGTCTGTCTCCCCACTTTCCTTTTGGAAGACAAGCCAGCCCTCTCAACACACCTTGTTCCCAGATCCCCAGGCAAGTGGCTGTGAGTGATATTTTCTGCTCTTTTCCTTGGAATGAGAGACCTTCTGGGCTCTCAGTCTCATCCCTCCTTCATTCCTGGAATCAGGGGAGACACACCATCCCTTCGTGCTCCCTACCAGGCTTGGTGTGGCTTCTTCTTTGCTCCTTGGTTTTTTTTTGTTGTTTTGTTTTGTTTTTTTTGTATTTTTCTGAAGCTGGAAACGGGGAGAGACAGTCCAACAGACTCCTGCATGCGCTCGATCAGGATCCACCCGGCATGCCCACCAGGGGGCAACGCTCTGCCCACCAGGGGGTGATGCTCTGCCCCTCCGGGGCATCGCTCTGTTGCGACCAGAGCCACTCCAGCGCCTGGGGCAGAGGCCAAGGAGCCATCCCTAGCGCCCGGGCCATCTTTGCTCCAATGGAGCCTCGCTGCAGAAGGGGAAGAGACAGAGAGGAAGGAGAGGGGGAGGGGTGGAGAAGCAGATGGGCATTTCTTCTGTGTGCCCTGGCCGGGAATCGAACCCGGGACTTCTGCATGCCAGGCCGATGCTCTACCACTGAGTCAACCGGCCAGGGCCGCTCCTTGGTTTTTGAGAGCTGTTCTTGTAGTCCAGAGTTAATTTTTCATGCTGATTGTTCCTAAGTTAATTTGTAATCCAGTTTGGTGATGTGAGCTGGGAGTGTGTGCATCTGCCTACTCTGCTGCCATCTTGGTATCCCAGTAATTCTTTTTAAAAAATACTTTATTGGGTTATAATTGACATATAATATAAAGTGCACATATTTAAAGTGTTCAATTTGATACGTTTTGATATATGTAAACACCATGAAACCATCACCACAATCAATATGATGAATGTATCCATCATCCCCCAAAGTTTCTTCATCCCCTTTTATAATCTCTCTCTCACTCCTTATCTGTTTTCTATTTGCATTTTTAGAGTTGTATGTAAATGAGTTGATCATACATATGTGTGCTTTTTTTGAGTGGCTTCATGTGCTAAGCATTATTGTTTTGAGTTGTTATACATATGTATACCAGTAGTTCCTCATTCTATTATTGAATAGTAATCAACTGTATGGGCAACCTACAGTCTGTTCATTCATTTACCTGTTGATGGATAGTTGAATAATTTCTAATTTTGAGCTGTTTATAAACAAATTTGTATAAAAGTCTTTGTAAGGCTTTCCTTCATGCTGGGTTGATACCTGGGAGTGGACTGGCTGGATCATATGATGGGTGTATTTTCACATTTAATCTAGCAGTGTCTTTTTATTTAAAGAACTTTCTTGTAGGTAGCATAAAATTGAGTCTAACAATCATTGCCTTTTAATGGGATATTTAGACCATTTACATTTATTGTGACTGTTTATATGGTTAAGTTTAAGTGTAGAATCTTGCTTTTTCTTTGTTTTTTCACTTGCCACATTTATTTTTGTTGTCCCACTTTTTCTTCTTTCTTTTTGATTAACTGAATTGTATTTTCAATAAAACTTTGTTGGTTTATTATTTATAATTCTCTGTATTGCTATTTTAATGGTTGTTTTAGGTTTATAATAAACATATATAACTTATAACATTGTATAAATTATATTACACTACTTTACATGTAATATAATAACCTTACAATACTATACTTTGATTTCTCTCATCTTGGTCTTTAAGCTTTGTACTTTCACATAATTATAAACCTCAGAGGACATTGCTATTATTTTTCTTTAAAGAGTTGATTATGTTTTTTAAATATTTAAAGAAGAAGAAAAAGTTCTTATAAATTTACTGATGCAGTTATTTTCAATACTCTTTATTCCTCTGCTTAGATCCATATTTCCATTTAGTATCGTTGTCCTCTGTCTAAAAGACTTCCTTTTCTACTCATGTAGTATAAGTCAACTATGTGACTATAACATATGCATCTGTAAATATTTTTGAGTTTTGTTTCGGCATACAAATAAATTACTTGGAAATAGTTCAACTCTTTTGGATTCTGTGTGTAAAATGTATTAACCAGGATCAGATGAGCCTTTAGTCTAGGCTAATTTTGTCTCACTACTGATGCAAAGCCCTTCTATGTACTTACCCAGTTTTCTATGAATTATTAGGTTTTCCAATCTGGTTAGTATGAACAGGCACAATTCCCACACCTCTGTGTGAATTCTGGGATCTATTATTTTTCTTTTTGTCTAGTTCTTACCTCCCCTGTACTCTTTCTTGCAAACTTTAGCTGCTTGAGTCAACCAAAATCCTTACTCAGGAAGTATGCTGGGCTTTGCCTAGATTCCCCCAAACTGGGAAGTTTGAAAATTCTTCTAAGGCAGTCACTGGGCTCAAGTCATTTATTTCTCATTATTCAGTGTCATTGTCCTTCATTCTCTGATATATGGTGTCTTTTTTTTTATTTATTCTTTTTTTTTTAGAGAGGAAAGAGAGTTAGACTGAGAGAGAGAGAGAGAGAGAGAGAGAGAAAGAGAGAGAGAAAGGGGGGAGGAGCAGGAAGCATCAACTCTCATGTATGCCTTGACCAGGCAACCCCAGGGTTTTGAACCGATGACCTCAGTGTTCCAGGTCAATGCTTTATCCACTGTGCCACCACAGGTCAGGTTCTCATATATGGTGTCTTGAAGACCATTTTTTTTTCATATATGGTGTCTAGTGTTTTTCTTGTTTAATGTGGAATGGTAAATTATGTGAATATGTTATGTCATATTCACAATCTTTAAAAAAATTTTGTAGTCTTTTTTATCATAAAAATTATATTTTTTTTACTATTATTCTGAGCTGCACTTTGGGACTCAGAATGGGGACTTGCCCTCAGGGAAGCAGGAAGCAGCACACGGGCGAAACAGCAGGGTATTGCCAAATACCAAAATATCTCTTCAGAACAGTTTATGCTTTGAAATTATATTATTAACTCTCTGTGTCATCGATTCTAAAGACCAGGCATCTATGTTTTGAGCAGCGTTAATGTAAAAGAAGAGAACAGTGAATGCTGCTATATTTAAAGGTAAAGTGATGTGGTAAATTGTATACAAGACACACAATCAAAGAAGCAGTCCTTTATTTAGTCTTTGAATAATGTGGAGACACTCACGTGCCCTGTAAAATGAACTTACCTATTTATTTAATAGGAATGTCTAACCATCTTTGCAATCCTAACTCAACCTCCAAACAAAAAACTTTAGAAATCAAGATAATAAGAATAGTTCCATGCCTGACCAGGTGGTGGCGCAGTGGATAGAGCGTCGGACTGGGATGCGGAAGGACCCAGGTTCGAGACCCTGAGGTCATCAGCTTGAGCGCGGGCTCATTTGGCTTGAGCAAAGAGCTCACCAGCTTAGACCCAAGGTCGCTGGCTCCAGCAGGGGGTTACTCGGTCTGCTGAAGGCCCGCGGTCAAGGCACATGTGAGAAAGCAATCAATGAACAACTAAGAAGTTGCAACGCGCAACGAGAAACTGATGATTGATGCTTCTCATCTCTCTCTGTTCCTGTCTGTCTGTCCCTGTCTATCTCTGCCTCTGTAAAAAAAAAAAAAAAAAAAAAAAAAAAAAAAAAAAGAATAGTTCCAAATATATCCCCAACCCAAAGAAATGCTTACTAATTACCTAAATAAAAACTCTAAGTGAACTCTGATGGTCTTTATCACCAATCTTCTAGAAAGAGTAATCAATAATCAATCATTATTCCTTATTGTGACACCCAACATGACTACAATATTACCTCTTAATTGGTAGTGGTAGGGTTTTTTCCATTTTCTTTCATATATGGTCTCTTTCAAGTTTTTAAAATCCTTGAAAACTCTTATTTTCTTGAAATGTTATTTCAATCACTCTGCCTCTCATGTGCTCTCATAATTTCTCACCTAGTCTAAGACAATAGCCATATAATTATGGAAGACATGCAGTAATTTGTAGTAAGATAGAAGAATGTAGAAACAGCCCAATCAGAAATGCCCCATTTGAAATAAACATTCCCATCTTAATATGTTGTTCTTATGATTAATAAGAAAATAAAACAAACCCATGTTTCTTTTGTACTCATTTTACTCAGGAAAAGACTGCATTGCACATGGCTCAGAATATATGAATTACTAATATGCGTCAAAGTGTTATTCTTCCTGCTGAGAGGGAAAGAATGATTGCCTGGTGTTTACTCTCACGTACACACTTCATAATCCACAACAGAGGACAAAAATATTGAGAAACAAGTTGCACAAGAGTGAAAAATATCCTTTGCCCAGACTGCTGTGTTTATTCTCCTGCTGTGACCCATTAGTAAACAGCTGTTCCCTGACTTCTGTAGATAAGAATTCTCTTAGTGCAGAAAGTTGGGAAGAGAAGGGGCTCATTTTAAAAAAAAAGAGGTGAGGCCAGAGCCAGAACATGATTTATAAACTCACGCAATGTATCACACACACTGAGTACCCAATTCATACATTCTAACTGTTGTTATCAACCATCATTCCTACTTAATCCAAGTCTTACATCATTCCCAACAAGAATAAAACACACAAGAATGTTGGTTAAAGGAACTTTTGATGAGGTATAAAACAGCAAGATATCTAAAACCCTAAAGGATATGCCATTTTTCTTAAATAAATTCATCCTATTCTCCCTAATTCAATTTTTCAAGAGATTTAAAAATAAAAACTTAGTGTTGATGAAATCTTATAAATAAAACTCTGAATTAAAACATTATACCTGCACAAATCAGATAGCAGTGTTTGGAAAACCACTTACAGATTTAGCTGTCATTTGCTCTGTTGAAAACTGTATTTAAAGGATGCTATCAATTTCTGACAGTGAGCACCAAAAACTTCAGGATACGTTTCTCTGATAAACTGTAATGAGTTACAGAGACAACTGGAATACCTAAATAACATGTCTCCATTTCCAAATATAGAGTTTTAGAGGTAAACCTGATTAATTATATTACTGACATGTTTATCTTTTGGGGAAAAAACACTCACAGTTTAACATTCTTTAATATTGGAAAGAACCTAGCAAAAATCATTAGTATCATAGAAAAATAAATTAGTTTTTCTTTATAAGCCTATTTATGCTTTATTTAACAAGAATGGACAAATTGTGCATTTCATGAATTAATTTCTCAGAGAACAGAATTAAAATTCCTCATGTGAAACATGCTTACCTCGGTGAATTGAGCTATTTTTGAGAAATGTTCTTCAGAAAACTTTATTTCAGTTTTTATTACTAATCCCAAAATTTTTAAAAAGATTTTTGAAATGTTCTTCAGAAAACTTTATTTCAGTTTTCATAACTAATCCCAAAGTGAATTCAAAAGTGATTCAAATTAGAGAAAAGTGTTAAGGATAATTTTAAAGTAGGAAAGTTTAATAAATATATTAATTGGTATTTATTGTCTTAAGTTGTTTTTTTCATTTTGTATTATATGGGTATAGAAACATTCCCATTTTGTTGATTAAAAAATTCATTGCCCATCCACCACCTCTTTTTGAGCTCTTATTGCATGCCAGGAATAGTGCAGAATATTAAAGATTAAAAGATGACTAAAATATAGTCTATCAGCAAAGAGGGAATACAGGAAACATACCTCAACATAATTAAGGCCATATATGACAAACCCCACAGCCAACATCATACTCAATGGGTAAAACTATAAGCATTTCCCTTAGGATCAGAAACAAGACAGGGATGTCCACTATCACCATTCTTACTTGGTATAATACTAGAATTCTTAGCCACAGCAATCAGACAAGAAGAAAAAATAAAGGGCATCCAAATTATAAAGAAGTGAAACTGTCATTACGCGCAGATGACATGATACTGTATATAGAGAACCCTTAAAATTTCACCAAAAAAACTACTAGAACTGATAAGTGAATTCAGTAAAATAGCAGGATACAAATAAACATCCAGAAATCAGTTGTGTTTTTAGACACTAATAATGATCTATCAGGAAGGGAGACTAAGAAAACAATCCCATTCACAATTGCTTCAAAAAGAATAAAATACCTAGGAATTAATTTAACCAAGGATATAAATTACCTGTACTCAAAAAATTATAAGACACTGAAGAAAGAAATTGAAGAAGATACAAATAAGTGGAAACATATACTGTATTCATGGATAGGAATAATTAACATCATTAAAGTGTCCATATTTACTCAAAGCAATCTAAAATTTTAACATCATTCTTATCAAGATATCAATGGTATATTTTACAGAACTCCAACAAATATTCCAAAAATTTATATGGAAACACAAAAGACTCCAGATAGTCACAGCAATCTTGAGAAAGAAGAACAAAGTTGGACAAATCATGCTACCTGGTATTAAAATTGACTACAAGGCCAGTAATCAAAACAACATGGTACTGGCATAAAAACCAACATTTAGTACAATGGAACAGAATAGAGAGCCCAGAAATCAACCCATATCTATACGGTCATTTAATATTTGACAAAGGAGGCAAGAACATACAATGAGGTAAAGAAATCTATTCAGTGAACAGTGTTGGAAAAATTGAACAGATATGTACAACAAATTAGACCACCTTCTTATACCATACACAAGAATAAACTCAAAATGAATTAAAGGCTTAAATATTAGACTCAAAACCATAAAAATCCTAGAAATAAACATAAGCAGTAAAATCTTGGAAATTTCTCAGAGCAGCTTTTTTTCTGATATATCTCCTCGGGCAAGGGAAACAAAACAAGCAAAAAATAAACATATGGGACTACATCAAAATAAAAAGGTTTTGCACAGCAAAGGAAACCGTCAACAAAATAGACAATTCACTGAATGGTAGAATATATTTGGTGATATATCAGATAAGAAATTAATATCCAAACTTTATAAAGAACTTATAAAACTCAACACCAAATAAATAAATAAATAATCCAACTAAAAAATAAGCAAAAGGCCTACATAGACAATTTTATAAAGAGGACAACAGACTTGAAAAAATGCTCAATGTCACTAATCATTAGAGACATGCAAATTAAAACCAAAATGAGATATCATCTCACACCTGCCAAAATAGCTACCATCAGTAAATCAATAAACAACAAGTGTTGGTGAAAGCGTAGAGAAAAGGGAACGTTCACACACTGTAGGTGGGAACTGGTGCAGATTGATGCAGCCACTGTGGATAGCAGTATGAAATAACCTCAAAAGATAAAAATGAAACTGCCTTTTGACCCAGTGTTCCCACTCCTGGGAACATATCCTAAGAATCCCAAAACACTAATTTGAAAGACTCTATGTATCCTTATGTTCATTGTAGCATTATTTACAATAAGCAAGATTTGGAAGCAGACCAAGTGCCCATCAGTAGATGAGTAGATAAAAAAGCAGTGGTACATTTACACAATGGAATACTATGTGGCCATAAAATAGAAGAAAATTTTACCTTTTAGGACAGCATAGATAAGGGGTAGTCAACCTTTTTCTACCTACCGCCCACTTTTGTATCTCTGTTAGTAGTAAAATTTTCTAACCACCCACTGGTTCCACAGTAATGGGGATTTATAAAGTAGGGAAGTAACTTTACTTTATAAAATTTATAAAGCAGAGTTACAGCAAGTTAAAGCATATAATAATAATTACTTACCAAGTACTTTATGTTGGATTTTTGCTGAGTTTGGAAGAATAGATCTTTATAAAATAACTTACTATAGTTAAATCTATCATTTTATTTATACTTTGGTTGCTCCTCTACCACCCACGATGAAAGCTGGAACGCCCACTAGTGGGTGGTAGGGACCAGGTTGACTACCACTGGCATAGATGGACCTGAAGAGTATTATGCAAAGTGAAATAAACCAGCCAGAGAAAGACAAGTAGCATATAATTTCATTCGTATGTGGAATCTAATGAACAAATGAACTAACAGGCAAAATAAAGATGAACTCATACATAGGGAACAGGCTGACAGCTGCCAGGGGTAGGGGCTGGGTGAAGAGGTTAAGGGGATTATGTAAAAGAGGACAAGAAAGAAAATCTCAAATATGGACACCAGTGTGGTGACTGAGGGGAGGTAGGAGGTGGAAGACCGTGTAGGGGGATAGATGATGATGGAAGAAGACACAATATGGTGTGCAGGGATGTGCAGTAGAACTGGGCAGCTGAAACCAGTACCATCCCAATCAACCAATTTAAAATTAAAATAATTTAAGAATAAAGTGTAACAATAATAAACTGAAAAAATATGATAGCGTCTATGACTTATATTTTATCACTGTAAACTTAAACTTGTGGTGTCAGACAGAAACAGACCGGTAAAGACTCAGGAACGATGCACTGTGACGAATGGCTCCATCCCATCTTGATACAGAAAACACACTGTCATCTGAACAGGGAGAAGGGGCTCTAAGGAATTACTCACTCTTAGAAGGTAGTTAACTACTAAAAGAGATGAAGGAGAACCCTAAGAGTAGCTGATGCAGAAGCTGCTCCTACCCCCAGGCGACGGAAGAGAGGGGCGGGGAATAAGACAATTAATGACTAGGACAGAACTTTCTCTTTAACCAAGGCCAAGATCTAGACCACTCCAAAATGGCAATGTCTATGAAAGGAACACAGAATCTGCTGGCAACAAAGAAACGTGCCAGAGAGAAGGGGACAGCACTGTTCTGTAGAAGCAGCCCAGGCTTCCGGAGCGTGGGGCAGTCTGGGCTCAGCGGACAGAAGCAGCCCAGCACTGCGACAGAGCGTGGATGGAGCGGACCTGCTGGAAGTGGCTGCTGGTGAGGGAAGTGTGGTCTGTGGTCTGGGGTTCAAGTGCACAGAGCACTTCATTACTTCACTTCTCGTTTACTTATGTGCTTACCTCCACAAAGCAATAGGTCCTTTACTTACAGAACCCAGCTTTTACTGGGGAAACTGACGCTGAGTCTCGCTGCTGGGGAGCATGTGTAGGGGGCCAGGGGACGGGAAGGAGGACTTCTGGAGGGACAGGAGGACAGGGTGCCTCTGTGCGAGACGTTTAGCAAGGCTGTGTCTAGGGCCATGGTGCATAGTGTGTGACTGTCACCCTTTCGAGTGCATCTATAAATCTTAAGTAGGGGCCGCAAAAATAAGAAAAAGAAAAGAATAATGATGAGTGGTAAGTGCTATTGGATTTCACGTGAAATTAGTGAAGGGTCCGAGTTTCCTGTGCTGGCTGACGTTAGGCCAAAAGAGAATCAGCTTGAATGGCTGAGAAGACCGCTAACATCTGGGTTATTTAAGCAATGCATGCATATTTCAAAGTTTAAAAAGAAAGAAACAGGAGACAAGCCAATCAAAACAAAACAAAAAAATCCCAACTTCTAGTTTCAGTTTTGACATGCAGAGAGAGCTTGGAAACTGTCACCACCATTCTTAAAATTAAATAAATAAATAAATAAATAAGCTGAACAAACTAAAAATCACTGACCTCTGTCAGAGAATTGAGGTCCTAGGACACACTGGAATGCTGAAATATAGAGACGGAAAACCACGGGCAAGATCTGTCTTTCCCAGAACGGACGTTGCAGGAGCCGTACACAGTAGGAAGAGTTACATGGCGAGTCTGACAAGTTGCTGGAGTATGACTGTGGGCTGAGACTGAGAAGCTGCTGGGGACCACGGTCTCAGAGTCCAGGGACAGAGCGACCGAGTCTTTTTTTTTTTTTAACTTTTTATTTATTCATTTTAGAGAGGAGAGGGAGAGACAGAGAGAGAGAGAGAGAGAGGAGAGACAGAGAGAGAGAAGGGGGGAGGAGCTGGAACCATCAACTCCCATATGTGCCTTGACCAGGCAAGCTCAGGGTTTCGAACCGGCGACCTCAGCATTTCCAGGTTGACACTTTATCCACTGCGCCACCACAGGTCAGGCCGCGACCGAGTCTTCGTGCTGGCCTCCACGCCCCGGGCTGGCAGGGCTCACTGCGGTGTCTGCACTCGGCCATGACGGCAGCAGCTTCTCCGCAACGGAGGTCTCATTTCTGGCTGTAACTCCCTCAAGCCTGTGGTGCTGTCAAATACCCTTTAATGAATTTGTGGGTTTACCTCTAAGAATCTCATGTCTTTCTCGTGGTAAAGAGCTAAGAAAGATCCCCCATGGTTCTAGTGGAAGGAAGGGAGAGTAATCGTTGAAATGCACCCAGAATGTTCTCAAAACAAAGGGGAAGACTTTATCACAACCTTACACAACTCTAGCCCTTCTGTTTCACCTCCGTGGAGGAAAAAAAAATCTTTAAACACTCATGAAGGTCACAGCCCAAGATCACAGGCCCACAAAAAGACTCAGATTAATCATGAGATTATAGAGCGCTTCTCCTCACCCACACCTGAATACCACATCAGCAGGGCTCCAGTACAAGAAGAGTGGATTGCAGTGATGTGCCACATGACGACGTTTCCATCAACAACAGGCCACATACACGACGGTGGTCTCCTAAGATTATAATGGAGCTGAACAGTTTCTATTGCCTGGTGACACTGTAAGCCCTCTCAGCATTGTAGCGCATGCATTATTACCCTATTTATCATCATGCTGGTGTAAACAAACCTACTGTGCAAGAAAAGGCTAGACCCAACTATCATGTGGAATTTCCTGCTAGATCTGGGTGGTTTAAACAGCTTAATGGTAATCGTTATATAATGTGCAAGTGAATGGTGAGTCTGTGAGTGCTGATATGAAAGCAGTTGAAGAATTTTTGGAATATCTATATAAGCTGATGGTGGAAGAAAATTACTTGTCAGGGAAATATTCAATATGGATGACATCTCCCTATTCTGGAAATGGATGCCTGAAAAGACTTTCATCCTTAAGGAGGCCAAGTCAATGCCAGTGCTCCGGGCTTTTAAGGACAGGATACCAGTCTTACTTGGAGACTATGTTGCAGGGTACAAATCAAAGCCGTTTGTGATCCGGCACAGGATGAACCCCAGGGCCTCCAGCACATCAGTAAGCACACACTGCCAGGAGCAAAAATCCGTGACCCGAATGAATACGCTGCTCAGGTCACATCCAGGTTGTGGAAGGGACCGGACAAGTGAGGCGCCCGGAGCAGAAGGGTCAGCAGCTTCATGCCCGGTCTGCCTCTGCTCCTGAGTCTTCAGCTTTGGAAGGCAGCAGCGTGAAGAAGTCTGCCCTTCCTAGTTCAGTAGAGGGACCAGAGACATCTGGTGACCCAGGTCCAGGGACAGAGCCACCCGAGTCTTCGTGCTGGCCTCCGCGCCGCGGCTGGCAGGGCTCGCTGCGGTGTCTGCACTCAGCCATGGCGGCGGCAGCTTCTCCGCAACGGAGGCCTCGTTTCTGGCTGAGACTCCCCCAAGCCTGTGACGCTGCCAAATACCCCGTAATGAATTCCTTTTCTGCGCAAACAAAACCATCTAGAAGAGAATCTTGTTATTTCTAAATTAAAAGAAAACGCTGAACTTGACTGTTCAAGTCAGTGAGGCTGACCCATCAATGCGTGGGTTGACCAGATGAGGAAGTCTTCCTTGAAACCCCAGGAAGACCCGGCACAGCCAGGCTCCTTTGTGAGTTTCTCATGACCTGCAGTCAAAGCACGTATTTTATTTTTTAGCATAATTTTTATGTGATTAATTCATTGACATCTGTCCCCTAAAGAACTAAAGATGCGGAGATCAGAGATTATGTCTATTTTGAAATGATTCACCAGTACTTATCACCCGACATTTTGGAAGTGCCGAATAAATGTTAGCTGACGAAATATAAAAGCACTTATCAAATGAATGAACTCCTGCTCTTTACATTGTTGTCCTGCACTTTTATTTATTAGCATATTTAACACATTCTATTTATATACCTGCACACCCCATTAGATTATAAACTCCTGGAAGGTCGACATCATTTCTCAATTATTTAAAAATCACCAGTAACAATTCAATCACTGTTTGTTGAACTGACCTGGTCCTTGAATTGGGAAATATGTAGTATTTCTGCCATGTATCTCAGATGGCTTCCTTAGCTTCTTTGAGACCCATTTCTTTCTTTCTTTTTTTAATCTGGAGAGTGAAGAAGTTATTCTAGGAATGATCTCTTAGGTCCCTTGCAGTTAAAAAGCTAAAAGTTATAGGATTCTAAATACAAAATGCATTGTCATATTTCAAACCACTAACGATATCTCCTAAGAAATTTAAATGAATAAAAAGGTCTTCAGGGTAAATTTGAGAATGTGGGGAGAAATTTCATTAAAATATATAACATGGAAATTTGTCAAGTATTTGATTTTTACTCAACAGAGATATAAAATTTTTATTCACAGAAGCTAAATTGAATAACCATAAAGTGTTTATGCTCTCTTGAGACCATGCAGAAAAATACCTAAAATTGTGTGTGTGCTTTTAAACTCATCATTTCAGAAAATAAAGTAGTTTATACTTCTTGAGAATTTGAGAAATATTATTATGCCTGCTGGATAATATTACTGTATACAAAGATTTGAAAATTTCCAAACTCAAAAAGATATATTAGATATTTGGGCATATTAGGCCATTTTGGATATTTGCTTTTAACAAATTTGATTCCTGGTAAAGAATAAAACATGTATATTTGAAAAATGTGGTTCTGGCTTTCACACTGCTCTTACAAATGTAAATTTTATATTGAATCTACAAAACACAACTATTAGAAAAATCCAACTCAGACACACAAGAATCTCTTGAAATACTCTATTCAACATGAAATAATATTTTTCCCATGCAAAAATTTTCCCTACTCAGTTGTAGTACCACGTTCAAAATAAATAATTAATGTACATTAATTTACTGGAAAAGTATAGTATTTAGAGTGATTTGCTCCCTAGAGCCTGAGAATAATTTTCATAAATCAAATACTTCATCAAGATGTTCCAAAGAAGTATAAGAGAAAAAGAACGCAGTTTGAGAAAAATGAGTAAAGGCGAATAGGTGTTTTCTCATATTCTCATGCAAAATATGTCCCTTAATGAACAACATCACTCCCTTTTGAAAAAGCAGAATAAAGTATATTACCTCCAAAGCCTTTCAACATCTCCTTTCAAATGATCATGAAAACTTACATATAGGTATAATGATGGCATGCTAAAACATTTCAGTTTGAAAAACACTAATGAGGACCACTGTCCTCTAAAGATCACCTAGACCAGGGATTGGGAACCTATGGCTCGCGAGCCAGATGTGGCTCTTTTGATGGCTGCATCTGGCTCACAGACAAATCTTTAATAAAAAAAATAATAACGTTAAAAATATAAAACATTCTCATGTATTACAACCCATTCATTTCCTACCGCTCATGTTCATGGTTGCAGATGGCTGGAGCCAATCACAGCTGTCCTCTAGGACAACATCAATTTTTATTGGATAATGCATAACATACATGGGTCATTGTATGGCTCTCACGGAATTACATTTTAAAATATGTGGTGTTCATGGCGCTCTCAGTCAAAAAGGTTCCCCACCCCTGACCTAGACCATCATGGTATCAGACATTCCAACACCTGAGATTCATTCTTTTGGACCAGTGTATAAGTGGGTTCCTTTTGGTATCTAATTTGGGGAGCAGAACTAAATATACTAAACTTTTATTATTCAATCATGTTACTTCTAGAACTTAGAAAACAGTCATTGCCCAACCAAGAAAGCAAGTAACAAGTAGCAGGGAAAATCAGACAGATTGGGGGCAGGAGAAGAGATAGTTATACCTGAGTAGGGTACGCCTGGGACCAGGCTGAGGCTTCCCTGATATACATATTCTGGCTTACTGGCATCACCGGGGTGGGGAGAGGGAAAGAAGAAATGGAGAAGGCTAATGGATGCCTAAAAGAAGAGAAGGATGACAAGATTCAAATTTACAATTATGCGGGAGACAAATTATATGTTTTATGGATTGAAGTTGACCAAGATACAACAAAATAAAAAGTGTGTGGGACAGCCTGACCAGGCGGTGGTGCAGTGGATAGAGTGTCAGACTGGGATGTGGAGGACCTGGGTTTGAGACCCCGAGGACACTAGCTTGAGCGCGGGCTCATCTGGTTTGAGCAAGGCTCACCAGCTTGAGCCCAAGGTCGCTGGCTCGAGCAGGGGGTCACTCGGTCTGCTGTAGCCCCCCCCCCCCAGTCAAGGCACATGTGAGAAATCAATCAATGAACAACTAAGGAACCGCAACGAAGAATTGATGATTCTCATCTCTCTCCGTTCCTGTCTCTGTCCCTCTCTCTGACTCTCTCTGTCTCTGCCACACATACACACACAGAGAGAAAATAAAAAGTATATGGGACAGACTGTAACCTGAGGTGGGGTGGGAAAGGGGTGTGGGTGTGGGACAGATAAGAGGGAATAACATGAAACGAATAAAGTTTAGTTTAGCAATAAAGTGGATGAACAGAATGAAGACTGCAGAGGAGGTCAAAATGACTAGTTTGTGGCTTGTAATGGGAGAAAGATGATGACACAAGTGCTCTGAGTGACAGGGACTACGGACGGAGACATACCCCTGTTCTTGCTTCTTCAGCTGACATGGGATCTCCATCCCAACTTGTCCTATGCTTAGGGTAGTATGATTCAAGAGAGTAAGCAGGTAAAAAGATATCATGTGAGGTCAACATTTACTATCCTAACCCTTTGCTGCTCTTCCCCTGTCCTTTACCATTATCACTACCAGCTGCCTGGTGGCTGGGCACTCGGCCCCTTGTTTCTGAGTGCATGGGGAAGCCAGGACACAGGAGTCAGTGATAGTTTCGTATACATATATACTGAAGCATGCATGCACAGACATGCACTGTCCAAAGCTAGAAGTATCAGAATTACACTTAAGAAACTATTTATTAATGCCCCTTTTAAGTTGTTTTCTTCTGTAAAATGACTTTTGCTTTCTGCCTGCACTCATATGAAAAATCTCTTTGTTATCCCTTGCATTTGTTTCACACACATCACTTCATAAACAGTTCAAGATCTCGGTGAGTGAAAGGAAATGTTCATGTTTATCTCTCTAGTTGGTCATCTCTCTTCTCCAGCAGTACTAAAGAAGAAAACAATCAACACCGCTTTTTAAACAGTATACTACATAAGAAGTGCTTCTTTGAGGGCCCATTTGAGTTTGCTGGGAGCCATACACAGTCTGAAGATGAAGCGACACACGCGCCACGCAGAACACAGCGCAAGAAAGGGCGGTTGCTCAGAAACGAGCGCCTGACGCCAGCTCCATCGCGAGCTGAGTGCCTCTACTTCAGAGTAGACAAGTTATCTAATTAGCACAAATATCTCATTGCTTTCACTGAACAGGCAGCATATTATGTCAAAGGGAAGAAATTAAACAGCAGTGAAAATAGGAAGAAAACTCCTCAGGAGATTATTCGAGAACCATAATCATATTCATAAGTATCCTTCTCTTTAATGTACTTGGCTAAGACACCCTCACAGCAAAGAGCTCTTGTTGTGTGAAACAGTAAAGGGGAGTTCTTCCAACGGGAGGGAGAGAATGAGATTTATCCAGAAGACTAGGTCAGTAACAAGATCCTGGCATGTCTATTACACTTGCCTGAAGTAGTACACTGAGTCAATTAATTTGATCTGACTCAATGTTTAGATCAAAGCTAAAATAAAATAAAAATAAATAAGTGAGCAGGACTTGACCAGTCAATACACCTAATCTAATAT
Organism: Saccopteryx leptura; assembly: GCF_036850995.1. NCBI lineage: Eukaryota > Metazoa > Chordata > Mammalia > Chiroptera > Emballonuridae > Saccopteryx > Saccopteryx leptura. Next base: position 20,248,398 of record NC_089505.1, on the reverse strand, counting down.
GGCTCATAGAATTGTCAGCCAATAAACTAGAACTGGGTCCAGAAATGAGCAAATTTAAATTTATGTCACTGGCATCAGATTAAATTTTTGTCCGAGACGCCATAAAGTGAAATCTTCATGGAAAATTCTGAACAAAAATCTAACATGGAGAAAATAATGTCCCAATCAGGACCGTTAAATGAACTCTAAATGATTTTAGGGGCTGATACCTGTGGCAAAGATGGCCTCTTCTCTCCTGCAGGCTATAATGCCCTTTCTCCTTTAAAGTTCTTCTCACTGGAGAGCTATCCACAGCTCACTCTATTTGGTCCCATGTAAGTTATCCCAGAATTCCCTACACACAAAGTGAACCCCTCTGAACAGCTACAGAAGGTTGACACTTAGTTAGGCTGTGCGTTTTTTTTTACTCTATCATTCCCAACATCACTTGAAAATGGCAAGAGCCGATTGAACATTCAGTTTTCTCTTTGAGCACTTTAAGACTTTTGTATTCTCCTCCCATAACCTTTGGCTACCTTGGCAAATGCCAATCTGTAGCTTTTGATGTTCCAAGTAAAAACTGAATGGAAAGTTAGCATATATCAATAATTAGAAGCATAGATTGTTAATTATGAAAACTTTGGAAGGGACCTCAAAAGTAGTGAGATCAAATCTTACATCCAGTAATTAACCCCCTTTTCAAACATTTTCAGAAGAGTTTTTTTATCTTATGTTTTAAAATCATTTAGTGGCCGGCAGTTCACTATATCAAAAAGCAATCTGTTTTATCATTTTCCAACTTTATTTAGAAAGTTCTTTCTTAAAGGAAGATGCATGCTTACCACCGTTTGAGTCTTGACCATGTGCACGATAATTGTCTTATTTATGTACCATTCCTTCAAATAGTTAAAGAGTGCTATTACCTTCTACAGTCTTCTTTTCTTCCAGCATATCTTCTTATGCTCTTCTCTTTATAATTTAATAGTTATATCCACTCAACAAAGCCACTGTGAGTACCAAATGAGTGATAATCCCAGACAATTCCTGGACGATAGCAAGCATTTGCACAATTGTTCAAAAGATGGAAATTGTTAGTACAAACGGCTCTCTGGGTGCTGTTTCCTCCACCTGTACTTCGGAATAAATTAGAAATTCTCTTTGAAAAACTGTCTAGTCTATAAATGTCAATATCCTACTTCTAACATGTTGACAGAAATAAATACAATCCTTCAATAGACTGGTAGTCAGGCATGGAGCACTCCCTGTTTGTATAGTTTTGAGTGTAATAAGTCACCCTGACTTCATTAGCCTTCTTAGCAGCAGTAGAAAGTGGCTGGCTCATTTAAATCCCCTAGGATGTTTTCACTTCACCTTACTGAAACAGGCCTCTCCCCCTCTCTCGCTTTTTTAAAAAATTTTTACAAAACATATATTGATAACAGTTTACTTATGAGCTGTGGGAAGCCTTCCTCTTGCCTAAAAGTAAATTTCTTTTATCCTCTATTTCTGTCATAAAAAAATAACAATAAAAAATTCTGTATCATCGATCAAAGAGTTTGTCTCTTTTATTCAAAAGAAAATAGACCACTGAGGGATAAAATATATTCTGTACTGACAGCAAATATTCTTGTGAAAGGGATTCCTAGAGGAATAATATTAGCTAATGCTTCAAATTAAACTAGGAATTTGCTTTTAGACACTTTAATAAAGTCACCTCACAAAACAGAATTGTTTTACATCAGTTATTATTCATTATGCATATCCAGAACTATTTAAATACCAAAAATTAAAAAATAAAATTTATTTGAAGAACTCCAATTACTGCTTGCCAGTGATATATACAAGGCTCTTTTATCTGACTGGTTTACATATGTAATGATCCAATAACTTACAAAGAGTTGCCTCCATTTTCTAATCATCAATTTATTAAAACAATCAGCTTATTATATCAAAAACGCTTAAAATTTTTCTGTGTACAGAAACATAATTCTTCTAAATTAATGGGTAAATTGTGATTATATTTGGAGAAAACAATATAGCATAAATAGTAAAAAAAAAAAAAAATTAAAACTTTGTGTTAACAGCCGAAGGGGACACTGCCGATGTAATAACAATACTATCAGCCCTGGCCAGTTGGCTCAGTGGTAGAGCGTCAGCCTGGCGTGCAGAAGTGCCGGGTTCGATTCCCGGCCAGGGCACGCAGGAGAGGCGCCCATCTGCCTCTACACCCCTCCCCCTCTCCTTCCTCTCTGTTTCTCTCTTCCCCTCCCGCAGCCAAGGCTCCATTGGAACAAAGATGGCCCAGGCGCTGGGGATGGCTCCTTGGCCGCTGCCCCAGGCACTAGAGTGGCTCTGGTCGCAAAAGAGCTACGCCCCGGAGGGGCAGAGCATCGCCCCCTGGTGGGCGTGCCGGGTGGATCCCGGTCAGGCGCATGCAGGAGTCTGTCTGACTGTCTCTCCCCATTTCCAGCTTCAGAAAAATACAAAAAAAAAACCAAAAAAAAAACCAAACCCATACTATCAAGTCTGCCGTTTTCTCTGGACCAGAGAATCCCACTAGTCAGACACCTGAAATATAATAGGTCAGTGGGTTCATCTAAGCTTTCAGCTGCGAGTTTTATTTATGACTTTCTGAGGACTTTAGTTATTTACAAGCTCAACAGAATATATGGAAGAAGAGCAGGTGGTCACATCTGATTACTGACTCCATGGAAAGGGTAAAAGGGACCAAATATATGGTGATGGAAGATGATTTGACTTTGGGTGGTGGGCACAAAATGCAATATGCAGATCACATATCATAGAAATGTACACTTGAAACCTAAATGGTCCTATCTACTGATGTCACCTTAATAAGTTTATAAATAGAAATAAAGATGCAAAAAACATAAAATAAAATAAATTATGGAGATAGCAAATTGTTGGATTAATCAGAGAAAAATAAAAAGTATAACACATTCCTCTATCTCTAATGTTTTAGATATACAGGAAACTTATGCTAATGATGTGAATTGTGGTTTATCATTGCTTAATCATGAGAATGCTTCTATCAATCAAATCACACAGTCATGAAGACATTCTTCTGTAGGTTTAAAACAGTCCTCTGATATCTGAGTCTATGTGGTGAGGGATGATACTATCTTTAAGTATCCAAAAGACAGAATTTTACTCTGACATTTCACCTTTCTGTGACATTTAGATCAGTAGTACTCATAATGTTAGCCTCTCCATTGTGCAAAAGCTTCAACATACAGCAACTATTTCGTGTTATACCTCTCTTTCTCCAAAAGGAAATAAATATGACATTTTATGATGGATCCCACAATATAGCAAAATTAAAATCACATTTTAAAATAACTACAAAAAGATGAAGACAAAAGGTATATGTGCTGCCGAAGCGAGCACAAGATGAAGACATCAGGTAAAAATGGGCAGAAATAAAAGGCAGACCAAGGAATAAAGTTAGTTCAAGGAACTTGTACTACATAATCCTAATTGTCGCTGAAATAATCCTAATTATTTATAAGCTTCACAGTTGCATAATTTTTATTGCTCAGAAGAATAACAACTGTGCTTATTCCTTAGCCAAAATGTTATTTCTTCTATAAGATCACTCACTGGGAGAATTCTGGGCAATGTAATGTAATGAACAATATTCTTAGTACACACAGCAATGCGTTTCATAAGGCTGGTCTGGTTGAAGGCCATCAGTGTTAGCCTAGAATGACCAAACAAAGGGGGGTTGAATCAACATAATTTTGAATTTTGAATCAACCAATCAAGAGGCTGGGTTGAAAACGCAATCTACTATTGATACTTTATAGGATCACGGCTTTCTGAGGTTGAGAAGTGATATTTATTATGATTTAATATTATATGTATAAAGTTGTAAAATGCTTGAAACAACAAAAAAAAAAGACCAAAGAAAGGCTTTGATAGGACTTTCATAACTTATCCTAATCACAACTTACGTGGAAAAAAAAGTTCTCATGTAATGTTTTCTTTGCATTTCTCTTAGATTAAAATAAACATTAGATCTGATCACAGGATCCAAAGAAATATTTGCCTTAAGTAAGAGCTGAGAATGTGCAAGAGCCTTTGTTGCTAAGCACCACTTCATCCCACCTAAAGACGCTGTAGTGCTTCAAAAGCAGCGTACGTGGGGTCCTATAAAAATGTCTGGGAGGAGCAACCGTGAGGACTCACAGAGATATCGCAGGGAGAGCACCGTCAAGCCCCGAACGATGAGTCAATGTTGGCCAGACACAGACAGGAGGAAAGAGGATGCCAGGCAGGGGAAAGGGGAAACCAGAGGGCAGTAAAGATCTTAGAAGATTTAAGTAATTCACTGTGACTGGAGGGTACTCTTGGGGATGGTTAGAGAAATGGCTGCAGAAATAGGCGTAGTCTAGATCAGCGATGTTTGACCTTTTTTATCTCAGGCACACAAACCAATTACATACTAAAAGTATGCAGCACTCCAGAATACATACTTTTTGCCAATCTGACAGAAAAAATAAGTACAAATTTGATTGTGTTACAAACACAATAATAATAGTAATTACCTACCCTTTTTGCTCCAAAGTGACTTTTAAAAACATCTGGTGCCTCTACTTGTATATAAGATGCAGTTAGTTAAGATGAGGTCCTACTGGAGTAGGATGGACCACACATCCAGTGGGACTGGTATCCTTATAAACACGGGACATATGGACGCACACACTCATGAGGACAACGTCATGTGCAGATGAATGCAGAGGTCGGAGTGATGCTTCTACAGACCAAGGAATGCCCAAGATTGCCAGCGAACCCCCAGAAACCAGGGGAGGGGCCTGGGCAGGTTCTCCCTCACACCCCTCAGAAGGAATCAATCCTGCTGAAAATCTTGATCTTGCTCCCAGAACTGTGAGACAATAAACTTCTGTTGTTTAATCCAGACAGTTTGTGGTACTTACAGCTGCCCTAGCACCCAATACATGGAGTGTGCCCAGAATTTATGTACGATGGTTCATTAGATTTTTCTACTAAACAGGAGTGAAACTCTTAGTTGCCTTAAAATAAGTTCAAGTTTTTTCTATGCCTCTAATTTTCTTGTCTGTAAATTAGGGATAAAAAATATATCTACCTCCTAGAGTTGTTGGGAAGAATAAATCAGCTGATACATGCAAAGCCCTTACAGAACAGCCCGTGGAACGTGTATGCTATCAATAGTTACTAGCTACTCTTGACCTTCCTTCCTTGAACTATATGCCAGACTCTGTGATAGGCACTCTGGGTACATCACCAAACAAAACAGATACAAATTTTCACCTTTAGGAAGTTTATATTGCAGGGTGTGAATACAGGCAATAAAAAAAAATAAGCAAATTGTGTAATATCTTGGCCAATAATAAGTTTCATGAAGAAGAAGAATGCAAAAAAAAAAAAAAAAAAGAGAGAAAAGAAGGGCTGAGGTTGGTAGGTGGTCCAGAAAGGCATGAGTGAAGGAGGTATGGGAGAGAGCCATGTGCATACCTGGAAAAGAACCCTCCAAGCAGAGAGGACAGCAAGTGCCCGTGCCCTGACATAGCAACCTGCCTAGAATACGCAAAAAGGAAGACCAGTGTGGCTAGCGCAGAGTGAGGCAGAGGGCCGTAGGAGATGAGATCAGAGACCTAACAGGGGGCCAGGCTAGGTAAGTACTTGAAGGGCTTGGCTTTCACCCTGAGCGACATGGCGTGCTATTGGAGGCGTTGAGCCCGGGAATGACATGATCTGGACATTTTTAAGGATCACCCAGGCCAGTATGTAAGAGCAGATATGACAGTGGGGGGTGGGGGGAAGGGAAGGTCAGAAAGCAGGAGAACAGTTAGGAGGCTATTTCTGAAGTTCAATCTCGAGATCACAAACCAGGCTCTCACCAGAGTTTTTCTGCAGAAGAAGTAAAGCATACGATAGGTATTTTCACAGGCGAGGTGACAGATTTTCCAGGTGGATTAAATGTGATGTCTGAAAGGAAGAAAGGCGTTAAGAACAACTCGGAGGTTTGGAAACTGAGCAAGCTGGAGTATGTGAATTGGGAAAGACTTTGGGAGGAATGGGTTAGGAAGGGAAGAATAGAGTCACAGTGTGGTGTTCCCCCTTCCCTTCTCATGCCATCACTACTGTTCTAGTAGGAGGTAGTAGCTTCGTCAGTCCTTTCCTCTTTATTCTTAGTTCCATCTCCTATCAGATTTCCTTCTTCCTTTTCTCCTAGCAGGTAATAAGCCCATGTACAGTACGCCCTGCTCTTCGGTCAGCACATTACATCTAGCTGTCCTTTTCCTATTGCGGTGAATATGTAGCATGACCTTCTGTCCTGGACACATAACCTTGACTCTACTCTGTTTCTACAATCACACCTACCTTCTCAGTCCTTCCAATCGTATCCTAATAAAGGGAAACACCTCCTTCTTCTTCTTCTTTTGGACATTTTATTTTTCTTTGCTTTTCTCATTTCGGCCATTTTTCTTCCACTTACTCCAATTTCCATTAATCTTCCCACCAATTCTTTCCCGCTAACTACACTGTCTGCTCTCATCCCCATGAATTCTGCAAGGACATCTCAACCCCAAAATAAATCTCCCGGCCGATCTTCCTAGCTTGTCCCGTCCCTCTGACCCTCAGTCGACACTCTTCACTGTACAGGAGTCATTTGATGTCTCTGGGTCTTAGTTTGTTCCCTTGAAAAATAAAGGAGTAAACTAGATTACAAATAAGAAAACACAGTTTGTTCTGAACTGCAGACAAAATTAATAACATTTCTGTGAAAAATCCTGTACACGGAGGTCATTTTTAATGCTTTTATTTAGCAAAAGTTCCAGCTCATTTTGAAATACATTGGACATCCCATTCAATGAAGACAAAAGAGGTTATTCTAAAACAGCCTTTAATAGCCCTACAATAATTATGCCTAACAAAAAAAATCCATCCAACACGGGTTTCTGCAGTGGAAATTACATTACTAAACTTCTTAAATATTAAGAAAATCCACACATATGTTACACAATTAAAAATATTTCATTTTTAAGATTAAATTTTATACAACACACCATAACTATCAATATAAAGGGTTACTTTAATACAGTAGTTATCTCTAGTTCATTTTAGCAAGGGAGCTGGACTTCATATTATTCATTCTTGGCTTATATATCTAACTTTGTAAAATTGTAGGAGAAATGTGTCCTGTCTAGCCTTCTCTGCCCAATTCAAATGCCAGGTCCCCTGAGTCCTACAGTGATAAGACATCTTTCCTCTAAACTCCACTGGGACTCACCTTGCATCTTTCTTATTCCTCATACTTCCAAAGTCAGACTCTCCAATATCTATCAATAAACACTTATAAACAAAAAGGAGCAGAAGAGTAAATAAGTATGGTAGTTTATTAGAAAAAGTATGGGTTTTGAGTCAAACAAAACTAGCTTTGTATCTCGTGTCACCTATTTATTCACCATGTTATATGATTTAGCCTCTCTGCGCCTTAGTTTTCTTACCTGTATAATGGAGATAACAAAACCTCCCTTGTAAGGTACTGTAAAGTTTAAAAGGGATAAGATCATAAATCACCTAGCTACAGTAGTCGGCAAACTGCTGCTTGAGAGCCACATGCGGCTCTTTGGCCCCTTGAGTGTGGCTCTTCCACAAAATACCACATGCAGGCACTACCTCAATAAGGAATGTACCTACCTATATAGTTTAAACTTAAAAAATTTGGCTCTCAAAAGAAATTTCAATCGTTGTACTGTTGATATTTGGCTCTGCTGACTAATGAGTTTGCCGACCACTGATCCTAGCACATAAGAGGCATCCAACAATTATTACTTCTCCCCCTGTTCTAGCATGGCACTCACAATTCAGTCCTGTCTTGTACTTGATAGAACACGGGGCTGTTCCTAGACTACGTTCATCTTTGTGTTTCCTGTGGAATCCAGGGTACAGTAGTGACGGCTCTTCTGGAGGCACAATGACTGTGAACAGTGTTAAACTGAGTGTAGATCGACCAGCATCATTTCAAAACTATGGATTTGGGCTCGTTGGGCTCTTTTGATAATACAGCGTAGTACAAAAGTAGATTTCACAGCTGTTCATATGGAAAGTAATACAGTAATTAATAAATAATAATACAAGAATAAACTCTCTCATGTACTCACAACCATAAACCTACTTCTGCCCTTCCTTTAGAGCCCCTCTTGTGAGCTTCGGATCAGGCCACTTTGGCCTTGGGGCAGCCCACCACGTTTTAACACAGGTTGTACAAAATATACGCACTCTTCAAAATTCTTTGGCAACTGATCAGAACGCTGCTCCATTTCTCACTGTAGAAACTGCTGCAGAAACAGCAACCTTACTCGGAAATAGAGGGACTGAATTCACTACAGTTCGCTGGCAAAACAAGTTGTGTTGAAAAAGCATTGAGTCAATTAAACTCCAGCCCGCCCTGCTTCGCCTTGACACCTGCAGCAAGTCCGCTATGTTCACTGAGCCTCAATTAAAACAAACAGAGAGATAAGAACTACACTTTGGGTGTTACAGAAGGTTGTGGGTGGACAAGATAAGGTGAGGCCTTGCAACAGACTTTGAAGTAGGATGCAAAAACAAGGTCTAGAGAGCCATCACTTTTGGTGATGCTGAGCTCTTAGTCTGTCATACCTCAGGCTTCTAAGCTTATGTTTTTCTTTTGCAATTGACCAGTTTTCACTTTTAATTTCAATGGAAATTCTGCGTGTGTGTGCGCGCACGGTTGCACAAGCACACATACAGTGATAAAATTCACATAATGCCCTATGTGTTCTGCATGCCACGTGACAGGGCAGCAAGGACGTGCAGTCGTGAAACGCTCATTCAACAAATGCAATGTCTGTGGAGCAAAGGGGCTGGTCTGCGGGCGGGCAGCTGGGACTGCACACGTCAGTCGCCTTCCTGTCTGATGCTTGAACAACACCGCACAACACAGCCGACGGCTTGTGGCTTTTTCTCACGCGTCAGTCACAGCTTCCTTTGAAAAACATGTCAAAGGCAATGCAGCTCAACCAAAGCAGAACAGAAAGTCAGCCCAAGAAGAAAGGAAGAGGGCGGGGGGGGGGGGGGGGGGGGGGGGCAGCCAGCGACCTGTCTTTGCAGATGGAATCTTTGCTTCTAGGTCACTGTGTCCCCATCAGTCCAGGTTTCCAAAGGAAATTGGGAGAGAGGGGTGGCAGATCGGCCACCTACACACTGCAGAGGGAAGACCGAACCTTGCCAAATTTCCGGAAGAAATCTTCCTGCGCCCGGGCCAGGGCGTCTTCGTCGATGTACACCGCCGGCCTCCTGGCCACGAGGAAGTACTGCACCTTCCGCAGCTTCCAGCCCAGCACGTAGTGCAGCCAGCCGCACACGGCCGCCGTGGAGCGGCCCACCCCCGCGTTGCAGTGCACGTACACGGTGTGCCCGTTCTCCAGCAGTGCGTGCAGCAGGCACACCGCCTGGGGCAGCATCTGCACCCGGCCTGCGATTGAGAAAGCACAGCACAGACACGTGAATAACGGTACCCCCATATCGCCTAATAACCGCTCCTCCAGTGCCCCATGAAGTCGCAGTGCTGTGCGCGTCAAGGCAGGGATGATACAGCCTCCTTCATTCCTTTGTGGTTTTTTGAAGGAGAAGGTGATACGATATCAAATCCTGCTCATGGGCCTGACCTGTGGTGGCACAGGGGATAAAGCGGCGACCTGGAATGCTGAGGTCCCTGGTGTGAAAACCTGGGCTTGTCTGGTCAAGGCACAAAGGGTAGCTGATGCTGATGCTTCCTGCACCTCCCCTGCCCCTTTCTCTCTCCTCCCCCCCCCTCTCTCTCTCTCTCTCTAAAATGATTAAATAAAAAAATCCTACTCATAGTAAAGCGGAAAGGGCGCTGCAGAGCCAATGGGTCAGCTCTGAGCTGTCCCTTGATGTGGCTGCCCCCTTCAAGGCGCTTCTGCGTCCATGCCAGTTTTCCTTCCAGGGCAAGTCTACTGTTGCCTGTCATCAGAAGGGTGGATTTTCACACTGTTCATCCCCACAGCTCGGGCAGGGGTCAAAGGGTTTCAAAGAGAAGCCGACAGGCCCTGTCACCTGAATTCGCTTTAGTCCACAGGGATCTCCCAGGGAAATGAAACACAGAATCAGTCAATCCTGACCAAAGATTAGCCAATCTTATTCATTCGACATATGCTAGTTTTCCTTTGTCCAATGGGATGACTAACTTATTGATACATGTGGGGTGTTCGATAAATGGTTCATTTATTACTCCCCGTGATGCAGTGTGGGCTACAATGGATTCGGTTTCTCCTTTCCTAGGCAATTACGATTACAGTTATTGCAGCTTCGTGGCTACTTTTTCAAATATGAGATGATTCAGATGTCTGCCCCTCACACTGAGAGGCTCTGTGGGGGGCCATTGTAAAAGATCCCTGCTGAAATCAACCGCCTCCTGGACACCTGGAGTTTCTTCTCTAATGGGTTCTCAGGCCGAGACACTTAGTGGATTTCGGGGAGGGGTGGAGGATGGTCAGTGTCAATTACTTCCAAAAGGGATGAAGGAGGGGACTCCGCAGAGTCCTGGACGGAAGCCGTGTGCATTTCTCCCGCTACGCTCAGTCCTCAGCCGCACAGACTCAGAGAGGTAGCCCCCAGGGCCATGCCTGCACACCGCCAGCCCACTGGAGGACCAGGAGGCGGGAAAAGCCCCTCCCTAAAACGATTTCACTACAGAACCCTCCCAGGAGAGACACCCGGGTAAGTTTAGACTTCCCTCGTTAGATGTCCTCTTTCACAAGGCAAGAGCCCCTGAAGGGGCCAACACAACCCATTGCGAACAGGTGTCAGCACCTGAGAAGCACAGATGTTACCAAAGACCCCGATGTGCCCGATGGCCCTCCCAGTTACCACTCTATCCAGGCAGGGCTCTACCTTCAGACTCTCCCCACTCTGAGGTGGGAGCAGAAATGCATCGAGCCAGGACGATACCCTAATTTTACTTTCAGTGTTGTTAATCCCTCCTACTCTGGATGTAAAGAGCTGTTTAGAGATGCTTTTAAATGGAGTTCCCTTATGCAGGGCACTCCGCAGTTCCTGGGGCCCCATCCCTCTCAGTGGTGCCTGCCTGGTCCCCAAGGACACCTGAATTGGAGACACACTAGCACCTACATGCCGTGTGACTTGTGACTTCTCAGAGTCCAAATGGAGCCTTCACTTTGACTGATTTACACCTCCGTCCCTGGTTCCGAGGTGCTCTGAGGCGAGCCCTGGGCAGCCTGCCATGCAGCCAGTTGTTCATGGCACTGTCCTAGAGGCGGGAAAATACCGCAGGAGACGTGGCAAGGTGGGAGCATCGCACGCACTGAGGAAGTATCACACGGTGTGTCTCAAGGCGAGTACTGTGTAGCTGACCCGCTATTTGAGCTGGGGGACCAGAGGAAGCAAAACCTCCAAGGAGTGTTCGAGCGACCTGCTGATGGGGTGAGGCGGGTTCAGGCTGAAGGCTGCTGTTCTGCTAAAGGGGTGTTCGGGGTTTACTCCGAGTAATAGCACTGGGGAGGGAGCGCCTAGTGATGGGGCCAGGAAGCCTGGGTTCTTCCTGCTCCTCCTTAGTGCACCACCTGACAAGGTCCCCACTTACAGCTCCTTCTCCAGCTGCCACGTGCCTGGCTGAGAAATAAATAGAAATACGTTGTTGTTTTTTTTGTTTTTCTGGGGTTTTTTTTGTTTGTTTTTTTGTTTTTTGTATTTTTTCAAAGCTGGAAACGGGGAGGCAGTCAGACTCCCGCATGCACCCGACCGGGATCCACCCGGCATGCCCACCAGGGGGCGATGCTCTGCCCCTCCGGGGCGTCGCTCTGTTGAGACCAGAGCCATTCTAGCACCTGAGGCAGAGGCCATGGAGCCATCCCCAGCGCCTGGGCCATCTTTGCTCCAATGGAGCCTCGGCTGCGGGAGGGGAAGAGAGAGACAGAGAGGAAGGAGAGCGGGAGGGGTGGAGAAGCAGATGGGCGCCTCTCCTGTGTGCCCTGGCTGGGAATCGAACCCAGGACTTCCGCACACCAGGCCGACGCTCTACCACTAAGCCAACCAGCCAGGGCTAGAAATACGCTTAATGTGAGTTTTATTAAGTGCCAAATACACAAACAGACCACGGTGGCCATTTGCAGGAGGAGGTGCCAAGGTTGAGTCCCCGCCCCTGGTGCTCAGCATCGGTAGTCAGGGGTTACAGGGACCTGTCAGGACCCCTTCCCTGACCTCCTCTCTGGCCAGAGGTGCCCCGTGAAAGGGTCTGCACCAAATGGCTATGATGCGATATCTCCCCCTTTCCTTTTTATCTGTCAAAGATTCTTCAGGATGCATGCACACAGTTTAGAAGTTGAAACTGTTGAAAGTAGATATGTGTTTAGAAGATGAGAATGCACATATGTTACTTGAGGCCCTATGATCTCAGCACATAATCCTGGCAGGTGAATGTCAGCGGCCACGCGGAGGTCTCCGGAAGGCCTCCAGATTAAACACGGGTTTTGCACGCCAGTGGTCTTCTCCTAACATCAATCAGCCATCCAACTTAAGAACTGTCCAACAGATATTTAAACGATATAAAGAATGAGCAATTAATAAAAGGGAGCCACAGAGGAGTACGGGCCCAGGATGCCCGCAGCTCAGCCCGGCCTCCGCTGGAGCCTGGTTGACTGCGATCAGACCACCCTCCTGGACGGCCGCTCTCTCCGCCTCTCCTCAGCCACGTGCTGTTCTAAGCCCCGAGCATGCCTCAGCTCCTTTGCAACCACCTCTTAGCAACAATGACTTGGGACTATTATTATGCTCAGTGACATCTGAGGAAACTGAGGCACAGTTTCCTCTGTGCTGCTGTCCTTCCCGAACCTGCCTGGCCCGTGGTTGTGCGGGCCCCGTGCTGTCAGCCTGAGCTCTGTCAGCCCTGCACTGCACCTGCCCGGCTGTGCTCTGCTTTCACCTGTGTGAGAGTCACATCCGGGGGGCTAAGCACCTGCCCCACCTGCCCGGCTGTGCTCTGCTTTCTCCTGTGTGAGAGTCACATCCGGGGGGCTAAGCACCTGCCCCACCTGCCCGGCTGTGCTCTGCTTTCACCTGTGTGAGAGTCACATCCGGGGGGCTAAGCACCTGCCCCACCTGCCCGGCTGTGCTCTGCTTTCACCTGTGAGAGTCACATCCGGGGGGCTAAGCACCTGCCCCACCTGCCTGGCTGTGCTCTGCTTTCACCTGTGTGAGAGTCACATCCGGGGGGCTAAGCACCTGCCCCACCTGCCGCCCGGCTGTGCTCTGCTTTCACCTGTGAGAGTCACATCCGGGGGGCTAAGCACCTGCCCCACCTGCCCGGCTGTGCTCTGCTTTCACCTGTGAGAGTCACATCCGGGGGGCTAAGCACCTGCCCCACCTGCCCGGCTGTGCTCTGCTTTCACCTGTGTGAGAGTCACATCCGGGGGGCTAAGCACCTGCCCCACCTGCCTGGCTGTGCTCTGCTTTCACCTGTGTGAGAGTCACATCCGGGGGGCTAAGCACCTGCCCCACCTGCCCGGCTGTGCTCTGCTTTCACCTGTGAGAGTCACATCCGGGGGGCTAAGCACCTGCCCCACCTGCCCGGCTGTGCTCTGCTTTCACCTGTGTGAGAGTCACATCCGGGGGGCTAAGCACCTGCCCCACCCCAGGGGGACCATCTGTGGCCAACCCACCCAGCTAATATGTAACCCACCGAGGAATGAAAAGAGGTCCCCAGGATCCGGCCTCACACCACAAAGCCAGTGTCAACCAGAGCCCCTGATTTTTATGTTTGGGGAATTTTGGCTCCATATGCAATTAAATTTGGTAAAAAGTTTTCATTCTTAAAAACAAGGATACCTAAAGGCAAGGCAGAAAGAAATGCAGATCTTTTTTTAATGTGAAATAGTCCAAATTTTAAATGTTGGCAACTAGGTTGAAAATCTGAAACCCCGTGCAGATCCAACAAAACACTCCACGAATGGGATTCCTCCTGTGGGACCCGCAACAGGCCTCGGCTCTCAGAAGACGCTCAGAAGGCATTTGTTAAGTACATGAATTAAAGCAAAATAAAACAAACCCCCAGCCACACAGATTTGACCTGAGACACTACCAGACCCCTTTAATCTAACTCCTGGTTCTACCGCCTCCGGGCGAATCCAACTCTAAAGTGAATACGCACAGGCGGCGAGAAGGCACACGGACCTGACATAAGTGGGGGACCCTAACGTAAGGGGACCAGGGGACCAATCATTCTCCTTCAGGGGGGACAGTCCTTCTTTTGTAAGTTCTGTCCTCCCTCGAAAAGTGTCCTCCTACATGTCCTCCTTTGGATATTGGAAGACTAATCTGTAAATGTCCGTATTCGATTGATGCAGAGTCGATCCATTGCGTGTGATGTGACGTATTTGTATCTAAATGAGTACTTTTTTCTTAAAATTATTATTAAAAATTAATAGGCATGGAAGCATAATTACAATATAAAATATTAAAAATGTTTTTATTATGCATTTATCATATTATAGTGTATTGTTGTTGCAATGAATAAAATGTTTTTTTATTTATGATATTGTTTTCTTCAATTTATTTTTGTTCTCTTTTTCATTGTAAAAAAGTTGGTCACCTTACCCAAAGGTATCCAAGGTGTAGCTAAGCCTGGCCCTGAAAGAAATCACTCCTGGCACAACTTCCAGCCTTTCCAATGCATGCGTCTGTGCGCATGCGCCACACACACACACACGCGCACACACACACACACACACACACACACGTCTTTCCTTTCTTAATACTGGGGCAGATTTAAGGCTGAATAAAATATTATTATTTTACTTGAGCATATCTCATGTTCCACCTTTGCAATGTAATATAGATAAGGTTCGTATTATCCATACATATTATGGTTTTCAAAGCACGTTCTTTATAAAATCTCCATGATTTTCAAAGCACGTTCGGACCCATCATCTTACGCAGCTGTCATAATACTGCAAAGTAGAAATTATTATCCCTGTTTCCTAAATGTGTGAACTAGTCTGCCCAACATCGCACAGCCACGCTGCGGTGACAGGCTCAGGCCCCAGGGGCCATGGCTTCACCCTCAGTGTGTCTGCCTCATGGCTGAGCCAAAGCCAGCGTGCTGAGCCACAGACGAGGACTCAGACTATGACGACAACGGGGGAGCCGGGGACCTGGCCACACGCTGTCGTTCCGGAGGCCGGGCAGACCAGGTGTCACCCCGGCACTGCCCTGACAGGGGCCAAAACACAGCCAGACCACCTCTTATATGAAGGAAAAATGGAACATATTTGTTTTGGGAGGTGGGGAGGCTGAATGCTAGGTTTGAGAGCTTTTTCTTCTTAGGTGAAAATCACAAACCAAAATATAAAAAAAGAAAGGAAGAAAGAACCCTAACCAACCCCTTTGCATACGACAGAATGCACAAGATACAGGCTGATGGCACAACTGATTGCAGCAGGTCTGTGACAACCAGTGGTGACAGTGGGTCCTAACATACTGTCTTCTTTCTCAGACGTTAGCTGACAGGATTAAGTGGCTCAAAACACTTCCAGATGGGGTTTTTTCTAGAGTTCTAAAAATATTCAGCAGAATTAATCTATATGTTTACTGTGCAAATATTGTGAGCTGCAGAGATGGATCTATTGGTCAAAATTTCCTCCTTGGGGACTGCACAGTAGCCATTAACCCTTTGATTACTCCCCAGGTCATGCTGAAATGAAGAAACCCTTCCTGTGGTCTTAAGGTTTCACCCTTTTCAACTGGGAGCCTTTATATTGCTGTCATTTCACATAGTCAGTGCGGCAGATGCTCCCCGGGTGTGACTGGAACTCCCAGTCACAGAGGGATGATCTTATTTGTCTCTGTTTCCCCAGTGGCACACATGTCACATCATAATTCTCTCTTCACAAAGACAGACACCCAAAAAGGTTCTAATATATCTGCAGTGTGTTTTAAGGATGAGCATACAATTCCCAATTGGTTAGGGGGACCTTCGGATAACCAGAGCCTGGGGTGGAATGGGGTGCATGGCAAACTATTGTAACTTCTCTGAGCCTTGGCTCACCTAATATTCCAATGGGATATCAAGGCTGTGAAACCAGAGTTCAAGAGAAGGTCCAAGCACTCTCTGAAAGCTCCAGGCACTCCACTGTAAGCATTTTCTCTGTTTTGAAACCAGAGAAACAAGCTGGACAGGACAGATCTGACCTAGACTCAACCTGTGCTCTTCTGTGCAAATCAAGTCTGTTTTCTCCTTCCTTTGGAAAGAAGACAAAGCTCGTGTGGCTAAATCAAGCGCCTTTGGATCAGCATTACCAGGAGGAGTAACCAAACTGTCCCTTCCCTAAGGGACAAAAATTATGCCTCCTCCCAGCAATAGCTCAGTACACACACAGCCACAAGGAGAGCCCAGCCAGGAGGACCACCTGAGACTCATAAAGAGCCAATGTGGCCGAGGGCCAGGCAACCTGGGATTCTCAGGGTTATCTTGCCCCACCCCATCTTGGACTATCTTGACTCTGGGGAGATTGAGCTACCTCCCTGGCAACTCATGATTTTACCTAATGCCACCCAAAGGCGACAATGACAGATTGAAAGTGTGATGGTCTGTGGAATGTGCGTGAACAGTTCGCGTGAGCACATATGGTGCTGTCTGCAGCCATGTTCTGAGTCAGACTGAGCTGAAATCCAGACCAGGTGACTTAGGCTTTTTGTACTTCAGTCTCTTCCTCTGCAAAATAGAGATAACTACATCTGTCCAGACTCTTGCGAGGATTAAATGAGTTAATGCATGCAACTGCTTAGAAGAGCGTTTGATACATAATGTACTTTGGGGGGAAGAGGGCTAATGATAGAAACGTGTCCTCCCTAAGCATCGGGACCATCCTTCTTTTCCCCAGAATAGTGTTGACCAAACTCCCTTAGCCTGTGCCATTTTCACAGCTCTCTGCTGCCCCCTGCTGATGTCTCGTCCATACTACTAGTGTAACTTGGTTCTTGTGGCTTCAGATAGCTCTCTTCCTTTTCTACAAGAACGCTGTTCTACCACCAGGCTGAAACACAGACCAGTCCGCTACAGCCCCCTGCCGCTGTGCCTTGGCCTATGCCTTCTTCCACCTGGCATGGTCTTCCTTCCTCCACACTGACCTTGTCACACCTACCTCAAAGTCTAAGACCCTCATGTCACCTGCCTGTCCTTCATGGAAACGGTTCCTCCGTGCCAGGACTCTCCTAGAGCACAGCACTCATTCCCCGCATCACTCCTCTCTGCACCGCCGTTAGTTTTGAACTTGTCTCATTGCCCCTTACCATTGAATAAACACGCCTCCTGTCTGTTTCCCTGCGGTACCCGGGTCACACCACAATTCTCTCCTCACAAAGACCGGCCCAGCCAGTACTTGCAATGCGATCAACGCTCTCTCACATCACCGCTCTCCCCTGAACTGCGTGACCCCTGTCGTTGACTCGCTTTAACGTTGCAGTCACCTCCTAACTGGCGTCCACAGACCCACTCTGGGCCCGTCCCAGTCCACTCTCTACACTGCAATCGAAGTGCCCTTCTAGAGGAAAAGAAAATGATTAGTTTGGCATCTCCCAGCCTCCAGCTCTTTCATCTGCTTCTCACCACTTTAGGGTAAAGTCTGAAGTCCTTACTGCACCCAAATCCTGGACGACTCACTTCCCTGCCACAGGGATTCCTCCAAAGCTGTTCCCTCTGCCTGGGAGCCTCACTCCCAACCCCGACCCGCTCTTCAGATCCGAGTTCAAACGCCGCTTCCTCAGAAACTTTCCTTGACCCGCTTTCAAAGTCTGGTTGTCTGCTCGCGCTGTCATAGCAATATCTATGCATCTTTCTAACAATAACAGCAAAAAAGCTCATCACAGTTTTTCATTTCTATTTAGAGTCAGTTAATTAACGTATGTCTTGCCTATGGGATTATAAGCTCCATGAGGACAGGAGTTGTCCTGTCTCTCTTCACCACTACATTCCCAGCCTCCAGCATGATGCCACACACACAGCAGATGCACAAAAACACATGCCTAATGAATAAACGGCCCATGCTAAACAAAATCTCAGCTAAGTTGTCAAAGATATGTATTAAATAAAATACATCAAACCTAAACAGTTTCTTTTATTCCATTTCTATATTCATGTTTAGGACAATCAGTTATAGACAGGTAGGTAGGCAGGCAGATAGATAGGTAGACGGATGGATGGATGGATGGATGGATGGAGTGATAGACAGGCAAGGATTTCTCTGAGACACATTTCACAAGAAGCCAGAAAGACTGCGATGCTCACCTTCAGTGCTCATATCTGGTGTTGGCATCCAGATGTACACCAAGCCTTCTTCCCTGTACAGCTTAATCATGGTGTCCGGAGTCATGGGTTCTGGGTAGCGGTTACAGCCGGAGGAATTCTGCACAATATCCCATTCCGTCTGGAAATTCATGACAGCTGTAATCCCCAGTTCATGCTTCAGTTTGACGGTTACGTGCTCCACTTGGCGAGGGCAGCTACCCAGCCAGATATTTGGTAGAATTCTAATGAGAACACATGGAGTCGGCTATTACTATTGTTGTTATGATTGAAATCTGAGCAGCTGCATGAAACATGTAGTATTAAAATGCAATTAACCTTTAAATCTAGCACAAGAACAGCTGTATTAAGACTATGGCAATGAAGAGTACTACTATTGAAAGTAAAAAATACTGGTCATGTTTTAATTCAAATTAAAAAATATGAAATTAAAGGCAAAACTCCTTACATGATACTAATAAATTCTAGAAACCATTTGCTAAAACTCAGCAATCATCCCTGTTTAAAACTCTGTGAGGAAGCCTCAGGTGCCCAGTGACGGGCAAAACCTGGAAAACAAGGATCTCACCCCCAGGGTAACCTTTCCTCCACTAGCTTATCGCTGGTCATGTAGTTAGACACCCTTAGCAGGGGAGTGATCAGGGGGCAGAGAATAGCCCTTAAGTGTTAACTCTAGGGATAATACCTAAGCCTCAGCTGTATTTCAGCTCCAAGCCCAGAAAAGCAAGGCCATGTCTGACCTCAGGACCAGCTGCGCCGACTAATGACCTGCTCCCTGGCACCGATCAATCAGTGAAGACCATGACCCTAAAAGAACACACCTGGAAAGCCGATGAATATGTGTAAAGCCAGTAGCCACGGCCACCACCACAGCCGCCTGGCCCATGCAAGTTCACATTTGATTGGGACAGATGGTAATGAAACAAAAGAGCCAAGAACTGGTGGGCCATTAGCTTTAGTCCGAGGATGCACCCGGCGGACAAGAAATACACACAGTGGGAAAACACTTCCCTTTCCATTCAAGGCTCACAAAGCCACTGACTTATCTGAGTTTCCTAGAATCAAAGGTTTCTACCTCACCAGCCTTATTCACCCCTGTTCCCCATCTCCTTCTCTCTGCACAAACTCTGCATGAACTGGCTTCTCCTTTAGCACTCTACCATCTTGGCTGCTTCTCCTCTCCTCCACGTGGCCTTTCTCTGCTCTCCTCCTGCATGGGCTCCTCTGCCCCATTTTATAGTGTAGAAATCAAAACCTTTAATCCAATATACAAACAAGGAAGTCTCTGATACAAAGTCACTTATCTGAGGCATAATGGGATTCCTCATGAGAGTGCACCACCCCACATCATGCAACAGTCAAGGGTGTGGGGAAAAGCTTAGTCTTAAAACTAAGCCTATAACTATCCTGCCTGCTTACAGCCTGTCCCCCACACCCAATGCAAACTATAAGCGAGCAAACATATACATCATATTTGCAAACTTATTTGCCCCACAATATGCTATCGAGATCTTCCCTTGGGACCTCCCCTCAGACCTCCCCCCTTAAATGACCTTAGAACAGAGAACCCAGCACGTTCTCCCTCCTTGGTTTCTCCCTCTCGGGATCATGCCGTGCCTCCCTCCCTCCTCCTCCTCCTCTTCCCCCAGGTGCATTTTCCTCGCCGCTCTGTTTCTCCCAAGCTCTAAGGGACCGCACTAGACTTGCAACCAGAGAAACAGCGGACAGTGGCCACTCAGCCCGAGGTTAGCCCCCTGAGCCTGTCTCCAAGGCCCTCTTCACACTGCCCACTCAGCCCTTCTGACGCTACTCCTGCACGGCCAACAAACCCTTCCTTTACTTGTTGTACTTGGCCTCTTGGTTGAATTCTTTCCCTCAAGAAGATAAGAATCGAGGTCTCATCATTTCACCAGCGACAAAGGGGGAGTTGACGGCCAGGAGACTCAACCACGTGATTAGAGGGTTGGAACTTTCAGTCCCACCCCCTAACCTCCTGGAGAGAAGAAGGAATGAAGGCTGAATATGGAGACTGGGGAGAGTGGCCACCTGGAGGCGGCGTGGAAGCTCTGCGCCCTTGCCCTGCGCCTCGCACTATGCAGCCTTCCCTTTAGCTGCCCCTGACTTACATCCTTCTATAATCCTTTTGTAATAAACTGGTGACCTGGCAACCAAAACGTTTCTCTCAGTTCTGTGAGCTGATCTAGGAAATTAACAGAACTTAAGAAAGGAGGGGTCTGAGGAACCTCTAATCCGCAGCCCGTCAGTCAGAAGCACAATGTTTTTAAAAGCACTTGGTAACAACTGTCTAAGATTAGGCCAATGTAATGATCCTCTCTGAGCCTTGGTGTGCTCATCTTTAAAGTTGGCTTAAAATAAAATAAACTATATAGTTCACAGGACTTTCGTAAGGAGTGAAACAAAAAGTAAATAAGGTATTTGAATAGGACACTAGTGACTGCACAATAACAGTAAGTGGACATTATGTGTAGTAACTATAATGTACTTATTTTAGAAACTTATTTTTCTTTTTTTTTTTTTTTTTCATTTTTCTGAAGCTGGAAACAGGGGAGAGACAGTCAGACAGACTCCCGCATGCGCCCGACCGGGATCCACCCGGCACGCCCACCATGGGGCGACGCTCTGCCCACCAGGGGGCGATGCTCTGCCCATCCTGGGCGTCGCCATATTGCGACCAGAGCCACTCTAGCGCCTGGGGCAGAGGCCACAGAGCCATCCCCAGCGCCCGGGTCATCTTTGCTCCAATGGAGCCTTGGCTGCGGGAGGGGAAGAGAGAGACAGAGAGGAAAGCGCGGCGGAGGGGTGGAGAAGCAAATGGGCGCTTCTCCTGTGTGCCCTGGCCGGGAATCGAACCCGGGTCCTCCGCACGCTAGGCCGACGCTCTACCGCTGAGCCAACCGGCCAGGGCTAGAAACTTATTTTGTATTGGAATGGCTACTAAATAACTTGTCATTGCTCTGTGTATCTTTCATTTAAATGCTATAGGGAATAGAAAATCCACCCTATATATTTTATAGGAAATCCAGCTTGTTTTTGTCTTTTGGCTGTTGTTGTCATCGTTGACATTAACAAAGCAAGCCAACGGATTAATCTTCAAATGTGGGCGTTCTCCTTCGATCTTCCATGACATATCTTACAAGATCAAGCATTGTCTCTCTAAAGCTTGCATCTTACTCACCCTCTAGGACAGAATAAACTGGACTTTTGTTGTTGCTTGGATTCTAAGTCTAATGGGTCATTAGGACTTTCCCTGTGGATTCATGTGGGAAAATAAAGAGACTGAAATATAAAGCAAGGAGAAAAGTGAGACAACCAGGAGAGACATCATGGTACAATGAAGAGGGGCATAGGGTTCAAAGGGTTTTTTACTATACATCGTGACTCTAAAGAATTCTCAGAAACGCCACTGTGCCCAGCAGGCTGAGAGAAAGACCATTAACAGAGAGTTTTTGGAGTGTCCCACAACTGGACTTGCCCAGGACACTGCTATCCACATATTCAGGAATGGAAACATCATAACCCTGGGTCATTGCCCTTCCCTCTGGCTGTTGAGTGAGAATAGAAACCCACCTGTACCTAGATGTTTCATCCCCCCTTCCATTATTCCTTTAAAATTCCCCCTCCACTGACCTGCTGGATGCCTAGTAGCTAGTCGTTCTGGGCTGTCATACTTATACTGTGGAGATTAATGAGCATCTTAGTCACCTAGGCTAGAAAAGAGGAAAGTGGACACCTCACTTATATAACTGAGAAATATGGCCTTTTGAAGAAAAACGGATTTTTGTTGGCAAAAATCTTGAAATGGACTAGAGAACTATTAAAACAAATATTCGTGAGAGGCAAGCTGAATTCCAAACATCACACAGAGGTCCCTTGAATACCATACCCTTTGAGTGGGTATCACTGAGTATTTAGCTAGTAAATAAACACCAAAAATAAAGTAGATAGCATGCAAGATTTGCATGAAGACCAAAAAATAATTCATAGAGATAATGCGAAGGGTATATTAGAACATTTGAGCCCATAAAATAAGGAAACAGAATCCCAAACTAGAGTCAGTATATAGAATCCCATTGTGTTGCTAAAAGAGGTATTATTCTATCATTTAATTCAGCTGTGGTCCTCAAATATACTGGGAGCCTTGGGAAATTCAGAATAAGCCAAAGATAAAACAGACCAAAAGTTGGTATCTTAACATATATATTTCCCACATCAATTTTCAAATGGAAATAAACCCTTGAAATACACACCCACACATTCTCACACACATAAAAACACCAATTCCTGTATCAGATTATTTCCAACATTTGGATAACATAATTCCTCCTCTAGAAATGCCAGAAGTCAGAGTCCATATTTAAGAAATGAATATAAAGCTACTTCTAATTTTTTTAAGCAAGAAGTTCTGAACCTAGGAATAGATGACTAAAGATAAATTCTGAAAACACACACTGTATTGAAAGAGAGAATTAAAGTTATAAAGTAAATTTACTGAACCATCATACGGGACATGGAGGCAAAATACTGGGCTTGTTAAAAACACACAAGTCAGTGGATTCTGCTTAACCCGACGCTAAGGTGCCCTTTACATCCACCCTGTTCCCATCTGTTGTCTCTAACAGTAGGTGATGACACTTCCAGTAATATGATACAGGTATTAAGATGCATGACTTACTTTCCAAATAGTAATTAAACTCTTACTTATCCATTCTAAAGAGAATAATTTGACATCATCAAAAATCAGTGTTGGCCCTGACCAGTTAGCTCAATCAGTTACAGCATCATCCCAAAACACCCAAGGTTGCACCCTAGGTCGCAAGTTTGATCCCTGGTCAGGGCACATATGGGAGGAGACCAATGAGTCAACAACTGAGTGGAACAACAAATGAATGCTTCTCTCTCTCTTTCTCTCTTCCTCTTTCTATCTCTCTAAAAATCAATCAATAAATAATTTTAAATGATTTTTAGAAATCAATTTTTACCCATTCCACCTTGGTTTTAATCTTTTGGTATTAATACTTTAAACAATTCTAAAAATTAGGATGTTTCTAAAGGTGAATAGAAACTTGTTGAAATATAGGGTTTAGGGAATAAAAGTCTCCTGTAAAGGTCTTTTTAATGCAAGACATACCAAACTTCCAAAACTTAATAGTGGGATAAAATAGTGGAATAAAAGAAATAGCTTACATTGTTAATTACACTGTACAACTTTCAGAGAGAACTATTTTGTGAATAACTCACCATCAGTCTTGAGTTACATCAGAGCTTTCTGGCAATTTCACTATCAGTTACTCTGAAAGACCAAAGAGAAACCACTGCACCAAATAGGTCCTGAAACTCAGCTGGCCGAGGGCAGAAGCTCGTGAACCTGGGTCTGCCTCATGTCCATGTGGTGCTTTATCAAAACTTTCAGCACCAGGATCTACATCCCACAGATACTCGTAAAATGACTCTGGAGAAAAGTAAAAAATTCTGTGGATCATTTTCCCTTAGAAATTAACCAGACTAGGTATATTACTAGTGTAGCAGATCTCAGCCAGCATGTAGGAGAAGCTTCGTTTATCCATCTCCATACTTTTTAGTAGAAGTAAAACAATGTATAAATGAGAGGACGTGGACCTGCTCAACCCTGCACCTGTGCATCTAAAATTAAGTCCTCGCCTTTCTCCCAAAAGAGTTTCAAGACTGCAAAGGATTCCTAGACAAAGAGTGAGAATGTGTGTCCATGGGTTTAATTGCATAGTTTCTTCAAAAAAGTCAAAATTAAATCGACTTCTGAGTCATGACAAATATTTAATATAGTTATATCCATTAAGAATGTATTTTTATAGAAAGAAAATATCACCCTCAGTTTTCACTATTGCCACTGATTCAACAAGATTGGATTTACATAAAATTCATCTTAGTAATATTACATTCTAGCTATAGACCAGGGGAAACAAATGCACGGCTGATATTTCTAGAATCTTACCTTCTTAGACTGCAAATCAAAATCAATTTTATTCATTTGACTGAGACTGGACTTATGGTTCCAGGTAATCACATCACCATACTATACTGTTTGCTCCACCTGTCAGGCGGGGCCAGTGGTACAGCGGCTACTGAAGCACAGGACTCAGGGCCAGCTTGCCACACCTCAGCTGTCAGTCAAAGGGGGGCTCACCGGCCAGAATGAGTACATCAGGCCAAATCTGCATCCATACACTTTGTGGGAGGAATAAAATAAAGGCAGTGTATTGGCAGGAGGAGGGGCAAGGAAAAGACAAGAGATCTCAGGAAACGAGACCATTATATGGACTCTATACAACAGGTTCCATCACTAGTGGCCAGAGGAATGGCAGAATAACCTTTTTCTGAAGGTGAAAATTAGCACTATGGTTTGCCCATAGGAAAAATAAAACAGGAGAACCACGGGAATGGTGAGATGAATGTATGAGCATAGGTTTGCGTTTATTTCCTATGACAGCAGGAGAGCACAGCTGTTGACTGCAGGGCCGTCTTAGCCACACAAACACAACGTCATGTTAAAGATGGAGAAATGGATTTTACAGAGGTTCTCCACAAAATCCAGCCAAGAATTTAGGGGGAAAGATGGTACATTTCCTAACGTGAATAATTGTGTTACCTTATTTGATACTTTATGGGCAATTCGATGTGAAATTAAAATGTGATTTGGCTTTTAAATAATGGGTAAAGAAGAAACAGTCTATCAGTCTTATAATTCAGATCTCATTAGTGAGAAAGCAAGAGAAACATTAAAAGCAAGCGCCAGAACTTCATTAGCACAGAGAGCTCCTTCTGCAGAAAATTTGTCCTCTGGTGTTAGGTTTTAAGTAATTAATGCCAAACTTCTAACCCAAAGGGGTGCTTGTTACAGACTCCGGCTAAGGCTGAATAACTGCTCAAAACAAATTCCAATTTAAAAAGTGATACTAATTAACTGCTTTATTTTTTTAAAAAAATAGTTTTATAGTGTTTGCTTATGGGTCATCAATTACTAAGCATGTAGAGCACATGTTACTTTCTATAAATGCATTACTTTCTTAGATGTTTACCTTTAGGTGAGAGGAGGGGAGATAGTGAGGCAGAATTCTCATGCACCCCAACCAGGATCCACCCGCCAACTCCCTCTGGGGCCAATGCTCGAGTACTGAGTTATTTTTAGCACCTGAGGCTGACACTTGTACCAATTGAGCTATCCTCAGTGCCCAGGGCCAACGCATGAACCAATCAAGCCACTGGCTGTGGGGTGGGAAGAGGGAGAAAAGGGGGAAAGGGAGGTGGAAGAAGCAGATGGTCACGTCTCCTGTGTGCCCTGACTGTGAATTGAACCCGGGACATCCCTATGCCAGGCCGACACTATCCACTGAGCCACCAGCCAGGGCCTTCTTAGATTTTTTTTTAGATAGGCTATGTGGTTTATAACCATATAAAGCAAATATTTTTGATATATGTTCTTTTATCTTTGATATTATAAAATGCCATATAATTAACTATAAAGGTCTGTTATGGGTTGTATTCTATTTTCCCAAACTTTCTATATTGATATCCTCACCCCAGCACCTCAGAATGTGAACTTATTCAGAGATAGGATCTCTACAGAGGTAATCAAGTTAAGATAAAGCCATTAGGGTAGACTCCAATTCAATATGACTGATGTTCTTATCAGAGGGGATATTTGGACACAGACTTGTACACAGGGAAGACAGTATGAAGATAAAGGAATAAAATGGCCATCTACAAAGCAAGAACAAGACCTGGAGCAGAGCCTTCCCTGACAGCCCTCAGATCGAATCACCTTCACAGATACACTGCTCTCAGGCTTCTGGCCTCCAGAACTATGAGACAACACATTTCTGTTGTTTAGGCAACCCAGTATGTGGCACTTTTTATGGCAACACCAGGAGATGGATACAAGGTCTAAACATTCAGCTATAAAACATATACCTCCAAACATCCAGACTCTTCAAATATACATCCACAAGGGTATTTAAAGTAAAACACTTTAATAGGTCATTTTCAGCTTTCATCCTGATGTTTGGAATTCTACAAATACAACTAACATTTGACTGTGGTGCCCACATGGTCCTTTCATGCACAATACTACCCACTCTCCTTCCCTCACGCATGTCCTTGTGCATCACCTGAGCTCCTCCAACACGGCAGAGGAGATCAGGCCTCCGGCTGGACTGTTTGGCTTCCTTCCTGATCTAATAACTCAGTTCTAAAGGTCTCAGCTGTCTAGTTTTACAGTAGAATCTTCGGTCCCTTTGCTTGGATTCCTGAGAATGGACCTCAATAGAGAATCAGCTAAAATGTCTAAGAAAACAGTCTCTCAGACTCATAACTTCTTAAGACTCTCAGTCCCGGAGAGTTTGGCCTTCTCATGTTTGTATGTCAATTGCCCAGAAATGGGGTTTATGTGCCACATTGACAGATTATAGTGGTAAATAAGGCAA
Source organism: Saccopteryx leptura (assembly GCF_036850995.1). NCBI lineage: Eukaryota > Metazoa > Chordata > Mammalia > Chiroptera > Emballonuridae > Saccopteryx > Saccopteryx leptura. The sequence continues at coordinate 20,221,575 of NC_089505.1, read as the reverse complement.
CTAGCACACTTTCCTTTCTTAAAGTCATTCAAAGGTAACACAAAGATTGAGACAAATAACTGGGATGGCAGCCCCGGTTGGTTTCCTTGCAACAAAATGTTGCAATAAAATATCCGCTTGGCAAGGCAATTTTGTTTCTAACGCTGAGCACTCCTTGAAAAAGTAAAATGTCATGTTTAATATTTTTTCCCAATAATAAACTTAAAAGGATTTTTTAATATTAATTACTTGCATAATGAATTAGGAACCACAGGAGATCAAGGAAGTGATAAAAAACTAAACATGTGAGTTTTTTTATTCCTTGTATTTGTTTTAAAGTCATTCTGTCTATTCAACAAATATGTAAGGGATGCCTGTTTTGTGCCGGGCACTGTACCATCAAGGATCAACGGTGAGGGAGACAGTCAAGACACGCCCTCATATGAACCTACATTCCTTGAGGAAAACAGGCAATAAACAAATAAAGATACAAAATGTATAACACTTATAAAATTAAATTGTAACATGCTCTCAAGGACATAAACAGGGAGCTAAAATAGAGAACGGCAGGGGAACTAGGCTTTAGAGAAAACAATGGGGAAGGTCTTCCCTGAAAAGGTGTCATAGCAGCTGAAATCTGACTTGGGAAAATGAGTGAGACATACAACGTTCTTACGGTGAGAAGAGTGAGTTAGACTTCAGGAACTAAGAGGAGCCAGGTCCACGGAGCGAGGCGACCAAGGAAGGAGTGTGGCAGGAGATAGACGGAGAAGGCCCTGCGAGGCTTTACTGACCTGCTAGGAAATTTATATAATGATATAAAAGCAATGAGAAACCAATGAAGGATTTTTTAAGTAGAAGAGCGGCATGAACTTATTTTAGAGATTTTAAGAGGTGACTAGTTGTTAGGGGAAAGAGGGAAGAGCTTTCAGAAGATGTGGCTAGGAATACATTTACTGGGGGCAACAGAGAGAAGCAGGCTAACTCAAATGTCTTTCCAGGGTGGGGTCAACAGCACTGGCACACTAATTGGATAAAAGGGATAGAAAAGATTGAAAAACGACTACAAATTTACTAATGTGGTATGATAATCTACAATGTTTTTATTTATTTTTTTGTGACAGAGAGAGGGAAAGATAGGGACAGACAGGAAGGGAGAGAGATGAGAGCATGAATTCTTTATTGTGGCACCTTAGTTCATTCATTGCTTTCTCATATGTGCCTTGATGGGGGGGGGGGTTTACAGCAGAGCAAGTGACCCCTTGCTCAAGCCAGCAACCTTGGGCTCAAGCAAGTGACCTTTGGGCTCAAGCTAGAGACCATGGGATCGTGTCTATGATCCCACGCTCAAGATATCAATCCCGCGCTCAAGCTGGTGAGCCCACACTTAAGCCGGCGACCTCGGGATTTTAAACCTGGGTCCTCTGTATCCTAGTCCGATGCTCTATCCACTGTGCCACCACCTGGTCAAGCTATAATCTACAATTTCTTAACAAGGTCTGCCCTCAATGGAACTTTTATCTCTAGGTTTCTTTGCTATTTATATTTACAAGTTTCCGATTCACGTTTTATTTCTAGGCATCATGCTAACGGCATCCACACATTTAAAGTCTTCATGATCACACTGTTCAAGCTCACTCTCAGTTTTCCATGAAATTATTAATAAGGTATTGTTTGTTACTGATGTAAGAACTATGTACACAGGATATGTTTCCCATCATTTAGATTTAACTCATATCAAGGAAACAGCCAAAGCAGGTCAGAGTGGAACTAGTTTATTTGTTTCATCAATTCACTAAAAAGATTTTTTTTAATGTCTTCTATTGTTACTTGTGGGTCTTCATTTCAGCTCTAAAACAAAAATTAAATTTAGGGGGGAAAAAAGAGAAAATGAAAAATATCATGATTTTTCTTCTTTTTTATGTTAATTCTTCATTATTGCCAATCAATCTTTTCATCTATTGAAATACAAGGAATTCCTAGTGTGAAAAGGATTCTATTAAATACTTTGAGCCACAATAGCTTTTTCCATTTCAATTTTATCGACAAAAAGTATCATTTTGAATAGTTTTATGGTTATTCATCTAAACCAGTGCTTCTCAATATTAATGTACAGAGGAACCATCCAGCATCATGTGAAAACGCATGCAGTCATTCACTGAGTACGGGCTGGAGCCTGGTCTGCATTGCCCCGAGCTCCCTGTGATACCAACGCTGCTGGCCCTTGGAACACACCTTGAACCGCAAGGAGTGCTCTAATAATGCTATTTAATCTAAATACCATTATTACATTATTATACATTCTAGTAGTTCAGTACAATTCATAAGGCTCAGGAACACCAAGAAGTAAACGAAACGAGATCTTCTTCTAGAGCAAACAAAAGACAAGCAGCTAATCTCTACTGTTGCCCCTAATATTAGAGGCCTAATGTTAACTGTGCAGGGAGGCTTGCTATTATAAAAAAAAAATTCTACTAATTACAGAAAACTTTAAAATCCCTTTCACGCTCTTTCTTGATTTCCCATCAGCAGAAAGCCAAACGGCTGCATTTACAAACGACCTTTCTGGCTCTAAAACATTCCTCTTTCTCCTCCTGTGCAGTGCTCAATGGCCTCTTGATAGGAACTTGAAATTCCCTTTTGTGTTATATTTTAAAATATACAGTTTGAGGTTTTACACAGAGACACTGAAAACTGGGAAAAATACACACGAGACTTGAAATTTATGGGACACCAAGGAATTTAAATGGTTGGAAACTCTGATGCTATAACCAGTGTTGTGTTCAGGGGTGTCAGAAATTAGATAAGGTTTCAGAAAACAAAAAATAAACTCCTCTCCTCTTGGAGATGTGAGTAGTAATGATGGTAGGGACAAAGAGAGATGTGTCATTAAAAATATTTTGATACGGGGACCTATAAAATCCCTGGGAAGTTCTGTCTCTTGTATTCAGCCTGGAGTCAGGGCACATAAAGTATATTCTAATGTGTCCAGAAACAAGTCATGATAACTATTAAAAGGCCTCTGTTTCCTTTAAGTTACCACTGATCCTGAGGACCCATACATATGGAAGAACAGGACAGGTTCAGTGAAACTTGATGTACTTATGTTATTTTTAACTAGGAAAAGTCTTAAATAGTCAGACATGTATTCCAATACAATTCACAAAGAGAATTAAGTACCAGTCATATCACTGTCATGTTTAAACAGGTAAATATTAAGTAAGCCTAGTCACCATGAGACTGCATTCAGTTATATCATGCTCTTGTATGTGGTTAATTCATTCTGGCAAGATCTTCACAACACAGTTTTATTTAAGATCATCTATTCCATGAAGCATACTTAGCTTCTGTTCATTGAAGGGTTTAATTGGTACAAATCTGTCTTAAATTTTTTAAGCTAAAATGGTCTATTCTACATTTCATAGCCCAGAACACTGTCATCTCCATCTTGGGCTATGCAAGTGCTTAGATATTTTCAAGATCTTTCAGAAAAACTATTCTGCATTTGCATCGTAGCTTAAGTGTGGTCTGGAGAAATGTCTGGATGTTAAACTTTTGAAACATATCATCTATCTAAATTCTCTGTCCCTCAAACAAAATTCATAGGCTCCTATTAAGAGAATGCATCCAGCAGCCAAAGACCCAGCACCCATTAAGTATTATCTGACACAATTTACATTTCACAGAGACAGATGTACATTTTCTCTGTCCCAAATTATAATACTATGTATAGTACCTGATTACTTCTATTGTCCTGCACACTCCGAGTCCACTTTTACTTTGCTTCTGTTTCCTTCATAAGCTCTGTGTCCTCCACAAGCCTTTTCAGTGTTTCTCAGAGTTCCAAACTGGTCTCTCTTTAATTTACATATTCTTAAGTCATCTCACTAATAGACGCTGCTGTCTACACGCTGGTAAATTACAAATCTATTGTCTCCAGTTCGGAACCCAATGCTCCACTGCACATCTCCACTCGATGTCCTGTAAGTATCCACTTCACACCTTCCACTCTCCGCTGCCTACCCACAAACCTGAATCTCCTCTGCAGTTCTTGATCTCCATGAATGCGCTACAAGCCACCCAGCCACCTGAGTCAGGAAACGTTCCTTAGTTCCTTACCCTTGTCCTTCCCTATAGCCGTTCATCCTGTCACATAAGTGAATCTGCTGAAGAGCAGTGGAATCTGTCCTCTTTCCCCCATTAGCACTGTTTCCCTCGGAGTCGCCACACTTACAAAGTGAATTACACCAACGGCCTCCTAAGCAACCCCACAGTCTGTCTCCCTTCCACCACGTAGCTAGAGTGATCATTCTAAAACAAGTCTGATCGTGTGACGCCACTACCTAAAATACGGAGGTGACTACCCATCACTTTCCTATGAAGTCTCAAGTTTTTGGCCTGACCCTTGGGAATCTGACCGCTCCATACATCTCTAGCCCGGCACCCCCATGTGAATACCACCTTCCCATTTAGGAGAGATATCTGTAAGTCTCCTGAAGCTCCCCGCACTCTCTCTTCCCTGCCTCTTGTCCTGTGGTTCCTTCTCTTACTATGCATTTTCACTGCTTGTCTGTCTGACCGAGCCTCCGCAATCTGAGCCCCTGCGGCTCACTCAGCTCCACCTCCATGTTCTTATAACAGCTACAAATGACCACACACTTTGATTTCACTCTGGCCTCTCTCACTCTGAAATGCTGGTTTTCCTGAGCATTTTTCCTCCTCTCTATTATGAGCTCCTTGAGATTAAGAACAATGTTTTATTGATCACCATATTCCCAGAACTTAACGTCATATCGAGCACATCATTACCACTTAAAAGCAAATAGGCAACTAGGTGAGTAAATGAATGAGTGAGTGAATGAATGGTGATCAACTGTGACTTCTGCAAAAAGGTGCTGAAGATATTTTTATCTGTGTTATCCTAAGGATATCTGTGTTAAATTACTGGTTGAAATTAGTTCAAAATACCAAATTTCTCTGCAGACAAATGTGAAAGCTGTTCTCAGCCATATTAATTACATAATTCAACAAGCTTCCTTTTTTTTGCCTTAACTGCCAGGAAACTTATAGACAAATTTGGTGTTCAACAGTAGTAATTAGATCATCTCGAGTTCTTGGTCATTTCTATCACATTCGCTCACACAGATGGTCTCTATCTATCTTAAATTCTTCTATTATACATTATTTCTTTTCTAAGTTCTTTTGTTATAAATGATCATAGCCTGACCTGTGGTGGTACAGTGAATAAAGCGTCAACTTGGAATGCTGAGGTTGCCGGTTCAAACCCTGGGCTTGCCCCCTCAAGGCACAAATGGGAGTTGATGCTCCTGCTCCTCCCCCCTTCTCTCTCTCTCTCTCTCTCTCTTTCTCCTCTTTCTCTCTCTCTCTCTCTCTTTCTCCTCTTTCTCTCTCTCTTTCTTCTCTCTAAAATGAATAAATAAAATGTCTTTAAAATTTTAAATAAATAAATGATTATAATATTTGTAAGTAGGTGGAGGATGATGCCAAAACGTAACCATCTAAAATACGTGTTTCTTCCACCGTAGGCCCCAGGCATTAACCAGCCGTATAAAAGGTAGCACTTGGTTCAGCTGGAGCCACACAGACTTGCAGCGACCTATCAGAATCCCGGAGCTTTGCGGTCAGTCCGGTTCCACAGCTATGCATACCAGTCTGACAGTCCCACTCACATAAAGCCGATTGAATATTATAGCCGCTGGTACAATCCATCTGCAATAATCAAGTTCCATTCATGCTTGGAATGTGGTCACATTCTTATTAATTATAATCCATGGACCACAGCCATAAGTTTCATTTTGTGACATGTACTCTTTTAAATATTAGCTATTACTGCAAGTGGACAAATTTAGCAGCCAATAACAAGTGTGATTCGAGAGCAGCAGTGTGCAATCACGGCTACATACTTGGAGGTATCTTTAGAAATACTATACCAGGTCCTCGGTAAGAACAGCATTCTGAGGCCATGGGGTAGGGCTCAGCATCATTTGCTCAAGCATCCCCAGTGAGGCCTGGGGACCCCGACACAGGGCCTGAGAGGAGGCCAGAGGCGGAGATGAAGATCTTTCTCTTGATAGGGAACTGCCTAATAGCATTGCCTCGTAAATAATAAAGTAAAAATGATTCTACCTTTTAAAAACCAAACTGTGGGCCCTGGCCAGTTAGCTCAGCGGTAGAGTGTCGGCCTGGCATGCGGGGGACCTGGGTTCGATTCCCGGCCAGGGCACATAGGAGAAGCGCCCATTTGCTTCTCCACCCCCCCTCCTTCCTCTCTGTCTCTCTCTTCCCCTCCCGCAGCCAAGGCTCCATTGGAGCAAAGATGGCCCGGGCGCTGGGGATGGCTCCTTGGCCTCTGCCCCAGGCACTAGAGTGGCTCTGGTCACGGCAGAGCGACGCCCCGGAGGGGCAGAGCATCGCCCCCTGGTGGGCAGAGCATCACCCCTGGTGGGCGTGCCGGGTGGATCCCGGTCGGCGCATGCGGGTGTCTGTCTGAGTGTCTCTCTCCGTTTCCAGCTTCAGAAAAATAAAAAATAAATTAAAAAAAATAAAAAACTGTGTATTGACTCCCATTAAATGAAAGTTGTTATAAAACCTGAATTAAAAATGGGAAATTAGAAGTGATTATTCATTTCTCAAAGGATTTTCTGTCTTTATAAAGGATTAATATAAGCTTTTCTTCGAGGAGCAGGTAGTGATTTAATTGATTGCTAGACTTATCTCAGCTACTAATTACGCTTGTGACCTCTGCAAAGTCACTGGATTCTCTCTAGACTTCCCTTCTAATGCGTAAACTCGGGCACCTGGACTAAGAAGCGCTCTGTGGGCCCACACTGGTTCCCAGAGCTGTCTGGCTGTGAGGCAGGCGGATGGGTGGTGGAGAGCACAGCCCTGGGGACCGGGCTGCCTCACTTTGAATCCTAGATCCACTAACCATCTTACCTTGGGCAGATTCAATAACCTGACTATAAAACGGCATTAACAATACTACATACCACACAGGATTATGAGATTAAGTGAAATAATCTATGTAAAAGCATTTAGAGCATTTCCAAGCACATAGTAACGATTAAAGCATCAGCTATTCTTCCCGTTACTGATTTATACCCTAAAAGAAAAGCAGGACCTTGAGGAAGCTAATGTGTCGGTGCGCCTCTAAGAAGGGGACGCGTCATGTAGCATTTCAAAAAAATACTTAACCAGCCTGATCAGGCGGTGGCACACTGGATAGAGCGTCGGACTGGGATGCAGAGGACCCAGGTTCAAGACCCTGAGGTCGCCAGCTTGAGTGTGGGTTCACCTGGTTTGAGCAAAAGCTCACCAGCTTGGACCCAAGGTCACTGGCTTGAGCAAGGGGTTACTCGGTCTGCTGAAGGCCCGCGGTCAAGGCACATATGAGAAAGCAATCAATGAACAACTAAGGTGTCGCAATGAAAAACTGATGATTGATGCTTCTCATCTCTCTCCGTTCCTGTCTGTCTGTCCTTATCTATCCCTCTCTCTGACTCTCTCTCTGTCCCGATAAAAAAAAAAAATCTTAACCAGTTAACCCTTGGTTGCAGGACAGCACACCTTAGGGGGAAATCGGACTACACGATCGCTACGCCCTTTTAAACGCTGGTGTGGTGCGACTCATCTCAATGTCTTAGAGACTCAGAAAACTAGTCCCATGGACCAAATCCAACTCGCCACCTGTTCGTGTAAATAAAGTCTTCATGAAACACTGCCGTGCTCATTCGTTTACGAACTGTCCTATATCTACTTTCACAACAACAAAAGGGGTGCAGAGCCACAGCAGAAAGCATATGGCCCACAAAGCCTAAAATATACACTGTCCGACCCTTGAGAGAATAAGTTTGCCGGTCTCTGCTTCAGACGGGTAAGGCACCGGGAAGGTACCGGGAAGCCCACAGCTCTCCTCCACCGTAACCTGATCATCGGGACAAACGTTATTTTATGGGTGGGCATTTCTACTCCATGGACCCAGTTGGCTGGAGGGAGAAAGGCAACAGCCACAGTGTGATACAGAGAGAGTGGCTTTGGTGGTGGAAGGGTCTCAGAGATACAGGCTGAGAAGGAGAAACAGTGAGGACCGCAGAGGAAGAGCTGCTACTGCGGAGGAAACAGAAAGCAGCTGGGGAAACAGAAGGTGACCTGAGGCCCGGGTGCTCCTTAAAGGGGCTGATGGAGAATGGGCGCTTTCTTCAATCGCCTCGTTAAAAGTAGCCACACCCTCCCCAAAATAAGAGATTCCCTTTATAATCGCTACTATTAATCAAATACAATCCTAGAGAGAAAAAAAGGTTCTGTTATGCTCTCTGATTGTTACAGGATAGGCACCATTATCCTAACTTCATAGATGCATGAACCAAGACATGCAGAATTTAAGCAACTTCCCCATATCTAATTAGTGGTTGAGCTTGTAGTCAAACCTAGTTTTATCTGCCTCAGGTTTCCCGTGATGCCTTTATTGAAGTTGTTCAGTTCTAGAACTTCCCTTAAATGCAGAGAAATGCTACTGAAACTCTGACCAGGATTTCTGTGCACTGTGCAAGATAAATTGTTTATCACTGGGCAAATGATACTAATAATCTGTTGCTGTCTGCAAGTGTAGCTCTTGAGTGAGGGGAGTGGAAGGGAGATGGACAGGCAAGGAATCGGCCTGCATCCTGCATAGCTAGCAACACTGATGGAATTGATCTTACCAAGAAAGATAAACAGGACTCACTCAATGTGAATAGAAACACAGGCAGCTATTGAAGAACAGATAAAAATGCACTGTTTGAAATGGCAGCTGCAAACCTTCTCTTATATTCGATTCCTACAAAGACTAGTCTAGTCAGCTTTTCTTAGCCAAATGTGAATTAGAAGAAGTATAATTTAGTGTTTAGAAAATATGCCTAATTTACCACCAAAGCCATACAATTTGTCTTGAAGTATGGAATTCTACATCAGCTTTTTTAAATGATGGTGATTAAGTAGACTACAATATACATCCAGTGTTCTCTTCTCTTCATTATTTGCGGCACCCTGATGAAAAGTAATTATGCTTTGGCGAATTTTCCTCTTAGATGTAATTTGGGCCACTTATCTGAGATTCTCTGCAGGGAGCTGACTTCACATCTAAAAGCGAACACCTGTTTCTGTCTGTCTCTTTCCTCTGCTGAGCAATGCGGAGCATTACTGCAACCAGAAATGTTAAGGAGCGTATTCATGAACTGCCCATCCTCCAGCCAGCCAACAGAATTAGGAACTAACTGGTGCATTTCTTATATTTACATTAGCACAGAAGAAGGATCATAAATAGGAAATAACTGAAAGAGGGAGGCTGGCAGTGACACTGGGCTATGCTGATGGCCACCCCACTGTCCACTGCGCCTGAACTGAAGGTGTCCCTCAGCTGCTCTGATGGTTTTCTTCTTTAATCTCACAATTTGAGATTTTGTTATTTTATTTAATAGGTCAAGGGGATCTGTAGACCACATTGTATATATTTTATTGCCCCCCCAACCCTGTGTGCCTGAAAACTCTATCCATCTGCTTCTCACTGGCATGAGAAATAGGCGCTGACATGACACGAATCACAAAAGGTGGACGGGCCCGTGGATTTATTGAAACACTAAATAATTCCATTTTCTGAATTTCAGGCACATGAAGCTTCAAATATACTTGTAAGAGGCTTTATTTGTTCCTTTCGTACTGCTAATACTTGGGCTTTTCCATCGTGTTTTGACAAACATCAAAAAGCACTTTCACAAATACCACCATTTGGGCTCATTGCATTCTCAAGATGAACATCAACAAGGAAAATAAGTATAGTACCAGAGAGCTAAAATGCAATTTAAGTGATCTATTGAAAATCAGTTCCTGGACTTCGAAGAAGTTTGTTTTTCTTTGTCTTCACTTTACCATTCCTTTTTGTTTGTCTTTACTAACTCCACTGAAGGCAAATGCTGTAATAAGTTATTTTGGTTATCTTCTTTGTAACACATTACAATTTTTGTGCCCTATCCTTTTTACAAAGTATTTGCAAGACGTGAACCTTTAAAAACTTTCTGCTGAAACACAACCCACATTAATAATACACCTCAATGTGCTGCTCAATAAATAATAAATATTTTACAAACTGAACATATCCATGTAGCCAGCACCCAACCCAGAACAGAACTTCTCCCTGACTCCTTCCCGGTCATTACGAGAACCACTCTCTGGACTCAGAACACACAGAGATGTTTTGCCTGTTCTGGTGGGCTCATGAAGTTCTGTTACCTTGCTTAATCTACAAACAAAAACAGAGACACGGAGACATGGGGCAATTTGTAGAATGTCTTGCAACTCTTGAAGAACAGAGGCTAGACATTTTAACCAATACGCCTTCCACAGCACTGCCTGTTGTCTCTAAAAGCCTTCCTAATAACCCATGAAACGAAGTAATCCGTATGATAAGCCTACAATTCTTGCATATTAAAGTCATTTCTGACAGCTTTAAACATAAGAACCTGAAAGTCTGTATCCAAACCAAGCCTTTGATGCTGTTCCCACTGATCTCGGGGAGCTCCTCATCTAGGAAGGAAGATTAACGTGGGAAAAGGAAGAGATACATGACTATCTTTCGGCTGATTTTTTTTCTCCTCAGCATTAATAGGATGTGTTTATAAATACAAGCATTTATTTCAGGGAGTTGGCTCATGCAGTTACGGAGGCTGGCCAGCAGGCTGGATATTCAGGAAGGAGCCACTGCTACAGTTCAAATTCAAACACCATCTACTGGCAAAATGTTCTCTTCCTCAGGGGGGTTCAGTCTTTTTCTATTGAGACCTTCAGGTGATTGGATGAGGCCCACCCACATTATCAAAGACTAATCATTTAAATACAAGTCTTATCCAAAAAAAAATTTTTTTTTTCAAAGAAACATCTAGAATAATGATTGACCAAATACCTGGGTACTGTGGCCCACCCAGTCAAGCAGACACATAATATTAACAATTACAGTTAAGTATCACACGCTGCCTCTAGGGGCCTTTCTACTCTTATCTTAACTTGTTTAATTTACATATTGCTAATAAAATGCTCAGGTATTAATATCATATCATTCCCAATGGACAGTCAGCGTCAGGAGGTGGGGGCGGTTTTCCAGAACTTCTTTAGTCCGCTCCTGTCCTGATCTCAGAACCAACTGTGTATTTGTTGATGAAGCGATGTAGTTTTAAAGTGTCAATTTTACCATTTTCTGCACAGGCTATGCAATTCTAACACTGTATAAAAACACAGACAGCAGCAAATTATTTCAGGACCAAAAACAGAAACCAAAGAATAACAATTTAACTTTCTATGCTACTGAAAACTTTCCTGATTGTATGAAATACAAAAAAGGTTTTGATCTGCCATACTTGGAGTTCAACAGAAATTCCAAGATGCCTTCAGAGCTCTATAAAGTCTGTCAAGTTTATTACAACCTGACCTAGATTCTAACTCCCTTCTTTGTTTCCCCAGCAACGAGAGGTATGAGAAATCTGCTGAGATCACTTCCTGGTTACTTAAAGTTTAAAAATAAAGTCATCAAAATATTTGGTTTATAGTTGAATAACTGGCTACTGAGTTGTCAGTAGTAAAACCAGTTTCTGGCCCTGGCTGGTTGTCTTAGCAGTAGACCGTCAACCCAGCATGTGGAAGTTCCAGGGTTCATTCCTGGTCAAGGCACACAGAAGACATGACTATTTTCTTCTCCCCACCCTCTCCCACCCACTGCTCTCCCCCTCCCTCTGCCTCTCTCTTCCCCTCCTACAGCCATGGCTGGATTGGTTGGAGCACATCAGCCCCAGGCACTGAGGATGGCTCCATGGAGCCTCTGCCTCAGGCCCTAAAAATAGCTCATTTGCAAGCAACCCCAGATGGGCAGAGCATTGGCCCAGACAGGGGTTGTCAGGTGGATCCTGGTCAGGGCACATGTGGGAGGCTGTCTCTGTATCTCCCCTACTCTCACTAAAAATAAATAAATAAATAAAATTAAAAACAAAAGAATAAAACCAATTTCTGCTTTGTTTGAGTCCTGTATGTCAACAGAATGGTTTTTTTAAGGTTTCTAAAGTTTGAGGAAATTTCCGTTTTTGAGAATTCCTTACTTTACCTGTAAAAGTTGGACTCTTGCCACAAATGATTGGATCTATTTAGAAATCTGTTTCCTGCTGCAGACTGTCGGCTCCGTGAGGGTACGTCATTACTGACCTGTGTGAGCTGTGTATCACTCACTATCCAAGACTGAATGGATTGTTTGGTTTGGTTGTGTGTATTGTGTGCCTGTGCCCGCGTGTGCACACATACAAACACACACACTGTGTTGACACAGGAACAAATCTAGACTTTGGGAAGGTCCAGGAACCTGGTATTCCCAGCAGCAACTTTTTACAGTGAAAGGGAAGCAGGCGTGGCCTTCCTAGTGGTTGGTTACCATTATATTCTATCAGACGATATATATTTAAGTGCCTGGTCTATTACTGTACATCTTACAAAGTGTCCAAAGAAGCTAGGGAAATGCAAAACGGCCATTAAGTATGTAGAAGGTGCTCTGTATCGCTTGTTTACATAATCAAGGGAAAAACCACCAAAGGAATTCTTCAGGAATTCGGAACTAGGGACTCAGCACCCGGGACTTGAAAGAGGTGGCAAGGGTACAAAGGGTAAGTAAGCTATGTTCCTAATGTCAAAACAGTCACAAAGCAGTGACACCAGTCCTCTAAAATAACACTTATTTGAGATGTCGAAGTCACAATTTATTTTCAAATTCACAAAACAAAATGACTTCAACAATAATAATAATAATTTAAGACCTAAGGGGCCCAAGTTTATGAGAAAGATGTTACTTTGATGGAGATGTTCCGGTTAAGCTTTAGATCTCCCTAAAGCTTTTAAAATAAATGTTAGGCACTGGCAAAGGTAAAAAATAATTTTGTGCTGGTATATCTTTTTTTTTTTTAATAGAGAGAGGCAGGAGAGAGAAAGAGAGACAAGAACATCAAGCTGTCTCTGCTTATGTGCCCTGACTGGGGAGCAAATCAGCAAAGTGAGTATTTCTGACAAAACAAACAAACAAAAAACCTACTAAAAAGGGGAAAGAGGAAAAAACATGGCCACTCACCGATTCAAAAATTATGTCTTAAGTTACAAATACATCAATTTATGACATTAAAATTAACTACTATGTCATAAAGCAGGAAATAAGCTTAGACCTGAGGGTTGAGAAGGTATTTTTAAGAGTTGCTATTACTGAATATTTTTAGGGTTTTGACCCTAAAATGCAGTCTGAGGGTTCAGATAAGGCCTATTTTTCTTCAATACTGGAAAAGAAAATGTTCAAAGCAAATCCAGAAATCTACTAACAGACAAAAGGGTAGGGATGTTATCAGTTAAAGCATTACACTTCAAAAGTCTATAACGTTAATAAAAATGAAGCCACAGAAAACTGTATCAAGTCTGCTGCAGACTTGAAATCCCAGAAAGTATGACTAACTTGGCCATGTTTATGTGGCCAAATACACTTTCCAAAAAGTATGTGTAGTAAATAGAGGAGTCCTCTTCCCCGTTCCCTGATTTTTTATTTTTGATAATTAGTATTTATTTTCATTACAATTTTTATGAGATAGCATAATGATTAGACAACAATCCTTAACATCAGAGAGTCCTGAGTTCAGATCCCCATTCTGCAAATTAGTGGCTACATTAGTGTGGTTAATGGATTTAACTTCTTTGTGGTTTATCTTCCTCATCATAAAACTGGAGCTATTAACATGAATTAGTGCAAGCAGTTACCTAGTATAGTCCCTAGTAGGTAGCAGATCCTCAACAAAATTTTATTTACTTTCTTACAATGTTTTCAAGTGTCTTCCTGCTACCCACGAACTAAGAAAAATACCTATGCAATAGAAGACTAATTAAATACCAGCATCTTGTAGTTCCATTTGTAATAAAAATTTTGCTCATCTAAAAGTAAGTTCATTTCCAGAAAAAAAATGGCAGCTTAGACACATGCTTGCAAAACCTGCCTCCCAAAACCAAACAAACACAAAGTCAAAACAGTGAACACTGTATCACCAGGTCTGCAAATAATCGAAGAGCTCAACATATACTACTGACCTCAAAACATGGTCAAATGTGAAACCATTTGAACCAAATCAGAATATTACTTCATCGTACTTAATCATGGCAATTGCCAATTAAGGTAAGTTTTATTATTATTTTTAGCCTACAGACGTTTCACAGCAGTTAAGCAAAATCCTACTGCTTGGAACTGGTAAAGCTGGGATTAAAACCTTGGCAGCCCAACTCAGAACACATGCTTCTAATGACTGCATTATAGGAACTGAAATTAATACAGAAAATACATTAAACAAAACTCACGCATACAAAATAGGCACAAATGTACTCTGGACTCATATCAGGCTGACCAGATATTGGCTTAAGGCAAAAAGACTAGCTGCACAGCTACTGACTGGTGGCACTACAGACCAGGGTAGCTCATCAGACACTGGTTTTGTTGAAGGCTGGCAAGCAGGCAAGCTCTGCCTAGCATGTACCAAAATTCTTGACATACTATTCACACAGTTTAGGCACAGTGAGCCACCATTATTATTTTGGGATAGCTTTAAATCAGTATAGGGGACAATTTCTTAGCCATATTTCCAGAGCACAGCAAAAAGGCCAAGCTTGCAAAAAGACTTTTCAAAAAAAAAAGCAATCTCAAGCCTGCTCTACTAACTTTTTTCTGAACAGTGAACTATATGAAATACTCAACCACCTTGATCTAAGTTTCTCACTATCATTTTAGATTGATTGACCCTATAGTATATTACAGTTCTATATTTCTAATTATTTTATAATTTAGATTTCTTTACTTTTCTTTACTCCCACCTGCCCACTCATTGTATCCACTGAAAGTATACTCATCAAAATTAGTTATTTTTGAAGAACACTTGTTTTGAGGATGCCAAGCTAGGACTTTGTAGTAATTCAGTTGTAATCTCCTCTACTCCATCCCTTGGCATCACACAGGACCTGCCTATGAGTTCCAAATGGTTTGGATAAGTTCCTAAATGGTAAATAATAACAATAATGAGTCATTAAAGTTCATAAAATTCATCATTCAATGTACACACATAACATCATTATGTGCAGGCATTGTGTTAAAAGCAGTGAATGAAATAGAGTTCAATTTAGACATACATCCTGCACTGAAGTTTATAGTCCTCTTACAGGATAGTTAAGATGCCTCATTAAATAATATATTCAATCCTACAACAAGTAATGATCAATCACATAAGCAAAGTGTAGGCACCAAGCTGGGAAGTACACAGTGAATGAAACAGACTAAGTCTCTACCCTTATTGACACAGAAGAACAGAATCCATGAGAGAAGGAGCTTGATCGATATCCAGATATGTCAACATGATGACACAATGTCAACATCACAGAAAATAGCAGACATTGTTACAGTGCTGTAGCCATAGAAACTATATGAAGGTGGATGGATGCATTTCCTGATTCATTGTAACTGGGCTCTTATTCACAGAATGCCATTCCCAGTATGTGAAGTCTTTTTTAAAAAATCCCTTCTCTACAAGGCTCTTTAACACACCTGCGACAGCCGGCAGCATGCAATGTGCCCAATATTTTAGATTAAAATGGACACAAGTCAATGCACTGCTAAAGATAATACAGCCTCTTGGGTCTTATGTTTATTAGCTTACTTTTTAGAAAATGCTAGAAATTTTTTCAGTGTCCACTAATGAAATAAGATGGATTCATTTTACAGAATGTCTATAGTAAGTTTAGAATCAACAAAACATTTGAAGAGCAAAAAAGTACAATAAACCAAAAAAAAAAATGCTTCATCTGTTTTTTATTCGGAGAAATTTAATCTTTCTGACTATTTCCCAGGCATACGTTGTAATTTTTACAGAAGCTGCACTTCCTATCTGATAGGATCTATTCTCATCATTAGGATGTAGTCAGTTTTTCTCTCTGCCCTTTGCTTTTTCTCATTAACATCCTTCCCTAGCCCCTTTCTTCTTCGCTCCCTCTCCTTCTAGGCAAGCTTCTCTTCAGCACTTCATCCGTAATTCATCAGGGATTCGACTTCCAACACAGCGGAGTTTTTGTAACAACTAATTTGGTCATTTGGGTCTGAGCTGCTATGGGGCACGTTTTTATCAGAACTTGAGGAACACGGAGCAGCCTTTTGTTAAGATTTCAAGTTCATTTTAGAGACCAATTTCATGCTCTCATCAAGACTGTCATTTCACCTTTAAAATAGCAGAAGACTGGCAATCTCTGCTCGGTGTCTGCTGAACTCAGAAACACCGGCATCAGAGGGGGCTGCCCTTCAACTCAGTCCTGAATTGATAACCAGCTTCTATCAGCTTAGCAGATCATAAGACCATGCTTGTTCGGCCCTGGCCGGTTGGCTCAGTGGTAGAGCGTCGGTCTGGCATGCAGGAGTCCCAGGTTCGAATCCCAGCCAGGGCACACAAGAGAAGCTCCCATCTGCTTCTCCACCCCTCCCCCTCTCCTTCCTCTCTGTCTCTCTCTTCCCCTCCTGCAGCCAAGGCTCCATTGGAGCAAAGTTGGCCTGGGTGCTGAGGATGGCTCTGTGGCCTCTGCCTCAGGCACTAGAATGGCTCTGGTTGCAACAGAGCGGCACACCAGATGGGCAGAGCATCGCCCCCTGGTGGGTGTGCCTGGTGGATCCCAGTCGGAGGCATGCGGGAGTCTATCTGACTGCCTCCCCATTTCCAACATCAGAAAAAAATAAAATAAAATAAAATAAAAAATAAAAAATAAAAAGTCTGTGCTTGTTTCCTCAACTCTGGAATAAAATTCCATTTCTTTCCTTCATTTTTCTCAGTATACTTGCTACATTTTTTTTTGTATTTTTCCAAAGTGAGAAATGGGGGTGGGGGGGGGGTGACAGACTCCCATATGGGATACACCTGGCATGCCCACCAGGGGGTGATGCTCTGCCCATCTGGGGCGTTACTCCATTGCAACCAGAGCCATTCTAGCACCTGAGGTGGAGGCCATGGAGCCATCTCAACCCTTGAGCCAACTTTGCTCCAGTGGAGCCTTGGCTGCTGGAGAGGAAGAGAAAGAGAGAGAGGAAGGAGAGGGGGAAGGGTGGAGAAGCAGATGGGCACTTCTCCTATGTGCCCTGGCTGGAAATCGAACCCGGAACTTCTACTCGCTGGGCCAACGCTCTACTGCTGAGCCAACTAACCAGGGCTTACTTGCCACCTTTATGTGTATACTATGTTTACTATTTTGATTTTCCCCCAAAAGCTTTTTGCATTAGCAAGAAAGCAGCCTAAGGCAAACAACTTTAATAAGTTGAAGGCAGGAGTCAATAAGATGAGATACTTTACACCAAACCTAGATATTAACTACTACCTGCCTCTGTCCAAGCATGAAGTCATATCTACCCCTCTCTTTAGTTTGCATTTTATTTATAGATAGGTTCCATTAAATGACTGACCTGTTCAGCATTCTATATCTTTTTTTTAAATCTGCAGGCTTATTTTAATGAAGATCTGCAGTGTGGATTCAGCATTTACAACATAGCAGATGCCTTCTGCTCCTAAACTCATTATTTCGCCTATTACAACTGCTAGAACTCTGAGATAGTTTCAGAGAGTTCGCTGTTTCTTACTTTTAGTTCGAAAAGCAGAAATTCTAGCTGGAGCCTTTCTTCTTTTTTTCATTTAAAGTTCAACCACAAGGTCTTATTTTAGTCTTATCTGGAATGTCACAGGTTCACTGAATTCCAAATGAAAGTTCTATCATTGTCAATAAAGTGCAATGCATAACTAAGCAATAAGAAAATCTAGTCTGGGATAGCACATTCCTAATAAGACAATTTCAAAAACCTAAATATGTAGAAAAAAATCTATTTTGCCTCATCTAAATTAAAGGTGTGAAAAGCCACAACAGTTTGCTAAATTCAAAACCCAAAAACAGTTTCGATTTTTAAAGAAATGGATGCCAACCCTTAATATCGCCAATAGATTAGAGGCCTCCATATAATTTTTTAAGCTCTATTTTCCTCTCATATTTAGAAGTACTTGTTTCTAGGCTTAGATGTGTTTCCCTTTACAATTCCAGGAAGACTATTCAGACTGTTGGGTGGGGAGCTATAGCCTTCCTACCACCCTGCTATGTTCTCCAGCTGGGGTTCTGCACATTCCTCCCTCAAAAGACAGATTCACAAGAGAAAACGGCTACAAGCTTATTTATATTAACACACATCTATTCAATTAAAGTTTTACATGGCACGAGAGCCTTCAGGAGGAAATGAGCGCGGGAAGCAGTTAAACCCGAGCATTTGTACACAAGGCTTGATGAAGAGAAGAACGTCAGAGAAAACACGAGACAGGCCAGAAGGATAGGAACTAGGAGGAGGAAGCTGGGAGAAACGCGTCCAGGCCTGTGCATCGGGCTCCTCTCAGTCTTTGGAGAGAAGGATGCGGCTGTCCTCTGGGTACAGAGTGGGCGGCTCTCAGATGAAGGTCTATTACCTGCTTTAGGGGAAGGTCAGAAAGTGCTTCCTCTGCACGGTGCTTCTCAAATTCCTTCAGCTTAAAATAGTCAATGTCCCAACAGGCCATATTTTAGGACAGTAT
This sequence comes from Saccopteryx leptura, assembly GCF_036850995.1. Taxonomy (NCBI): domain Eukaryota; kingdom Metazoa; phylum Chordata; class Mammalia; order Chiroptera; family Emballonuridae; genus Saccopteryx; species Saccopteryx leptura. Next base: position 20,202,916 of record NC_089505.1, on the reverse strand, counting down.
GTTCTACACCCCATCATTGCGAAGTTGGATAGGCTTGAAGATTAAAAACCATCACTGGCCTTAACTCAGAGTCCCAGAGGAGACATGTTGGAATATCTGTCATTGACTTAGAAACTAAAAAGGTTAATGTAGATAATTTCTTAGACTTAAATGTCTTTGTCTTTGATCAAAATCTACTATAAATTTTTTTTTAAGTATATGTCAATCCCTAAGATTATAATGCCCACCACTAGATTTCTGCATACTGTCTAAATTTATTAGGCAGGCAGGCTTGGCACGGCACAGAGCGGGGGCGGGGAGGGGGTCACGTACACTGCTCTATGAAGCATCCACTCTGGGCTTGTGAAAGGCAACAGTCCGACACCCAACCCTCCATGAAATTTTATCTTTAGTGATAATGAAAATCTAAATCAAAATTTAAAAGATAGTTGTTGTACCTTACCCAGAAGCTTTTTCTTGTATTTAAAAATTTTAATTATTTTATTAGGATGAGAAAATAGGAATGTCAGGTAAATAAAACTTATTGATTTCCTTACTTCATAAAATCACAAGCACTGTGGTCTCTCCCTTCATTAAAAAAAAAAAAAAAATTTGTTCCTGAAAATTAAATAACTAAAATTTGGTAAGCCAGGTCACATTTTAAATGGAGAGAAATTTCAACAGGAATTCAAGACCTGAATTCACTTAAGGCCACTGAAGGAAAATAATCAGTTGAACATCACAGCGAAGTAAAATGTAATTTGATTGGATTAAGATTATCATAGTAGTTCATATTTTATTTGTCTCTAAGGTGGGACTACTAGCTTCTGAAGAAGGGACACCAAGTCATGTTTAACTTTGTCCCCTCTGGTATTATTAAAAATCTAGTTTCCAGCAAAAAGTAGGCACTCAAAAATAGCTGAAGATAGGACCGAATCAATACATGGGATGACCACAGGTCAAATTCATCTGATTACCACATTAAGAACAGAAAGCACAAAATGTTTTAAATATTTGTTTAGATATGAACTTCTATCTCCTACTGTGGCCGGTTAATAAAGCATCAAGTGGCCCTGGCCGGTTGGCTCAGCGGTAGAGCGTCGGCCTAGCGTGCGGAGGACCCAGGTTCAATTCCCGGCCAGGGCACATAGGAGAAGCGCCCATTTGCTTCTCCACCCCTCCGCCGCGCCTTCCTCTCTGTCTCTCTCTTCCCCTCCCTCAGCCAAGACTCCATTGGAGCAAAGATGGCCCGGGCGCTGGGGATGGCTCTGTGGCCTCTGCCCCAGGCGCTAGAGTGGCTCTGGTCGCAACATGGCGACGCCCAGGATGGTCGCAACATGGCGACACCCAGGATGGGCAGAGCATCGCCCCCTGGTGGGCAAAGCGTCGCCCCATGGTGGGCGTGCCGGGTGGATCCCGGTCGGGCACATGCGGGAGTCTGTCTGACTGTCTCTCCCTGTTTCCAGCTTCAGAAAAATGCAAAAAAAAGAAAAAAGAAAAAAATAAAGCATCAAGCAGAAAATGAAGAAAGTAGGGAAGGACATTAAACTAGGGAAAAGGGAACAGAAAAGCCAGAGGGAGAGAAGGAGACAGACAGGGAAGCAGAGGCCCCGTGGAAAGGGCAGTGTGACGCAAAATGGGGTGGGGTCACCAAAGGAAGCAGCCTGGATTTTTAATAATACCACGGGGGACAAAGTTAAACACGAAGGGTAGAAAAGGTGGCAAAGACTAAGGGCAAAACCTGATAGATAAAGGTACATTCGTAGCTAGTTTTTTTTATGCATTTATTGGGGTGACACTGGTTAACAAAATTATACAGGTTCCAGGTGCCCAACTCTACCACACATCTCTGTACACCGTACTGTGTGGTCACCCCTCCCAAGTCGAGTCTGCTTCCATCACCACTTCTCCCCGCCCCAAACCTTCTACTCCTCCTTCTCCGGCAATCGCCATGCTCTTGTCTGTGTCCATGAGTTTTTCCTCTTTTTCTGTCCTTTTTCTCGCTCAATTCCTCCATCCCCGTCACCCAGCATCCCCAAACCCGACAGCTGTCAGCCTGCTCTTAGATATAGTTTTATGCATGCCATTATACAATCTGTAGTTCATGAATTTCAGGGTATAAACTTCTCATCACTCATCTTTGAAATGTGAATTAGCTGGTTAATTACTGTTCCCAGTTCCAGAGGTTTTTTCCTATTCTTAATTTTTCCTTGTCGTAGTGGCAGTGGCCAGGACAGAAACATTCCTTAGGGGCTATTAATTCAGGCAAGGGAGCGATCTGGCCCCTCAGCTCTATCCCGAGAATGTCCACTCATCTAAATCCTTCCACAAGGTGAAGAACACTTTTGTGATATAAATAAATATCACATAATTTCATTATTATTTAAATTGAGAAATTTTAACAGTACCTAGCACACCATATATAATAAAAGTGGTACACACTTCTAAGTTCTGATTTTTAGTTGGTTTTTTTTTGTCTGTTTTTTTAGCAAGAGAGAGAGGGGGACAGATAGGAATAGACAGACAGGAAGAGAGAGAGATGAGAAACATCAATTCATAGTTGCTGCACCTTAGTTGTTCATTGATTGCTTTCTCATAAGTGCCTTGACTAAGGGCTTCAAGCTAGCGAACTTGGCCTCAAGCCAGCAACCTTGGGCTTCAAGCCAGTAAGCTGGGATTCAAGCCAGCAACCTTCTGTATGATTCCACACTCAAGCCAGCAACCCCGCGCTCAAGCTGGCGACCTTGGGATTTTGAACCTTGGTTCTTAGCCTCCCAGGCCAACACTCCATTCACTGTGCCACCACCTGGTCAGCATAGTTGTTTTTTTAAAGTAGAGAATAATACTCAATAATCTTATGAAAAGGGTATTTTGAGACTTGGTGCGCTGGCGTTGAAATCTATCTCTATATTCTATTAACTACATATACTTCCAGCTTCTATAATATCATTTTTATCATCATTTTTACTTTACCTTGACTAAAGTAACAATATCTGATTTAAATATCTGGATTTAAAGGAAAACTCTTGAACCCCATGACTGTAAATAGCTGTTATTCTGGCTCAAGATCACTGACCAGTACGTTGCCAAGCTCTCCCAGGATGGTTCTCTTTCACTGCATCCCTGGGCTCTGTTTACTCCAGAAAGATCTGAAGGAGAAAAAACTCATCATCTATAAGCAATAAGATACACAAGAGGCCCTATTTCTACACCTCAGGTGACAACAGAAACAAGAGGTTGCTCAGAGTGAGATTTCAAGGGACAGGGCATACTTCAGAGGGAAACAGGATGTTTAAAAACTAACCCATGCTACCAGCTGCTGTCACAGGCTAGCTGAGTGAGAGCTGGCCCAGTCCAGAAAAGAAGCCTCTGTTCCTTCATTCTTCCCACTTGCCTCTCTGCCTTTCCTCCTTCTTCCTTCCTCTCTAACTTCCCTAGGTTAGGACTAAGAACCGACTGGAAACATACAAGGAGCTTTATAGATAATAGGTGTATTTCATTGTGAACAAAAAATGGTTCCTGACACTTTAGATCAACCTATTATTTTTGGAACAAATTGAACATGCTTCTCATCAATTTATCATTTCGAGATACTTGATGTTCAATCTTGAGTGAATCATTAATTTTAGCTTTAGGTTTCTCTTCTCTCCTAGAACTAGACCAAAAAACAAAAACAAACAAAAATGTCTGAAATAAACTCTTAAATCCTCGAGGAAGTCACCATTTACATAAATTCTCTGGCAACTTCCAACAACGCAAATACGTCTCTTTTCAGCTTTGGGACATCCATATATTACGTTTCCACAAAACTTAGCACGAGGAGTCACACCTGGTACAATGAAGCTGGAGGAGCAGAAGAACAATGTGATGTGGCCTATACTGAAAGACCCTCCCACAGGATGCCTTCCCCCAACACCAGGATGCCTATTTGTAAGGACAAATGCGGTAAACAGGTCTGAGGAGAGGGCGTAGCAGTGGAAATGCCAGCAACTAAATTCAAAAGAAGAACCATCCCAGAAAAGCCAAACAGCCAAACAGTGAATCTTATGGAAGAAAGTGGTGTTTGGACAGGATCTGCAATCTAGGGGAAAAGGCAGTGAGACAAACAGTCGATACAATAAATAGGTCAAGATTACAAAGTGGAAAGAATAACCAAGTGAGTTCAACCACAAGGCTAAAAACCTGAATATCACTTTTCAAAAACGGCACGAACGTACTAGGAGAGATAAAGGTTTCAGTCCTTCTTATAATGAACGCAGTGTATCTAGACATACAGGGACTATACAACCTTGAAAATTTGATTAGTGCAAATAAGTAGGATTCTTTTCGTCATTTATTTGTGTCCAGATCTGTGTTTTGATCAGAGATTGATGTCAGACTCTGGCACAAGAAAATGGAGGCCTGTCCTAGAAGGAAAAATAGAGGCACATGGAGAATCAGGAACGGCAACTCTCATCCTTGTCGGCTGTTACAACCTCAGAGCAGTAACTTGCTCGCTTTGCTCCCACTGTGCTCCTGTACAACATGAGGGAATTCCGTGTCAGATTCCTTTTCTCTCACCATCAGAAGTAGCTGAGAGTTAGGAAGCAACAACATGGTTTTACTTGCCCAATATAATCATTGTACGACCTGTGAAACCCACTCCCTCCTCTCCTTAGCCCGGATCCTAGATTTCTGACCCAGCACTCGTCAAACCGATCAGGTGGCCTATGGGTGACAAGAGCCCTTTTACTAGAACATGGAGGGGTTGTATGGGGAGACGTTATCCGTGTGTGTGTGTGTGTGTGTGTGTGTGTGTGTGTGTGTGTGTGTGTTTCTGTGTGAATGTTTCTGTGTGTGTGTGTTGATATACCCAGTATTTTTTCAGAGTAATGTTTACACATGATAATCAGTTACGTTAGTATTTTCATCTCTACTGATTTATTTATCAGGAACAAAAATCTACATGACATTCAGGGAGAAAAATTAAAAGGACTTGGGAAAAGAAAAAGGAGAAAGGAATTTTATAACTTATCAAAGCATGAAAACAGAGAGCACACTTTTCCAAAACCATTCTGTGCACAGAAAAGTCACAACAGGGCCTTTATGATATAGAAATAGCAGCAAAATCCATTCTCATATAAAGCAAGAAACATGTATTTTGACTACTGTTTCTTAATTGATCCCTCTCCCGATGGGTTTTATAATCCACCCAGTCTGTCCAGCCAGAGGTAAAACTATAATCTAACAAATCAGTCCTTTTAAGGCAATTTAAATGGTCACAATCAATGATTGACAGTGGGATGTAAAGTTACCAACCCTCTGAAAACAAGGTAGACTCATTTCCGGATATATTCACTGACTCGAATACACTAAAAGATCCCTTGGTTTTCCTGAAGTGGACCTTCCACCATCGTGACTGGAAAACGTGGTCTATAATTCCTAACCCACCAACACTCCATTTTAGTGTGTTACTTAGACTTCTTTATGAGCTGGCTAAAGTGACCAAGAAAACTGCATTAAAAAAAGCTATCTCAGCCCATCAAAAATATTCTGTCTGTCTTCTGTACATGTACTTTTAACATGAGAAAATAACTCTTCTTTGGTTGCCATGGCCACTATAATATAGGAATTGGAAGAGTCTTATAAAAATTAAAATTCATGAATCGTATAGCTATGTTCTATTAGTTACCCAATCTGTTTATTTCATTCAGACCTTAAACTCCTCTCTATTCTTACTCTCATCTGATGACTCTGCTTCCTATTTCACGGAGAAATAAACCAAACACTGGGCTTCCACATGCTCTCACAACTACACTGGCCCACCTGCAGTCAGGCCCACACAGAGCCTTCCTCCCAGGATGCTGGAGGGACGGCTTCACTCCTGCTCACACAAGGGTTGTGCTCCTCCAACCCTCTCCTTTCTCTTGTTAATCATCAGTCCTTCCCAGCCATCTTCATTAACGTGGAAACATTCTATAGGACTGCCCATCTCAGAAATTACACGTCCCTACCCTGCATTTCCTCATTTCTCTGCTCTCTTTTGTAGTAAAAAATTACATTTTTAGAGTAAAATTGGCATATTTTACTCTTAGTGACTTAGAAATCTATTTGCTTAATTTACATGATAGAACATATTTCCTTTCTTTTTATTGAATTTATTGGGATGACATTGGTTCACAAAACTATACAGGTTTCAAGTGCACACTCAATAAAATGTCGTCTGTATTGGCATCACTGAGATCTGACAATCAAACTTTCTCTTTTAATCAAGCTTCTCTCTCAGTCAGCACTGACCATGATATTTTAATCATAATTTAAATAACAGTGCTGTTGATAAAATACAAGGCAACACAGAATCCAGCTACTTCCTTTATATCTACACTGATTCCACAACAACACTGTCAGCAAAAACTGTTCTCTCCATGAACTTTACAGATAGGTTTAAGTGGCTCCTAAGAAATAAGAATTTAAGGGTATGTTTGCACAGCCTGCATTGTTGTTAGGATACTAACATCTATTACTAATATTTTTATATGGTGTAATGCTGAAAATAAATCATCTCAATATAATATAATATGAAATATATGATCTGTTATATTTAATACCTTTTAAAATGTTTCATATAATATGTATTCTTTTAATATTTTTATTTATTGATTTCAGAGAGAAATAGAGACCAACATCAATCTGTTTCTGTATGTGCCTTGACTGGGGATCGATTCGATGTTCTAACCAACCGAGCTATCCGGCCAGGGCAATAGTATGTACTTTATTTATTTATTTATTTTTTTTTCTTTTGGGGTGGAGCCTGGATTGCGACACAAGCCATTTTCCATCAGACACTGTAATAATTGAGATGGTACCATGGAAAATCTGAGAAACAAAATTACTAAATTATCGTCCCAAAGAGCGAAAAGCTATTTTCGTTTAATGGAAATCACAGATTTGCCATTTGTATTGAAATATCTGAAAGAAACACAGCTTTAAATTTAGTTTGAGTAAGGGGGGAAGAGAAGACAGCCTGAAGAATCCTCTCCAGGAACGGTTAGGCCTTGACTTCAGTGCCTTAGTTTGGGTTGAGACTGTCTCTTACTAGCTGGACACCTCGAGGCACTTAACCTTCGCGGTTTCGGTCATCTCAATGAGTAACACGAGATCAGAACTAGGTAAAGCCTGAATTTCAATGGACTCGGTGAGTAATATAAAGCAGAAAGCAATTGCAAAAGTGCATTAATGTGCAAGAGTCAAGGAGTGCATAACAAAAAATTTTTTCAATCCAGGCTTACGACTTAAATAGCATAAAAATACAAGAGGGCCCTGAATCTTAGAAAGCAAGGGAAGTGCCTGACCAGGCGGTGGCGCAGTGGATAGAGCGTCGGACTGGGATGCTGAGGACCCAGGTTCGAGACCCCAAGGTCGCCAGCTTGAGCGCAGGCTCATCTGGTTTGAGCAAAAGCCCACCAGCTTGAACCCAAGGTCGCTGGCTCCAGCAAGGGGTTACTCAGTCTGCTGAAGGCTCGCGGTCAAGGCACATATGAGAAAGCAATCAATGAACAACTAAGGTGTTGCAACGCGCAATGAAAAACTGATGATTGATGCTTCTCATCTCTCTCCATTCCTGTCTGTCTGTCCTTGTCTATCTCTCTCTCTGACTCACTCTCTGTCTCTGTAAAAAAAAAAAAAAAAAAGCAAGGGAAGTGATAGAGCCAAAGTAAACCTGTTACAAGGAAAGAGCACATGGCCAACCCCCCACCCGCGCATTTAAAAATAAGATGAAAATTCCCGCAGCCAACCCATCCCTATACTTTCATTCCATCGGTGACATGAAACCTCCACACCAAGCACATAGGTACAGGTATTTTTCTTAGCGGCAGATAGGGTTCACGCACCTACACGGGGACGCAAGCGGTCAGTTCGCGGCATGCACACGCTCGCCCGCGCGCAGCGCCGGAAGTGGGCCGAGAGGGAGGCCCCAATAGTATGTATTTTAATCATAAGAAAAAGAGGATATCCATCATCAACTAACTTGATCTTATAAAATATGAACAGCATTAATTACATAAGGCAGGGGTCCCCAAACTTTTTATACAGGGGGCCAGTTCACTGTCCCTCAGACCGTTGGAGGGCCGGACTATAAAAAAAACTATGAACAAATCCCTACACACACTGCACATATCTTATTTTAAAGTAAAAAAACAAAATGGGAACAAATATAATATTTAAAATAAAGAACAAGTAAATTTAAATTAACAAACTGACCAGTATTTCAATGGGAACTATGGGCCTGCTTTTGGCTAATGAGATGGTCAATGTCCGGTTCCATATTTGTCACTGCTAGCGGTAACAAGTGATATGATGCACTTCCGGAGCCGTGACGCGAGCGTCCTGTGTCACCAGAAGTAGTACTGTACGTGAGTGACGCTGCGCTTTGCATCCGCATCCTGTGCTCCTCTCACTGACCACCAATGAAAGAGGTGCCCCTTCTGGAAGTGTGGCGGGGGGGCCAGATAAATAGCCTCAGGGGGTCGCATGCGGCCCGCAGGGGACCCCTGATATAAGGAAACTCTTCAAGGAATCTCACATGTTCAACTAATACTCAGTAAAACTCAATGCCCAATCAGAACTCAAAAAGGAGGGGATTATGCTGTTTTCCTTTCCTACATGAGCATGAACAATTATAATCTTGGTTTCAATGTTTAGGAAAATCTCAAATCATTCAATCAGATGTAATTAGCAATTGAAAATAGATTTTTCCTTTGACCAGTAAGGAACGTCTTGACTGTGATCTATAGAAGCAGGAAGTGTCATGAAATGTTGACACACACACACAATGTTATGGCTATTCTCTATTTACTCCAAAAGAGATTTCTTGTCAAAATTTGATTACAAATATGAGCAACCTAAGAATATCACTATCCATACCCCTGGGTTTCTCATAGAGCCCCAGAGCGAACAGTGGTTTTCAATCATCACCTCGCCATGTGTCTATGAGCTGCAGGCACTGAAGCGATTACACAGTGGGGGGATATGTATATGTGAGAAGCGCACACATATTTATTAAAGATTATTAGTATACTGGCTATAACATATGTATTTAGTAATGCAGCTTCGGTAAAGTGTAACTGAATGTACGTTCTGGGCTACCAGAATTGAGGGAAAATACCACCTAGAAACAGCACCACATTGCAGGCATGTGGTTCCTAGATCTGTAATCAGAGTTGATACAAAGTATAGCTGCTGGAAGGGGCCAATATATAACATACAGGCAAAAGGTCACATAAGCCTTAGGGTTTTAAAATCCTTGATTACTTCCGGAACTGCCTTTAGTAGTCATTTAGTTCAACCAGCTCACTTTGCAAATCAGGAAACTGAAATCTAGAACAATGGCAAGATTGTCCCAAGGTTACCCGGCAGTACATGAGAGCGCCAGGCTGGTACCCAAGTTCCTTATTCACTCTCCAAAACGAGTCATTCCATTCATTTTGGAAAATGTGCTAGATAAAACAGTACTTAAAAGTGGGCAAAATCATTACTCGAATGTTAAAAATACTTATATGAGTATTGAAAATTACTCTAGCCCTGGCTGGTTGGCTCAGTGGTAGAGCGTCGGCCTGGCGTGCAGGGGTCCCGGGTTCGATTCCCGGCCAGGGCACACAGGGGAAGCGCCCATCTGCTTCTCCACCCCTCCCCCTCTCCTTCCTCTCTGTCTCTCTCTTCCCCTCCCGCAGCGAGGCTCCACTGGAGCAAAGATGGCCCGGGCGCTGGGGATGGCTCCTTGGCCTCTGCCCCAGGCTCTGGAGTGGCTCTGGTCGCAGCAGAGCGACGCCCCGGAGGGGCAGAGCATCGCCCCCTGGTGGGCGTGCCAGGTGGATCCCGGTCGGGCGCATGCGGGAGTCTGTCTGACTGTCTCTCCCCGTTTCCAGCTTCAGAAAAAAAAATACAAAAAAAATAATAATAAAATTACTCTATACCTTTTCTTTATAAGTCAAAGGGGCTGCAAAGTATAAGCATGCTTTCATAATTCATTTTCTAAATCGTAACACTTTTTAAACAGTATAAAGTGCGATATTTAGAAAGTCTGATTTGTCTCTCGAGATGAGTTTAATTGGCAATAAGTCTTTTCAAGATACAGAAATTACAGTCTCTTTTCACTAAAGACTCATTAAATTAGTTATCTGTGTCTTTAAGGCAAACATTCATTCTTTTGCATAAAGAAAAATCTATTGAAGAGGGAGATGTCGTTTGGCACCAAGTGCAACTTCCCCTCCCAGCCTGAATATGGACATGCGCTTTCATTTTTAAAATCTCATGCTAGCCTGGCAGAATCTGACCTGTGTCAGAGGAACAGAATATAAGCTGAATGTGAGAAATAAAGAATAAACTTAATATTTACTGATCTACTATGACCGAGTTTTATGTTAGGCACTTTGAATACTTTAGTCCACTGTTACTGCAGACAAATTGATTTAACACATCTAGTTTGACTTCACTAAATCCCTTTAAAACAAGAACAGAACAATTTAAAAAGAAATTTTACACATCAAACCACAAGAGAGAACAGGAAAAGAGATGACAACAACAAAATTGCCAAAGCTGGAAAGCATTTGGTTGATTGCTAAATAATTAGGAGATAGGAAAAAAATATCTAAATTCTAAAACCAGTAGTAATGAAAGCTGCAACCAGACTGAAATTACCCTACAGAATCCCCAGCGGGCTCAGAAACTGGTATCACCAGGTTCTTCTGGATCCGGGTGAACAGAACAGAACTGGCTGGAAGTCTGTTTAAGCAGATCATCAGTCATTTTCCCACTCTCCTCCACGGGGAAACATTCCCTCTCCAGTCCTGACAGAGACTAGAGGTTTATATTCTAGGAGAAGTTAAACAAGTCTCTGGACTGGGGGACACTCAGAAAATTAATGAACTCTTAGAATATAAAGAATGATAACAGAAATAATAAAAAAAAAAAAACTAGGCCCTGGCTGGTTGGCTCAGCGGTGGAGCATCCGCCTGGCGTGTGGGGGACCCGGGTTCGATTCCCGGCCAGGGCACATGAGAGAAGTGCCCATTTGCTTCTCCACCCCCCCCCTCCTTCCTCTCTGTCTCTCTCTTCCCCTCCCGCAGCCAAGGCTCCATTGGAGCAAAGATGGCCCCGGCGCTAGAGTGGCTCTGGTCGCGGCAGAGCGACACCCCGGAGGGGCAGAGCATCGCCCCCTGGTGGGCAGAGAGTCGCCCCTGGTGGGCGTGCTGGGTGGATCCCGGTCGGGCGCACGCGGGAGTCTGTCTGACTGTCTCTCCCAGTTTCCAGCTTCAGAAAAATACAAAACAAACAAACAAACAAACAAAACTAAATAGCAGAGCTGGATGATAAAGTTGAGAAAATCTGTTAAAAGGAAGAGAAAAACAAAATTAATAAAGATATGCAAAATATCAAACACTCAGGCCAGGTTTCCAATTTTTGAATAATAAGAATTCAAAGAAAGGGGTGGGGGGAAGAAATCATCAAAGAAATAATTAAAGAAATTTACTTCTTATGTCGACTTTAGTTTTTAAAATTGTAGTAAAAAATTTTACTTTCTAATAAGTACCTAAGTTTAAAGAATTAAAAAAAACTCTTCACTGAGAGCTTAGCGAAATGGATAAAATAGGCCTACCCCAGGACATACCACCATGAAACTTCATACTAGACAGGAAAGGCTTGGTGGGGGGCGGAGGGAACAATTGAACATAAGGGATCGGAGGCCATAATGGCTTCCACGTCTCACTAGTAACCCTGAATGCTCTACATTCTTCAAAGATCTAGACAGCTGAGATTTAGTTCAGGGGTGTTAAATAACACGCTGCATACAAATAAACATGTGAAATACTGATCTTCTCAACATGTGGCATAACTAAATGGGAGGCCTGAACAACAGAAGGCTCCAACTGAGGATCTTCGGGGGGAGGGGAAGAAAAAAGAGGGAAATCTGCCTATTTCCTTGTGTGGAATGAACAGATAATACCTAAAACGAAAACCAAAAAGTAGCAATGTAATCATACTACTACACCTGTTATGCAGGCTAATTATGAAAAATACCTCTTTGTACTCTCCAAGTTATCCTCACTGGACAAAATTATTCCGTCAGCGTCATGCTACCTTCTCACATCTCCATACATTTGGCCTTGTCCTTCTGCTTATCTTGACTTCCCTCCCCCACACGTCCTCCTGGAGCCAAGGACCCTTCACATTTCTGTTCAGTTCTATTCCGAAAGATTTCCTTGAACTGAAGACTTTTGCTCCTGTCCCTCAGAACCCTTCACATACAACTTCGTTATAGCAATTGTCTCACTCTACTCCAGTTGTTCCTGTGCTTGTCTTCCCCAGCAACATAGGTTCCTGAGAGCAGGGGCCACTATCCCTCCATTTTTCATCATCCTGCACAAAGGGACCCACACAATAAAACTATAAAGAATTTCAGGCATAATTCCATCCCCATGTTCTGACTAGGGTGATAGTTTGGGACTGCAAGCTCTTAGGTGAGTTTGGACACCTCTATCACTACATGTACTCAACATATATAACCTGTCATGCGTGTATCTATTTCAGCAGCTAAGATAAGCTCACAAATTATCTTAGCTTTATACATGATGAAAATGGCAAGTAAATAGCAATGAAATGTTTTTAATTTAACAATAACATATATGAATGTCTCTTCAGCTCTTTGAAACTGAATTCACATGGTTTTCTTGTCCAGTTTCAAGTGAGGCTGAATTGCGGCTGGAATTTCTAAGGGCAGTTAGACGGAAATGGCTGAAAGTGCTCAAAAATCTTCTCCTTTTTTATTCTAAATTATTGTATTTATTATAATATATAGATTTAGTATATATATACACATATATGTGTATATCTTTATACCCATAAGAATCACATGAACCGGTTGAAAAATAAAGATTCTCAGGACTTGGAGGGTCCCAGAAATTTGTATTTTTTTTAAATCACAACACTCAATTGATTTTTATTTTTAAAAATTACTCCACCCAATTGATTTTCAATTTGGGACTTTGAGAATGAACTGCGAGAAACACTGGAGGTTAATGGGATTCCTTAAAAGCAAAGAAAGCTATGGCACCAGGTCCATTATAAACAATTGTTATTTATTACAAGGTCCCCACTTTGTTCTATTATAGAGATAAACAAATAGAGGAACAAATAATATTGTTAATTCTAGTACTGTGACGAGTCTGAGATTTTGTCCCATTTATAATATATATGTATATAGGCATATGTGTCTGTGTTTATTAGATACTGCATATATATTTATGATATAGATTTATATTATACATATATATTATTTTATTATATATTATCTACATGTTACATATTATGTATATTTATACACAGACACACATAGCTATATATTATATTTATTATATATTAAAGATATATATTTACATTTGAAGAGGATAGTAACAGGTTGACTTTCTGCTTAATTTACTAGGTTAGAGACTTAAATATAAAACTAAGTTACTTTAGGCCCTGGCCAGGTAGCTCAGTTGGTTAGAGTGCCAACCCAATGCACCAAGGTTGCAGGTTCAATCTCAGGTCAGGGCACATACAAGAATCAGCCAGTGAATTCGTGAATAAGTAGAACAGCAAACTGATGTTTCTCTCTCCCTCTAAAATCAATTTTTTAAAAAACTCTAAGTTGTATTAAAAGAAATAAAGAAATGTAAGCTTTTTTACATAGTTGAGTACATGAACTATGATTCATACCTCACATACAGCTCTGATACCGATTGTGAAGCTGACAAATACTTTCTCTAGAAACATCTACTTAGGGAGCAAAGGCTGTCTGAGTGGGAGGTGTGCATTCAGAGTGGGGTAGCAGAGGTGCCCAGCTGACTTTGTCTCCTTCTGGTCTACACAGAGAGACATGACCTGCACTTATACCTACACCCTCGTAGGCACAGAAGCTAGTAATGGCGATGTCAGCCACATTTAATAATCAACCTTCTCTTTCCTGTAATAAACAGACAATCTAGAACAACCAGTCATTTGAAAAACTAACACCACAAAAGAAGAAAATCAAATGAATAAAAAACAACTGGTCCAGGAGGAAACTACATCCACCCAGGAAGAAATGAGAATTTTTAAAGAATTCTCTAATATTCTAAGACAAGTTAAATATTACATCCCCTTATAAACTAAAACAAATATGCAAAAAGGAAACAACCAAATAAGTCAAAGTCTGTGAATATTAAGGATTCAATCACCAAAATTAAGAATCAGTTAAGTTGGAAAAATAAATGAAGTGGCCATAGTTGGATAACTCGGTTGGTTACATTGTCCCGACACACAGAGGTTGCTGGTTTGACCCCTTATCAGGGCATATACAGCAACAGACCAATGTTTCTGTCTCTTTCTCTTCCTCTCTTCCTCTCTTCCTCTCTCTAAAATCAATAAATTTTTTTTAATGTTTTTAAAGTTTCAAAAAAATGAAATGACCCCAAAATGTAAAGCAATAAGACCAGAAGGTGAAAATTACTTTTATAAAAAAAGTCTAGAATAGGATATAAATCCATAAAATCCAACATCCATCTCAGAGATAATCAAATAGAAGAAAATCCCTAGAGCCTAAAATATGATTTTTCAAATAAAAGAGTTCAGCAAATGTGGTTCAGGACAAATGAAAAATAAGTCATAAATGCATCCTCATTAAATGTCTGAACATCTCAACAGATGCTCCATCTCATTCCTCTCTCTGCATCCTCTTCTTCTCCTTGATCTCTAAATTGTGTGCACCCAGGGTCCTGTATTTTCACTCCTTCTCTTCTATTCTGCACTCAATTGCCAAATGATCTCAGCTAGTCTCATCACTTTGAATGTCATCTATTTTCTCTCTCCATTTCCAACCTCTCCCCAAAGCTTCTCACATCAAATTGATTTCCTTTCTTCAATCTAACATACATTTCAATGGTAATACGTCTAAAATAGAAATTTTTTTTCTTTATTTTTCTGAAGTTAGAAGTGGGGATGCAGTCAGACAGACTCTTGCATGCACCCGACCAGGATCCACCTGGCATGCCCACCAGGGAGCAATGCTCTGCCCATCTGGGGCATTGCTCCATCGCGGCCAGAGCCATTCTAGTGCCTGAGGTGGAAGCCATAGAGCCATCTTCAGCGCCCGGGCCAACTTTGCTCCAATGGAGCCTTGGCTGTGGGAGGGGAAGAGTGAGTTAGAGAGGAAGGAAAGAGGGAAGGGTGGAGAAGCAGATGGGGGCTTCTCCTGTGTGCCCTGGCCGGGAATCGAGCCCAGGACTTCCACATGCCAGGCCGACACTCTACCACTGAGCCAAACGGCCAGGGCCTAAAATAGAATTTTTATCTCAACCCCTATTCCAAATTGCTCATCTCTTAGTGTTCCCTGTTAGATTCAGGGAGTACTGGAGCTGCCAAAGAGTGTAACTATTGCAGGAACAGTAAGTGCTGATATGGCTCCTGTGAGGCTGGGAACAAAGAAGGTCAGAGACCCTTATCAGAAGTTTAGGTTTGAAATTCGCCACTAAGCTAAAACCGGCCCCTGTTGCTATGCTGCATGTGACCTCCCTAGCCAATAGCTAAACTGCCACATCTGCTTCTGTCTATGCTTGCTCACTTAGGATATATAAGGGCCTGGCTGTAAGCTCCAGGCGCGGCTACCATTTGCAGCTCCTTGTGGGCACGGTGTCTCCGGACATCTCGGGAGTTCGCCCCTGCGCAGGTTAAACTGGCCAATAAAGTAACATCTTAACTCCTGAAAGTCTCCAACATCTGTTCTCATACCCGGTGGATGCTACATTCCCCATCTTAGTAAACAACAACACCATTCATTAATCCAGTTGCTCAGGCCATGAAACCATGAGTCATGCTCAACAATTCTCTTCCTCATGCACTGCCTCCTATTTATCTGAAGGCCAAGATTTAGCATCAATTTATAAGAAAGGCATGTCCAAGATTATTTATTCTCTAACAGTATGATGCAATCGCATTCTCTCCCTCCCCTATCCCTCACAACCCTGTTAGTAGTAATTCTCTCTTTTTCATTCAAAGCATTACAATTTTTAAGAATACAAGAATGCATCATTGTCTACAGTACAAACACTACATGCTCTACAGTAAATAATATATACATAGGATTTTATATGTTGCATTGTTGGTTTGAAATTTGAAATCATCAACGTATGGAATGCTTATTTATATTTACTAAATTAAATGTTAATTCTATAAACCTTGAAAATGTAAAAATAATAAAAACAGGAGTTGATAGGGGAAAGTAGACGTGGAGGGAAATAGAGGGGCAATTCATCTCTGATCTTACACAGCAGATCAAGAAGTGCTATCAACAATGTATGGGTCAAGAAACAGGATCTTTATGAACTTAAATAACAATAGAATTTGTTTAATGAATCTAATAGGGATTGGGAATGGGGCCAGAGAACAAGTATACGTGAGCTAAATTTGTCTCATGTAATAGAGGACATCAATAGCTATTTTTTTTTCAATAGCTATTTTTAATTGATACACTAACAAAGTATATGTGTATTATTTGAGACTTAAATTTACCTTTCAGAAAAACTAATGATACATGGTTAAATACAGTTATTTCTGATGAGTGGAAAATGTAGTAAACCTTGCTTTTAATTTAGCATCCTCTTGTGTTTGAATTTTTAATAGGGTAACCAGTGTTGGTATAATAATTAAGTAAACAAATAAAAAAGTGAGTATGTTAATAAATAATAAAGCAAATGATCAATCCAATCTAGGTTTATGTCTAAATTTTCACCCATGTTTATTTGAATAAGATTTCATAAGAAGATACTCATTTTTTGCGTGTGTTTCACTGTTAGTAGCAAAAGAGATGCAAATACTGATCTAAGATAATTTCATTCAGCTTTTATTTTTGATCCACTAAGTACAAAGATTATTTAACTACTGTCTGGTCAAAATATGTTGATGCCACAGTATATATTTAAATTCTATAACAAGGGTCCTTCCCATCTAGAACCAGAAAAGCTCACACATGTGACTCACTCCAATTTACCCCTTCAGAGACCTGCAGGCCTCAGGACCCCTCTGGAGCGAGACATTGAAGTTTTGAACATAGTAAATACTTCCATTGTCCTAATGTTACCTCTTGTCCTATTTCTATGCTTATAAACACGGCACTATTTTTACCTTGAATAATGCATGGCTTGGTGGCCTGCAATATTAAAATAGAAGTCTGTTGTGTGCTTCATCTCGTTGGTGTGCCCGGTGGCCTCGATCCAGTGTCCCACTGGGAGACAGTAAACACCATCCACTACGTTGTTTTCATCGTAAGTGCAGCACCGGTCGTGGTGAGGCCCATTGCCTGAACAGGAAGAAATGAAAAATGGAGCAATTAAATCCGAGTTTTGCTTAAGCAGCCACAAAGTAATGTTGTGTCAACAGAATTAATAGTAAGATAAAAATAAATAGAAAGCTGCATAATCTATACACCTCAGTATTTAAAAACAGGCCACAAAGGGAAAACAGTAGACATCCGTTAAAAGTTAGCTACGACTGTCATAGATTCTGTGTTCCCTTTGAGTACATGGACATTTCCAAAAGCATCGGAACTCTTTCAGAATCTCATGGCACGTGTCAGGGCCTTAAGAGCCTCTTACTTATTTTACAGCCTGATAAGCTGCTGAAAATGGTTCTTAATGCAATTAACATCCCCATATTACATATTTTTAATTTTCTGGTATCCAAAGTCACAATTAAAATCAGTCACAAAGCGTTTTACTATCAGCTCAAAAAATACACAAATTTTTAAAAGAAATACATTAATAAATAATAAAACAAATGATCACATCCAATCTAGTTGGCATGAATATCAGTGGTTAGTATCATTTTCAGATAGGAAAACTAAGTATCACAGAGATTAACTAGCTTGTCCAAGGTCACAGAACTAATCAGGGCAGAGCTAGTGTAACGTGATGCCCCAGTCCCCACCTTTCCGGCATCCGATGCCTTCACGCTATTCTCTGTCTATCTCAGAGCACCGCACATCCCATCCTCTTTCCAGGGAGAGCAGCAAAAGAGGCAGCGATAGAAAAACATGTCCCTGAGAACACTATCTGCCCAGTGTCAACTGCACTAGCAACAGACCCTCTCCTTCTACGAGAATGATAAATCATATATTAATTTTATTAGCTCTTCATATGTCGCCACCCCATTTCAAGTTATTTCTTTCCTGAAATTATCTAACTTCCTTAATTTGTCATTAATAAACAAAACACAGGGAAGCAAAATAAAAATAGAAATGTCACACTTGTCACGAATATAAAATCTTGAACTCATTTGTCCCTTGTTCTGTCATTCAAAATATTAAAGCAGGCTCAGTGGTAACAGACTCCTTTAGCTTTTTCTTATCTGGGAAGCTCTTTAAGACAAAATATTTAATCTGATATTATTTGGCATAAAATCTCAAAAAAATATTCTTTAAGTCATTGGGCAGTTCTTTAAGTATATCATACATATAATTCCCTTCCATTGGCAAGAAGGTACAAGACAGCTTCCTTAGTAAGTCATTAAGACATTGCCTATCTTCCTAGATCAAATTCCTCCTTTCCTCTTGTTAGTTACAAGGCAGGCACTACACCAACTGCTCTGTAAACCTTGATATTTCATAGATGAAAACCAACCTATACTAGCAATCCCACTTCTAAAAAGATATCTGAAAGAAATGTTAATAAGAGTAAAGAAAGATGCATACACAGATATATGTGTATGGCAATACTATTTTAGTAGCAAATACTGTAACCTCTATAAGTTCATTGATACATTCTCCCACAAATATTTGAGTGCCCACTATATGATTGGCACAAGGCTAATCCATGTTAAGGATTTAGGCAATTACCATAAAAACAATTGAAATATTTTAAGCAGGCAGGTAGGTGATGTGACCAAATTTGTTTTTGAAAAAGATCTCTCTAGTTACAGAGTAAATAATAATTAAGCACAATGAAATTTGAAGCAGAAAATTCACAGCAGGAGATGATGAAAGCCTGGAGGTAGAAATGGAAAGGAGTGGGCAGGTCCCAGGGGAAAAAGCCACACAACTCGGTGATTCAGTAGATGTAGGAGGTGAAGGAGAAAGGGAATCAATACTCTTCTAAGCAAATACTAATATAACTCGGTCTACAGTGGTTCCATTCACTGAGATGTGAAGTCTGGAAATGGTTGGAAGGGAAGCTCCCATCTGGCTCGGCTGTTGGGCTTGAAGTGCTTGTGGATATCCAAAAAGAGATGTCACATACAGAGTTGAGTTACCGATCTGATCTAATTCCCAGACCAGAGATCTAAACTAGGAAAATAAATCTAAGACTCATCTGAAAGCAAATGGCAATTGAAACAAAGATATAGATGAGTCACAAGGAAAAACAATATTGATTGAGAAGAAAAGCATTCTACAATCAAGTCTAAAAGCATCCCAACATTTAACAACTGGACAGAGAAGGATGAATTCACAAAGGAAGCATAAAAAGAGAAGCTGGAGAGGAGACCTAGCAGGAAGCAAGGAGGGGGAGCATGACTGAACGGGGAGACATACTAACAGCTGGGTGGGTGCGTGTCGGACAGTTATACGTGCAAAATGGAGTTGGGATGCGGCACAATGTTACTCTAAAGGACTATGAATTCACTGGATGTGTTACAAAAACGGGTATTACTTTTTAGTTCAACAGGAGAATATCTATGATCAATACAACAGACCTAACAATTTAAATGATACAATTTAAATACATGTGATTATTGAAGTGCTCAAATATATATAAATTATAATGTTCAAGAAAAATTATTTATGTAACATCAATTTCCTAAGAATTCTTCATTCCTAGAATTGGTTTCTCTAGCTACTCATTTTTATATATACATGTTTTAGGTAACTTTTTTTTTGTATTTTTTTTTCTGAAGCTGGAAACGGGGAGAGACAGTCAGACAGACTCCCGCATGCGTCCGACCAGGATCCACCCGGCACGCCCACCAGGGGCGATGCTCTGCCCCTCCGGGGAGTCGCTCTGCCGCGACCAGAGCCACTCTAGAGCCTGGGGCAGAGGCCAAGGAGCCATCCCCAGCACCTGGGCCATCTTTGCTCCAATGGAGCCTTGGCTGCGGGAGAAGAAGAGAGAGACAGAGAGGAAGGAGGGAGGGGGTGGAGAAGCAAATGGGCACTTCTCCAATGTGCCCTGGCCGGGAATCGAACCCGGGTCCCCCGCACTCCAGGCCCATGCTCTACCGCTGAGCCAACCGGCCATGGCCTGTTTTAGGTAACTTTTAAGGAGTCTTTCATACATAATAACCTGGGTAATGTAAATTGTTTCCTAGTAAGTATTTTTAGATGGTTGGTCATTGTCTTTTAAATTTAGTTTTTAAAAAAGAGCAAAAAGGACTTTTGTATCAGTGACAATGGAGTAAATGTATTTTCCCTTTCCTCTAAGTACAATTAAAATCACTGGACAGGGCAGGCAGAAGTAGGCTTATAATTGTAAGTACACCAGGCACAGAGTTTATTCTTGCATTATTATTTATTGATTATAGTACTATTTTTCATAAAAACAACTGTAAGTCTATTTTTGTCCCACTCTGAAAGGTGAAGAGAAGGAGACCACCCAGGGACACGGGAATAGGAACTGCACAGCAGTGAGTTCTCTGACGTGAGTTCTCTGAGTTACGTGTTTCACGTTACTTGGATCTGAAGAAGCCGGCAACCAAAAAACACCAACGAGAACAGACAAAAGAAAACCCAGCTCTTTCTAACCAAAGAAAAAGGAGAGTCAGCATAGCAAGGCAGCAAACTCTTAGACAATAACTGCTCTGCCCCAGCCAGACACCACTGAAAGCATTTGTGGCCCCACACAAGCAAAGACCAGGGCAGGGGGACCTAGACTTCCACCCTCCCCAGACTGTAACAAACACCTGCTCACTAGACTGGTGTCAAAGAACACCAGATGTTAGCCCCTCCCGCTCTGGCAGTGCCAGTGAAGGCCAGGAGGGCAGATGGAACGCTACCTCCACAAAGAAATAACAAGGTGTTCTCCCCTTTCAACAGATGTGGTGTCAAAGGACTCTCACTTCCCTCCCACCCCGCCCTCAGCGGAAGCCATGTGAGGAGAAGTAACATGGCGTATCTGTCTCTCTCGGCCAGGGAGGGTCAGCGGCGGCCGGCCGAGGAAGAGAGCTGGGACTCCTACCCCCTCGGCAGTAGTAAGGAGTCCACGCCCCTCCGCTGTCCATGGAGATGGGGAGGGGAACGTGGGTAATGAGGTGGCACCCTACTTTTCTGGAGCAAGGTCAGAGGGATCCAGTTAAAACAGCTGTAAGTAAGATCCAGAGGTCACTGGATTAATACTCAAAATGTCCAGGTTTCAACAGAAAGTCACTCATTATATCAAGAATCACAAAGATCTCAAACTGAATGAAAAAAAATGCAAGCTGTGGTAAGATAAAATAAAGTGAGAAAATGGAAAGGTCTAAAACGTCCTGCTTTCTGGAGCTCCAATTAAACCCAGAGAAGTGAGAAACCTCTGAATGCAAAAAGCAGAACTAATTCATTATTTTAAACAGTTCTATATGTTTGAAAGTTAAGGCTAAAATGAACTTTTTTATAAAGTCAGAAGATGTGAAATGACATTGGATAAGCAATGTCTACTACAGGGGTCCCCAAACTACGGCCCGTGGGCCGCATGCGGCTCCCTGAGGCCATTTATCCGGCCCCCGCCACACTTCTGGAAGGGGCACCTCTTTCATTGGTGGTCAGTGAGAGGAGCACATTGACCATCTCATTAGCCAAAAGCAGGCCCATAGTTCCCATTGAAATACTGGTCAGTTTCTTGATTTAAATTTACTTGTTCTTTATTTTAAATATTGTATTTGTTCCCATTTTGGTTCTTTTACTTTAAAATAAGATATGTGCAGTGTGCATAGGGATTTGTTCATAGTTTTTTTATAGTCCGGCCCTCCAACTGTCTGAGGGACAGTGAACTGGCCCCCTGTGTAAAAAGTTTGGGGACCCCTGGTTTACTGGATAGTCTAGTCTACTTAAAATTAAAATTCTCATTTCATTACCAATAGATTATTTTATTTTAATCTATCGTCTTCGGAGTTTAATTACTGTACAGTTTTTACTTCTAGCACATGAACATAAATTCTGAACCTAACACTTCTAGTCTCTAATTTTAGCTAGCAATTCACCCAAATTGGATCTCTCTCATGCCCCATCTGTTACTACCTCAAAAGCTATTGGTACATAAAAATTATACAAATATGGTATAATAATTACAAACTCTTTGGCATTTTGATATTTTGTTCTAATGGCTAAAACAAAACACACACAAAATCTCTTTGATCACCCAACTGCCTCCTTGGGAGGGGCGGACCCTGCTCAGGTTGGGCACTCTTCAATTGCAATATCCAGAGCCAGAACATAGCTGAGTTTGGGGACAGTGATGGAGCAGCTGAAATATCCTGCATCACAGAATACAAGACAAGGGTGCAATCGAGGAAGGAGGAGATGGGGAAAGAGTAAGAAAAGTGAAGGGAAGGAAAGGTGAGATGAAGAAGAGAAGAGGGAAGATCCAACGGCTAACCAGTAAGGTAAAGTAGATCATCAAAATGCCTGGGTCATGAGACCACCACAGAGAGAGAAAAAGACGTGTTTTAATATTTAATCTGCAGGCCCTGGCCGGTTGGCTCAGTGGTAGAGCATCGGCCTGGCGTGCAGGAGTCCCGGGTTCAATTCCCGGCCAGGGCACACAGGAGAAGCGCCCATCTGCT
The DNA here is from genome assembly GCF_036850995.1 of Saccopteryx leptura. Lineage (NCBI taxonomy): Eukaryota > Metazoa > Chordata > Mammalia > Chiroptera > Emballonuridae > Saccopteryx > Saccopteryx leptura. The sequence goes on along the minus strand of NC_089505.1, from coordinate 20,180,140 downwards.
TCTCCACCCCTCCCCCTCTCCTTCCTCTCTGTCTCTCTCTTCCCCTCCTGCAGCCAAGGCTCCATTGGAGCAAAGTTGGCCCCGGGCACTGAGGATGGCTCTGTGGCCTCTGCCTCAGGTGCTAGAGTGGCCCTGGTTGCAACAGAGCAATGTCCCAGATGGGCAGAGCATCACCCCCTGGTGGGCATGCCGGGAGGATCCCATTCAGGCGCATGCAGGAGTCTGACTGCCTCCCTGTTTCCAGCTTCAGAAAAATACAAATATATATATATTTAATCTGCAGTTGTTTGCCCTTTCTGTAATATTTTTCTCATTCATCTCCCCAACCTTCTACATAACCGATTCCTCTCTTATCCACCTCCTCAACCTTCAATGTAACCGACACATACACACACACACACACACACACACACACACACTGTAGAAAGAGAGAGAGTTGGTCCACAATAACAGTTTATTTTAAATCTGAAGCCCTTGCCTACGCTGGCTTGCTGTAGAGCAGGGCTACCTAAGCAGGGCCACAAGAAGCTGTGTCTGCCAAGCAGAGCAGAAGCAGGAAAACAAAGTCAAGGATGACCACGAGGATATAGATTCCCTGCTAAACAGGCATCTTCAAGAGGGTTCCATCCTCTCTACAGGATGGTCCCAACCTACAGGACCAGGGACTGAAAAATGGGTATCAGAAGAAGAAAGACCATAGTTAAAATCTAACCTATGCAATCATAGAGTCTTTACAAGCTTTCAGAATCTGCACACAGAGCGTTGGCCTGGCGTGCGTAGGTCCCGGGTTCGATTCCAGGCCAGGGCACACAGGAGAAGCGCCCATCTGCTTCTCCACCCCTCCCCCTCTCCTTCCTCTCTGTCTCTCTCTTCCCCTCCCGCAGCTGAGGCTCCATTGGAGCAAAAGATGGCCTGGGCGCTGGGGATGGCTCCTTGGTCTCTGCTCCAGGCGCTAGAGTGGCTCTGGTCGCGACAGAGTGACGCCCCGGATGGGCAGAGCATCGCCCCCTGGTGGGCGTGCCGGTGGATCCCGGTCCAGTGCATGCGGGAGTTTGTCTGACTGCCTCCCTGTTTCCAGCTTCAGAAAAAATACAGAAAAGAAAAAAAAAAAGAATCTGCACACACACAACAGAACAAAATGTTAAGAAAGAAAACAAGATCTAATAAGAAAATGGTAACACAAGATGCAGATAGACTTTTTATTCATAAGATTTTTTAACTCATTTGACTTTAAGAATGCACAAATCTGAAATGCAAAATGTAACTAGACAATACTTTATGCTCATGGCACAAAAACAACAAAATTTGGCTAAAAAGTTAGAAAATCAATGACTCCCTAAGGGAATGAAGAAAATTCTATACTAGTTCAGATAGGTAGGTAGACAAAGGCCCAGTTTCTATATAATAATATTACAGTGAAATAATAAGAAGTTTATATAATAAAGAGTACTAAGCTTAGCATTAAAGCTGAAATAACTCCTAGGAAAATTCCAATACAGAACCACCCAACAAATTCAGGAAAGAGCTCCAAGGTTTTGATTAAGAATGATAATAATGACGACAAAAATAATAATAAGTAGCCCTCTTAGCAATGATGAAAACAAGAATTAGGTTTAAAGATAATAAGTTTTTCCTACAATAGATATGATAATAGTACTTGTTAAGGTGGCTGAAGTTTGGGGGGCCCGAAAAGAAAGTATCCAACATGTCATGGTATTTATGGTAGGGACCCAAACATCTGACTCGGCTATATCTATGCATGTGCGTGTGTGTGTGTGTGTGTGTGTGTGTGTGTGTGTGTCTGTCTTTCAAGGTGGAAGACTGATGATTATTGGTGATTGTTACTTTTTGTTAAAGTAGTCAAGTTGAAGCATGGGATACATAAGCATCATCCTTTCCGTACATCTGTACAGAGCATGTAAACTTATCTGGCCCTTTAAATAAAAAATATGCCTAATTAAGACAACTACTCGGGGCCCTGGCCAGTTGGCTCAGCGGTAGAGCTTCGGCCTGGCGTGCGGGGGACCCAGGATCGATTCCCGGCCAGGGCACATAGGAGAAGCGCCCATTTGCTTCTCCATCCCTCCCCCTCTCCTTCTTCTCTGTCTCTCTCTTCCCCTCCCGCAGCCAAGGCTCCATTGGAGCAAAGATGGCCCAGGCGCTGGGGATGGCTCCTTGCCTCTGCCCCAGGCACTAGAGTGGCTCTGGTCGCAATAGAGCGATGCCCCGGAGGGGCAGAGCATCGCCCCCTGGTGGGCAGAGCGTCGCCCCTGGTGGGCGTGCTGGGTGGATCCCGGTCGGGCGCATGTGGGAGTCTGTCTGACTGTCTCTCCCCGTTTCCGGCTTCAGAAAAAAAAATAATAAAATAAATAAATAAAATAAAATAAAGACAACCACTCGGTAGATGTGCCAGAGGACTCATACGTCCGTACAGAACGAGGACAACCTCATTAACTCTTATTAATAATCAGACTTAAGACCATCCACCTATGCGATTCTATGAATTGATCAGGAAAGCCCTTCACACGGATGCTTAGTAGCCAGACGTGATGCACTGGTCCTCTCCAAGGTGAGCATGAGGTGTGCAAACGGGGAACAGCAGGAATAACGAATGAAGCTTAGCCTTGGGCTCACTCTCTGCCAGGCCTCCAGAGGCGATGTTTTAGGTAAAACTCCCAGAAAAGCCTTGATCAGTTAAAACCAAGAATTTTAAGGAGACTTGATTAATACCTGCCAAGCCATACAGAGCAGAAAATATTAGCAGAAAGGACTCCCATGATTAGAGAAAGAAAGGGGTGGAATGAGGGCTTAAAACAAGCTGCACTGAAGAAATATAGTGGGAAAAGCAAAATTCAACGGCTCTTTTCTTAAAAGGTTTACTAATGATTTAGTTTCTCAGTGCCATCAACTCATTTGTCTCCCCCATATATATGCTGAAGTTCTAACTCCCAAAGGAACTGTGCTTGGAGGTGGGGCCTTTGGGTACTTAGGTAATTAAGGGTAAGTGACATCATAATGGAGGAGCCCACAAGATAATGGTGTCCTTATAAGGATGGAGGACATGCCAGAAGTCCCTCTCTATGCAGGGCCAGAAGAAAGGCCCAGGGATAACGCAGCTATCAGCAAAGCCAGGAAAAGAGTTCTCACCAAAAACCGAGCCTGCGGTCCCTCTGATCTGGGACATCCAGGTCCAGGACTGTGAGGAAATACATTTCTGTCATTTAAGCCGCATAGTCTATGGCATTTTATTATAACAGCTCAAGCAGACTCATATGCTCATACATGTGAAATATTCTAGAGTTCAATCCAGTTACTAACCAAATATTATTAAGAGCTTGTTACATATCTAGGCCTGTTATAAACTGAGGCAGACAAACGAAACTGAAAACCCCTCTCCAACACGGAATGGACTATAGTTGATTAGAAAAAGGTTACACAAAGCAATCAGTAAGTAAGACAAAACTAAACTAAATGATGAAAATAACTTTAAAACGGGATAAAATAACTGATACATTAACAGATTATTCAACTACGAATAGGCTTCACCTTCGATGTCCTTTTTAATGAACTAGAGTTGTATTTTCAGGAGCGACTGGCTCACTAGGAAAGAAAACTAATAGATGTACAGTGTGTACATAAACGTAGAAGACAGAAATGGAGATTGTTGTATCTGGGTGTGTTAGAACTACTGAGAAAGGATTTGGGATAGACAGGGATGGGTCCCAAGCTGTGATTGACAACAGGGTATATTTTTGATACATAACAAAGAGCACAACAACAATGTATGAATTTGGTTCAAAGCAGGAAGTAGATAATAAAAAACAAATATGTTTATTTCAGCAGATAAAGCGACAACATAATATTGACTCATAGGACATTCACATAACTTACCAAATTCTACAGCAAACATTGTAGATTTCATAAATCGGAAGAGCAGAGAACAGAATAACCATTTCTCTAACCATAATTTAAGAAGCCAGGTGTTTTTTAAAAGGAAGATTTACATTAACTGGTGATCCAGGGGCATCATCTCAAGGATGGAAGATTCTCTTTAAAAACATCTCGAACAATGGCATTACCACACAATGATGCTTCTGTTTAAAACAATACAATAAAAAAGCCCTTTTTATATAATTTTTAGAGAAAAACTGAAACTTAGGTTGTTATTAACAGGCTTGACCCAAAGCGCAAGACTGAATTATTAACAATTCATTCAATGTGATAATCCAGAGTGAAGCCAAAGACTAGACAACCTGATTTGAAATGATCAAATCCTTTGATAGCTAATTATGCCATGACTCGAGCGATTAAACAGAAGATCAGCATATTAAAATGTTCCATCTCTGTGTACTTGGACATATTTGCTGGATACGACATTTACTGTCTGTGTCCCATGCAAACATGTTTACTCATGTGTTCAATAAATTTTATTTAATTGTTCTAATAATTTTAATGTTGATTCTCCTATTGTCACATAAACCATTTTTATAGTAGTGTCTAGACTTATTATTAAATTGACAGGTCATTTTTTTCTCTCCACAGCCCTCCCAGAATTGACTAGAAATTTCACTGTGTTTAATCATCTGAACACAAATCCAAATTACACTATAAAAAAAGATAAAATAGCCTGACGCAGTGGATAGAGCATCGAAGTGGGATACGGAGGACCCCAGTTCGAGATCCTGAGGTCGCCAGCTTGAGTGCGGGCTCATCTGGTTTGAGCAAAGGTCACCAGCTTAGACCCAAGGTCGCTGGCTTGAGCAAGGGGTTCCTCGGTCTGCTGAAGGCCCACGGTCAAGACACATATGAGAAAGCAATCAATGAACAACTAAGGTGTCGCAACGAAAAACTAATGATTGATGCTTCTCATCTCTCTCTGTTCCTGTCTGTCTATCCCTATCTATCCCCTATACCTCTCTCTGACTCTCTCTCTGTCTCTGTAAAAAATAAATAAATAAAAAATAAAATAAAATATTTATCTTAGAATTAGACTCCCTATATAAAGCAAATTCCTCTAACCAGATTTCACTACTTCATTTGACACACCTTGACTCTCATGTCACCAATCTTTGTGTAATTTAAGTGAAAATAAGTGAGGTAAAAGGCAATACCTTCCCTGGTAGTCACATTTCATGAGTGTCCAACATTTAGACGAAAAGAACAGAGAATGAACGTCCTCATCCTCACTGAAGAACATGGAAGATTACTTTACATTTCACTCCATCCTACCCTGAATAGCCCTTCACAACACACATTTTAGCAGTTTCGTAGTAAGTAAATGTTTTGGCCTGAAATCTCTCCTCTGTTAAGATTTTCTAGAATGTAGACTAAAGGGTTTAATGAAATATTCCTCTGAGCTGGGCCGGTTGTGATGGGAAATCCACCTCTGATGGCTTGACGCCTTGGTTTCTTCCAGGACAAAGATATCTGACTGACAGTACAGAGACCCCGCTGATATGAGCACCATACAGGCAGTGCTCTAGGTACTGGAAAGAAACTAGAAATGGTCAGCTGATTAAAAGAGAGAATGCAGTGGCCAAATATAATTTTGAAGACTAATTCTTTTTAGAAATTGGTAAGACAGATTGTTTTAAACTCTTTCAATGAAACATTATAAGCTGTAAAAAATAAAAGAGGGTCAGTTAGGGAGACTGTCTTCCTACACATGTACAAGACAAGAGCTGAAGAAGGATTCTGCTTCTCTTAGAATTGTGCCCGGTTGCAATCAACAGAAAAACAAACAATGACTTAGCAAATAGAGGTCCATCTCTCACATAACAAGAGATGAAAGCCAGGTCGCACAGAAATGGTGACATGCCAAGTGCTTTCTAAATGCTTGTTGTCACGCATGTCACCTCACATTCAGAAGGTGACCACTAGGCATCATGTCTGGAGTCCTAGCCATGGAGAAGAGTAAACAAGCCTCTGTTGTTTTTTTTTATGAGAAAAGTGAACGCTTTCCTGGGAGCCTCACCCAACAGACTTCTTCCCTCTCAATATCAAGAACTAAGTGATAGAGCAATCCTGACTCATTCCACCCTGACCCAAACAAGTCAGCATCCCGTTAGCCAGGGAGAGTGGGGAGACACAAATGCTAGTTAGGCTACTGATGGCAACTGTGCTAGGTCTGAACACATCATCCTTCTCCAGCAAATCATTTTGGAAGATAAACCACCTTTCTTTGGCTCTCGCTTGCCTCTACCTGATTTAATTCAGAAGTACCCAATGTACTACATTTTTTATTGTAAATTACTTTTTTTTAAAAAAAATCAACAAACTAAATGCATTTTAATGTACTTTTAAAAAGTTAAAACTTGCCTGACCAGGCAGTGGCACAGTGGATAGAGCATCAGACTGGGATGCGGAGGACCCAGGTTCGAGACCCCGAGGTGGCCAGCTTGAGCACAGGCTCATCTGATTTGAGCAAAGCTCACCAGCTTGGACCCAAGGTCGCTGGCTCAAGCAAGGGGTTACTCGGTCTGCTGTAGCCCCATGGTCAAAGCACATATAAGAAAGCAATCAATGAACAACTAAGGTGTCGCAACAAAAAACTAATGATTGATGCTTCTCATCTCTCTCCGTTCCTGTCTGTCTGTCCGTATATATCCCTCTCTCCGACTCTATGTCTCTGAAAAAATAAATAAATAAAAGTTCAAACTTACCAGAGAGGCTATTTGCCTTGCGCTTCATTGTGTTTGGCTTGGACAGCCTCTTTGCTCTAACACAGCATCTCTTCTCTTCATGCCCCTAAGCTTCCCCAAGCCCTTCTTCTTCTAGCTTTCTTGTCGTCTCTGCCCCTCCATCAGGTCTTATAACCTCATCTTTCCTCTAACTGGCCTTGTCCTCACTGGACAACCTCACTTCACTATTCATTCTTCTGTGTGCTACAATTTGGCATCTGCCTTCAACACTTGACTGAAAAAAACTTTAAATGAACTCATCTCCTGTCAGGTTCGTTTTTCATCTTTCTTTACCTGCCTGCAGCATTTAATGATAGTGACCACTCTCTGTTGAAACCCTCCTCCGCTGGTTCCATCATGCTCTTCTCCCGGGAGGCAGAATATTACAGCAGTTAAGTGCATGGGCTCAACATTCAGACTTAAACTCCATTCCAAGTTATACTCTCTACTGCTTCTAAATAATAGTGAGACAGCCATTCCAGCAACCTGTGCCTCTGTTTTCTCATTTGTGATAAGGCAGGGGTTGGGAACCTATGGCTCGCGAGCCAGATGTGGCTCTTTTGATGGCTGCATCTGGCTCGCAGACAAATCTTTAATAAAAAATAATAATAACGTTAAAAATATAAAACATTCTCATGTATTACAATCCATTCATTTCCTACCACTCATGTTCATGGTTGCGGGTGGCTGGAGCCAATCACAGCTGTTCTCCGGGACAACACCAAATTTTTATTGGATAATGCGTAACATATCCGGGTCGTTGTATGGCTCTCACGGAATTACATTTTAAAATATGTGGAGTTCATGGCTCTCTCAGCCAAAAAGGTTCCCGACCCCTGTGATAAGGGAACCTAGTATTGCTATCTATCTCAGAGTTGTGAGTGAATTCACTTAGATAATCCATTTAAAACACTAAACACAGGACCTACTATGGTCAGTGTCCAATAACAATTTAATAACAGGTCTTAGCTACTATTCTTCTCCTACATTACTTGCAGTCCTTCAAGTCCACTTGTAAATCTGCACTTACTTGCAAAACATGTAAACCAATAAAAGAGGTCAAGTTGTTTTTAATAAAATCTTTGTTCAGACCTATATGTTTCAAGACAAGACTACAATGACAGTTATTTCACACGGGCTCATGTGTTCCAAAGATAAAATCACTGATTTTCCCAGTAACTCAGCGACTATACAAATTCTGACCAATCTCTGCCCAAACTCTGCTAACTTCTTCCTACACCAAAACCAGCTGAAACTCCAAAATCTATTTCCTCTGAACTGTTCTCAATGTTTATAAAGTAATTTGTTCATGCAATTCAAGACTTAAGTTCTGGCCCTTGCCGGTTGGCTCAGCGGTAGAGCGTCGGCCTGGCATGCGGGGGACCTGGGTTCGATTCCCGGCCAGGGCACATAGGAGAGGTGCCCATTTGCTTCTCCACCCCCCCCCTCTTCCTCTCTGCCTCTCTCTTCCTCTCCCGCAGCCAAGGCTCCATTGGAGCAAAGATGGCCCGGGCGCTGGGGATGGCTCCCTGGCCTCTGCCCCAGGCGCTAGAGTGGCTCTGGTTGCGGCAGAGCGACGCCCCGGAGGGGCAGAGCATCGCCCCCTGGTGGGCAGAGCATCGCCCCTGGTGGGCGTGCCGGGTGGATCCCGGTGGGGCGCATGCGGGAGTCTGTCTGACTGTCTCTCCCTGTTTCCAGCTTCAGAAAAATACAAAAAAAAAAAAAAAAGACTTAAGTTCTATTAATTGCTTCTTGTCTGTTTCTTCTTATCTTTGGGACTTACTACTTTGCATACTGCATACTGCTTCTCTCAAACAAAATAACAGCTAGCTCTACCAGTTTTCTCTTATCAGCAAATTTGATAAGCAAGCTTCCGAAATCACTAATAAAATGATTTAGCAGGAAAGCACCTAGACAAGTGACTTGACCTGCCACTTGCATACACCCACATGTCCTTCACGTTTATTAATCTGAGCACTTAAGGTTCAGGTGTTCACCTTGCAGTGACCCCTCTAATCTACTAGCCAGCCAGTTGCCTTTTAATTTGTCTAAAAAAGAAATTGGGAGATGTTTCTAAAATCCTGTACAGAAAATAAGATACACTATTCCTCCATTTTCTCCTTGTACTAATGAGGGGCTAATCTTTGATAAGTTAAACTTCTAAAGCAATTTTGACCTGATTCAAAAATATGTAATAATGATGAGATATCAGGGGTTTTGTTTGTTTGTTCGTTTGTTTGATGTGAATCACAAGTTCCTTTGAGAATCGATGAGAAGCTATTAAATATCCTCCCTCCAAAAAAATTTTTTATTGCTCATACACACAATGCATACATGTTATCATTATCCTGTATATTAGAAGGCAGAAAATGTGGTTCATATTTATAACCATAAGAGAAAAGTATAAAATTTTCAATAACATACCAATTAAAGTTTAGACATCCATTTTTTATAACTTTTTTCTCCTCCCTGAATACAGCAAAGATTTATTTAGCATAAAACAATTAAAAATTTTTATCAATCAAGTGTTGGCCACTTAAAAATGAAGATTTCTCTATGTATATCAATTTTATAAATAACTATTCAACAGCCTAATTTTTCAAAATAGCTACTTTCTCTTGTACAGAATATAGTGACTAAGGAGGTTTAAAAATTGCAGCAATGGTCTCCTTACAGAAGAAAACAAATAATCCATTACTTTCCTAAAGATTTCTAATTTTTTTCCACACTACAGGACAAGGCTACTCTAATAGTCCTAGGCTATCGCTTCTATTGAAACTTCAATATCAACAGAAGTTAGCAAGGAATAACTTATAATACTTTATATTTTTCTGATTTCTCCATTTGTGAAATCTGTTGTCTAAGAAATTCTGATGCAAAGAAAACAGATCTGGAACCACGATAAAATATTTCTCACACATGTCAGAGACATCAAAGGATTCAGCATAACAACTTCAAAATCTTGAAGATAAAACAAGTGTGACTACTGTTGTCAGTTTAAAAAATGTCTGCATGAGCTTACTGGAAAAAAATAATTGTTAAAGCATTCACAAAAGTTTCAATGGCAAGATTTCTGGAGGTGATGTTTAACTGATTTTAATTATCTACATCAAAGTAATTTGCTCACATCTGAGCAAAATTAAGCTATCTAACACTTCTTCCAAAATAAAGCAGAAATTATGGATAAATTGCCAAGACTTAGAGAGACTGTTCCTAAGAGTCATTTAAAAAAGAGTCTCTTTTTCAAATTAATGCTAACACTTTCTCAAAATTATTTTAGGAGCTAAAGAGAGCATGGGATGGGAAAAGGGAAAGGTAAGATTGGGAGAGAAAAAGATGTTGATTAAATTCTTTTCTATGAGATTATAAACAAACTGTGTGAGTGTAGTAGAGTACAGTGAAATACTGCCACCCAATGGAAGTACAGTATAAACAAAACTTTCAAATTTGAAAACACTGCAAGACTTTCATGCACTTTTCAGTTGGAATGACAGAGCTTAAGAATTTTCAAAATACTTTCAAAAATATTATTCCTTAACAATACAGTGGGACAGATAGCAGAAGCGTGAATATATCTTTTCCTGAGGTCCTAGTAGATGACGTGATGTTACAGGGTTCTATGTTTATTCAGCAGCAAAGCAAGTACTGGAGCCCTAGGCTGCTGGCTCCCACTTCATTGCTGCTCACACCACAGAGTCCCTCCTTAAAGAGCCTTTGACACCTCTACGTTCATTCAAACACTGTATTTCCTAGAGGAAAAACCAGACTCAGAGACTATCAAGGCTTCTCAAACATTTCCAAGGGGTCTTGGGAGTGTAGCTTGAAGTAGTAGTAACCTAACCTTTTAAAAACATGTTTAAGATTTGTGTTGTATTCCATATCGTATGCATGTCCATTTTAATTATTAAAATGGGGGGGGGTTCCTAAAATGTCTTTTATAATAATTGTTGCTTTAAGACAATAGTGCATCTCTATCCTGGACCACACCGATGATGGGAGGATGGAGAGTATGAGTGTTCCAGTTCGAGGCACCTGGAAAGTGCACTGCTCACGTTCATTCACTTATGAAGTATGTGATGAACACCTGTCACACGCCAGGCGTTGCTGTAAGTCCTGGGGCATGCAGTGATGACAAGCAACCCCATAATACCGGCGACACGGAAGAACAAACGTTTAATTCCCTCCCATGCCAGAAGATACCGCAGACTGGCTAAGGGCGCTTTCTCACATTCTCACCATCTTCATATCGGGACCAGCAGACAAAGCCACCACTATCTGGAGTACCAATAATAATTTCTATAATCTCTATGCAGTGACAGAGGAGTGAGGTGAAGCAACAGGAAATGGCATACAACGGTTCCCATCACATTTTATTGACCGAAGCTAGCCACATGACATTTCTCAACGCAGGATAACCCTCCCATGGAGAGAGCACATGGACACTGGTACACAGCAACAGTCTGACATGCCCCGACTTCCCCATACACACCGAGGAAACGTGGCTCTGAGAGACGCAGAGGAAAGAGGTCAGATCTATCAGCATGTGGGGTGGGAATTCAAGCTATCTTACTTAAATATTAGAAGAAAGGGTTATCATAGAGGGCTAAAGGTTTGGAATGTTTAGGGTCAGGCAGGTGAGACAGAAATGAGTGCGTACTAGACAAGTAGAGAAAGGTTATTTAGAATGTATGCACATATGAATTATGACTCTAAGTGCCATTCTGGACAGAGCACTTTATCAGTACAACCTGCAGGCTTTACCTGTGGCCAGTGAAGGACCAGGTTACAAAGCTATACAGAATTATAGCCAGGTGGGTGGCAGTGTAAGAGTCAGGTGCACACAAATCATACCGGGGCCCAACACAAACACATTAGGGTTGCTGAACGTATCTATGTGAAACCGACAGCCAGTTGAGTGGGGGCCACAGAGCCAGCACGTGCACCAATCGTGTGTGTATGCATGCGTGTGTGTGTGTGTGTGTGTGTGTGTGTGTGTGTGTGTATGCCCAAAACACGTGAGTTCACTAAACCGCGCACTATTTCTCATAGCTCCGTAGCACCTGCCCCCGCCGGAGGACCGCAGGCTGTTCCTTCCCTCCACTGAAGCTGGAAGTTAAGTTTCTGACCAGAAGCGCTAATGAAAGCCTTTGTGCTGGATCCAACCTACGCTGATGGGCTAGGCAGCTGCTGGAGAAAATAAAGCAGTCTTACCAGCAATGGCCCACATGGACCAGGGCAGATACACCGTAAGGATTAAAATACTAATCCGTCCCCTAATCCCAAGAAATGTGCATATGCACATGTGACTGCTATGGATTAATCACAATGTTTTGTTTCAATTTCACGAGGCTGCCTCCGACAGGGTTTCAAAATATCACATTGAAGCCAGTGGAATAATGTCACATGGGTCATTGCAAACCTAGGACTAGCACAGTTTTGACATAAATCCACAAAAAGGGGATAGCACTCACAAAGAGTGCCATTAACATGTTGGGGAAAATAAGAGTTTAGGTGGCTAGAACTGCCAGGTTGTGAGGAACCTGAAAGGTCATACTGTGAGGCTCAGATTTATTTTACAGGAACTAAGAAATCATCAAATCATTTTAATCACGTGACACATCCAAGCTGTGTTTAGGCAGGTAATGCTGGTAGCAGTGCAGAGGGATGACTGAGCAGACGAGGGACATGAAGAAGTTAGACCAGGGGGAGTCAACCTCTTTCTACCTACCGCCCACTTCTGTATCTCTGTTAGTAGTAAAATTTTCTAACCACCCACTGGTTCCACAGCAATGGTGATTTATAAAGTAGGGAAGTAACTTTACTTTATAACATTTATAAAGCAGAGTTACAGCAAGTTAAAGCATATAATAATAATTACTTACCAAGTACTTAATGTTGGATTTTTGCTAAGTTTGGCAGAATAAGTCTTTATAAAACAATTTATTTATACTATAGTTAAATCTATCTTTTTATTTCTACTTTGGTTGCTCCGCTACCACCACCATGAGAGCTGGAGCGCCCACTAGTGGGCGGTAGGGGCCAGGTTGACTACCACTGAGTTAGATCATGTAGAAGTCCGCTGAAATGCCAAGGAACCCAACTACAGCAGAAGCAACAGGAAGAAAATAAAAAGGGGTGATTAGGGGCTGGGAGGAAGGTGGGGAGAACTAAAATATTTCCACTGCAGAACCCTCACAGTGATCTCCCACATCGAAAGCAACTGAGACAATTATAAAATCCTTATTCCCTGGCCAACCCCAGAATTACTAAATCAGTCTCTAAGGATGTAGCCTAGGAAATGCTCATCATACTGAAGATGCAGGCAGCCCAGCCTAAGAGGGTCTTATGTTTCCATATACTGAGCGACTGAGCTGTGGTGTCTTTAAGGTGGGAACACAGAAAAAGGAGCTTTGTGAAGGTTGTTCATAAGTTGAGGTTTAGATATATTGAGTTTAAAGTACTTACAAGAAATCCAGAAATGAAAGTCTGATAGACAACAGGCTATATAAGCCTGCAGCCCAGAAAAGAGATTAATGCTAAAGCTCTATCATCACAGGATTCAAGGTCTTCCAAAGAAGGGATGTAGTTGAGATACAGGTGACCTGAGGAGAGAAGCCCAAAGCACACTGACACTTATGGAAGTGCACAGAAAGATGAACCTGGTAATATGAGGGTTGACCAAGAAGGATAAACGCACCTACATCCAGTTCCATTAAACCAGCACTGAACCCTATTGCCTTATTCGTTTAGAGCAAAATGAAGCTCTATACGAAACCAATTCATTCATTTCAAAGTAAAAGCTGCAATATCCAGTCCAATTAGGTATGTCAGCTGCCTATCCCAAACAAGAATTATCTGTATCAATGTCACCTGCCCATGACTTTTAGAAGACATGGACCCTTACAACTCAATAACTGAGAAGCAAATAATCCAATTTAAAATAGGCAAAGGATCTGAATAAACATTTTCCCAAGATCATATGCACATATATGTGTGCCTCCTGACTAACACATGGCCAATAGCACATGGAAAAAAAAGAGTCAACATCATCTATCCTTAGGAAAAAAAAATCAAAATGAGATACCACTCTATACCCCCTAGGGTGGTTAAAATAAAAAATACAGACAATAGCAGTTGTTGTCAAAAATGTGAAAAAACTGAAACTCTTATATACTGCTGGTAGGAATGCAAAATGGTACAATCACATTGTAAAAAGACTTTGGCATGTCCTCAAAAGTTAAACCAGGGGATTACCTTATGACTTCGCAATATGACTTCCGGGTATATAACCAGAAGAAGTGAAAACATACGTGCACACAAAATTTGTGCATAAATGTGCACAGCAGCATTACCAAAAAATTAAAATAACCCACATGTCCATCAACTGTTGAAAGAACAAGCAAAATGTGTTATATCTATACAACAAAATATTACTCAACAATAAAAGGGCATGAGGTATTGACACATGCATGAGATATGACAATATGTGTGAACCTTAACAACATTACACGAAGTGAAAAAGGTCAGTTACAGAGGGCCACATGTTGTATGATTCCATTTATAAGAAGTACCTAGCATAGGCCAATTCAGAGACACAAGAGGCATTAGTGTTCGCCAGAGGATGAGGGAGGGAGGGATGGAGATTGATTAGGAATGAGAACAGGGTATTTTTCTGGAGTGGTGAAATGTAGCAGACTTAGTGTTGGTGGTTACACAACTTGTGGGTATAATAAAACCCCTGAACTACATGCTTTAAAGGGTTGAATTTTATGGTATGTAAATCATATCTCACTAAAACTGCTTTTAAAACCACATGGATATCCAGGCTCTATTCCTAGAGATTCTTGGGCCTGGGATTGACCCAGGAATCCATACATTTAAAAAGGTAAGTGTATGACTTACCTCACTTAGTATAATAGCCTCTAGGTTGGTCTATCCATGTTGTTACAAATAATGTTTTTTAAGGGATACTCCTTCATTGCTAATAAAACATGAGATATTATAAAAAAAATAAAAAACATTAAAAATCCAGTGACAAAATTTTCGGTCAATATTATTAAAACAAAATTATTCCCATTTACAAAGAATGTTCACATATATCAACTCAATTCTTCTTCATAATTATTCCAAACTAGTAAGTGTTAAAGGTATACTTTGAACCAATGGCTTTTTACACAACATTCAGAATTTCCACAACCTCAGAATTCAATATATGGTATTTAGAACAGTTCTGAATCTAAGATCATGGCTATAGCAGTGCAATCCTCAAATATAGTTTCCTGTGAATAGGAGTCCAAATTAGTCTAGTTCTAGAATGGTCTATATACTGATTGCCACACTCATCAAATATTATAGATTTTTAGAGATTTCAGTCAGTGAAGAAGATAATATGTTGGTCATTTATGGCAAAAGACATGAATGTAAATGTCATATTAACTCTTTCCAAGGGTACAAATACTTCATAAGATCTACAAGTATAACATCCACAAATGATGGTAATAACAGATCAAATGACGATAAAAATTCTCTTGGCTTAAGAAAACTGTTTAGATCCTTCTGCAACTTCACTGAAAAAGAAAATCATTGCATAGTAGCCCTTCCTCTAACTCCCTATGATTTAGTTAGCTAAAATTCAGGATGAAGCTCTATGTAAATGTGACACTATGGTTTAACATTTAAAAACATGAAGGTCATGGAACTTAAAATGTTAGGCTTCTCACTCCAGTGTGTTCCACAGACCTGCACCAGCTACACATGGCCCAGGATCCCACCGTCAGAGCAGAAAACTGAGAAAACTTTTCCAGGCCACAGAATTCAAATTTTTGATGGTGTTGGAATAACAGAACATTTTAATGAGCTTACTGTAACAGAAGCCTGGGCACCAACTCTGGTGCCAAGACAAAGAGCCATCTCTCACACCTGGTGGAGGCCCAGCTGGTCACAGCTGACCTGCCAGCTGAACTTGTCTCTTTCCCAGAAAGCTGAAATAGCCTCCGACTTCCCTCATCTCGTTAGGCTGTGTGTTCTCTGGCTTTCTACAAATCCAACTTATAAATCTTCTTCTCATTCATTCTCAAATCCCAAACACTCATGAGTATTACCTTTACACAAAGAAACACAATTACTGAGGTATAAACCTCTAACATCTGGGTTTATATATCCCTACACACCATAGAATATGTTTTGCTGGTTTATTCTAATGCCTTATCTAGTTTATTATTTTGTCTCCATAGAAGCACCAAGGCACATTTTTAAGACTGTACTTGCTCTACCACCTTTTGAAAAAAAATAATAATTTCATAACATTTTTCCCTCTTCAACTTGTGATCAGGCAACAATATTTTTCTTTTCCCTAAAATTAGAACTTTATTCTGCTTCTAAGAAGCATGAACAAGTTATCTAAAAGCAACAAAATTTCCATTTAAGTTCCCATGGCAAAGGACTAGTATCAGGTACTGGGGGAGACAGAAGGAGAAACTGCCTATAAAAGCAGCAGCTAGAAAAGTGGAAAAATAAACAAAACACTGTTTTTAAATGTTAAACTAAAGGTTGTACAGGACTATAATCCCTGAGAAAAGGAAAATCAACAAGATAAACAATATGAATGCCATAGCTTTCTACCCATAGGGAATTTCTGAACCATGACACAGATAAGTGATCCCAAATAGAGCCCAAAAGTCTTGTTATTGAGGAAATAGAAATCCAAACTTGGGAAAAACAAAGTGATTAGAATTTGTAGAACCAAATTCCAGAGATGATAAAACCATGCAGAGAAAGAGGTCCACAAATCTGCATAAAGGTCTCCTAGGGACCCTGGCCTAGGGACCCCGATGGCTCAGTGTATAGAATGCTATACCAGCATGCTGAAGTCACAGATTTGATCCCCAGTTAGGGCACATTGGAGAAGCGATCAATAAGTACATAACTAAATGGAACAACTAAGTGGAACAGCAAGGTGATGCTTCTCTCTCTCTCTCGTTCTCTCTCCCCCCCCCCACCTCTCTCTCTCTCTCTTCCCCCTACCCCTCCCTCTTGGTCCCTCTCTCTTTGTCTCTCACTCTTTCTCTCTCTCTCCTCTCTCCCTCTCTCTCAAATCAATGGGAAAATTTTTTTAAAGTCTCCAATACTCTTTGGCTGCATCCAATCTATGAACGCATATAGTTAATTTGCCAGAGCTATGCAAAGAACAAGAGGCAAAAAGAAAAAAATAGTGCTCACACAGAACTGGGCACACCTGAGTTTGCACCAGAGTGAGGAGATCTTGTATAACACATGGGCATTCAGTAGAGAATCTAGAAAGAACATGGCTTAGTTGTGCCCTTTGGAGGCTAAAGTGAGCCTACAGTAAAAGCTATTATAGACCTACCCTTATAAACCTTCAAGATAAGCCTCAAAAGGAGCAAGCAAATCCACAAATAACTGCAAGGGGGAAAAATTCATACTCTTTGAAACAATGTAAAACTAACATGTCCAGCATTCAAACAAAACTCTATAGATATGAAAGTCAACTTCTTTCCTCTGTACCAGCAATAAACAATTGAAACTGAAATTTTAAATTGACATTAAAAAATATAACCACTTAAAATAGCAGCAAAGAAAAGCCTTATGTATAAATCTAACAAAATATGTATAGGATCTCTACGTGGAAAACTACAAATCCCTAATAAAAATTTAATAAAGACTTAATTAAATACAGAAATATTCCATGTTCATAGATTGAAAGATTTAGCATTTATAAGATGTCAATTCTTTGGAACTTGATCTGTAGATTAGATGCTATCCCAATCAAAATCGTAACAAGCTATTTTGTAGATATCAACAAACTGATTCTAACATATATACATATATATATGGCTTCTTATCGCAGAATTGTATTCCCTTTTCTATGCGTTTATTAAAACTACTTGGTTCTTCAGTAATTATTTCCTAACCATAATAGTAAAAATAACAACACATACTTAACACTTAATACACAGCCTATTCTATGTCCTTGAAGCAGCACAGTGGGGTTAAGTGACTTGCCAAGGTCACACATTGGTTAGTGAACCCCTGCATTCTGGCTCTGTAATACTTGCTCCTAAACACAGGCTACACCGGTTCTCATAATGCTCTTTGTTAACTTACAGTTCTTAGAATCAACCTATCAATCCAAAATAGGAAGGTATAGTAACAAGTATAAAACAGAACATAGCCTGACCAGGCAGTGGCACAGTAGAGTGTTGGCCTGGGATGCTGAGAACCCAGGTTCAGAACCCCAAAGCTGCCGGCTTGAGCATGGGCTCACCCGCTTGAGTGCGGGGTTCCCAGCTGGAGCATGGGATCACGGACATGACCCCATGGTTGCTGGCTTGAGCGCTGGAGCCCCGAGGTCAAGGTACATATGAGAAAGCAATCAATGAACAACTAAGGTGCTACAATGAAGAATTGATGCTTTTCATCTCTTTCCCTTCCTGTCTATCTGTCCCTGTCTGGCTGGCTGTCTCTCTCTCCCTCTCACATACACTAAAAAAGAACAACAACAACAAAAAACTATATAAATTATATAAAACAAAAATAGTTTATATATAACAAATATGTATGTTTTATATAATTTAAAATAATATAAAAATTAGCAGGGGAAGAGAAATAATGAACTAAGCTAAATTTCTTCATATTTCATACGAAGTATCATAGTTGACTTTAGGGATATACACCAGTTGTTACTAGATACTGTCTGATGTTAATAAAATATAATTTATATGGTAAGAGAGAAAAATCTAAAAACAGAAAAGTTGAAGTTGGTACATTAAGAAAATAGTAATAAGCCTGACCAGGCGGTGGCTCAGTGGATAGAGCATCGGACTGGGATGTGGAGGACCCAGGTTTGAGACCCCGAGGTCGCAAGCTTGAGCGCAGGCTCATCTGGTTTAAGCAAAAGCTCACCAGCTTGGACCTAAGGTCGCTGGCTTGAGCAAGGGGTTACTCAATCTGCTGTAGCCCCATGGTCAAGGCACATATGAGAAAGCAATCAATGAACAACTAAAATGCCACAACGAAAAACTGATAATTGATGCTTCTCATCTCTCTCCATTCCTGTCTGTCCCTATCTATCTCTCTCTCCGACTCTCTCTGTCTCTGTAAAAAAAAAAAAAAAAAAAAGTAATACTGTATAAGTAAATAAGTTTTTAGAAAAGCTAAAAACAGAAAAGGAGGGGGCTGGGAAGACCTTTGTTTTTTTACCACTTTAATTATTAAAAGTATCAGATATTATTTTATTATAAAAAATAAGTATGTATACTACTATTAGCAACAGTCGTATGCTGTAAAGAAGGGCAAAATCTGAAGAGGGTGACCTTCAGTTCTGGCACGGAAACGCAAAAGGTCAGTGAGTGCTACCAGACCATGTAACCCAGGGGTACAAAGAGAGGCACGAGGGTAAATATGTAGCATTTCACAGAATACACAGCTTCTTCGCTGATTCCTTGTTTCCACTTCACTACGGACTAAATGGCCTATCTTTGTCATAAAAACTTAAAGAGGCCTTCCTTTCATTGGTGTTAGACAACTATGAGTATCATATGCTCCATTTTTTTTTTTTTAAACAAAGAGCTGTGCAAATTCACATCCCTGGATGAACTCTACATTGGTATGACCCCGTTGAAATGTAATAAAATAGGGACTACACTTTGATCTAATGATCTCATTTCATAGAATCGACCCTACAGAAACACTTCCAAATGCTTAAAGGTAACTCTACAGGTTTTCAACTGGGCTATCACCGCTTCTACAGAGGAAAACAAAAAACCGCCTAAATGCGCATCAGTACCTGCAGAATATTTTGGTGCCATTTTAAAAAGATGAGAGACATCTATATCGAGTGACACTGACACACATGCAATGCATATACTGGGAAGTAAGTGGCCTTAAGATGTGTAAAGGAAACAGGTTTTTACCTTGTGCACTTATTTGATTTTTTTTAACCAACATTATTGTTTTTATGTTTTAAGAAATCAGAGCATGCCTCAACTATCAAATATTCGGTGTAAAAAAAAAATCCCCAAAGAGAAAAACTCATCGTCTTTGGATCAGTTCACTCTCACATCTAAGGGGGGAAACCATACAGTAACTGGCACATTACAGTCTAGGATTAGCAAAAGGGATGCCTTCACTGGTTGGGTCATTTTTTTAGTGCACAGGGCAAGAAAAGGAGGACCCATAAAGAATCGAGGCAGAACTGAGCAGTGAACACACGCGCAGCGGGGCTGACCCGGCAGTCAGGGACCCGGCGCAGGGAAGGAGCGAGGGGGAAGCGACCCTGGGTGTCCGGGACGGAGGGAACTGGCCCGCGATGCCACCGTAACCTGGGTAACGGACTGGAAATGAACCAGGTCCTGGGCGTGCGGGAAAGAAGGCGGAGGTTCGAGGACAAAGGGCAGAGGGCAGGCGAGGGCACAGGAAAGCCTAGAGGCTCGGTCGGGAGCCGCTGTCGCCGCGGGCCGCTGTCGCCGCGGGCGGTGCGGGTCTGGCCAGCAGAGCGGGGGCGGCTTCCGGAAGTCAGGGTCCGGGCCGAGCGCGCGGGCCGAGCGCGCGGGCCGAGCGCGGCGGCCGCTCCCGTACCTTCCCACGACAGCTCTCCTCCCGGCTCCCTGCGCAGGAACTTGTACCAGAACGTGTCCACGCGGCCCGGCTCCGCCCCGTCCCGCGCCGCCTCCTCGGGCGCCAGCTCCACCTCCCCGAGCCACAGGCCCGGCTCCTGCGGCGCCAGCGCCCCCGGGGCACCCGCCGCGCCCGCCGCGCCCGCCGCGCCCGCCGGCCGCAGGCGCAGGGCCCCGCTCGGCTCCCAGCGCCCCAGCTCGGGCCGCGACCCCGCGACCAGCAGCTCCGGCCGGGCGCCGGCCACCGCGGGCGGCACCACCACCCCGAACCGGAACCGCATGGCGGCGGGCGGGCGGCGTGGCTCCCGGTGCCCGGCGTCCTCGGGCAGCACACGCGGCCGGAGCGCGAGGCGACCGCGGCGATTGGGCAGCCGGCGCGGGGCCCGGACGCGAGAGGCCCGGGCGCCTGCGGGGACACGTGCGAGGCTGGCCCTTTTTTGGGCTGCATCACGCGGCGCCGGAGCAGGGCCGAGGCCGCGGACGGGGCCAGCGGGAGCCGCCCCGCGCCTGCCGGGCGGAAGCGGGCTGCACCTGCCCCGCGGGGCGGCTGGGGATGCGGAGGAAGCCCAAACGGGAAAGAAAACAGGGTTCCGAAGGAGGAAAACCTCTTATAAGCCCTACTACGATTTTTGTAGTCATCTTTCCAGAAGACTGGATGGAAATCAAGAGGTTCCTGCAGAAAAAGGGAATGGCATGTAGAAAGCAGCCGCCGTAACGGCGAAGCTGGGGGCGGATCCTGGATCAGGACTCTGTAGAGCGCCGACCTTAAACAGGTCCCTTCCTCTCTCGCGGCCCAGGCTCCTTTTCTGTAAAAGGAGGGTATAAAATAATGATCTTGAAAGACTCTGCCAACACCCGAGGTTCTCTTATTGGGGGGGGGGGGGGGAAGAGGTGTCATTCACAACCCAGAGCTGATGCAAAACCACAGTGTTTCCCTCACCTGGTCCAATTCAGTGTTTGAAATAAAACACGATCACTTTCTTTAAAAAGAACAAAACAAACAAACAAACAAACAAAAAACAACCAGGTTATTTTAGTATGTGCAAAATGGGTTTGTATTACCTTTCCAAGGTAAACTAAAGCAAAAACCTTTCTGTGATTATAAATGTAGGACGTTCACAATTTTTAAAGTGGTGTAAAAATAGAACCTTTTGGTGAAAATTGGCTTTCAGTAAAAGTCAGCAGTGTTAAAATATTTTTATGTCAAGACACACATATATAGCTATTTGGTCAAAAGAAAACTACTTACATGAGTAGTAGTAGGGCTTCATTTTTGTCCTGTTTACATATTGACTACTTTTTGATTCTTTAATAAAATTGTCTTCCTGTTCTTACATTTGTATATTCACAAACAACATAACAATCTTTTATGTGAACTAAAGATATACAGAGACATTTTACCAGTATTTTAAAGCTTGCGAATAGCGAAAGAAAGCCAAAATGTCACGCATTCTGAATAAGTAAAACAGCAAGTACAAAAATATAAACCATACAAACTCAGTCTCTCTGAAGAACAATTAGTAAGTTAATAATACATTTTACTCTTAAATATTGATATTCCACTCTGTTTGGTTAGTTGCTAAGCTTAAGGATAAACACAAAGAAAAATGTGAAGACAGCAAGGCTGGCCAAATATGGCTGATTCATTAGCAAAGCAGACATTGAATCACAGTGACATGTGAGTCCTTTTATTCAAATGGCTCTTACAGAATATTCTGAGACTAACTTGAGGATATTAAGAGTCATTTGGCTATGCAAGAACACTAGGAACTGACAGGTTAGGGCTTTCTTGTTGAAGGAAGCTTGCTGCATCTCTTGTGTACTTTCCAGATGGCATTGTTCCCACCAAGTAAGAGTATTCAGCTCTTCCAACCTGAATACTGGTCATTGTCAACCTAAACAAAGAGATATACTGAGTGTGGCAAGCTCAAAATTGTCCAAAATGTGAGTATATTCAGGAATCCAGAGGAAAACCGTAGCAAGGTATAAGCAAGTCTATTGAGGGTTTAAAGTAGGCTGCATTTATGGGCAGGGAATGTGAAGAGGGGAGAGTTCAGTTAAACAATATCTGTTACAATAAGAAACAAACAAAGAACAGTTTGAAATGTTTTCTGAGCAGACAAATTCAGTCCAGTCATACAAACAAAATTCAATTCGGTTTATTTTGCAAGATCAACCCAATCTAGGTCATTTCTTATTCATGTCTCCGGAAAACCATAAGCAAAATTTCCCAATGTGAAGTAACCACTGATAAACTCCCTATCATTTAGAAAAGTCCCATATTATCAGTTTTATGTAAATCAGGAATTTACAGGAAATCAGTCTGTCATTCTTTATGTTTTGTGTCCCTGGGGGCACATAACTGAGATATTCCATTTTATATCCTCTAGTTCCATTTTAGATTAAAATTCTTTCCAAGGTGGTGAGAGAACAATAAAGTACCTTGTGACATCTACCCCACCAAGCCCGGCAGGGACATAAATATTTTGCCATATTGTCCTCAGATCCTCCTTTTTCATAAATAAAACTTTATAGGCACAGAGCCCTCCCTCCTCATACTATTTACCTCCCTCCTTTCTGGGGAGCAACCACAATCCTGAAGTTGGCATGTGTCATTTCTGACTGTTTTTATATTCTCACAATGTAATTATGTATTTGAAAACAGATGTGGTATTTGAAATGTTTGGCATGCTAAGATCTTTTGTAACCATAATTTTAAGGTATAGTTTGGCTATTTTATTTTAATAAAATAACAGAAGTAAAGGGGAAATAATTCTTTCCACAACAATCTATAGATAAAGTAATAACAAAAAAGATAGAAAACAATATATTTGTTGAACAAACACGATTCTTCCTCTCTCATTATAAAGGCATTGAATAATTTTAGCAGTTAAAAGTTCTCCCTTTAAGCCCCTAAACAAAATCTATAACAGCTTATTTTATTACATGGATTTTAAAATAGTACAAATGTGATGGATACACAGTATATCAACTAAAATACAACTAGAAAGAAGAGGAAAAAGACATATGGCAAAGCTTCCATCTTACTTTGTCAATCATTTGAATTTGTTAACCATGAAAATTGTAACAGACATCGAGTCCTAATTATGAGCCAAGCATGTGGTTTTTATACTCGTATTGTCTGATATAATTCTCTCTCCAAGTCTATGAAGTAACTACTATTGTTATCCCCATTTTTATATGTGAGGAAACAGGCACAGAGAGGTCACAACAAGGAAGGGACAAAGTCAGTGATAAAAGTCATTCATTAAGCTTACAGTTAAAACTATATATAATACAGGCCCTGGCCAGTTGGCTCAGCCTGACATGTGTATGTTCCAGGTTGGATTCCTAGTCAGGGCACACAAGAGAAGCAACACTCCATTCTCCACCCCTCCCACTTCCCTTCTCTCTCTCTCTCTCTCTCTCTCTCTCTCTCTTCCTCTCCCACAGCCATGGCTCAAATGGTTCAAGCACATCGGCCCTGGCTGCTGAGGATGGTTCCATGTAGCCTCTGCATCAGGTGCTAAAAATAGCTCAGGTTGTGAGCATGGCCCCAGATGGGCAGAGCATCAGCCCTAGATGGGTTGTTGGAGAGATCTCAGCCAGGAGGCATGCAGAAGTCTGTCTCTCTACCTCCCCTCCTCTCACTTGGAAAAGAAAAATGAAAAAATATATATAATACACATAGTTACATTATATGTAATATGCATAATTTGATTTCCTATCAGGAAAATCATTACAGAATGCAATTAAATCCCAGCATATTTAAATGAGTAATTCTTCATTAGCTCTTAATAAATAATGAGCTTC
The DNA here is from genome assembly GCF_036850995.1 of Saccopteryx leptura. NCBI lineage: Eukaryota > Metazoa > Chordata > Mammalia > Chiroptera > Emballonuridae > Saccopteryx > Saccopteryx leptura. The sequence goes on along the minus strand of NC_089505.1, from coordinate 20,156,013 downwards.
CTGTAATTATTTCCTGTAACGAACTTCATCCTTAGGAATGATGGAACAAACGAAGCATATGCAGCAATCTAAATTTACCAATGAATCTACAAAGATAAATATCTTAGTATTTAGAATGGATTTGATATCAAGTCCTAGAAAATGATCATTCTACACCTTTATATGTTTATTTTGCTGGTAATGAAAACACAAAAGGGAAGACATTTTCTAGTTTTTACGCTGTGTTATGCACAGACCTTTTTCCTAGTTTAGTTCTCCATGTGAAGATTTTTTTTTCATTTCTAAGAATCATAACATTTAATGAAAAGGATTATTTATGAAGTCAATTTAAGGTTGGATTTTTGATACTATAAAGACAAGTTCAATTTAAAGCAAGAATAACCTCAGCAGAATCATGTAATTCTGGTAATATTTTTTAAACACCAAATCCATTCTTTTCTTGAATTTTATTTCTATGATGCTATCTTGTACATATAACTACAATATTACTTGAAGAATGGGTGATAAATTAAATTTAGGGTTTCAGGATCCAATTCAAATGTTAATTCTTTCAGAGACTCCTCAGGGAAATCTATTACTTGGCTCTTTTGAGATTTATGTTTTCTAAAGCAATCTTTCACTAGTCAGTGAGTTGTCATAAATTTTTCCTTATAATATTGTGTATGTATACAAATATTCACTGATGGAAACAACATGTCATCCAAATAGTTCTAGGACCATTAGAACTGTTAAGTTATTACTTGTTTAATGTGTCACATATACTATATCCAATTTTATAGCTGTAAAAAAATAAAAATAAAAGCAAACAAAAAACACAAACAAAAGCCTTCCAGAGAGAACTCAACTACAGCTTAGAAATGTTTGCACATTGCAGCTGATGTTTCCGAGGTTAGGCTACTTGAAACTCCTTTAGGAATGTGGAGAAGTAGAAGGATGTGAACTGTATCAAGGCTTTATCCAAAAATCCCACATTTCTCAACGATGTAAACAACTCATGTCCTTTAAAAAAAAAAAAAAGATTTTATTTATTGATTTTAGAGAGAGGGGTGGCGAGAAGTAGGAAGCATTAACTCATAGTAGTTGTTTCTTGTATGTGCCTTGACTGGGAAAGCTCCGGGTTTTGAACTGGCGACCTCCGCATTCCAGGTTGATGCTTTATCCATTGCTCCACCACAGGTCAGACAATTCATGTCCTTTTTGATACACATAAATATCTCCTATTTCCAGGCGATGCCAGTAATTCCACAACCAGCCCTCCCGACTGAGAGAGATACTCCATTTTCAGTGCGCCACCAACAGCCATTTCTATCATGCTTCCTTCTCTATAATTTCTCCAAAAAAAAAATTACTTTAAAAAAAAAATGCTCCGAGTACAAAATTACCCTGAGTGTACACCTTATCAGAAGCATTGACCAGCCCTTTGCTCACACATCCCACCCGACTGTCAGGCTGTGAAAGCCACACGCACCCCCTTCCACACTTCTCATTGAGAACCTCTAATCCACACAACAGATCCGTCTAGCCTGCGCTCTCTCAGGCATTGACCTCAGCTGACTCTTCCTAGCTTAAGGAGAGGGCCAAGTCAGGTGGCTGGACCTCAGTGTTAGAGACACCAGTTTAAAGCTTCCTTCAGATGTAAAAAGATCCTCCTAGGTCTAGGGTAACTTGAATGGCAAGCTAGTTAGCACCTTTCTCAAAATGGGTAGAAGGCTTGATAACTCAAACCCTAGGAATAAAAGCGTGTGGCTGGAAGGGATGAAGTGAAACTCCCCAGGAAACTTGCAAAGCGTTTGATAAAAGAAAAGAGGTTAGCTGAAAGTAGAGCCAGCTCCTTTATACTTCCCTGGAGAACGAAGACTGCGGAGGGCAGGAGGGCGGAAAGAGGAGGCGCCCGACAGGTGCTTTTTAAGAATCTGAATACTCTGTAATTTGCCCTTTGCTTATTTTTCTTACCCATTGAATGGGTTTATATTAAAATTATTTCAAACATAAACTGTTTTTAGATGCTTATCTGCGAGATGGGGAGAAGAAGGCAGGCAGATGGCTTGTTGGGAAAGGTTCTTTGACTTCATCATTTGAATAAAGAGGAGGTTCCCGGAGAGGCAGGTGAAGGTTAGTGGTAACTGGAAAGGAGAACCGGCGGTGAACGTTGTTGACCTTCAATAGGAAAGAAGGGATGAAGCAGAAGATTAGTAAAGACCATACATAGGTTTCCCTCAAACTGTGAGTTCCTCTAGGAAATCAGGGATGCTCTGAAAATGCAGGCGTTGCTTTGAAGAAAGGTGTACTCATATTTTAATTAATGGAACCAGCCCCTTATTCAGAGATATGTACTGTTCAAGCATACACTACGGAAGTTGTCACGGTATAATTTTCCAGTGACTTTCATATAAATTAGTGAGAGATCCAGAAGGATGGAAAACACGGGTCAAAAAGAATTCAAGATACAATATATCTAAACACTGAACGAATAGCACAATACTATCATTTATCTAAACACTGAAAGAATAGCACACTACTAGGTTAGACACAAAACTGATTTATTTCCTACTGGGCTGTAAAACTGTAACCAGACAAAAATCACTTGCATCTGTAACAGATAAACACCTACGTGATTTCATATGTAACTTTGGGGATAGGCTGTAATCAATAGTAAAAGTGTAAGGTAAACCGAGCCATGACTAGCCTTATAGTACTGAAACGCACTGCGGCAGCCTGTAGGACATACAGTCATCTTACATTTAGTTCTAAGTTTTGAATACTTTTTCTTGACGATATATAAACAATAGCAACTCCTCATTTGCACAGCTTCTCTCTTGTCTACACGGTCTAGACACTGTACTGGTTGCCTTACAAACCTTATTCTATTTAATCCTCTCATGATTTCCATTACATACTTATGATCTCCATTATACAGAAGGACCTGAGTTTTTACATTTGCTGATTTGCCTAAGGACATTCAGCTAATTAAACGACACAGACGGGATTGCACCAAACTGTGTCTGACTCGTTAGCCTCTCCAGCCAGGGACTCAGCATATGGTCATGCAGCTCAGCGCTGCACAGAGGCCCTGAGCTGAAGGGAGACCACTTGCAAAGCCTCTTGCTCTGAGTGCCCTTTTCTTCCAATACAACACTTGCTCCTTGGTAAGTAAGCCTAGTGCCACAGAGAAAATCTATATGAGGCCATAAGGGTGGAGAGTGCCCAGGTGACATATTTCACTACTCCAAGTACCACAAAGGCATTATATAAGCAAACGCCATGACTCCAAATGCATTCAAAATTTTTTTCAATAACACAGCTTAGCAAATCTCAGTATTTTTACTCATTGGGACATATCCTTAACCAAATTACCACTGTTGCCTGCCCTGTGCTGGCCCAGTGGAATAAAACGTCGACCTGGAACACTGAGGTTGCTGGTTCGAACCCTGGGCTTGTCTGGTCAAGGCACATATGACAAGCAATCAATGAACAACTAAAGTGAAGCAACTATGAGTTGAAACTTCTTGCTTTCCCCCTCCTCTCTCCATTAAATCAATAAATAAAGTTATTTAAAAAAAACAACAAATTACCACTGTTAGCATAGTATATGTAGCAACCTGGACAAATACAAATGCATCTAACTAGAATTAGAACAGGAGCCTAGACATTCTATAAATCTGCCATGATGATATTGATGGCCTTTAGCGGGGGCGGGGGGGGGGGGGTCTGCCAAAGGGGGGACTCCACACTCTCTGCCAAGACCCGGTTCTGCAGGAACTTGACCAGAAATGCCACAGCCTTTTTGTAGCTCAGGGAACTCTAACTGCTGAGTGAAACAGGAAACAAAGTTTCTAATGCTTCCTGCCTTGATAGGAGGCCAGAGGAGCCTATGAGGAGAAAAACGGTTTTCTTCTTCACCTGACTTCACATTCCACGTCAATTTCAGCTAGAATGGAGTGACAAATGATTTCAGCTAGACTGGAGTGACAAATGGAATGAGGGGCTGTTCTCTCTATGGCAGTGCACACACACACACAGAGAGAGAGAGAGAGAGAGAGAGAGAGAGAGAGAGAGAGAGAGAGGCTCGCATTATTTACAAAGTCACCCTATCAGGAACAGAGGGATAAGGAGTGGGAGGACTTGCATGAATGGAGGCATTGTAACCATGGCAACTATCATTTCCTCTGAAGGAAGTAACCCCCTGTGACTTACTATCATTAGTCTGTGATCTTAGAAACCACTGGTGTTCTCTATAGCAGAGGGCACAAAACAACAGACCACATCTGACAGGCACACATGAGCTTTTATATAAATAGTTATCAAAATAGAAAAATTGGATAATTTCACGCAGATACACAAATTTTTTACCTCTCTTGAAAAACCAGATTTCACAAGAAGGGCCCACAACCTTAAAGGCACTGTAGCTACTGTAGACCCAAATGTCTAACCAGCTGAAAATTAGATCAATGAAATGTGATATATCCATGCAATGAAACATTATTCAGCCTTGAAAAGAAATGAAGTGCTGACTCATGCTACAGCATGTCTGAACCTGGAAAACATGCTGAGTGAAGAAGCCAGTCACAAAAGACCGCATATTGGATGAGTTCCTTTGTGTGAAACGTCCAGAATAAGCAAATCTGTGACAAAAGGTAGACTAGTGTTGCCTCAGGTTGGGAGGGAGAGGGAAAGTAGGAGGAAATGAGGAATGACTGGTAAAGGGCATGGAATTTGGGGGGAAAGTTTTGAAAACGATCTAAAAGTGACTTGTGGTTGCTGCATAAATCTGTGAATATATTAATATCCATTGACTCATATATTTTTAATTAACGACTTCTTTGGTATATAAATTACATAGCAATAAAGTTGTTTCAAAAAAAAACAAATGAACTAGTATTACACCAGCTCGTGTGATCCCTTTAAGTCATTTGACTCTTGAACCCCTGTTCTTCAAAGCAAAAAGGACATAAAACCTGATTCGTAAAAATCTGGTAGAGAATTTGCTCCTTTTAGCATAGTATGCTAGGGCAGTGGTCCCCAACGTTTTTTGGGCCACGGACCGGTTTAATGTCAGAAAATATTTTTATGGACCGGCCTTTAAGGTGGGACGGATAAATGTATCACGTGACCGAGACAAGCGTCAAGAGTGAGTCTTAGATGGATGTAACAGAGGGAATCTGGTCATTTTTTAAAAATAAAACATCGTTCAGACTTAAATATAAATAAAACAGAAATAATGTAAGTTATTTATTCTTTCTCTGTGGACCGGTACCAAATGGCCCACAGACCGGTACCAGTCCATGGCCCGGAGTTTGGGGACTACTGCACTAGGGTACTGATTTGCACTTGAAAGTGGTAGATGGGAAGAATAATGCTTTCATTTTTTTTAAATCTTCCCCAAAAAGACAACTAGTTCACATCTGACAATGAATATACAAATTCCTTTGAAATATATAGTATGGGATTAGGAGACTTGGAACTCACAGACAAATATGTGATCCTTGCTCACAAGAAGTCTGTGGAGTTGTTGCTAGAAATAAATACAATGAAAATGTGAACGACAGCACACAAAAGGAATTTTTTCAATCTAACAATTCTAAATTACCTGTCACAGAAAAATGACTGACAACTACAGACAGGTGCCATACAAGTCAGAGGAGGACTGAGCACCAAGACCTGGACATGTTGAGTTTGATATCCGGTCATGGAAGGCTTGCAGCCAGAATATGGAATAGATAAAAAACAAAGAGATGGGGGAGAGGGGACACTGGCAGTCCAAACTGGAGACTGCTTCAACAAAAGCGGATGCAGAAAGAAGCATCTTTAAGGTAAAGTAATTTTCGAGTAACAAAAGATAAGGATACCAGAAAATGGTTTTTTTGGGGTTTTTTGTTTTTTTTTTGTATTTTTCTGAAGCTGGAAACGGGGAGAGACAGTCAGACAGACTCCCGCATGCGCCCGACCGGGATCCACCTGGCACGCCCACCAGGGGGCGACGCTCTGCCCACCAGGGGCGACGCTCTACCCACCAGGGGGCGATGCTCTGCCCCTCCAGGGGGGTCGCTCTGTCGCGACCAGAGCCACTCTAGCGCCTGGGGCAGAGGCCAAGGAGCCATCCCCAGCGCCCGGGCCTTCTTTGCTCCAATGGAGCCTTGGCTGCGGGAGGGGAAGAGAGAGACAGAGAGTAAGGAGGGGGGTGGGGGTGGAGAAGCAAATGGGCGCTTCTCCTTATGTGCCCTGGCCGGGAATCGAACCCGGGTCCCCCGCACGCCAGGCCGACGCTCTACTGCTGAGCCAACCGGCCAGGGCCAGAAAATGGTTTTTTAACAGTTATACTACAAACCTATATCTTGCCTCACTTAATTGCTTTTTCACTATGCACTTTAGCTTAGTTTCACATATATCTCAGTTTCAGGTAGTTCTATAAAGCAAAAAGGGAAAAGAAAAAAATGTCTTAGGTCTTAATTAACTTTTTCAATTAAACTTCAAACCTAGAGGTGAGCTATTTCATACCCCTTAGCTCAACGTGAAGACATGATCTTAATCATGCCCCTTAACAACAGCGGAAATTGGTACATTACAAATTGCTGTGATCGATTCAGCCATGAGCATATGAGTGCACCACCCACAAGTTTACCAGGCAAACAATATTAATCATGGCAAGGCTAATGTACTTTTAATCATTTCACTCAGTTATCTAACTTCTTGTATAGGTTAAGTCTATGAGATTGCTTTTTATGTAAATGTCTTTGAGATTTAAAAATACATTCTTTCTCTTAAAATGTAATTTATTACCATTTTGAGGAAAAAAAATTTTTTCCAGAATTCTTAATTTTAGATAAATATTCAGCATCTGATTTAGTCACCGCAGGGCCACTGAGTTCACATGAAAAAAATTATATGGTTTAATTAAGTTTGTATGTCTCAGGTCGGGTAGCAATAGATTCTATTATTCAAGTTAAAAATTCTTGCCTAGAATAAATTAAACATAATTTATTTCACCATATTAATACCTTTAATATTAAGTCAGTTTAATATAGTTAGTTTATCACTTTAACCCACATTAGAAAATCTGGAGAAGGAACTATTGTATTTGAAACTGCAAGTTTTTAAGAGCCAGGGGGACATCTCTGTTCCAGCCTTGTTTGCTCTACAAGAGAACTAATGCTTTTATAAAACCATTTTTAAGTGTCTTATGTATTTGCTTTCATTTATAAATCTAGGTTCCTATAACATGAAGAATTATCAGAGACATACCTCCCCTTATTTCTGTAGTCTTCTCCTCGGTAATTTTCTGGAAGGACTGACTGTGTGGGAACCTCAAATGTCAATAACACATCCACTGGTCATATACTTTTCAGGACCAAGAAGAGTGGTTTGCTTCAAGAAAATGTCAGTGATATTTTGGTTTGGGGAACAATATACTATAGAACCTTTTCAGAATATCTTCTACTACTCTTTGAAGGTACTTGTTCTGTATATCATCAACATGTTAAGCCTCACTCTTGGAATTTTCCAAGACGTTGTATGGCTTGGAATGTGTTCAAGAGCAATGTTAATTAACTTCATTATATGCCATTTTACCTTCCGGGTGGACAGCCCTTCCTCCACCCCAGTGAGGACCTATTGATCTTGATTTTATTCTTTACCTCTCAAGCCAGTGGACAGCTAACACATATATTTCTTGATTTGAGAGGAATTTCTCTTCCCAACTTCCAACCTGTAAAACATTCTCATTGTATTCTTTTTCTCTACATTTCCCTTCAAGTAGTCTTTTGAGAAAGACTGAAACACTAGGTGTATCAGTCAGGATTGGGTTATACTTTTGTAAGAAATGTCTCCAAAATATCCATGACTTAGAACCCCTAGAGTTTATGTCTTATTCATATCACATGTCCACATTGTGTTGGCTGTATCTCTGCTCTACATCATGTTCACTGAATGACCTAGATGAGTAGAAGCCTTTTTATGGGGAAAAACAAAACAAAAGTTTTTAGAGATTTTGCTTTGAAGTGATACAAAAACAATTCAACTCATATTTCAGTGGCCAAATCAAGCCACATAGCCATGACTACCATTCAGTGATTAAGGAAAATATAAAACACTTTTGGGAAAGGGCATAAATACTGTGAATGATAACACAGTCCTCCATCCACATCAGGGAACCACAAACAATAGGGGACAGTTTCAGATCCACTAAGAAACATGATAAAAGGTGGGTGTCTACCTTTCTTGAAGAGGAAGTAAGGGAAAAGCTTGAACATATATGAATATGCCAAGAGGATGGCTAAATGTGTAATAGTGAGATGTGTTTTTTTACGTTAAAAGATGCATTTTTTAAGCATAAAAATTACTAACCACCCTTAGACTTATGGTAAATGAAAAGGTGATAGGTAGGTAGGTAGGTAGGAAGGTAGGTAGATAGGTAGATAGATAGATAGAGGCAGACAATCTAGAGCACACAAACTAATTTAAAGATAAAGTATAAAACTCACTCTGCATGTTATTTTAAAAAAATTTTTCATTGATTTAACTGAAAATTCAATTATGCTCTTGGGTTTATATTTTATATTTTTAACTGAGAGATTTTGATATAAAAGTTATATTTCCATTATCTGTTCAAGTTGAACATGTAAATATAGACAATTTTTTATTCTTTGGGAACAGCTTCTTGCATTTCCCTAGAATTTACTTAGCTGCAAATCCACAAAGGTTTTTATAATAACACTATTTCTTTTCCAAAGTTGATCTTTCACTTTTGGATTTTTCCTCCCTGAGTTAAAGATTTTAGTTAGTTGCTTGTTTTGACATGGGTAAAAGCTCCATTGAATTTTCAGAAATACAAATTAATTTACTTCAATCTTTAGTCCAGTTTGATCCTATTAAAACTCTAGCTGAATCCTGCTAAGTAGAATAAGCCAGGCAGAGAAAGAAAAATGTCATATGACCTCACTCATTTGAGGAATCCAATGAACAATGTGAACTGAGGAACAGAACAGAGGCAGAGGCAGGATCAAAGGGACCAGAGGAAAAGCAGACAGAGGAAAAGTGGAAGAGAAGATGGGATCAGAGAAGGGAGATTAGTGAATTATATATACATAGCACAGCATTATAGAGAACAAGACAGCAAAATCCTGGAGGGAAGGAGGGAAGGCATTGGGGGGAGGTGGAAAAGGGGGCGCCAAGGGGAACACAGGGGTGGAGGGAGATATATTCGGTGGGACACTCGAATCTATGTAAACACAATAAATTAAAATCATAAATACATAAAAAAAACCTCTAGCTGATTTCTCACCTTTGGGAGAATATAGGATAGCTATTGTTGTAAATGTGTTTGTGGAATATGCATAAAATTGAAAGTAGGAACCATTATACTTCAGTTTCTTCCATGTAGCCTCCCTGAGTCACTGGAGAGAAAAGGAGATAAGGTGATAAGGAAGTCATTTGGCTCTTGTCCAATGAGAGTAAGAAGAAGAGAGAGGACTTCTTCCATTCCTTTGGGAAAATCACAAAACTATTTCAAAATGTTTAACCACAATGAGGTAAAAATATGGAAACCAGACAATGTGGTCCTAACTTTTCTATAAAGTAATATATCTTTACATAAGCACATACGCACACACAACTTAGAGCTTACAAATGAATTCTGCAAATTTTCAGAATATGAGATCAATCTACAAAATCAATTGTATTTCTATACACTAATGGAACCAAAACAATGCAAGACTTGTAGTTAGAAAAATAAAAAACATTGTTGAAAGAAATTAAGCTATATAAATGGAGAGACATCCTATGTTCAAGGAGTGAGATTTAATATTGTTAAGATGGCAATAGTTCCCAAAATGACTGAAAGATTTAATCCTATCTCTCTCATATCCCTAAATGGCTATTTTTTTTCAGAAATGGGCAAGCTGATTCTAAAACCCATATGGAAAAGCATGGGGCCCAGCATAACCAAAATAATCTGGAAAAATAGCAAAGATGGAGGATACACACCTTCCAATTTCAAAACTTAATAAAGCTACAATAAGACAGTGTGGTACTGGCATAAATACAGGTATCTAAACCAATGGAATAAAACAAAAAGTCCAGAAATCAACGCATCTGTCTTTTTTCAAATGATTCTCATGCCTTTAGTTATATCACTTGGCATGTGATAAACAAGCTGTTTCCAAGTATCTCAGAAACAAAACAACTTTGCGTTATCCACCTGGCAATCTTTGTCTGGTCCTATAAAGCACTTGGTTACAGCTTTGCAAAACACTTGTTATTAACCAATGTTACATCAATTTTTTAAAAAATATGCAATTGTGGTGTCTTTCCACCAAAGATAAACTTCCTCTTCAGTAGTATAGAATTTACACTTTGTTGATTCCTTGTTTCTATTGTACGCAAAATGTTTTCAATTTGAGATTGGAGCACACTGTGATCCTTGTGAAGATTTTAATATTTTGTACGGAAAACTCAACACACAGAGTAATAACCAAGTTCATATTTGAAATGAAATAGCCACAGTATGATATTACCATTATATCTCTGTTCAATTCACTAATCCAGCCCTGGCAAAAAAAAAAAAAAAAAAAAAAAAGAGAGAGAGAGAGAGCATAACATAGGGCTCAAGACAGATTGATGGCACACTACATCACAGTTTTACCCAGGACTAGGATAACTCTACTGCTCTTGAGCACGATACAGTCCATAGGAAACTCGATCATCTGGATATTTCTTTTAACATCGCACCAGGCCACTGTACTTGATAGCATAATAATTAGAACTATGGATGAAAAAGTGGCAATACTATGGATGCCTTAATCAGGTGAACACACACCAGAGGCTTGGAAATAATTCCTTCAATGATTCACAGGCCAGGAACACCAGCAAGGTACTTAGGGATTAAGAGGTCAAAGGGATGCCAGCATATCTCCCCAGGAGTAAAGGACAAGTTAGTGCACCTGGCCGTTACTAAAACTAAGAAAGGTCTTGGCCCTGGCCGGTTTGCTCAGTGGTAGAGCGTCGGCTTGGCGTGCAGGAGTCCCAGGTTCGATTCCCGGCCAGGGTACACAGGAGAAGCGCCCATCTGCTTCTCCACCCCTTCCCCTCTCCTTCCTCTCTATCTCTCTCTTCCCCTCCCGGAGCGAGGCTCCATTGGAGCAAAGATGGCCCGGGCGCTGGGGATGGCTCCTTGGCCTCTGCCCCAGGCGCTAGAGTGGCTCTGGTCGCGACAGAGCGACGCCCCGGATGGGCAGAGCATCGCCCCCTGGTGGGCGTGTCGGGTGGATCCCGGTCGGGCGCATGCCGGAGTCTGTCTGACTGCCTCCCCGTTTCCAGCTTCAGAAAAATACAAAAAAAAAACTCAGAAAGAGGCAGACATTAGTGAGCCTTTTGGGATTTTGAAGAACATCTACTACATTTGGGAATATTGCCTCACAAGCCATTCAATGGGTAACTGGGAAGATGACCATCTGGGATTGGGTCCAGAACAAAATGGGTCTGCAGCAGTCCCAGCCGGTGATACAAGTGATGAAGCTTCTGGGAACATATGCACCAGCTGATCTCATCAACTAGAGATATTCAAGGTAGGGAGCAATATTTGCTATGTAAAGCCTGCAGACCCAGGCACATCTCTCCAACAGAAACTGATGTGAAACAATACATAAATATCTAAATTTCTTTGCTGTACATAAGTTAATTCTGGTGTGTGTGTTTTACCAGGTCCCTTGAGTTTCCCAGATAGGATTAAGCTCTAGCCATCTACAGCAGTGGTCCCCAACCTTTTTTGGGCCACGGACCGGTTTAATGTCAGAAAATATTTTCACAGAACAGCCTTTAGGGTGGGACAGAAAAATGTATCACGTGACCGAGACAAGCGTCAAGAGTGAGTCTTAGACAGATGTAACAGAGGGAATCTAGTCATTTTTAAAAAATAAAACATTGTTCAGACTTAAATATGAATAAAACAGAAATAATGTAAGTTATTTATTCTTTCTCTGTGGACTGGTACCAAATGGCCCACGAACCGGTACTGGTCCGCGGCCCGGGGGTTGAGGACCACTGATCTACAGTGCTAACTGGCTTAAAAATGCACCTGTAGTGTCTGCTTCCATTCCTTATCTATTTCCCCACATCTACTGCTATTTTTCTTACCCTCCCAATTTGATTGAACCATATTTGCCATTTCTTGTAGGTCATAAATGATTGAATATCAGTTGTTTCATGTTTCAACTTAATACTTGAACTTGAATCATTCATTTAGGATCCTTTTTTGGGGCATCCATGCTAGGAAAATAAGTTTCACCTATTATTTAACTTTGGTGTAAATAAAACTTGACTGTATGTATTCTTCAGTAGCATGTCTTTCAAACTCAACACTATGTTTTGAAGCATATACATAAGGTGGCATGTCATTATATATTGTTCAATTTTTACACTGGGGAACAAAATTTTTGTTGCTGTTACATCCCAGGAGACAGACCACAGCAAACCCAAAGTGAATTTTATAAGTTTTATTGCAAACCTGCGCAGGGACTTCAGGCAACCCACGCAAGGGAACACTGCAGTCCCGAGCCTCTAAAATGGCTCCTTTTTATAGGGTGGCTATCTAGGCTGAGCAAGCAAGCAGCGTTTACAAGGGCAGAAGAGGTGCGATTAGCTGACCTTATTCTTGGCTAAGTCTCTAGGGTAGGGCTTCCTGGATGTTGGGTACATAGAGTTCAGTGGAAAATATTGCTACATTTCTAATGGTTGTTTATCTTTTGCCTCCAGCCATGTACTGGATGTACTCAGTTTTCATGGCTGGTGGCCTGCACCGCTTGTCCTAAGATGTCACATTCCCCCCCTTTTCTTCTTACTAGTTTAAACCATTGAACTTTGGTATTGCTCATCCAAACTGGGTATAGTCTGGTAGGGCTGAGCTAAGACCGTAAGTCTTACAGTATCTATTCTTTCTCGAACAAATGCTACTAAACGATTGACAATGATTGGTCCACAGGTAAGGACGAGTAGCAGTATTAAAACTGGCCCAGCTAATGCAGTAAGTAAGGTTGTTAACCAAGGGGACCAATTAAAAAGATTTTGATACCAGTTATTGTCTTGTAATTCCTTTTCCCTATCTTGGAGCCTTTTTCTTAAAACTTGGATACTTTCTCTAATTATTCCTGAATGGTTAGCATAAAAGCAACAAGTTTCTCCTAGAGCTGCACATAATCCTCCTTGTTTTAAGAAGAGTAAATTTAGCCCTCTCCTGTTTTGAAGAGCTACCTCTGCTAAAGAATCTACAGTAGTGGTTCTCAACCTTTCTAATGCCGTGACCCCGCAATACAGTTCCTCATGTTGCGGTGACCCCAAACCAAAAAATAATTTTGGTGGCTACTTCATAACTGTAATTTTGCTACAGTTATGATTCAGAATGTAAACACCTGATATGCATTATGTATTCTCATTGCTACAAATCAAACATAATTTAAACAGTGATTAATCACAAAAACAATATTTAATTATATATTGAAAAATATTTATTACTAATGGACCTCCTTACCTAGTGTATGGAGCTACCATTCCGTAAATAGCTGCTTAACTAATGGATCTGTTTTTTCCAGATTAGTGGCAAGTTTTCTATATAGAACAGTGTGAACTACGTCATAGGATACACTGCAGTTTCTGCACAGCATGGTATCTTTCAGGGCTCTTTCACACTATAAAGCAGCGGTTTCTGCGGTGGAATCCATATCTCATTTACTTCAATGGGAGACCCGTGGATTCCGCAGAAGAGAGATCCCCTGTACAGCAGAAATGCAGTTCCTACACATTTCTTCCTCTCCTATTCAAGTCAATGGGAGGCCGCGGCAGATTCCGCTCAAATATAGAGCATGTTGCTTATTTTTTTTCACGCTAGAACTTTTCCTAGAGCAGAAAAATTCCAAAGGTGGAATCCGCCACCCCCAACAGACTTCTATAGGAGGCAGATCTTTTACAATGCAGAATCCGCACAGCAGATTCCTCAGTGTGAGGCCTCTTTCAGTCTATTGGGGGTGGCAGATTCCACCTTTGGAATTTTTCTGCTCTAGGAAAAGTTCTAGCGTGGAAAAAATTAAGCAACATGCTCTATATTTGAGCGGAATCTGCTGCGGCCTCCCATTGACTTGAATAGGAGAGGAAGAAATGTGTCGGAAACTGTCATTTCTCTGCCTCTTATTGAAATCAAAAGGAGGCTACGGCAGATTGTGTGGTAACCTGAGATTCTCAGGAGCTCTCTTCCACAAAATCCGCCGCACTCCCAATGAAATCAATAGGAGGCGGATTCAATGCCGGAAACCGCTGATTTCAGCAGTTTCCTCATTCAGAATATGGGAAAATAGTGGGAGATATGGGAGATAATTATACATTGGGGAACAGTGTGAACTACATCTTACAGTGTTCTCTTATAGTATAAGACCGATGTAGTTCACACTGTGTAAATGTATGGTGCTTTGTGTAAGTGTAAGCTGCTTTGTGTACTGTGTAATGATTACACACAAAGCAGCTTACACTTACACAGTATTGTGTGTATGGTGTGTGTACTGTTTTTACATTATTAACCTTTTTTACACCAGCAGGCTGTCTCGCAGGCTCTCTTGGCTGTCCGCCTCTTGCCTCTCCACCTCCTAGGCTTCTGTCCGCCGGCGCTTGCTGCACCCGCCCACTGATGATGTCAGCAAGCGCCGGACACACGTAATGTGCTGCTATGGACTGTGGAGCGTGTGTCCCCCCCCTCCCCCCCCCCCCCCCGCTTCCCCCACCCCTTAGGCCCCGGACGGATGATGCAATCACGTCTGCGCATGATAAAGCTGAATAGCGCTGCTGCAGATGGAAATATGTATTTCCGATGGCTTTAGGCGACCCCTGTGTTTTGGTCGTTCGACCCCCGCTGGGGTCGCGACCCACAGGTTGAGAACCGCTGATCTACAGCATGTTCAAGGTATGACATCTGAGTTTGTAAAATAGATATATCCTTTGAAAAGGTCAAAGATAATTGTTTAATTCTAGTTTCTAGGGTGATGTGAGCAGATGCTCCTGTAGCTATGGCTCCAGTGATCCCTAAGGTTGCTATGATAAGTAAAAGTAGGGGTACAGCTCTTTTAGCTCTGTACCTGATGTCGGGTTGGAGAAGGAATTCAGAGTTTCCCCCGTATAGGTAAACCTGAGGTACAATATAGGTAGATATACAAAAATCATCAGAGGTGCTAGGTAAGATACATTTGCTGACTGGAGATAAACAAGAGAGCCAAGTTCCTTTTAGTGCTTTTAGTACCCACAGTCTTCCCGCTGCTGGTGGACTGATGTGAGTCATGGAGAGACAAGAGTTCTGATATCCAACGGTGGTGGGGTCCGTCAGTTCTCCTAAGGTGAAGCAATGTCCTTTTCCTTGGAATCCGGCCAGAGAGATGCGTCCTTCCTGTTCGCACTCAACAAGGGAGTCTGAATCATTTACAGTGACATTCTGAAAAGAAACATTAGTTCCTAATCCAACATAGTAGGGAGGTTGAGGATCTAGGCAGAGCCAACAACTCTTAGTAGCTTCAGGATGGGAGCTATTTAGGACTGGAAAACAGAGTCTAGAAGTGTGAATATAGAAGAACTCTGTTCTAATGTGGGGTCAGGAGGTGCTAAGGTGTTAGCTATAGGGTAGCTTTAGTGGGTGATACAGTTTCCGGACTATGCGAAGCAGTACAATTGGGATTTAATTCTACTTTAGGTGAGTTGGCCTTAGGGGGCTTAAAGGCTTTAGGTAAGGTATGAGTTAACCCCCTCAAGAGAGGCTTGCGAGCCTCGGGGGGTAACTTCTTGATGGTGAAGAAGGTTCCTGGATCTGAGCCTGTGACATATAATCTTAGGGCCCACGTTTTCCCTGTATTCCAACTTGGGTCTTGGGGTTTCTTAATAGTAATGATGGTGGCATTACAGTTATCTTTAGCACAATTATCATCCCATCCATCATTTGGTCTTTTTCCCCCTGGTCCTGTTCCTAATCTGAGAAGGTTTATGTCTGGGTCTTGTTTAGGGGGACTCCACTGGAATTCACTAACAAGAGTCTCACAACCAACCCCACTTTTTAAAATAATAATCAGTGATAGACCCACAAGTAGGCGCTGCCCAGAAGGGGGTTCAGGACAAGCATAATGAGGAGTATACCATAAGGCTCTATATTTAACGTGGGGAGAGCATTTGCTACCTATGGTGTATGAACTAGGCCAGTCGTCTAGGAGGGGGCTCCTTGCTGAATCAGAGTGCCTCCACGCCGCCAGTGTGTCACAAAATTTCTCGTCAAAGAGTTTAGAAAAATCTACTGACAAAGTGACAGCTAAAGTAACCCAAGTTTGATTCCTGGCAATTACAGACCCACCTTGAGTTCTAATGAGGACCCATTCACTGTGGCTAGGGGTTCCTGCTTGAGTGAAAGTCAGTGTAAATAGGATTACCCCGGTGATGATGTAAACCGGAGCTTTAAGGAGTCTATAGGGTCCTTTTGTACCTTCTATTGTTTGTTCTTAGTGGGTATTTGGCCAGGATGTGCTCGCTTTACCTGGCTGTGATGAATTCAATGTTTGCGGTTCGCTACCTTAACTGCTGTTGGAGTAGCCAGGATAACAAGGTGAGGTCCCTCCCAAGTGGACTGAAGGTTCTCACGATGGAGCTGCTTGACCCAAACCCACTGTCCAGGCTCGATGAGAGGCTCGCTGGAATGCGGGTGCTGGTTAGGTATTCTTTGGGTGTGGGAGTTGGCTTCTGCTCGCACTGCCTCGATGGCCTGTAAGGACTTAAGGAACTGGGAGTTATCAAAGGGGGCTAACATGCTTGAACTTAACTTGGGCAGGATAGGAGGAGGTCTTCCGAAAAGAATTTCCAAAGGGGTTAAGCCTTTATAGTAAGGAGAGCACCTAGTACGGAGAAGGGCAAAGGGCAGGAGGCCTACCCAATCATCACTTATTTCCTCTCTTAATTTAGTTAAAGTTTCTTTTAGGGTTCTATTTATTCTCTCTACTTGTCCTGAACTCTGTGGCCTGTATATGCAATGAAGTTTCCAATTAATACCTAGAGCTTTGGCTAAATTTTGAGAAACTGAGGCTATGAAAGCCGGACCACTGTCTGACCCCAGAGCAAAGGGAAGGCCAAATCGAAGGATAATCTCAGAGGTGAGGTACTTGAGCACAGCCGTAGCAGTTTCATGCTTTGTAGGGAAGGCTTCAACCCATCCTGAATAAGTATCAATAAAAACTAGTATGTACTTGTATCCATATCTTCCTTTCTTTACTTCAGTAAAGTCTACTTCCCAAATTTCACCTGGAGAGTCTCCCCGTTGTCTTTCCTCAGGTATATTCTTCCATTGGTGTGGGTTTACTTTTGCACATGCAGGGCATCTGGATACTTCTGATTCTACAAGACTACTTAAGTCAGGTATGTAATAGTGCCTTCGTAGCAAGGAAGTGAGATTAATAGCTAGGTGGGTTCCTTGATGCATTTCCCGAATTAAAGTTGTTCCTATAGCCTTAGGTATAAACAGTCTCTGATTGGGTAGCTTCTTCCATCCACTAGGTAAGTCTCTGCAGTGTAATTTATTTCCTAATTGAATTTCTTTTTCTAAATAGTGAGGCTTCTCAGGTAAAAGTCTTTCTGGAAGTAAGGGAAGGATAGTAACTGGTTCCCCGGGTTTTAAAGCAACTGCTTTTGCTGTATCATCCGCTAGGTTATTTCCTTTTGCTATTGGATCTGACCCCTTTTGATGTCCTTTACAATGTATAATAGCTACTTTAGCTGGTAGCCAAATGGCTTTGAGGAGTGCTAAAATTTCTTCTTTGTTTTTAATTTCTTTCCCTCCAGAAGTAAGAAGGCCTCTCTCCTTATATAAAGCCCTATGTATATGTGCAGTAGCAAAAGCACACCTGCTGTCCGTGTAGATGTTGACAGTTTTCCCTTTTGTCCATCTTAAGGCTTGAGTGAGAGCAGTAAGTTCAGCCCTCTGGGCAGAAGTTCCTTGTAGAAGAGACTGGGCCCATATTACCTTGTCCTCGGTTGTTATAGCTGCTCCAGCTCTTCGGACCCCCTGGTCGAGGAAGCTACTCCCATCGGTGAAGAGAGTAGTTTTTGTATTCAACAATGAGAAGTCCTGAAGATCTGGGCGGAGACTGGAAATAGTGTCAAGAAGTTCAAGGCAATCATGATCAGGGCCGGGCTGTTCCTCTGTCTTGGGTAGCAGGGTTGCCGGGTTGAGGGCTACTGACTTGGAGAACGTTACATAAGGAGGGTTCAAAAGGAGTACTTGGTATTGAGTTAACCTAGCGTTAGAAATCCGTCAATCTGGTGGGGACCTTAGAAGGGCTTCAGTGGTATGACCTCCATGTATTTGGAGGTCCTGCCCGAGAGTCAACTTCTGAGCTTCTTTGACTAGCCCCGCCGTGGCAGCTATGGCTCTCATGCATGTGGGCCACGCTGTGGCTACAGGGTCTAGGTGCTTGGATAGGTAAGCAATGGGCCGCTTCCAAGGTCCAAGAGTCTGTGTGAGTACTCCTTTTGCTACCCCATGTTTTTCAGCTACAAATAACTGGAATGGCTTATTCAAATCAGGAAGTGCCAGAGCAGGGGCTGAGACCAAAGCTTCCTTCAGGGCTTGGAAAGCAGCTTCCTCAGTTGTTGTCTATATAAGGTCTGGACTTTTACCCCCGGTTGCTGTATATAGGGGTTTTGCTAATTCAGCAAACCCTAATATCCACAGTCTGCAATATCCAATAGCCCCTAGAAATTCTCGAACTTGTCTTTTTTGTGGAAGGGGTCGGGATATCAAGAATTGCCTAAATTCTTTTAGATGATAAAGTCCTCTTACCTTCTCTGAGGTCATACCCGAGATACTTTGCTGTCCGAACGTTTACTTGGGCCTTCTTGCTGGAGACACGATACCCGAGCTGGTCTCTGGTGGCTTCTCTGCAGGTTTCCTCAGAGTCTGCTGCGGGAGAAGGTCGTCTACATATTGGAGTAGTGTGACCTGTGGATGTGATTCTCGAAAAGGTTGTAAATCCTTGTTTAATGCCTCATCAAATAATGTTGGGGAGTTTTTAAACCCCTGAGGCATCTTGTCCACGTTAGCTGTCCAAAAAATCCCCCTGTGACACGGCCTTAGAATGCCTGCTTTTAAGAGTCTATTTATATGCTTTGAAATCCCTTTTTTAGCTTTCTGCGGGATTGGGTATTGCCGGACTTGTATGGGTAGTGCCGTGCTTGCTAGCTGAACGTGGAGAGGGGGCTGATGACTAGCTAGTCCAGGCGAATTTGTTTCTGCCCAAACACCCGATACTTCTGCGAGTAATTCCTCTAAAAAGCTAGAGGGAATTGCTTGGGATGGTTCCTCTATTAACAAGTATTCCTCTGACAAAGGTACTGTTACTAATATGGACGGGGTTGAAGCTGGATCTAAAGTTAACGTAGTTGCCTCCCCATGGAAGGAGATGGTAGCATGTAGTTTGTGTAGGAGGTCTCTTCCAAGGAGAGGATAAGGACACTCTGGCATTACTAGGAACGAATGAGAGATAGTTCCTTTCCCAAGGTCAGTGATCCTTACCTTCGTCTATGGGTATGACTTAGCTTTTCCCGTTGCTCCAACAATGGCGATCTTCTTTGAAGAGAGTGGTCCTGTAGCTTCTTGTAGTACTGAATAAGTGGCCCCCATGTCCACAAGGAATTTGGTGGGCTCCCCATCAATGGACAGTGTTACCATGGTTTCCTGGGGGCCTAACGTTATGAAACCCTGGCCCCCTCAGTCTTGATCCTCAAAGAGGACCTCAGCTTTCTGTCCCTTCTTCTCCTTTAGCTTAGGACACTTATTTTTCTAATGCCCGGTCTCCTTGCAATAAGCACATTGATTCTTGTCTAGAGGCGGTCTACTATTCTGCCCTTTCCTTTGTGGCTTTCCTTTAGCGGGTTTCTTTTGTTGGGCTGCGATTAGTATTTTTGCCACCTTTTCTGCACCTCGTATCTCTGGATCCTCCCTGTTCATATAAACTTTCTTACTAACTTCTAAAAGCTTGCTTCTATTTTCTCCTTCAAATCCTTCTAACTTTTGTAACTTCTTTCTATTGTCTGGGGCCGCTTGGGAGACAAAGGCTACGTTTATGAGTCTCCTATTCTCTGGGGCATCCGGGTCTAATGGAGTATATGTTCTATAGGCTTCTAAAAGCCTTTCAAGGAAAGCCGAAGGAGATTCATCCTTTCCCTGGATGATTTCTCTGACTTTACTAAAATTAGTTGGCTTCCTTGAGCAGGAAATCATGATACTTGCATAAAGCCTCCTGTCCCCTAGAAGTGTTGGGGTCCCAGTCAGGGGGGGTCGAAGGGAGAACTTCCTCTAATTCTTGCCTTCGACTAAGGCTATGTAGATCTCCATCCCCTAATGCTGCTTTAGCAGCCTCTTGGTAGATTCTTTCCCTTTCCTCAGAAGTGAAGAGAGTATAAAGAACCTGTTGACAATCATCCCAAGTAGGACGATGAGTACGGAAAATGGTTTCAAGGAGAGAAATTAGATTCTGGGATTTCTCTGAAAATGGGGGGTTCTGATGTTTCCAATTATATAAATCACTAGTAGAGAAGGGGACATAAATTAATCTAGCCGGGCCCCTAGGATCCCCCCCTGCAGCTTCTCGGAGGGGAAGCAAAGGTGCTGGCTTTGGAGCTGGTGGCATACTAGGATGACCATAATTGGCCCCTGTATGGGTATGGGGTGGGCTTTCCCAAGAGGGGGCCAGTCCAGGTTGTGGGTTTGCTGTGGGGGGGGGGTAGCCCCATGGCTTTAGGCGGGTCCTCGGCTTGCTCTGGATATGGAGGAGAAGTGGGATCTAGTAAGGACTCAGCGGCCCCTGGTTCTTCTTGTACTACTGGATAAAGTCTTTGGGCAGGCTGTGGCTGTTCTCTCACAGTTTCTTGTTTTGGGGAGGGAAGCCTCCCTTTACCTTCGTTTGGGGTTGCCAATAGGACAGCTTTTCCTCCTGCCCGGACTTTATCTCCCTTAATATAGTTCTTAAAAAATTTCTTAACATAACCTGGTCTGCTCATGGCTATGTCAATCCACACATCTATATATGGCATCTGGTCAGGGTGCGGGACCCAATAGACATTTGCCCTGACAGGAAAGAGTGTGGGTAAATTGAAAGTGCCCTCTGAGGGCCACCCTACACCAAAGGTTGGCCATTCTAGTTCACAAAGAGTCTGCAACGTGGCAGAATCAACAGGAGTCCCATAGTCTCGTGCCCTGCAAGAGAAATCAGAAAAGTTATCAAGCAAGCACTGAAGAGGCATTAGGGCAGTAGATTGCCCCTGACCCATGGCCCTTGACTCCCAAAGAAATCCTGTGAGGAAACAACGAGCGAAGCAGACAAACAAACCAAATATGCACACAAAACAAACAAAACTTCTAAACCGAAACCAAAAGGGAGAAGACAGCGTCCTGGAGAAATCAGGTGGCGTCCCGCCTGCTCCACTACACCCTTTTCTCTAGCCAGAGCTCTGTTTCTAGATATTCAAAGAGGAAGCTTCCTTACCAGACAGTCTCGAAACCCCCGAATGTTTCAAATCAGCCAAATTCAGTTTCCAAACAACAACTGCCGGAGGCTGGCCAGCTACCAACGTCTGCTGCAGCCCACTCCGTCTTACACGGCCTATCTTGCTGGGGCCTCCATATGTTACATCCCAGGAGACAGACCACAGCAAACCCAAAGTGAATTTTATAAGTTTTATTGCAAACCTGCGCAGGGACTTCAGGCAACCCACGCAAGGGAACACTGCAGTCCCGAGCCTCTAAAATGGCTCCTTTTTATAGGGTGGCTATCTAGGTTGACCAAGCAAGCAGCGTTTACAAGGGCAGAAAAGGTGCAATTAGCTGACCTATTCTTGGCTAAGTCTCTAGGGTAGGGCTTCCTGGATGTTGGGTACATAGAGTTCAGTGGGAAATATTGCTACATTTCTAACGGTTGTTTATCTTTTGCCTCCAGCCATGTACTGTATGTACTCAGTTTTCATGGCTGGTGGCCTGCACCGCTTGTCCTAAGATGTCACAGTTGCATCCACAAAAACATTTGTTCTTACCTAATTGGAGTGTGCTGATCTCAAATTTGACATTAGTTTTTCTCTGCAAGCTACAGATTTTTTGCAATTCAAGATTGTAGGTTTTCATCTTATTGTAAAATTTTCAACATTTAGTTTAACATAATTAAATAGAATGTCTTCTTGGGCATCATCTTTGTGAAAATATAACAATTTATATAATGCATTAAATACACTAATACACTAAAAGATATGATTGCTTCAGAATTTGTCTACAATTTTGAAATAGAACGTATTAAAACACTTATTTTAATTATAAAATTTGCACAAAACTTATTTAAATTCTATGCAGGCAAAAATCTGCCCTTTGTCTGGATCAGACAGAAATAACAGTCACTGCTGTGGTCTTTAGGTTCACGCCAAACCATGGGAATACCAAAAGGCATTCCTTTGCGTTTTCCTTTTGTCCATTCATGAAGCATTTTCTCACAATTATGACACACAATATGAGGAGCCCAATTCTTGTCTTGATCGCCAAGGGGAACTTGAAAATAGGCAATATATACACATGTCATAAATGATGAAATATTGCGCCTTTGACATAGAAGTGTGTTACAGCCACATATATAACAGAAGGTGTCAGGACTATTCTTACATTTATGCCTACTTGAAGAAGCCATGATTCAATCTTAAAACAAAATAAGAGAGTGTTTTTATCAGATAATAATTTTTTTTACATTTAAAAACAACTACAATTAAGTGAAAGTGATGTTTGTAAAACATTAATTGCCTTGTGGTTATTTATGTTCAATCTAAGAGTTGTTGCCCTTTAACTCCAACTTAAAAACTAATGCATGCCATTAACTGTAACAAAAAGAAATTAAAATTGCATAAAAACTAGAGCATTCACCAAAAAACGGATTTCAGATTTGGAATCAGTGATGCAGAAAGATATAGAAAAAGTTCTAAAATCTCATGCAACAGAAAATGAAAAAAAAATTGTTCCCCAGTAAAATGAGTTATTTTCACAACAGTCCTATTAAAAACAATGAAGCTATTAACAGCCTGGTTAATAAATGTACATATTGATGTACATTTGCACAAGTTTTCTAGGGTATATATCTAGAAGTAGAATTGCTGGATATAGACTATGTTCATATTCTATTTGTTCTTTAAAGATTATTCAAAATAGGAAATAACAGCTTTGCCGGGGAATAATCCAGTGCATACATCTTCCTAACCTCTACTTCCTGCACAGCCTATCTCCACTGGGAGAATTGAAGCCCCAGGCGGGGAAGAGGGCAAAGACATTTCTTTTTCTTTTTAGAGCATCTCCTGTACTTGGTCAGTGAAATTTCCCTATGTATTCTCTTTTTCTGCAACAAATAAGCAAACCCATTTCCTTTCGTCATTCTTCACAGAGGCTATTTCCTATAACTCTAGTTTTCTTGGATCTCTTCTGGACTGTCTCCAAATTTTTCAAATCCAGGGTGACCATGTAATTAATTCATAATTCAAAGCAGGTCAATTTTGAGAATGAAAAGAGGTGTTAAAGTCATTCCGTTTAAATTGGTTTACAATAGCTGTAAACCAGATCCATCCCAGGAAACCAGAATGGACTGTTATCTTATTCATGTCACTCTCTGGGCACGTGTTCGCAAAGCATTAAGGGATGCCCTGGAGGACTGACTCATATTAAATATTATAGAAGGGTAGTTGGCCACATGATACATCCTTACCTACAACCCCAGCCTCACAGACTTTACTATGAATTTATTATGCGTAACTAACAGCACATAATGATATTCCAAACAGGAAGAGCAAAATGTTGGTCTTTTAGTGGCAATGAGGTGATATTAACTAGATTTTCACTGTGTCCTTTAGGAAAATTGTGACTGCTACTTGATCTTCAATTTGGCAATAGACACAAATCTCAATGGTAATTTGTATTCAAAGGAAATTTGGCTGGTTGCTAAGTAACCATGGGAAAGAAAGTGAAATCAGGAAAATTTTACTAACTTACCTTGTGTTCATTGACTTTAGAAAACAGTCCTCTTTTCCCATAGGATCTCTTTGATAATTTGTAATTGAAAAACTAAAAGTGTGAAATTTTTTACAAGCGGAACTATGCAGAACAAAACTATTTTAGACACAAAGAAACTTCACAGGTTTAGTATTTGTTTATATAGAATGGTCTCCAGTGCATCTCATTGTTTAGATCAGCAAAATATCTGAATAAAAAAGCAAAAATGTTTGGGAAAAAGTCTATCTTGGATTTTATCAGTTAGTTTGGTAATAATAATACTTATATTTTATCAGTTAGTTTGGTAATAATAATAGAAGAGACCACTTAATGAGAGCTATCTTGTGGTGGTCACTGTGCTTCAAACTTTAGTTTATCTAATAAAACCCTCTTCAATTTTGTTAACTAGAAATTATTTCATTTTACTGATTAAGCTACTAAAAGCTCAAATGGTTAAGTAAATTCTTTCTATGTTCCAAGTTAGTAAGCGTTTGGGCCAATATTTGAACTCAAAGTTCATTTGACTCAAAAGCCCTTATACTTTTTGTAAAATATTTAGAGTCTTCTATTTTATTTACCTCATAAAAAATACTACCTACCATTCAAATGACATTAAATGAATCAAAACAGAAAATACAATACTGAGACTTGAGAATACTAGATTTTCAAAACAATTCGAAATGATGAAAGTAGAAATTTGGGGGCCCACTTTAAAAAACAGAAATTATCATTTCCTTGAAAATATATTACTAAACTAAATAAAAAATTAATTATTATTAGTTAAGCACCCAAGAACCTGACTTAATCTAAGAAGTAGAAAAAATAAATACTACTTAAAAATAAATATTGAATTTCACATTCTTGGAAAGTCAATTTAAAAAATGTTCACTTAGAAAAAAAATTAGGAATGACGTCAGAGAAATGGCACCATAAGGAGTGATACTGATAAATCTCCCCAAAAATTCAACAAGATCTTCAACCAGAGACAGAAAAATCTATCCTTGGAGCCTCCAACAGTTCCACACTAAATGCAAAGGTATGATCAAGTGAAAAATTGACTAAATATATAATCAACCATGAAGGAAATAAGACAGAGGAAGACACACTCTGCCTTCCTCACTAACCTAAATAAGGGCTGCTTTCATTGGGAACTGAGAGTATAGGAACTGAGGCGGACATAGGGTGTGAATAGTACCAGGCTGCGGCACAAACGTCTGAACCAGGCTGTGGCACAGAGATCCGAGCCAAGGAAAAACTGCTTGTGGCAACCCAGTCAACACAAGCTAACGCTCACACCAAATCCACACAAAGAAAGACAAGTGGGGCAGCCATCCGCCCCCTCTCCTGGTCGGCACGCACAGATAGTGTGCCAGAGATTCCTCCTAGAGCCCCGGGAGTGGGCGCCCATGTTACCGAACAGAGGGGCAGAGTCAGAGGCCTTTGTGTGGGTGAAAACTGGAGTCTCAGGGTAGCCCCTGTGCCCTGAAAAAGCGGCGTGGGGAGTGAGAGGGAGTGAAATTCCCTATGCTCGTACTTTTCCGTGTGGGAGGGCGCCTCACCTGGAGCGAGAGGCAGTCGGCCTGATATCCTGGTCGGCGAGCACAGATAGTGGGTGAGAGATTCCCCCGGGAGTGGGCGCCTGTGTTCCCAGACAGAGGGGCAGAGTCAGAGGCCTTTGCATGGGCTCTGACCAGAGTCTCAGTGTGACCCCTGTGCCCTGAAGAGCGGCGGCGTGAAAGCGAGATTCCCTATGCTTGAAATTCTCCAGGCGGGTGGGGCACCTCACCCAGCCACACAAGCTAACAGACCCATGAAGGATTAGCTTAACCCACAGTCTGCTCATCTCCCAACTGACCTATGCGACCCTAACTGACAAGATCTCTCTCAGGTCAACGATCTAAGACAAGAGGGGAGATATTTTTTAATACCTCTTGTTATGCTATGCACATAGGGGTGGGGGCAACCTCTGATTGGCAGAGCTCGCATACTCAGGGCTATATGTTAAAAAGAGGGATTTGACAGCTTGTAAGTCCTCCTGCTTTGCAAACAGTGACTAAGGCATCTTCTACCCAGCCAAAACAGGTTACAAAGTGCCAAAAGTTGGGGAAAGTGGTCCCACAGAGTGCTGAGGCATTTGGGACATGCCTAGAGGCACATAGAAAGGTACCTTGAAAACAACTGGCTCCCAGCCCCACCTGATTATGCTAGCAGCTCTGACTGATTGAGCCTTACCCAGAGTCCTGCGCTGAGTGGAAATAGAGTGGGAATCTGCCAGGTCTTTGAGCCTCTTACTCTCCAGGCAGAGGCAGCAACAACCCCATAGATGGATCATCAAGCTGCTAATTCAGGAAGAAAAGACTAGGAGAGAGGCTCTGGGAAAACGGACTCTCTCATTGTTGGAGCCTGCAAATGCTATGAGCCTCAACTGCCAACGAGACTGAAGCCCAATATATAATATCGCCATAGAGACTTATCAACTAAAACCTCTACCTAAACGTGCCACAGGGGCAGAACCCGGGGTACAGAGTCACCAACCAGGAAGAGGGAAAGAAAAGAAAGAGCAAGAAGATAACCTCTCAAAATCAAGAATAATCCACAGACTTTATAACCTATCCCATTTTATTATATTTGTTCATTTGTTTCTCTTATCTTTTTGTCTTGATTATTTTCTTCCTTTTCCAATTTGGTCGTTTAATACTCTGCCGGTCTTACTCTCTCCTCTCCTTGAACTACACTACCCATAAGTGTTACATCTCTCATTATCTTTCCTTTCTTCTTCCTTTCCCTCTATGAGGGTTGCACTCCAAAACCTTTAACTCTCTCTCCTCTCTCTCCTTTTGTTCTTTTTTCTTCTTTTTGTGTTTTCCTCTTTCTTTTTTTTCTCCCTCTATATTAGTTTCTTCTTTTCTCCTTTACTTTTCCTCTCATTCAATCCTCAATCACAAACAAATTATTTTATTTGGGACTCAAATTTTTCTTTGGGGTGCTTTGGGTTTTTTTTATTTTGCTTTTTAAACACACTAGCAGTGCTCCCAAGCCTGGCTCTCTATCTAGTTTTTGCTCCACTAAATACAATAGTAATTTTTTAATTTTTTTCCATTTTTCCTGTTTCCCTCTTATTCCTCTCATTATATCTCTTAGTTAATGATCACCTAAATGCAAATCATTTTATTCTTGACCCAAATTTTTTCCTTTTTTGCATTTTGTGGGTCCATACCCCATTTTATTTGCCCCTTTATCACTTCTCCCCAACTCAGGCCCTACATTATAGGTAGTTTTTGTTCTATTTAGCACAATATAATTCACAGTTCACCACAAGATTCTCTCAAGGAGGGGAGAGGAGAGGAGTGAAAAAAAAATAATTTTTTTAATTTTTGAAAACTTTTTATTCTTTATTAATTCTCATTAGTACTAGCAACAAAACCACCCTCAGATGCCATTAAAGAAAAGGATATCGAATATCATGGATACAAAAAACAGAGAGGTAGCACAGATAGATGAAGAAAAATCTATGGAGAAAAAATTTAATATATTGGAAACCTTGGAGCTAAATGACAGAGAATTTAAAATAGAAATCCTAAAAATACTCAGAGATATACAAGAAAACACAGAAAGGCAATTTAGGGAGCTCAGAAAACAATTCAACAAACACAAAGAATATATTACCAAGGAAATTGAAACTATAAAAACAAATAAAACAGAGATGAAAAATTCAATTCACGGGCTGAAAAACAAGGTAACAAGCTTAGCTAATAGAACAGGCCAGATAGAAGGTAGGATTAATGAAATAGAAGACAAGCAACTTCAGGCACAACAGAGAGAAGAAGAGACTCAAAAATTTAAAAAATGAGAAAGCCCTACAGGAATTGTCTGACTCCATCAAAAAGAATAACATAAGAATAATAGGTATGTCAGAGGGAGAAGAGAGAGAAAATGGAATGGAGAACATATTCAAACAAATAATAGATGAGAACTTCCCAAGCCTGTGGAAAGAACTAAAGCGTCAAATTCAAGAAGCAAACAGAACTCTGAGTTTTCTTAACCCCAACAAACCTACTCCAAGGCACATCATAATGAAATTGGCACAAACCAATGACAAAGAAAAAATTCTCAAGGCAGCCAGGGAAAAGAAGAATACAACATATAAAGAGAGGCCCATTAGATTATCATCAGATTTCTCAACAGAAACTCTACAAGCTAGAAGAGAGTGGACCCCAATATTTAAAATCCTGAAAGAGAGGAACTTTCAGCCACAAATACTATACCCATCAAAGCTATCCTTCAGTATGGGCCTGACCTGTGGTGGTGTAGTGGATAAAGTGTCGACCTGGAAATGCTGAGGTCGCCGGTTCGAAACCCTGGGCTTGCCTGGTCAAGGCACATATGGAAGTTGATGCTTCCAGCTCCTCCCCCTTCTCTCTCTCTGTCTCTCCTCTCTCTCTCTCTCTCTCTCTCTCTCTCTCCCTCCCTCCCTCTCCTCTTAAAAAAATGAATAAATTAAAAAAATTAAAGCTACCCTTCAAATACAAAAGAGAAATAAAAACATTCACAGATACAGAAAAGATGAGGGAATTTATCATCAGAACCCCCACTCCAGGAACTACTAAAGGGGGTTTTCCAACCAGATACAAAGAACAAAACAAAACAAAACCACAAGTAAAAGCTCCACCAAGAACACAATAAAACCAAATTTAAACTGTGACAACAAAAACAAACAAAAAAAGGGGAGAGGACAGAAATGAACAGTAGCAAAGGATGATGGAGTACAGAAGTACTCACAAGATATTGCATTACAATGAACAGGGTAGGAACCCTTTTCATTACTTAATGGTAACCACCCTTGAAAAAACCACCACAGAAGCACATGATTTAAAAAAGATAGCAACAGAGGAAAGAAGTATGGAATACAACCAAACAAAAACAAAGGATAGAAAAACAAAAGAGAAGAATCAAACAAGACACAAAACTGACAGAAAGCAATGTATAAAATGGCAATAGGGAACCCACAAGTGTCAATAGTTACACTAAATGTAAATGAATAAAACTCACCAATAAAAAGGCACAGATTAGCAGAATGGATTAAAAAAGAAAATCCAACTGTATGCTGCCTACAGGAAACTCAACTAAGCAACAAGGATAAAAACAAATTCAAAGTGAAAGACTGGAAAACAATATTCCAAGCAAATAACATCCACAAAAAAAAAAAGCAGGCGTAGCAATACTCATATCTGATAATGCTGACTACAAGACAGCAAAAGTACTCAGAGACAAAAATGGTCATTTCATAATGATTAAGGGGACGCTGAATCAAGAAGACATAACAATTCTTAATATATATGCTCCAAACCAAGGAGCACCAAGATATATAAGACAGCTACTTACTGACCTTAAAACAAAACTGACAAAAATACAATCATACTTGGAGACCTCAATACACCGCTGACAACTCTAGATCGGTCATCCAAACAGAGAACTGATAAAGATATATTGGCCTTAAACAAAACACTAGAGCACCTGGATATGATAGACATCTATAGGATATTTCATCCCAAAGTGACAGAGTATACATTTTTCTCCAGTGTACATGGATCATTCTCAAGAATTGACCATATGTTGGGCCACAAAAATAACATCAGCAAATTCAGAAAAATCAAAGTTGTACCAAGCGTATTTTCTGATCATAAAGCCTTGAGACTAGAATTCAACTGCAGAAAAGAGGAAAAAAACCCACAAAAATGTGGAAACTAAACAACATACTTTTAAAAAATGAATGGGTCAAAGAAGAAATAAGTGCAGAGATTAAAAGATATATACAGACAAATGAAAATGACAATACAACATATCAGAATCTATGGGATGCAGCAAAAGCAGTGATAAGAGGGAAGTTCATATCACTTCAGGCATATATGAACAAACAAGAGAGAGCCCAAGTGAACCACTTAACTTCACACCTTAAAGAACTAGAAAAAGAAGAACAAAGACAACTCGAAACCAGCCGAAGAAAGAAGATAATAAAAATCAGAGCAGAAATAAATGAAATAGAGAACAGAAAAAATATAGAAAAAATTAATAGAACAAGGAGTTGGTTCTTTGAAAAGATCAATAAAATTGACAAACCCTTGGCAAGACTTACCAAGGAAAAAAGAGAAAAGACTCATATAAACAAAATCCAAAATGAAAGAGGAGAAATCACCACGGATATCATAGATATACAAAGAATTATTGTAGAATACTATGAAAAACTTTATGTCACTAAATTCAACAATCTAGAAGAAATGGATAAGTTCCTAGAACAATACAACCTTCCTAGACTGAGTCAAGAAGAAGCAGGGCCCTGGCCGGTTGGCTCAGCGGTAGAGCATCAGCCTGGCGTGCGGGGCACCCAGGTTCGATTCCCGGCCAGAGCACATAGGAGAAGCGCCCATCTGCTTCTCCACCCCCCCCCTTCTTCCTCTCTGTCTCTCTCTTCCCCTCCCGCAGCCAAGGCTCCATTGGAGCAAAGATGGCCCAAGCGCTGGGGATGGCTCCTTGGCCTCTGCCCCAGGCGCTAGAGTGGCTCTGGTCACGGCAGAGGGACGCCCCGGAGTGGCAGAGCATTGCCCCCTGGTGGGCAGAGCGTCGCCCCTGTTGGGCGTGCCGGGTGGATCCTGGTCAGGCACATGCGGGAGTCTGTTTGACTGTCTCTCCCCGTTTCCAGCTTCAGAAAAATACAAAAAAAAAAAAAAAAGTTAAAAAAAAAAAAAAGAAGCAGAAAGCCTAAACAGACCAATTAGTAGGGAAGAAATAGAAAAAACTATTAAAAACCTCCCCAAAAATAAAAGTCCAGGCCCAGACGGTTATCCTAGTGAATTCTATCAAGCATTCAATGAAGACTTGGTTCCTATTCTACTCAGTCTTCCAACAAATTGAAGAAGAAGCAACACTTCCAAACACATTTTATGAGGCCAATATAACCCTCATACCGAAACCAGGTAAGGACAGCACAAAAAAAACCCAACTACAGACCAATATCTCTAATGAACACAGATGCTAAAATACTAAATGAAATACTAGCAAATTGAATACAACAACATATTAAAAAAATAATACATCATGATCAAATGGGATTCATTCCAGAATCTCAAGGATGGTTCAACATATGTAAAACGGTTAACGTAATACACCTTATCAACAAAATAAAGAACAAAACCCACATGATCTTATCAATAGATGCAGAAAAGGTATTAGATAAAATACAACACAATTTTATGTTTAAGACTCTCAACAAAATGGGCATAGAAGGAAAATATCTCAACATGATAAAAGCCATATATGATAAACCATCAGCTAACATCATATTAAATGGCACAAAACTGAAGGCTTTCCCCCTTAAATCAGGAACAAGACAGGGTTGTCCACTCTCTCCACTCTTATTTAATGTGGTGCTAGAGGTTCTAGGCAGAGCAATCAGACAAGACAAAGAAATAAAAGGCATCCATATCGGAAAAGAAGAAGTAAAGGTATCACTTTTTGCAGATGACATGTTCCTATACATCAAAAACCCCAAAGAATCTACAAAAAGACTACTAGAAACAATAAGCCAATACAGTAAGGTCGCAGGATACAAAATTAACATACAAAAGTCCATAGCCTTTCTATATGCCAACAATGAAACATTTGAGAACAAACTCAAAAAAATAATCCCCTTTACGATTGCAACAACAACAACAAAAATACCTAGGAATAAACATAACAAAGAATGTAAAGGACCTATATAATAAAAACTACAAAGCATTGTTAAGGGAAATTGAAAAAGATACAATGAGATGGATAGGAAGAATAAATATAATCGAGATGGCCATATTACCCAAAGCAGTATACAAATTTAATGCAATTCTCATCAAAATTCCAATTACATTTTTTAAAGAAATGGAACAAAAAATCATCAGATTTATATGGAACTCTAAAAAACCCTGAATAGCCAAAGCAATCCTAAAGAAAAAGAACAAAGCTGGGGGCTTTACAAACTATAGAAATGATCCCTGAAAGTATAGTCTTTGAGGGCTTTACAATACCTGACTTCAAACTATATTATAGGGCCACGACAATCAAAACAGCATGGTATTGGCAGAAAAATAGACACTCAGACCCATGGAACAGAATAGAAAGTCCAGAAATAAAACCACATATATATGGTCAAATAATTTTGATAAAGGGGCCAACAACACACAATGGAGAAAAGAAAGCCTCTTCAACAAATGGTGCTGGGAAAACTGGAAAGCCACATGCAAAAGAATAAAACTTGACTACAGTTTGTCCCCTTGTACTAAAATTAATTCAAAATGGATCAAAGACCTAAATATAAGACCTGAAACAATAAAGTACATAGAAGAAGACATAGGTTCTAAACTCATGGACCTGGGTTTTAAAGAGCATTTTATGAATTTGACTCCAAAGGCAAGGGAAGTGAAGGCAAAAATAAATGAATGGGACTACATCAGACTAAGAAGTTTTTGCTCAGCAAGAGAAACTGACGATAAAATAAACAGACAGCCAACTAAATGGGAAATGATATTTTCAAACAACAGTTCAGATAAGGGCCTAATATCCAAAATATACAAAGAACTCATAAAACTCAACAACAAACAAACAATCCAATAAAAAAATGGAAAGAGGACATGAACAGACACTTCTCCCAGGAAGAAATGCAAATGGCCGACAGATATATGAAAAGATGCTCATTTTCTTTAGT
Organism: Saccopteryx leptura; assembly: GCF_036850995.1. Lineage (NCBI taxonomy): Eukaryota > Metazoa > Chordata > Mammalia > Chiroptera > Emballonuridae > Saccopteryx > Saccopteryx leptura. The sequence goes on along the minus strand of NC_089505.1, from coordinate 20,123,218 downwards.
TATTAGAGAAATGCAAATCAAAACTACAATGAGATACCACCTCATACCTGTTAGATTAGCTATTATCAACAAGACAGGTAATAGCAAATGTTGGAGAGGCTGTGGAGAAAAAGGAACCCTCATTCACTGTTGGTGGGAATGTAAAGTAGTACAACCATTGTGGAAGAAAGTATGGTGGATCCTCAAAAAACTGAAAATAGAACTACCTTATGACCCAGCAATCCCTCTACTGGGTATATACCCCCAAAACTCAGAAACATTGATACGTAAAGACACATGTAGCCCCATGTTCATTGCAGCATTGTTCACAGTAGCCAAGACATGGAAACAACCAAAAAGCCCTTCAATAGAAGACTGGATAAAGAAGATGTGGCACATATACACTATGGAATACTACTCAGCCATAAGAAATGATGACATCGGATCATTTACAACAAAATGGTGGGATCTTGATAACATTATACGGAGTGAAATAAGTAAATCAGAAAAAACCAAGAACTGTATTATTCCATACATAGGTGGGACATCAAAGCGAGACTAAAAGACATTGATAAGAGTGTGGTGGTTATGTGGGGGAGGGGAGGGAGAGGGGAAGGGGGAGGGGGAGGGGCACAAAAAAACTAGATAGAAGGTGACAGAGGACAATCTGACTTTGGGTGATGGGTATGCAACATAATTGAATGGCAAGATAACCTGGACATGTTATCTTTGAATACATGTACCCTGATTTATTGATGTCACCCTAGTAAAATTAATAATAAAAATAATAAATTAATAAATAAATAATTTATATGTATTAATTTGTATGATACTGTAAATGATCAAGTAAGAGGAATTTAACTCCCAGATTCACAGAGCTAAGACTTTTTTTCTGGTTGTCTCTCGAGTCTACTTGATTTTTGCTGTAACAGAAGTTCACTCTAGTGGATGAGTTTTGAAGTCATTTTGTATGGATTTGATACTATTCTGAAGGAGAAATATTGCAATCCTTGGAATAATGCTCCTGTGTAACCCAACCTTTACAAGATACATTATAAGTAGCAGTTTTAAAAATTATTCCTTCTCATTGTTCTTCTCATTGCCCATTATGCATAAGAATTCTTTGTTTGTTTGGTTGTTTTGGTTATTTTCCATACGTTACTCATTTCTCTGAACTTTATACCCTCTGGCCTAACTTTATTTTGAATTTTTCTGAGTTTTAACTCCTCACAAATTCCTTTGAAGTGGCTGAAGCATGTTGTCTATTCTTCTTCCTTCACAGCACATTAAAAGTGATTCTTGGCCCTGGCCGGTTGGCTCAGTGGTAGAGCGTCGGCCTGGTGTGCAGAAGTCTCAGGTTCGATTCCCGGCCAGGGCACACAGGAGAAGCGCCCATCTGCTTCTCCACCCCTCCCCCTCTCCTTCCTCTCTGTCTCTCTCTTCCCCTCCCGCAGCCGAGGCTCCATTGGAGCAAAGATGGCCCGGGCGCTGGGGATGGCTCCTTGGCCTCTGCCCCAGGCGCTAGAGTGGCTCTGGTCGCAACAGAGCGACGCCCCGGAGGGGCAGAGCATCGCCCCCTGGTGGGCAGAGCGTCACCCCCTGGTGGGCGTGCCGGGTGGATCCCGGTCGGGCGCATGCGGGAGTCTGTCTGTCTCTCCCCGTTTCCAGCTTCAAGAGAAAAAAAAAAGTGATTCTTTACGGGAAAAAAGGTAATGTTCTAAAGATCTATATTTGTTATGAACTTTAACTTTGTTGAAAATAAATATGAAATTAATTATATGTGGTATAAGGACAATTTTTTTAATAGTCAAATTCTGTATAAGTTCCCAAAGGTAAAACAAGCTACATCATTAGGGGAAAATATTAAAAATGTCAAGAAAACTTTCCTAGTGACTCTAGATATGAGTCTTTTATTGTTAGCAACACAAAATGACATACAGAGGAAACTCTGGACAGTACTACTGAGTGTCTCAAAATCAAAATGGACAGATTTCTGAGAAACATATTACTTTAAACAAGAGATGCTAGGTAGCATTATTTTTGATTTCTGAAAACTGCAAAGTAATAAAATAAACTTAATTGCATAGTTCCTCAAAAATAATACCATTTCAATGCCTGATCAGTGAAGATTTGATTTTGAGTGGCTTATAAAATTGGTGAAATTATAATATCTTAAAGGTTTGGATTGACATAACTTAAACAGAATAAATGAGTTTATTTTTTAATGGCAAAAAAATTGCTTTATTTACAATATGCATGTGCTACTTAATAATAATAGAAGAATAAAAATAAACCAATGATAAGATAATAACTAATGAGCTTTCAGTGTGGTTTAGCTATGTGTGAGAGAGAGAGAGAAAGAGAGAGAGAGAGATTTGGTCACTTCTCCTGTGTGCCCTGACTGGGAATCCAACCTGGGACATCCACACTCTGGGTCGACGCTCTACCACTAAGCCAAGCAGCCAGGGCCTCACAGGGAGATATGAGAACACAGATAGGCCTGGGGATGCAGAGGAGAGAACACTGTATTTACAGGAAAAAGCAGAGATGAGCAGCCCCAAATCAGAAGGATATGGATAGGAACAGTGGCTACAAGGAGATCGCCTCACTGGAAAGAAAAATGTCTAATATTTGCACTCAAAAGATAGCTGATCTTATTGACTTACACCTGTTTAAGTCTGGGTTTAAAATTATTCACTGAGCACCAGCTTGGTACAGAGCCCACATAACAAAGTACCAATAATGTTCATACGGAATGCTGAAGTTTTAATCACGGTTACCATTTATAATTAGTCCAGACTCTGTGTCTATTTCTGAGGTGTTCACAGAAAAAGAGAAGGGCTCCTCCCGATCAGGGGTCAGCACACTGGCCCACCTGCCTGTTTTTGTAGATGAAGTTTGTCGGCATGCAGGCAGGTCCACTTGTTTGCACAGTCTACAGCTGTTTTCAGCTACAACGGCAGAGGGGAGCAGGTGCCGCAGAAACCAATGGCCTCCGAGCCTGAAATGTTGACTCTCTCACCCTTTAAGATAAAGTCGGCTCCTCACTACCCTAGACCAGGGTTTCTCAACCTCAGCACTTCGGAAATTTTGGGCCACCTCATTCTTTCTTTCGCGGGCTTTCCTGTGCCTTGCAGCAGCATCCGTGGCCTCTACCCACCAGATACCAGTTACACCCCTGCAGTTATGCCAACCAATATGTCTCCAGCTGTTACCCAGCATCCCCTGGGGGATAATGTCACCCCTCATTGGAAACACTGCTCTAGACACTTTTTCCTACATATTTTTGACAAAAATTGCTCTTTTGTGTAAACCTACATAGTGTCATATGAAAAAGCGAACTTGAAGAGATTTTTATTGAGAACATAGAAATTATTATAAAGGAACTTCTACAAGCTCTTGCCTTTACCTCTACCCAGCAAAACATGGACTCTACACTCTGCCTTCCCTCCCATAGTAGGTGTCAGTCCTCCTCTGTGAGGCTAACCCAACCCCCCACCTCTGCAGGATCTCACCTCCTCTCGTCTGCCCAAGGCCATCCCTGTGATGACTTCCCCTGGCATCTCCAATTTTTCTTTCTTTATTGGATCACTTTTCCTGCTATTTCTTTCATCTTGAAATGAATCAAACCTCTTTCTTTCTTACATCTCTTTATTGTTCACATTTCTTCATTACCCTTTAGAGCACATTTATGGAGAGATACTAATCTTCAGGTTCAAGAATTATGATGAACCTCAAACAAAATAAGAAATCCATACCTAGCAGGCGTCCCCAAACTACGGCCCGCAGGCCGCATGCAGCCACCTGAGGCCATTTATCCGGCCACCCACCGCACTTCCGGAAGGGGCACCTCTTTTATTGGTGGTCAGTGAGAGGAGCACTGTATGTGGTGGCCCTCCAATGGTCTGAGGGACAGTGAACTGGCCCTCTGTGTAAAAAGTTTGGGGACCCCTGATAGAGTAATAAAAACAAAGAGCGCTAGTGACAAAGAGTATATCTTAAAAGTAGGAAGAGAATAAAAGAAGGTAATCTACAAAGAAAAGATGACTAGACTGACAGTTGATGTCTTACAGCAAAAAGGTCAGCCAGAGGATAGTTAATGTCATTGAAGTACTCAGGGAGGACTTCTTACCATGAGATCTCCTACTGAAGAATTCTCACCTCGTGTGGTATTGATTCAGTTGCATCATCTTTAAAATAGGGACAATGACGGTAGCACAGTACTTGTCCTGCTTACCTCACAGGGCAATGAATAGATATTAATTCCTGGCCCTCAATGTCATAAGGCTAATTTTATTCTTGGTTCATCTTGAATTCCTCACCTCATAATCCCTTTTTGCATTATGATAAGTATATATGACATTAAATTAATATGGTCATATAGTTGCTAATCTTTTCATTTTTAATACTTTGATAGTTTTGTTAACCAAGCCATTGTAGCACCAAGCCATTGAATAAACAAAAATGTGACTAGTAAAAGATTCTAGGATCAAAGGTATATTTGAATTGTTCATTGTACAAATCTATAAATTGTGAACAAATTTACTTAAACATACAAGTGGTAAAAACTTTTACTGTATTACCGTTAAACCAATGGCTATTTATAATCAATATCTGAGGCAATTCTAGACATGCAGGCAGGCCGGCGACACACAGGTAAATCTGTTTTAGAAAATAAAATTATTTAGCAACTGTCAATGGTCAGAAGCTAGCAAAGTGATTGAATGTAAACTTATTACATTTGTGCTCAATAAGTTTAAAAGTTGTTGATGCTCAGAGGGAGGGGTTTGGGGGAGGGGAGGGGCACAAAGAAAACCAGTTAGAAGGTGACAGAAGACAATTTTGTCAATGTCACCCCATCAAAATTAATCAAAAAAAAAAAAAAAAAGAATGTGTCTCACAGCTAATTCAGACAGTTAGAAGAATAGTATAAGGATGCTAATTCTGCTTCTCAGGCCACATCCTGCAAAAGGGGCCCCAAGAAAATTGGTGATTTGGCTCCTCTGATTTTGCCAATTGCGTTTAAAAAAAAAAATAGGTCAGGAATGCCCTGAAATGGAACTAATGATACATGAGCATAAATTTAAAGGACTTTTAGATACTGGAGCTGATGTATCTGTTATTGCTAAGCTACATTGGCCTCCTTCCTGGCCCACTCATGCAGCAGCCACAGAATTACAAGGTATAGGGCAGAGTAAATCCCCTCAACAAAGTTCTAGTTTTCTACATTGGGAAGATTAAGAAGGTCATTCTGGATTTTTTTAAGCCTTATGTGCTCCCTGGATGGCCAATTAATTTGTGAGGCAGAGATGTTTTGAAAAATATGGGAGTGTTGCTTGTCAGTCCTAATGGTTTAGTCAGTACTCAGATGCTTGATCGGGGATTTTTGCCCACCAAGGGTCTAGGGAAAGAACAGCGAGGAATTCTCACCCCCATAGAAGTGGCACCCAATACCAGAAGGTGTGGGTTAGGATATCAAAATTTAGCATAGGGGCCTTGGTAGCTCCTGCTACCTCAATAATGCATTGTGCAGACCCAGTTACTTGGAAATCAGATAATCCTGTATGGGTAGACCAATGGTCCCTTTCTCAGGAGAAACTTAGGGAAGCTGCTCAATTGGTACAAGAGCAGCTACAGCTTGGGCACGTTGAACCATCTAATAGCCCATGGAATACACTTCCATATTTTGATCTTGTTGCCTCCTGGATTATCAAGGGGCATAGGCGACCCTTACAGCTTATAGGTTTTGAGCCTCAAAATTATTGTTGTTCCTTTTTTCAAAGGATCAACAACAATGGCTCTGGGAAACTTCCACTAAATGGCAAATCACTCTTGCAAATCAATGGATAACTTTATACTGAAACTGTCAACTTAAAATCAGCTCAAAGTCTAGAATTATATGCCATTATCATGGCTTTTCAGCAATTGCCATACTCCCCCTTTAATCTATATACAGACAGCAAATATTTACTTATGGTGTTTCCACTATAAAGACTGCTGTCTTAGGGACAAATGCTGATGAACTATTTCAGCAGTTCCTCCTTCTTCAAAGACTTGTATGTCAACATAGAGCTCCATGTTTCATAGGACATACTCGAGCTCACTCCATGATCCCTGGAGCTTTAGCACAAGGGAATGTCCTTTTTTTTTTTTTTTTTTTGGTATTTTTCTGAAGTTGGAAATGGGGAGGCAGTCAGACAGACTCCCGCATGCGCCCGACCAAATGAAGGATCCACCCAGCACGCCTACCAGGGGGGAATGCTCTGCCCATCTGGGGTGTTGCTCTGTTGCAACCAGAGCCATTCTAGCGCCTGAGGCAGAGGCCACGGGGCCATCCTTAGCGCCTGGGGTGGCTTTGCTCCGGTGGAGCCTTGGTTGCAGGAGGGAAAGAGAGAGACAGAAAGGAAGGAGAGGGGGAGGGGTGGAGAGGCAGATGGGCTCTTCTTCTGTGTGTTCTGGCCGGGAATCAAACCCGGGAATTCTGCACACCAGGCCGATGCTCTACCACTGAGCCAACTGGCCAGGGCCTAGGAATGTCCTTGTTGATCAAGCTACCCAAAGAAAATTATTTGGAGCAACCATGACAGATCGAGCAATTCAGTCTCATACTATTCATCACCAGAACGCTGCAGCCCTGTGTAACCAGTTTCAACTTTCTCGGGAAGCAGCATGGCAGATTGGGAAATCCTGTCCAAGGGGACCTATACTACAATCTGCCCCTTCATTTGGAGTTAACCCTCAAGGACCCCTACCAGGACAACTTTGGCAAATGGATGTTACTCATACACCTTCATTTGGCAAACAGTCCTATGTCCACGTTACAGTGGATACATATTCCGGATCTATAGTAACCTCTGTCAGAACAGGAGAGGCTGCTAAGCATGTTATAGCTCATTGTCTGTATGCATTGTTCTATTATTGGATTTCCTAAACTGGTTAAACTGAAAATGCTCCTGCATATGTAACAAAAGCATTTACTGTATTTTGTCATTCTTACAATCTTTAAAGTTAAGGTATTATTAAAGTGTACCCAGCAAATATTTTAAGGTCAATTTAAAAAAATTTAAAAGGGGGGAGTCATATCCTGGAACTCCTACAGCCCTACCATATCATGCTTCTTACTTAAAAAATTTTTAAATTTCTTTTGAATGCTGATGAACAGGAAACACCAAATCTTTTTTGCCTGCAAACTACTACCTTCTTTACTTGATTCTGCTAATAACACTGTTTTGTCTTTTTCCAAATAGCTCCAGATATATGGAAAAGATTTATGTAGGTGGATGGGGATCATCAAACCGCTCAGCGAGATCTTCTGAGCATGGCTTTTAAGATACCTAGAGGCAGAAAAAGCCCAATAGAGATCAGGGGAACTACCAGCTTTTAGGATACGCCCTTAAAGGCTCCAACACCCCAAAGGGGTCTAATAGGATGCCATCTGGGTCCTGCTTCAATAGTGGAAAGGAAGGTCATTGAGCAAAGCCTGCCAGACTTACATGCCTCTGCTGTGAGGAAACAGGGACACTGGAAAGTAGGCTTCCCCCTTGCTCCTCTAAGGGAGTGTTCAGTCTCTTCCAGCCCTGCTCCAGCCACCTATGACCTAACCTTGCCCAGAAAGCTGGGGTTTGCCAGTGAAGGCTGAAGGTGCCCAGGACCGTTGGCCCCATCTACGACACCGTAGACGAGCTTAGGGTATTTCTTCCAAGAAGCAGGTAAACTGATCTCATTTGCACAAGGGCCACTTAACTATGTCTTGCCTGAATAGTCAGGTTTTTTATTCTTCCCTCGAAAATCTCTGTTGTGGGTGTTGATAGTCCTATTTTCTGCTGCTTTGTTTAATATATAGTGTTTCCTTTATTCCTCCTACCTCAATGCCCCACTCATATTTCAGGCTGGGACCTACTCCTAATTTAGAGCTCTCTTTCCCCCTTTTGCCAACTTCTATTATGAATCTACCTTTGCCACCCAGCTTAGTGTATCCCAAGGTTCTCTTTATCAAGCCACAGTCACAGAGCTCCAGGGAAAAGCAACCTGGTCCCATCTCTCTAGGCAGAGGAGAACAGAAGCTCCATATCCACACATGCTGCAGATGGCTTTTCCAGTCTACCTGAATCATTACCAGCTAGAAGCAGCAGTCATTGGGACTTGGACATGAGCTGCAAAGTATAGAATTGTGACAACAATTCCAGTGCCATGCGGACCTTTCCTGGAGGTGGACTTTTCCTGGAATCCTGCTCCTTGTGACAGCTCCTAACAGACTGAACTGGGGTTGGGTTGCATTTTTTAGGGTTTTGGTATGGTGTTGGGGCTAACTTGGACTTGGTGAACATGTTAAGGACACTACTCTTTTATGGACTCTTGCTGTATTGGCCAAGAGTTTGCTTAAAGGCTTTAATCACTGTAAAAAAAAAAAATAGAAGACTGGATAAAGAAGATGTGGTGCATATACACCATGGAATACCACTCAGCCATAAGAAATGATGACATCGGATCACTTACAACAAAATGGTGGGATCTTGATAACATTATACAGAGTGAAATAAGTAAATCAGAAAAAACAAGAACTGCAGGATTCCATACATTGGTGGGACATAAAAACAAGACTAAGAGACATGGAAAAGAGTGTGGTGGTTACAGGGGGTGGGGGGAGGGAAGAAGGGAGAGGGGGAGGGGGAGGGGCACAAAGAAAACTAGATAGAAGGTGACGGAGGACAATCTCTCTTTGGGTGATGGGTATGCAACAGAATTGAATGACAAGATAACCTGGACATGTTTTCTTCGAATATATGTACCCTGATTTATTGATGTCACCCCATTAAAATAAAAATTTATTTATATAAAAAAAGTTTTTGATGATTAATACCTATCTGTATCTCTAGGTAAATAGATATTTAAATGAGTGCTTACCTTTATGTTATACATCTGGCAAAACAAATTCTTTTCATTTCTCCTCAAAATTTTTCAGTTAATGGTGGTGCCTGTGTGCGCGTGCACGCGTGCGCGCACACACACACACACACACACAAATACACATACACATACACTCCTTTCCCAGTGATCGCTTCAGACTCTGGTCTGTGCCAATCTACAATATTCAAAGAAGAATTCTTCGGCTTTGGCAAAGCAGAGAAAGGAGTCAGAGTAGACTACTAAAAAGTAGTCTATTAGTAAGAAAAGATTATGTCATCAATGTTCCTCTTTCAGAAAAGAACTAAACCACCCCGCCCTACACCGCCTATGTTCCATCAAAGCGGCACATAAGTGGGAGGGGTGCTGCAGCAGCCCCAGCGTCTGTGCTGCTGACAGCCCATCGAGGGAACGCTCGTGTAGATAGAACAGATACTTTCAAAAGGGAAGATGAGGAAAGCTTTGTCCGAGTAAATCTGTGGTACTGCAGACCCGACCACTGAGGAGATGATATCTGGAAGACAATTGGGCGATCTGTGGAGTTCAAAAGAGGTTTAGATTTCAAAGCCATCAAGTCTGGTTTCCCTGAAGGTGAAACGTAAATGTGATGATCTGGTTAAATGGTCAGAATGCTGGAGAAGAAGGCCAGGACGAAAACCAATGCCCTGGTGTTAAAGGGCCCTGAGGCTGAGAAGGAGCATGTATTCATTTGTTTGACAAATGTCTGTGTTTTATTTACACAATGCACTGAACCTGATCATGGGAAGACAGCTAAGATGTGGTCCATGCCCGTGAGAGTCCGTTTGAAGTCAGCCCCCCAACATGCAAGGAAGAGGAGGAGGAAGTACCATAAGGGGGGACATGGGAAGTGAGCTCCGATTGTCACGAGAGTTAGAGTAAGGTAAGTACAGGAAAATACCACCGGAATTGGCCATTTGGAAGTTTCTTTGCTATTGTCTCAGGTGAAATCGAATTGCTCGAGGTGGCTCGTGACTTGGACATGGGCTAATAGAGAGCAAGCTACCTTTTCAAGAGGCTTGACACGAAGCTCCAAGAGGTGTGATGGGATGGAGGCAGTGAGGACGGCGGGGAGCACGTACAGAGGTGTCTGTCATGTTCAGATGTAGATTACTATGCCTACAGGCTGAGAGAAAGCTAGGAAGGGGCTAGAATCTGAATGTACAAAACAATAAAATGCTGATTGATGAAGCGCGTCTTCCCTAAGGTGGAGGAAAGAAGGGTGGGCTCCAGAGAAATGGAACAAGGGAGTGACTTGGTAATCTAGTCATAATAAGTATTTTAAGGAAGGAAAAGGGGAGTGAAGATGAGTGCACACACAGAACAATTTGGGATGCTGTGGGTAGAAAAGTGCTGGGCTGTCTGGCCGGACCTCTGTTTTCTGTGCTATAGAAGCAATTCTCCCTGCTCTGGGGGAAGGGCTGGGCATCACTAGACCAGGAGGGGACCCGAGACGCTGAGGAACTCCGCATCCTCATCAGGGTTTTATCTGGACAATACTTTCTTGGCTTTCAGTCTTATCAGCATCCTGATGGCACTTACTGAGAACGAGGAGCTAATCTTTGGTACCAGGAGGCCCTAGGGCCCACAGAATTCCTGTCTCCTTAAGGTGACACCTGCAACTGCAAGCAAGCACTGAGTGAAGGTGGAAACTGAATGAGGTGGACAGTGGCAATGTGAATACAATAAAAACATACTATTTTTAGGAAGTATGTCAGTACCCTGACTTTCACTCTCTTCCAGGTCTTGGTTCCTTTTCTCACTAATTTGATCTGAGTGTCAAAGATTCAAAGTTTGATAATAATGCACCACTTAAAGTTTGTCCCTACGTAAACATTATCCCCACTGGAGGCTTTCCAGAAATGGTTAAGTGGCAAAGAAAGGAGGAGATGTTAGAGTCAATACGAAGAGAATGGTAAATAACACAAGTCTATTTCTGTGCCCAGCTCATTAATGGGTGGCTGCCATTGCTGAACCATTTATTACTGCATGATTATGAATTATTTAAAGTGCTTATGAGTTGTGATGCTGTAATCAGTTTTGTTTTATTTTTAATTTTACACATGGATAATCTTTTTAATGCAGAAGAAAGCAAAGATAAATAGAGAAATTAGTGGTTGATCCACTCTGCTGCCCAGAAAGGAGATTAATGTTCTGAATATTTCTGTTTGTAACAGCACCGTGTTGATGATCAAATTAAGAGAAGACAAAACAGCATGAATGACAATTTTAAAACCCTATTTAGGTTGATGATACTGAACTCCATGAATTTTATATATTAAACATGTTAAATTGAGATGTAGCTAATGCCACAAAATTCACCCTTTTGAAGTATAAAATTCACTATCTTTTAGTACATTCACAAAATATTTTTACCACCCCCAAAAGAAACTTCATACCCCACATTCCTTTTCTGCAGCATTCTCTATGGATGCACCTACTCTGGACATTTCATACAAACGGAAAATGCAAAAGGTGGCCTTTTGTATCTGGCTTCCTTCACAAAGCACAATGTTTCAAGGTTCAACCAAGTCATAGAGTGTGTCAACACTTCATTCTTTTTTACTGCCAAATAACATTTCATTGTATGGATATACCGCAGTTTGTTTATCCATTGATAAAGACTATGTCCGACTGGATGAAGTTGAATCTTAAAATCAACGACTAGTGTCTTTATACGAAGAGGGGAGGACCCACTGACACGGACACAGGCAGAAAGACCATGCGGCACCAAGGCAGGGATTGGAGTGAGGCAGCTACAGGGCAAGGAATGCTCGAGATGGTCAGATGCCAGCAGACACTGGGAGGCAGCGCGAAAGCATTCTCCTCTAGAGACTTCCGGAGGAGCGTGGTGAAGAACTGTGAGAGAGTAAAGCCCCGCTGTTTTCAGCCACTCGGTTTTGTGGTAACTTGATAGGAAACCCTAAGAAACTCATGCAACATTTTAATTTATAACAGTCTGGTTCAGATTAGTACCCACAAAATATCAAGGGACTATCAAAACTGTGCGCTATGTCTCCTTTCCCTCCCCTTTCCATTGTGCTGTTATAGTCATATGAATGACATCTTTATACACTGTATGCCCACGAACTCATATTGATAATTATTATTTTATACAGTTATCTTTTAGGAGGAAAAAGAAGTTATAAGCAAGAATTACATTTATACTGTCTTTTATATTTACCTATGCAGTTACTCTTTATTTCTTCTTGTGAATTTGACTACCGTCTAACTTTTTCCTAAGAGATTCATTCTTTCTCAAAGGTCCCTTAGCATGTGTTGGGACATGACTCCAGTCCCGCCTCCTGCATAAAGCCTCAAAGTCAGCCCGGGCTCATGGCCTTCCAGGACTTTTCTAGTATACATACAACCCTACGGAGGCACATAGATTCACAGATTCCCAGTAACAGGTCAGAGCTTTACAAAGTCCCCGATGGACACAGCATTCCTCAGCTTTTCCTTTACAATATTTTTTGATTAGTCCTAGTTCTTGCCATAGCTATTATAAATGCCTCACATAGCTGCAGAATTAAACCACTACCACTGGCTATTTTTAATAAACACCCTCTGGATAAGGTTGTTTACATTGGGTGAGCTCTGAATCAGGTCAAATAAAGACGTGCATTGCAAGTGGAGTTTGCCAGCAAGCTGTCAGAGAGTTGAAATAATTAGATTTCTCTGAGAACAGAACCTTGAATTACCTCCACAACTATCCCGACCCCTTCAGGGGCTGCTAGGCTGCCGGTTTTCCCCATGATTGCAGACCACTGCCTTTCAAGATTCCCGTGGAGCTTGAGAGAGGGACAGGGGACTGGGGTCAATGAAAAATGTCACAAAGCTTGCTGTTCTTTCTGAGATTCAGTCATTTTCTTGAACAAATGTTCCTTGAATTTGGGGTTAATTTCCTGAGTTATAAAAATGTTAATTTTGACTGTACTTGTCAGTATTCTCATTGTTTTTATAGAAAAGAGGTTGTTTGAGATTCTTACTCTGATATATTCAATAATGTCACCCCCACACATCGAAATTTTAAATAATGAAATCAATGCACCATGATTATTATTCAAACAGTACATATTCCCAGAACTTTTATCTAATTGGTGAATGACAAGGTCTCTTGTTTTCCTTCTGTCTCCCCAGATGCTCTCCATTTTCCTCTTTTATTGTCCATGTGCACCTTTTCCAGGGAGAGGAAAAGGAAAGCGAAGGATATAAACCTCACACTGACCTTTCACTTCTCCTGAGTTGCTGTGGGTAAATAAACAAATACATAAATTTGCATGAAGATCGAGTTGAATCTGATGACGAAATGAGAGGTTTGAAATAACTGGATGTATAAATTTCATGTTATTTGTATCCTGTAATCGTGTGTTTTAAAAAAACATATCAAAAGGTACTCATAAGTATGATATCTCTAAGATGTCTGGTCAAAAATTATTAATTGGATTTCACTTTGTTTTCAGGTAATACCAGGGATGCATGAAAAAAAAAACTAAGGAAGTCATCGGACAGAGGCAGGAGATGGTTCTCATAGAAGTCTGATCTAGACTGTTCGATAAGTAGGTATCATAAGAAAAGGATTGTGCTAGTTTAAAATGCACTTACAATACGTAACAACCAGACATTATATGTGGGCTTGGATTAGATTCTGCACTGAACAAACCATCTGTAAATAACAGTTTGCAGAATAACTAGGAAAACATTGACTATGTCCTGGGTGGTAAGTGGGATAAAAATGTCCTGAAATGGAAAAGAGAAATTATTAATTGGGAAAAAAAAAACCTTAAAAAACAATATTTACAGTATAGTATCATTTGGGCAAAAAGGAAAAGTTCTTGAAAAACCTAGAAAAATAAAAGCTTAGTATTAAGTGTGATTACCACTGGGTGATGAAAATTTGATGCTAATATTTCTCATTTTTATCTGTATTATCTATGCCCCTATTTTAACATGTGCTACCTTTTTGTCATTTTAAAACACATCCTTCTTAGAACAGCATTTTTACCTTATGTTCCCACATTAATACATTTTTGATGTTCACTTTCAAACTTCCTAGTAGTCTATTTAAATTATTCATGATGTATCTTCTCTGCAGCTCATCTGCCAGACTAGCTTTAAAAATTCCATTATCTCTTTTGGTAGTATAATTGTAGCGATTTTAAAGCAATGTTTCAAATAATTTCAAGCATTTTTGTAGCCAACTAAAGAATTCACTTAATTTGTAAGCAGTTTTGACCACCATTGCCCACCTCATAAAATGTTTCATTTGAAGCCTGCATCTGAGGGCTTCCAGCCCAGTTGACCAGAGACTCGCAGGGTCTTGGGCAACAGAAACAGACACAACCTCAGCTCTTCTCACAAGGCCTCACCAAATGTTAAGTACTTTGTCCCCCATTTTCTGGGAGTTACTAATAAACTGAACTAGATCTTTCCTATTTGTAAAATGGGGATAAAAGTTCTATTTCTTCATCCAATAGACTTGAAGTCATCCTTGGCCTCTCTTTGTCTCTTACACTTTGCTGTTTCCACTGTTAACTCCCTGGCTTAACTCACTCCCTTCTTGTGCCTGCAAATAGATTTCCTTGCTCCTATCCCTTATTCCAATACAACCTGCCCTCAGCACAGAGCATGGAGTAAGTAGATCATCCTCAAAGCCATGCAGTGACTGCCCATCTCACTAAAAGTAAAAGCAGAGTCTCGCACAAGCTTTCAAGGCTCTGCCTGATCTGATCTCCCATGAGCTCTCTCATCATCTCTCTAGCATTTGCTCCATCGGTCACACCTCTCCAGCCACACTGGCTCTCTCAGTATTCCCTGAAAGTCCTGGGCACACTCTTGTCTGGGGACGTTTTTACTTTCCACTACCCCCTCCCTGGAACACTCTTCCCCTAGACCTCCACTCTGCCAGCCTCTTCTAGTCTTTGCTCAGGTGTTATCTTCTTAAGGAGGTTTTCTCTGACCACATTTAAAAATTGAATCTACCCCTCATCTCCTCCTTCCTGATTCCTCTTTCTCTTAGTTTTTATTTTACTCTCCACAGCTTATCTTTCACCAGAGACAAAGAACATTTCATACTGATAGAAGGATCAATTCCTCAGGACTATACCTATTTCAAACTTCAAAATACCTGAAGCAAACACTGACAGAAGTAAAAACAAATAAATCCACAATCATAGTTGGAGATCTAAACACCCCCTCCCTTGGCCTGACCTGCAGTGGCGCAGTGGGTAAAAGCATTGACCTGGAACACTGAGGTCGCCGGTTCGGAACCCTGAGCTTTCCTGGTCAAGGCACATATGGGAGTTGATGCTTTCTGCTCCTCCCTCCCTTCTTTCTCTGTCTCTGTCTCTGCTCTCTGTCTCCTCTCTCTAAAATGAATAAATAAAATCTATAAATAAATAAATAAAAATAATTTTTAAACACCCCCTCCCAATCTCTGACAGAGCAAATACAAAAGAAGTCAGTGAGGATATAGAAACATGAGTGACAGTTACTAAATGCTAGAGCCCCATCTGCAGAACCCACAATCTGTCCAAGTGAACACAAATTTTTCATCAAGACAGGCCACATGAGTCTGACCAGGCAGTGGCACAGTGGATAGAGCGTCCGACTGGGACACAAAGGACCCAGGTTCAAGACCCCGAGGTCACCAGCTTGAGCGCAGGCTTATCTGGTTTGAGCAAAAGCTCACCAGCTTGGACCCAAGGTCGCTGGCTCAAGCATGGGGTTACTCGGTCTGCTGAAGACCCGCAGTCAAGGCACATATGAGAGAGCAATCAATGAACAATGAAGGTGTCGCAACAAAAAACTAATAATTGATGCTTCTCATCTCTCCGTTCCTATCTGTCTGTCCCCGTCTATCCCTCTCTCTCTGTCTCTGTAAAAAAAAAAAAAAAAAAGGCCACATGCTGGCCCCTGAAATAAAAGTCATGACAAATTTCAAAGGTTGAAGCCGTGGCCAGTTGGCTCAGTGGTAGAGTGTCAGCCTGGTGTCTGGAAATCCTAGGTTCGATTCCCAGCCAGGGAACACAGGAAAAGCACCCATCTGCTTCTCCACCCTTCCCCCTCTCCTTCCTCTCTGTTTCTCTCTTCCCCTCCCACAGCCAAGGCTCCACTGGAGCAAAGTTGGCCTGGGCACTGAAGATGGCTTGGTGGCCTCTGCCTCAGATGCTAGAATGGCTGTGGTTGCAGTGGAGCAATGCCCTAGATAGGCAGAGCATCGCCCCCTAGTGGGCATGCCGGGTGGATCCTGGTCAGGCGCATGCAGGAGTCTGTCTGTCTGCCTCCTCTGTTTCTCACTTCAGAAAAATACAAAACAAGAACAACAAAAAATTCAAAGGTTGAAATCATACAGAATATACTTTCTGAACACAATGGAATTAAAAATCAGTAATAACTACAATGTATAAAATTCACAAAATTTGGAAATTTAATAACATACTTCTAAATGAATGAAAGGATGAATCAGAGGGGAAATCAGATAATAACTTGAACTGAATGATAAGGAAAGGATGAATCAGAGGGGAAATCAGATAATAACTTGAACTGAATGATAACTAAATACAACATACTAAAATTTATGCAACTGAGGCAATGATTACAGGGTAATTTACATCTTTAAGTGTATTTATTATAGCTTGACCAGGCGGTGGTGCAGTGGATAGAGTGTCGGACTGGGATGTGGACCGCCCAGGTTCGAGACCCCCAAGGTCGCTAGGTTGAGTGTGGGCTCATCTGGTTTGAGCAAAGCTCACCAGCTTGGACCCAAGGACGCTGGTTTGAGCAAGGGGTTACTCAGTCTGCTGTAGCCCCACGGTCAAGGCACATATGAGAAAACAATCAATGAACAACTGTGTCGCAGCAAAAAACTGATGATTGATGCTTCTCATCTCTCTCCATTCCTGTCTGTCCCTATCTATCCCTCTCTCTGACTCTCTCTCTGTCTCTGTAAAAAATAAAATAAGTGTATTTATTATAAAATAAAAAAGCTCTAAAATCAATGATCTGAGTTTCCAAGTAAGAAGCTGATAAACAGGTCTGACCTCTGGTGGCACAGTGGATAAAGTGTTGACCTGGAATGCTGAGGTCACCAGTTGGAAACCCTGGGCTTGCAAGGTCAAAGCGCATATGGAAGTTGATTCCTGCTCCTCTCTTCTTTCTCTCTCTCTCTCTCCTCTCTAAAATGAATAAAAAAGTCTTTAAAAAACAAGAAGCTGGTAAACAAAAAGCAAATTAAACACAAGGCTGAAACAAAGAAAATATACTGTTCACAAACAGTAAGGGATATTTCAAAATGAATATGAAGCAATAAAAAAGAAGCATTTGATTTTTTTATTAAACAAGAACTTCAGAAAAGCAAACAAGTCAAAGAAAGTTGTTCAATTATGCAAATGAGATGCAAAACCAACTTTTATTTCATTGGTGAAAATGCCCTATACAAAAAGCTGAAAGGACTGGAGTACCTGCACGTTCCCTGATCCCCTAATTTTTGTGAGCAGTGTAATAAAGCTAAGGAGCAAAATCTCAAACAGCATGTAACAGGCAAACAAAGAGAAAATTAACAAAGCCAAAGTCGATTCTTTGAAAAAAAAAATAAACATATAAACTCCTATCAAAAGTAGTAAAGGAAAACAGAAAAAGAATCCATGAATTTCTAATATCAGGAATAAAACGTGGGCCGTGGCTACAGGGCCTGCAAACCTTTCCAGGATAATAAGGAGTCCCTTTCCTTCCATGATGCTCCCACCACCGCGGCTTCTCTGCCCCTGCCAGCTCCCTGCTGTCCTTCAACAGATGAGCCTCACCCTCCTAGAGATGAAGCAACCCTCAGGAATGAAGCTCTCTCACCTAGACTACATTGCTACTGAGAAATAGATCACAGGTGGATTTAGGTCATGAAATTCTCCAACTCATCACATACCTTCAGAGCCTCCTAATTTATCAGTGTTACATTTTCAGGGCTATCATCTTCATTTCAAACGGAATGTATTTGGTGTTGCATGTGGCTCGGACCTACACTGAGTGGCGTTCAAGAAAGCATGGTTCAGGCACCAAAGCAGTTTTAGAACAAGAATTCCACCTTTGGGAATTGTCTCTATTTTTTCTCCAGGCCTTGCATTTTTACTTCTTACTACTCCAGCAAACATCCTTGAGAGAAAATCTCACCCCCATTCCTGCATCACGCCAGACCACTGTAGAAAAGCTACAGGGTCTATAATTTCCTGGTCTTTCCTTGAGCCCAGAGGAATTCAACATGGAGGCTTTGCCAGAATGTAATTCTTTTATTCTTACTCAATTCCTTTTAAGAAATTCTGATGTAAGTTTTCTGGAGAATAAAATTCATTATTTTTTACTCTCCAATTTGAAAAAAAGAAAAAAAAAAGCAGAAGATAATTTTGACTTGGCCCTAGTTTTTAATGGTTAGGGCTTTTTGTCACAAAAACCCAGAGAAGAGAGAAGGGACTATCACATTTGGAATGACTATCCCAGGCATTTGTGGTAGGTTTAAACAGACGTGACTCTCCTATTTATGTGTCTCTATGCACACTTCTTTGCTGGATGACTCTTCTCCTCCTCCTCCTGAGAGGTACAGTCTATTTCCCCAACCTGAGTCTGAGGTTGGCCGTATAACTGCTTTGGAGAATGGGATATTAACAAATGTGACAAGCAGTGGCTTAGACAGGGGTTGCACTTAGGGGCCTACTCTCTTGCTATCCTCCCTACTGCCATTTAAATACGCTTGGGCTAGCCTTATGGATGATGAGAGACGTGTGGCCTCATCATGCCATCACCCCAGCCAACAGTGTGCCAACTGTCCAATGTGTCAGTAAGGCTGTCTGAGATCATCCAACCTCCAGCTGATTCATCTGCTGACCGTAGATATGGGAGCCAACCAGGCAGAGATCAGCCAAGACTGGCCAGACCAGAATAGCCCAGCCAACCAATGAGTTCATTTAACTTGTTTCAAGCCACAAAGTTTTGGGATAGCATGTTATGCAGCAAAAGGTGACTGAAACAGCATTAAAAATTATTCAACCACGTGTGTCTAGTTCAATAGACACCTACCGAATGTCTTCTGTGTATAAGGTCCTCTGTTAGGCACGGGCTCCAAAGCCAAATAAGACACAGTTTGTACTGAGAGGCCTCCAACCTAGTAGTGGTAGAGAGATACCAGCAAACAGATAATGGCAGGGCAATGCTATGAATAATGAAAAAGGTATGATAGAAAAATAACGGGGACATAGGCAAGCGTTCTCATTGGCTTGGGATAGTCTAGGAACAAAAAACAGGTGACATCAGAATTGAATCGTCACCAATTAACTGAAGTTTACAAGGCAAATAAGTTGGGCATTCTAGGCAAAGGAAAAGCATATGGTCAGGGCTCAGAGGCATAGGATATAAAATGCTGCGGCCTAAAAGGGGGTGGTGACGAAGAAGATGTGATTTGGAAAGAAGTCCTAGCTCCTGTGAAAATACAAGATGAAGTCAATGAGAAATCACTAACATGAGTAATCACAACAGACTTGTTCGGGTAGAATGATCACAACTACCTCCCTTCCTCCCACTCTGACTTTGGACCCTGTTCGTGGAGTGCAAGTCTCCTCTTATCTACTTTATGTTTACTCTGATAGCTTATAGTCAGCCTCATCCTGTTAATTTAATTATACATACCGCCATTCAAGTTGGAGCACATACACACCGTGATCTGCATATATGACCCCAATGATATGAGAGAGGCATAGGTATTTGCAAAGCGACTCAACTTTTCACAATGTTTTAAATCTTTCAAAAACATGTTATTGAATGGATTAGGGTGACATTGGTTAATATTACATAGGCTTCAGGTGTAGTTCTATAACACATCACCTGTATATGGTACTGTGTGTTCACCTCCCCAAGTCAAGTCTCCTCCATCACCCGCTCTACCCCCTCCCACCCCCCTTCTCCCTTTTTCCTCCGGTAAACATCACATTGTTGTCTGTGCCGATGGTTTTTTGTATTTGCTTCTCCTCAAAATGATTTTAATCTACAATTTTCCAAAGTCAACTTCTTAGAACAAACACAGTGGAAAAGAATTTGTTTAAAACGCAGGTATACCCCACTCTTCAAAGTTTCATCACATTGATGGAAACCTACATCAGTACCTGCTTAGACTTGCAGAAAGAAATCCAAAGGTTTTCGCTTTTATGAAGAAAGACGAAAAGCAATCACCGTGCTCAGCACTTGTTCTGCAGTAAGCAGGGAGAGGTAGCGCACACCCACCAGTGCGGCCCCACCACGCTCCTTCCCCGGGAACTACACTCGGCATCGTAATAACATCAAACCCCGTCTCTTTGGAACTGTGTCTGAGTATCTGTACTTTATCTCCATTTATTCTGTGCATTTTTAGCAAGAGCTGCTCTGGGTGTTTTGCTTAGTATCAGACTGGATATAATTGTTTCCATTCTGTGAACAAGATTAAAACATTGGCATGCATTGAACTACGTGTGTTCACTGTTCATACTACTTACCTGTAGAAACCAAGGTATCTTGAAAGCTGCTGAAGTTGCTGTCAATTCTGCTTGTAGCCAAGTGGTCTCCTTTTAGTCTGCATCCAGAAGTGGATAAAATAGTCTGCTGCTTGAGTGGGTCAGCATGTGTACACAGCACAGTGTTCGATTATGCTCAGCTTAGAGAGAAACCCGTCTTTTTAATAAATGCAACTGCACTGTGCAGAATTCCCATTTTTACAGTCTGTTTATCACATCATTCCTGCTTTTACTGTATGTTGGCCTTATTTTGTGTTTTATGCATTATTCGGCAGGTTATTTTTTTGGTCTGGGAATGCTGAAAATGGTTTCCATATAAATTAATTGGTAGTTGCTTCTTCACCGGACACCACTTCAGCCTGTAAAAGGTTTCACAGGAACACTCTACGTTTGGATCATTGGGGGAACTTGTAATTTCCTCTTCCCCAAAGCCGTGAAAGTAAACCGTTAATCAACGCATTCCTCAAGTAATAGACTATTTATGGTCACATGTATTTGACTGGCCTGCAGAACGTATCTTTAAAGTGTTTAGGAAAGGGTTATGGGAAGAAGCATTTAAAGTGAATCTCTGCCGAAAGCATCTCTTTGTTTGGAACCTGTCCAGGTATCTGGCAGTTTCCTGATATATATATATATATATATATAACAGAAGGAAGAGAAAGAGGAGTAGGGAAAGGAAAAGTGGTAGACACAGCAATTCCTGTGTAACTGTAGGCATGCCACAACCTTACAGAATCAAATCCACAGTACTGGGCATGAGTGCTCAGTAAATACTTGTTGGATGAACACTGACAAACTCAGCTTCGACTTTATCCAAATATAAAATGAGAAACTGACCATTAAAGTACCTACCAATCCCAAAATGCAAATGTTTTTCCCATAAGACAATACAAAAGAATACAAAATGTATACATTAGTTCAATTTATTTAGTCTGATCTAAAACATTGTATTTGCTCATTAAAAAGGAAAACAAAGTATAAAACTATAAAATCCTGAAAATTATATAATTTTTTTCAAAGCATATTAAATATGAACCTTTAAATTGAGACTTGCCACAAGGAATCACAAGAAAATGTAAAAGGTGAAAAATGAACATTGACATTGAAGCCAATTACTCATTGTCACACTCATACAATTCAGTGGCATTTAGTTCATTGACAATGTTGTGCAATCAATACTATCTTGTTCCAGTAAATTTTCATCACCAAAAGGAAACCAGTACCCAATAAGCAATCACTTCCCCAGCCTTTAACAACCATTAACCTGATTTGTCCCCATGAATTGGCCTATTCTAGATATTTCACACAAAGGGAATCATTCAATGTGTAGCCTTTTGTGTCTAGCTTCTTTTACATAGATTTTTCACGAAAAAAACCATATCCTTTTGTATTTAAGAAGAAAACAATTACTAATGTAAATCATAAAAAATACAATGACATCTGAGGTAAGTAAATGAGTCAGTTCAATTACCTTTCAGAATACAATTCAAGTTTTCAGGACTGATTGGTGCTTACACACTGATCAAAGGAACATTTAACATTTTAAATGAAGCACAAAAATCTTTAGAATTCATGTTCACCAAATTATTGATCACTCAAAGCAATTTATTTTCGTATGTCAGAGTTTTCATCACAAAGCTATTGGAATGTTGTAGGCAATCAATACTATTATTCAGTTTATTTCAAATCTCTCTAATACAGATAACAATTTTTAAGTTATCAACTGATACAAAGCCATCTGGTTGACCTAATTAAATTTTCACTGGGTATGTCTACTCTTGACCAAATGAAGTACCTATTATGATTTCCATTACTATGGTTTAACTTATTTTAATCAAATTATATGGTTAAACCTGAATACCTCAGTTTTTCAATACCACAAATTTTTGAGCTGAGAGACTTTAAAAGAAGTTGAAGAAGTTACTTAATAAAATATAAACCTGATCAAAATTATTAATCATACCCTGATTAGCAAAACAAGTTTTTAAAAACTATGTACTTAATCTAAGTTTTTTGATCACCTGGTCAGAAAATTGGAAGTTATGAGATAAATAAACAATGATGACAATTAATAGGAAAAGGAGGATCTCAATGAAAAAAGCATCAAGGAAGCCCTAGCCAGTTAGCTCAGAGTGTCATCCAGAAACACAAAGGTTGCAGGTTCGATCCCTGGTGAGGGCACTTACAGGAAGCTACCAATGAGTGCACAACTAAGTGGAACAAATGAATGATTCTCTATTTCCTTCTCTCTGTCTCTCTAAAATCAATCAATAAATAATAAAAAGAAAAGAAAACAAGCACCTAGGAAAGCAAAGGGCAAGATCTCTTTTTAAAATTTTAATCTTTTGAGCAATAAATTATCTCTACATATAGTTCTTATATTAGACCTCTGGATTGTTACTCTTTGGCTGGAGGGAGTATAGAACTCTGTCAGCTCCTCTGCCAAAATAATCAACCAATACACATCCACCTATTTACTGGTTTAAGGATATTGTCTGAGAAATAAAAATCCTAACAATTTACATTAGAAAAAGGTAAAAATTTAAACTGAATTTGCTTCTACTGGGAAGGAAAATCTGACCGGATGATTTGGTCAACCTTAAAGAGTTGAATAGAAATGCAGTTTTACCGCTTTCCAACACATATACTATTACCACCACTAGAACTAGCTATGCTTTGAAGAATCATCTCCTATCATAACATCTGCATGCTAATGGGCTAATAAATGACTTGGGAGGGTGCTTGAGATTTTTATTGATGTTAGTGAAAAAGAAACATATTTCTCTTGTTTTTCAGTTTCCTTTAGAAATGCTTTTCTTCATAGTAAAGAACACTCAGTCCAGCAAGTCAAAAAGATAAAAACAGATTCATATCAATGAGTTTTTACTGTATTTTTATACAGCATTTCATGAATCATCCTCGTAACCCATTTCTTTGTAGGTCATTAACTTAATGGAAAGTCACTCCCCACTTAATACATTGGAACGTCAAACATTTTGAATATAAAATGTCAGTTTTGAAATGTTCTAAAGATCAAAAAGCACCTCAAGATGTATCTCCATTAGTATACCACAAGATCTATTAAACTCTACTTGGCCAATTTATGGAGATTCCACATGCAAACAAATATATATACATATATACAATAAATTTATACAATTTTACCACTCACAGATGCAGTAAAATACTTGTAAACATTCAGCTGAAGACCCTAGTTTTTACAAAGGATTTTCAGAGCAACATACCATGCTTAGTTAATTTCTGCTTTTCTTTTTGGTATTACCCAAAATTCTTTCCAAAATACTTGTTAAAATTAAGTATTCTAGGCAACAATATTTTCCAAAGTAATTTCCTTATATCTAAATGTCTCTTCTCTTTCTCTATTTGTAAAGCAGAAAAGTAAGCCACGTCAGGACACATTTCTTTCAAATACCTCCACATATTTACCACTACCTAAACTTGGAGAACTGTAGTTTTTTCACCCAAAAAATGGAAATCTGAAAGAACATCTCTGGAATTTACTTTGATCTTTTAAATCAAAGAAAATTCCAGAAAGGGTGACTTTAAAAAGAAACCATCTTTACTCTTCCCTTATTCCGAGTTCGCTTACTCCTTTAGAGTTGGCCTCTATTTAATCTCAAATGTTTTTGTTTGAAATCAGATTTAGATCAAATCCTAACAAAACCCATACTTAATTCTTTTAAATACAGTGGACAAGTCACTGATTTTCTTTAAAGTCATAACTAGTACTTTCTTCCAGTTCTTAGGAGCATGTTAAGTAAGATAACTCAGAACAGTATTTAGCTAACCAGCCTAACACATATCAAGGAAATTTTTTCCATTGAAGGCTTTGTCCAATCTTTTGAAAGAAATGAGGGCCAACTTGCTTGCTTTCTGCTGCAATTCTAAACATCCCCTTCTGCAGGTCCCAATATGGTGTGAAATGCATAAAAACAAACACATTTTTTAATGTGTGCATAACTATTCCTTAGAAACTTTTAAAAATTCATAAACTCCATGTCTTCTTGAGATGCAAAACTTAAGTGGGTTTGCTTCGATATGCCTAACATTACATTCAAAATCACCAGAGGTAAAATTCTGTTACCAATATAATAAAACTACCCTGTCTTCGGCCCTGGCCGGTTGGCTCAGTGGTAGAGCGTCGGCCTGGCGTGCAGGAGTCCCAGGTTCGATTCCCGGCCAGGGCACACAGGAGAAGCGCCCATCTGCTTTTCCACCCCTCCCCCTCTCTTTCCTCTCTGTCTCTCTCTTCCTCTCCTGCAGCCAAGGCTCCACTGGAGCAAAGTTGGCCCGGGCACTGAGGATGGCTCTGTGGCCTCTACCTCAGGCACTAGAATGGCTCTGGTTGCAACAGAGCATCGCCCCCTGGTGGGCATGCCGGGTGGATCCCGGTCGGGCGCATGCGGGAGTCTGTCTGACTGCCTCCCCATTTCCAACTTCAGAAAAAACAAAACAAAACAAAAAAAAGCTACCCTGTCTTCAAGGGATATGGAATTTTATTAAAAACCCCATTATCTTCAATGTCACTAAGATTCCAATATCTAATGTTAAGAAATAATGAATAACAGCAACAGTAACAATGGGGTACTCAACACAGGGTCAAAGACTAAAGACTAAAAGAGATTTTATGCAACTGATAAACCAACAACTCAACCTTTAAAATCTCTCATTGATAGGGTGGATAGGATTCCTACAAACACTTTCATAGGATTGAATCCAGTATTTGTCTACTTTTATTCTTACTTATCCTAGAAATTGAATACACTCATATCACTCTGCAACCACAAACAAGAGAAAGAATAATAATTAGGCTAAATGTAAGTGCTAATAAATTGCAAGTGGCACTACAATTTAACTTGAACAGAAGAAACATTAGTAACAGTAAATTTAAAATACTAGTTTTTAAAAAAATGTCCACTAACCATGGTACCCAATGTATCATATTTTGTTACATGGTTATAAAATTACACAATATATACCATTTAATGGAACCACTGATTAACTCTTAATTTGGGGTTACACATGTACGTATATATACATATTTACCTACTCCAGTAACACATCATTCAAAACAGCCAGCATGTCCCAGTCTTCCCCCTAACTTCTCATACTTCACTGTGAATCATCATCACGTGAAGGCCTTTGTTACAACAGCTTGCTGGCTCTCGCCCCAGAGTCTCTGAGGGAGGGAAGGTGGAAGAGAGGGAGGGAGGGAGGTAAGGACAAAAATAACAGGCAGTTCTGGGTAAGGAGAAAGCAGATACAAGTATGTACATTGAGATTATTTCCCTCTATCCTGATACTTGCCATTTATCTTGATGGTTAGCAAAGACTAAGGAACCAACAAAAGCTTCTCAAATGACAGTTTACTTGGATGACATACACATCTTTTCAGGCTTACAAGGCTACATTAATTGTTCCCATTACAAGTTTTAGAAAAATAATATTGCCAAAACCTCTTCAGCCTTTCAGTACCCCTCGGTGGGGCTACTTTCAGGAAGACAGAGTGGGCAGAGAAAGCTACTAATGAATTTTCTGTATTAAAAAAAGAAGTTTAATGCCCACCAGGAAAACATAGGTGAGCAATAACCAACAGGTAACTCCTAGAGCATGCAGAAATCCAGTCCGTAGAAACAATATGACTATGTTTGGAATTTGTCAAACAAGTACTAACGTTTTATTAAAATGAAAGTTTTTCTTTTTTAAGTTACTGAGCCATATAATGGGAAAATATTAATTTTATTAGAATTTGAACAAATGTTGCACAAAGAACACATTTTAACAAAACAGTATGGTGGCATAACAAACAAAAAAGAAAACAGCCAGAGATGTGTAAAACAAATACAAGGTGGGAAACTGCTAAGTATCTCATGATGAGCATGGGAACAAGCCTAAACTTACAACCCAAGGATCTTAAAAAGCACAACCATAAAACAGAAAGTTCCTCTCTGTGCTATCCTAACCAGACACATTCTTCAGCAAAACTTTAAAAGGCAGCGTTACATTTTACAGTATTTGATATCTTATTTCTGACTTTTTCACAGAAATAGAGACCAGTTATGTCATCCAATCTCAGTTGAAAAATGAAGTATAAGCACTGAGAAATAAGTCTTCTACTAAAAAAAATGACACGTAGGGTGAAACAACTGATTAGTCTTTAGTGCTATATTTCTCAACTGTAATAAGGACTTGATTCAAGCAAAACAAGTCTTAAGCAGTTCAGAATTCTTTTCTAATGCCCAAGGAATGCCTCTGCCCAGCCTGATCGCCATATATGGGAATCAAGAACCTAGTAACAATAGAGCACTCTCAGGGATAAGTGTAGGAAGAAAAGACACAGTAGAGTTTTAATATTTTATAACAGGGTAACTTACTACCATTTCAGACTACCAAATGCCAGAAGTTACTTAAGACAAATTATTTAAATACATGTCCCTATTTTTGCAATTTACTTCTGTCTGTATTTATTTTTTTAAACTGACCACATCAGGTTAATAATAGTACTAATCAATTTGAAACTATAATAAAATGGTTCAAGAATAGGTCTTTATTTTTTTGTTATGCCTTGATCTTTAACAACTCTTACTCTGTTGGCAGAGAGTCTAGAGGAAATTAACCTGGAACTGTTTAAGGAGATTGTCAACCACAACAGGTTTCTGCATTTCAAGATTGTCATCTTACAACGATACCAAATTTTGCATTTGAAATGTCCTAAAAGAACAGAGTTGTGACTTTTAAAAACATCAAAAAGCAAAAATTTTAAATACTTATAGTAAAAAGTTAAGCCCTTTACATTCTGATTATTTGAAATTTATTTACACAATATGCCCAATTCAGACTTAAAATGAGGTATATTTTCTTCTCCACTAAATCAAACACCTAGCAAAGAATACCATGAATAGCTTCAAGTGAAAATAAATTCACAGGCTTTTTGTTTGTTTTGCTTTAACCTGTCATATAACAGACTGCCATGAGTCTTTGGATGTGGCGTCTAACAAAAAAGAAAGTTGCATATGGACCACTCTCTGAATGAGAGTTGTAAATGCATAAGGTGAAATATCCTTGTGAATTATTTTAAAAATATGATAAATGGCATTATCAAACATTCATGGTTTTAAATAGTATGTAAGTATATATTAGAGATCTACTATCAACAACTGTATAAAGGGAGCACTAGAAAATAAAATCTTAATCACGATCTTATGTCAGTGCTTTGAGCAACTGAATATTTTTAATCTGAAACACTTATGCTGCAAAAACGTGAATTAAAGATTTGCCTTTTGAATGTATGGGTTGCAACCCACAGAAAACATGAGGAAATATGTTTGGTCAGGAGCTTGTTAGTTTAAAAAGCAAAATTAAGAACCAAAATATGCACACCATTAAAAATACTAATTCTGAAAATTATGTAGCAAAAACTTAAATCACCCTGTCCAGCAAGTTCCAAAAATTTCACACATTTCAAACATTAAGGCAACTTTTTTCCAACTAAACAGTACTTTATAAAAATATATGTCACTTCAAAACATTATATACACAGTGACAATAAATTTAGCTAGCTGTAATCTTTAATACATTAATAAAGTGTCACATATTACAAAGAAATTAGACTAGGTGCTTGCACGTATGTGCAAGTGGAGTAACAGTTTTTAAAGTACAGGTTTTAAAACTGAGCGAAGGGAACGGCCTTCCTTCGTGAGCTCTCGCGTCACACACATACACGGCAACGGGATGGCTTCCTCCCGCTTCTCCACGACATTGTAACTGCACCTCTTCAAGTGGTCAGCCATGCTCAGGATGTCGGCGAATCTCCATTCGGTAACCGAGCAGAATGCGGTGCTGAATCGCCACACCTGGAAGAAAAGCCTGGGTCAGATTGAAACAAGCAATTTACAAGAACCGAAACAAACTCTCTGCTCTAACCGCATACATTTCTGTTAGAGAAATATGCAATAAAAGTTTCAAGTTGCTACAAAACAGAAAAGTAGTAAGTCCATTTGAATACAAATATGTTTATCAAATATTTAAAAGGTAAATCACTTTTATGATATTGTAACTTCAATAATAACCAAAAAGAAAATAAAAGACAAAAAACAATTTTAAAAAATCACATCCAACCTGGCTTATTAAACAATTTTTAGAAAATTATAACCTCATGAATTCAGAACTACTTCCTAAAGTAATACATATTGTACACTACTCTTTCATTCCATCCAACTGGCTATATAGAGCTATCCGGAGTATGGAGAGATAGACAATACAATACTATTTATTTTTTATTTTGTATTTTTCTGAAATGAGAAGGGGGCAGCAGACAGAAAGACTCCCGCATATGCCCCAACAAGATCCGAGATCCAAGATCCACCTGGAATGGGCATTGCTCCGCTGCCATCGGAGCCATTCTAGAGCCTGAGGTGGAGGTCATGGAGCCGTCCTCAGCATCCAGGCCAACTTTGCTCCAATGGAACCTTGGCTGGGGGAGGGGAAAAAAAGAGACAGAGAGAAAGGAGAGGTGGAAGGGTGGAGAAGCAGATGGGTGCCTCTCCTGTGTGCCCTGGCCAGGAATCGAACCCAGGACTTCCACATGCTGGGCCGACGCTCTACCGCTGAGCCAACCGGCCAGAGCCCAATATTATTTTTTTTATACAGGTTTTTCTCCCATTCCTATTATACTATATAAAGCACACTGAAAAATACCATATTTCCCCATGTATAAGATGCACTCTTTTTTGCAAATTTTGGGGTCTAACAACTGGGTGCATTTTGTACAGTGGTTGTAGATTTTTTTTTTTTGTATTTTTCTGAAGCTAGAAACAGGGAGAGACAGTCGAGACTCCCGCATGCGCCCGACCGGGATCCACCCGGCACGCCCACCAGGGGGCGATGCTCTGCCCCTCCGGGGTGTCACTCCGTTGCGACCAGAGCCACTCTAGCGCCTGGGGCAGAGGCCAAGGAGCCATCCCCAGTGCCCGGGCTATCTTTTGCTCCAATGGAGCCTCGGCTGCAGGAGGAGAAGAGAGAGACAGAGAGGAAGGAAAGGGGGAGGTGTGGAGAAGCAGATGGGCGCTTCTCCCGTGTGCCCTGGCCGGGAATTGAACCCAGGACTTCTGCACGCCAGGCCGACGCTCTACCACTGAGCCAACCAGCCAGGGCCGGTTGTAGATTTTTTTTACTTGCATTTCCTCTTTTTCACACTTGATTCTGTGCTCATTATTTAAGACAGTGATTGGTCATCAGACACAGATGAGGACAAGTTAGTGGATGGGAGTTTTGACAGTGATGAGGAATAAAACTTGAGTTCAGTAACTTCATGTAACACATTTTTTTCTAAATTTCGGGCCCCAAAATTAAGGTGCGTCTTATACCTGGGCGCATCTTCTACGTGGGGAAACACGGCCCTATAAAACAGAGTGTCACGGTACCTTCTCTTTCCACTTTTTACATTCTGAAAGTACTTAGTAATATTAAATACAGATGCTTCAATTTGCTCAAAATGTTTCTGAAAATTTACTTTGTAAAATGAATCTTATTTTACTCCATATCATTGCAAAATGCATTTCTTGGCAAAATATTTACCTGCTATCCCTGTTCAGTTGTCTGCTGGTAAAAATATGGGCTGCTTCCTCTTCTGCCCACTCAGCAGCTCCAAGCCCTGCAGCACTGCCATCCTATTAGTCTAACAATAACTGTTGTGGCCCCTCATATCTTTACAACTCAAAATAAAGAGCTACCTGGACATAGGTAATGAGCATGAATGGAGCAGGACAGACCTAGGTAACTAGCATGAATGGGACAAGACAGGCCTAAGCATTCTAGCTCATCAGCAGGCAACGTCTGGTTAGAGAACACAGCATGGTAAAACAGCAGACAATCCAGAAAGCAACAATGGATTCGAGGGAAGCCCTCAATACTCATTAGCACTTCTCAGGAAGGAATGGTAATGACTTCTGGGTGACCAGATGCCTTCAAAATTCTGTATAAACAGAATTCCTTTCCACTTGGCAATAGAAGTCACCACTGTTCAGTGCATGGGGTACGTGCTTGCTCTACACCTTAAGGTTATACCAATCACCTTAGATAGAATAATTTCCCAAGAGTCAGAAAAGGTCCAGAGAATAGCTCCCAGTAGGCATTACAGATTACAGTGCCTCATACCCATGAAACTATGGAAAGACTTAGGAGTTTTTGGTAAGCATCAGCAGAATGACTTAGCTGAAAGATTCAATGGTGGTAGACAACCCCCCTACTTCCACACAGATTACAAATATGGTGAAACAAACTTGGGAAATATCGATAGCTCCCACCTCCTGAGGACAAATTTTCTTAGTGATCGGCCAGTTTTTATTCAAGTGCCACTGAGCACTTACCTGGTGCCTTCTAGATAGCAGGCGCAATGCTAGGCAGTAGATACCTGGGTTCCCAGAGTCTCACTTCTCAAGGAACTTAAGAGTCTAATGAAAGAAACTGACCATTTATCAGTGAATTTCTAAACAGCGCTTTAGTAGGGATATATAAAGTAGGGGTATTTCATGGGGTACCCCAAGAACACGGAGCAGCAAGCTCCCAGAGTGGGGTTCTAACAGGCTTCACTGAACAAGTGAAGACCAGAAGAGCAAGCAGGACCAGCAAGGATACGAAGACCACAAGCTTCAGAGACAGGTTCCCTGGGTCGGGATGCACAGATTAGCTGGACAAGATACTGAACCTCTCTAAGTCTCAATGTCTCCTTCCATAAAACAGGGACAGTAGATTAAATGAACTGACGAAAGTAAAATGCTTATCAGTCCACCACTGCTCAAATGTAAGTACTGGAGACAGCATACTCAAAGGCCCCAGAAAAGGAAGAAGACATCAGGCAACGTAAGTAAATCAATGTGAATGGAATATAGAAATATAAAGTAACAACAGGTAAGTAAGGACAAGATGACAAAAAAAAAATCTTAAAATGTTTCACTAAGAAGTCTGTCTCTATCCCAGGCTAATGGACAAACATTTAAACCATTTTTAAGCACTGCAGCGTAAGAACTGTACTCAGGGCCCTGGCCGGTTGGCTCAGCGGTAGAGCATCGGCCTAGCGTGCGGAGGACCCGGGTTCGATTCCCGGCCAGGGTACATAGGAGAAGCGCCCATTTGCTTCTCCACCCCTCCGCCGCGCTTTCCTCTCTGTCTCTCTCTTCCCCTCCCGCAGCCAAGGCTCCATTGGAGCAAAGATGGCCCGGGCCCTGGGCATGGCTCTGTGGCCTCTGCCCCAGGCGCTAGAGTGGCTCTGGTCGCAATATGGCGACGCCCAGGATGGGCAGAGCATCGCCCCCTGGGGGGCAGAGCACCGCCCCTGGTGGGCGTGCCGGGTGGATCCCGGTCGGGCGCATGCCGGAGTCTGTCTGACTGTCTCTCCCTGTTTCCAGCTTCAGAAAAATGAAAAAAAAAAAAAAAGAACGAACTGTACTCAGGAAAATATCTGTCCCTCCGGTTCTCCTGCAGAGACCTCGCTGAAGAGGAACACACCTGGAAACAGAGCCCCAGCGAGGAGGGGACGAGGCAGCCGGCCAGGAGACCTTCGGGTGGGACCGAACTAGGGAATGGCAGTGGAAATGCTGCAGAAAGCCTGAGAGGTCCGAAGAAGGATGAAATAGCTCTTTGTGATTACCAGGACATGGAAATAAAGGGGCAATCGGAGTCAAGCCTAACTTCCACAGTGGTAGTTTAGGCAACTCGATAGAAGAGAACGCCACTTTTGGAAATTAAGAGAAATAAAGAAGTAGAGTAGGCTGGAAACAGTCAAGTGGAGAGAGCAAGTAAATGTCTGTATATAATGGTTTGGGTGGAGGTCAAGAAAGACAATGGCCAGGATACAGACCTGTGAGTAACCTGTATGAATGACGGCAATTTAAACGCCAAGGGTAGATCAGATTCTCTGCAGGAACAGAACCCTAGAAAATATTTCACTTCGTAAGTCAATTCTAGGGGCAAGGACAAAAGGAAACCCAAAGGCCACACTCAGAAAGTTCCATCCCAAATGGAAGAAAGACCCTAAATCATCTGAGAAATGAAAATAAACACATGGACACGCAGCAAGTATGAGAAGTATAAAACTTTCTGCCACCAGACTTCCTGTTTGGGGGAAAAAACCATAACCTAATTAGTGTGTTCATTTACTGGTCTTAGCCTTAGGAGAATACAGAAGTAAAGGTAGAATTCTGAGAACGGAAGCAATGAGTGTGAGTAAAATAAACCTAAAATTGGTAAAAAGCAAAATAGCCAAAAATTTGAACCTCAATGCAAAATTTATTAAAATTTTCTCCCCTTTACTAAATGCCAAGTTTCATATGATGAAAGTTCTATAAAAAAAACAGACCTACAATCAAAGATATTTGTAATACCTTCTGGATTCTAATGAATAGTGCCTCAAACAGAAGCTGGGCAAAAGTAGGGCATCACGGGAGAAAATGGTGGCGCCAGGATTTGTTCCCAGGTCTGCCTGAAGCCCAGCGCCAGCTTCCTCTACGCACCACTTGCTTTCACTGTACTAAACCCAGAGTCCACCGACCAGGGGCTGGCGCCGTGGGGAACCCGGAGTCCCCACCAACATCGAATCCCGCTACCCCTACTCTCACCTCAGTTTACCTAGTATATGTCCACGTCCACTCATTTATGTCCTCCTGCCCCCAAATTCTCCACTGGTCACTTACCAGTCACAGTAGTTATAACTTTTTCTCATCTCTCCTGTTTAAGTTCTACCTAAGAAAGAAACTGCTAAGACTGAAAAGAAAATGCCAACTGTAAGTGGTAAGAAACCTTCTTGCTTCCCCCATTTCCTACGGTGAAAACGTTTTCACTGGAGCCCAAATGAGAGGGTGCTCACTATGGCCACAAATAAATGGAACTCGTACAGAACTAAATGGGTAGAGAACTGCTCAGCGAAAGAAACAGAAGTGACCTCTGACACATTAGATTAGAATCTAGTTCTAGGATGTCTGCAGTGAATATGTGATTGTGACAGTTCTAACTATCCTAGTTTCTCATTAATTACTATTATTAAAAAAAACAGTATGCTTTCATATTGAATTAAGTTTTAAGGATGGTCAATATAAAAAAAATTTTATTAACTGAGCAACATTAAGTGCTTATTATAAGTAAAATAAGGAGAGAATATAGTTAAAATTAAACTAACCTTTTCTTTTATCTGCCACGATGAATTTCCTTCTGGATACTTCCTCTTCCCCCACTGCAGGATGACCATTCCACGAGACTGAAGCAGGCTGCCACACACGTCCCTCATTAGCTTGGAAACACAGGAGAGCTGGCACAGACTAAAGCCATCAAGAAAGCCTGCGATATGTTGCAGAACCTCAAAAGGGAGACTGCTTAGATGGTCACTATGTAATCCCAACACGCAGTTTCTAGCAGGCTCTACTAATACTGTAGATACACATGGCTGAACTCCAAAGGACCTCAAATGGCGGTCATGTATAATCTTTGCTCCTTGAGTTGACGGACAGAATCTACGCTGAGAATAGGTACAACCATAATATGCTAAAGGACATCTCTGTTCCATCCAGCCATTGAGTCCAGCATGAATGTCACCATGCACATTCTTAAAATGTGAAGAAAATTCTCTTCTCCTAAATAACTGTCCACAAACAAATGTAAACATTGAACGCTGCTTGGGTTGGTACCTAGCGACACATTCCAATACTAAATCCAGCCCAAGTGTCTGAAAAGGACTCGGGTTTGAAAGCTGTGGGTTGGCATGATCACAAGCTGAAGCTGAAGCTATTTCCCCAACCATTGTATTTGTAGCTAATATCGCAGAGGGAAGTGAAAACGTCTGAGTTCCAAAGTCAATATGATACACATCAACCATGCGACTATCTGATATACCCCTCCCACCTGGAGAATCTCCTAGACAAAACAGTAACGCTGCTGTGATTAGATCTATTCCTTGGAGGCCCATTGGGTCTTCTGCAACTTCCAAATCTGATGTATCTACTGCTTTATCCTCCTTTGGTTTAGACCAACATGAATTAGAAAGAAATTTGAACGAAGGAGGCTGACTGAAAGATAAGACATCCACGTTCCTCAATTCCCCTAAGTCTACCTTTCTCCAACACAGCTCTCCTTCATCCTCGTCATCTGACAGGAGGACCTGCTGAGCTGTGCCATTAGGCAAAGCGGGAGGTGGGACCGCTTCCTGAAGTTGTGCTGCTGCTGAAAGTGAGCTGGAAGGTTTTGAAGTGCTACCTGATGCTACACAGTCTCCATTTGTTAAGTTACCTTCTTTTGAATCATCATGTAAATCCTGATTCTGGTCTATGACCTGTGCACATATATTTTCCAAAGGAAAGCCATTACAAATAGCAGAAGTACCATGAGAACTGGTATTCAAGTCACATAATAAATCACTCGAACCATTTTGTTCAGACTGAGCATTCTGGCTTGTGTCATTATGGTCAATTCCACCTACTGCTCCTCTCTCATCCTCGTAAGGATGGTCTTGGTCTTTCAAGTTCCTATTCTGTAAGCTTTCTCTGGCATTTTGTTCTTCATTTGTTTCACCTGGGGAAGCACAAAGACTCGTACTTAACATGCCAATGTCCCTTGTGGCGGTGTTCAGGATATCTAAAGCAGCAGCCAAACTTCTGGTTGTCTCTACAGTAGCTTGATAAAGTGCACCATAAGATTCTTCATCCACAGACACCAGACCATTAGCATGTGGTATCTCTGGGACATTTGATTTAACTGTTATTTGTTCTCTAGGTTCTGATCCTTTATCAGTCACTTTTGACATCATAGTGGCTACTTTGAGAGATTCTAAGAGCATCCTTTGGTCTTGAAGGGCCAAGGCCATATCTAATTGTGCCACTTCATCAACATCTCTGCTTAGATTTTCATACGACTTCCGATCTGCATAACTAACGGGCCATCGGTTCCACTCCATAGTACAGCAAACCACACTTGCAGGACATGTTTCTAGATGTTCAGCAACTTTATTTCGAGCCATTGTAAATGGACATCCAAAGTCACTATTTAAACAAGGCACTCGTTCAAATGGACATAAAAGTCGATGCTCATCAGCTTTACAAGAATGGAAGACTGCGCCACAAACCAATGGACAGCCAATCAAGTCACAGGAAATCCCAGGCTCTGGTCTGGTCATGCACCGTCTGCTGACACAATTCACACAGTGCGAATGCTGCAGCTCCTCCTCCATAATGGCCAGCCCAGCTCTGGTGGTTAAGATGGAAAAAAGAGAAAGCCAAAAAAAGCTCAATTAAAAAAACTGGTAATATAAATGAAATCATAAAGGTATACTAGCTAATTTTAGAATGAAATATATAAAATAAACATTTAACAAGTTTATTTTATATATGATAAATCCATCTTGAAACTTAAGCACTTCAAGTAACAATTCAGCACTTCAAACTGAGTCTGATATACCCTGAGACCTCATCATATTTCTAAAGGAGAATAATCTGAATTTCACAAAAACACTTAACTAAACCTTTATTTGAAGTTTTCTTTTTACTCCTCAAAATATACTAATTAATATAAGATTTCACCTATTGATCTCTCCTTCTATGTAAGTTCTACATCAAATTACTACGTAAACCTTAATTAAAATATACCAAGAATTTACCCAGAAAATATAAGTTCTAGGTCCATTTCTGTGGCTGTAGGCAAATCACTTACCTCTCAGGGCCACAGTTTCTATTCATTCATTAAAATAAACATGTAGCCCTGGCCGGTTGGCTCAGCGGTAGAGCGTCGGCCTAGCGTGCGGAGGACCCAGGTTCGATTCCCGGCCAGGGCACACAGGAGAAGCGCCCATTTGCTTCTCCACCCCTCCGCCGCGCTTTCCTCTCTGTCTCTCTCTTCTCCTCCCGCAGCCAAGGCTCCATTGGAGCAAAGATGGCCCGGGCGCTGGGGATGGCTCTGTGGCCTCTGCCTCAGGCGCTAGCGCGGCTCTGGTCGCAATATAGCGACGCCCAGGATTGGCAGAGCATCGCCCCCTGGTGGGCAGAGCGTCGCCCCATGGTGGGCGTGCCGGGTGGATCCCGGTCGGGCGCATGCGGGAGTCTGTCTGACTGTCTCTCCCCATTTCCAGCTTCAGGAAAAAAAATAAAATAAATAAACATGTATTTTCTGTTTAACAATCAGATACCAGACACTGTATTTGGTGGGTCAATATAAGGATTAGTAAGACAAGGTGCCTCCTCCCAAGGAGTTACAGCAGGAGGTCAAAGACAGTCACAATCACGTTACATTCTTATGTGACCAGTATGACAGAAGGAAAATGGTAATAGGAGAAGATAATAATCAGTAGTGGTAGGGACTACAAAAGAATCCACAGGAGTCTTGAAAGAAGAGAAGTCTTAAGGGAGGGAAAGATTGGAAAGGGAGGGAGGCATTCAATGCTGAAATAAAAGCATAAGCAAATGCAGAAAAGTAAAAATTGGCAAAACAAGTTCAGAAAACTTCAAGTTTCCTAGTGCTGCTGGCTCGCCAGGTAAATGCAAGATAGCTATGAGAGATGAGGTCAAGCAGGAATAGGGCAAATCATGAGAAGTACAGAGGCCACGCAAGGAATCTGGACTTGAATTTGAAGTCACTGAGAATTTTAAACAAAGAAATGGTATCTATAAAATAACATGACGGGATTACAGATACCTAATGGTCTTTCCAGCTTTTATCAAATTTTATATAAAAATAAGAGAAAACATCAGCACAACATATTGATTGAATTTCTGGGCCTTTTTTCCCCTGTAATACTCAACTTCTTTATTGGCTTGCTCCTCTTAGCAGTGAAAACTTAAAAGGCTTTTTATCTTTAAAAACCTAAATAATAAAGTGACATCTCCATTTGCTACTATTCTCCTTTCCCTATTCACTTAAACTTTCAGAAGAAAAACAAATAGTTAACCAGAACACCCTTCTAATCCTCCCCATACTCCGCAGCCCTCCAATCCGGCTTTTATTCCTACCACCGCTCATTAAAACTGCACCCCTCAGCCTGACTGCTGGTGGCGCAGCGGACAGGGCGTCCACCTGGGAGGTTATTGGCTTGGAACAGGTTTGCCAAGTTAAATGTGGGGTCACCAGCTTAAATGTGGGATCATCGACATGATCTTAGGGTCGCTGGCTTGAGCAAGGGGTTGCTGGCTGGGCTGGAGCTTCTGGAACCCCTCTGCCCCATCAAGGCGTGTATGAAAAGCAATCAGTTGAACAACTAAGGTACTGCAACAACAAGTTGGTGCTTCTCATATCTCTCCTTCCTGTCTGCCCCCCCCCCAAATAAATAAATAAATAAATAAAAATAAAACTGCACTACTCAGATGCTCAGTTCCAAATTGAAAGGGCATGTTTTCCTGACCCCATCTTCCTTGGCCATTTTATCATGATGTCGACTAATTCCTCCTTTTAAACTATTATTTTTTATTAGTTTTCAAGATGTCACATTTCCCTGGTTTTCCTCCTAACTCTAAAACTCTTCTAAAATACTATTCTTTAGGGGTCCATGTCATTTCTTGCTCATTCTCTCCCTGGGTGTTCTCAATTTCTCAAAAGCTTCAATTACCACCAATAGTCTTTAAACTCATCTACTAGCTCTCGCCTGAATCCCTCTTCCAAACTTCCCATTTCTACAACTAAAGACTTACTATAGTTCTGTACTGGTTGGTATATGG
This sequence comes from Saccopteryx leptura, assembly GCF_036850995.1. Taxonomy (NCBI): domain Eukaryota; kingdom Metazoa; phylum Chordata; class Mammalia; order Chiroptera; family Emballonuridae; genus Saccopteryx; species Saccopteryx leptura. Next base: position 20,085,084 of record NC_089505.1, on the reverse strand, counting down.
CACAGGCAGCTCATCTCAACCTTTCCCAAGATAAATTACATGGTAGTACATAATTTTCTGGATAAGATGCTGATTATTAGCCTATTTTCTCCACTTCAGTGCATAAAAGATGGCTAGCCTTGGTTCCAGATGGCTAATATAAACTAATTACTCCCCAAATTGCTATTTCCTTTTCTCCTTCCAGGTGTGATGTTCTTCAAACTAAAATAACAAGTGTTTACCAACTATTGATAGAGCTTTTGTTAAGTAGAAAAGTTATGAATTGAAAGCACACATTTACCAACAAAACAGTATTTTCTAAACTGTGTTTAAAAATTATGAGTTAAATATACTTTTGAACATTTAACCCTACAAATTTTATAAGTAATGATAGAACCTATAAATTAAAAACAGACAAGTTAAAAGAGACATAATAGATAAATGACGGACCAATCATGAAAAATGTTTGTAAATTAAGTAGAAATTAAAAATGAAACCTCATTAAGAATTAAGACAAACTTTACTGAGTGATTAGATTGTGAAAACCCCTGTAGCTTTCTTATTTTGCAACCAGACTGAGTTCACCTCACAAGCTGAAATAAGCTTGACTGTTACTAAGTGAGAAACCTAAAAATACAAGCAGTTCAAAAGAAGTGACCACGGCTCTCAGAATCTGCATGTTATGTACAAATCACATGACCACACCAGACAGAACACATCTCAAAAAACAGCACTTAATTCAAAAGTGCATAAAGTAGCAACTGTTACAAACAACTGAGTTAAATGCAAAAGATCAGCAACTTTGAAAGGCACAGTAGAAGGCTCTCAAGCTTCAAAATAGCCTCTTGCACATCTATTCTACTCTGAATTAAGAAAAATGTTAAACAATGAAAATAAAAACACCCACAGCAATGAGTCCAAAAATATTTATTACTCAATGAAGTAGATTTAAAGAGAAAAAAAGGGAACCCTGATTATGTATCTAGTTTGTCCTTCTTTACATATGTCTTGTCAATGTCATAATTCTGTCTAATCTATGCACGTAGACAACAGGTATGTTTACTTATAAAAAGTTTAAGGAAATGACTGGTGATCCAATTTTAAGAAGTTATTTGAGAAATGGAGATTTAAATGAGACAGAGATGGTCCTGCCTCCTTTTTAGTCCTTTCTAATTATAACAGCACATTACTTTGCTCTGAATATAGGAGATTTAAATTATTTAATGAATAACTTACATAATGCTCACTATAATGTATGGAACAATATAAATTTGTCAATTCTCAAAATAGTTATACAAAAAAGGAATCAAGTTTAATTTCACTTTACTATTAAATATATTATAAATAAAAAATATATATGCCTCACATTGCTCATAAATCTTGTGACACAGGTTTAAAAACAGCAACCCGGATTTATCAGTTGAAGAGTGACACAGCAGACCCAGTAGAAAACAGCTTCAAGATGAACTCCATTTAAAAATGCCTCAGTATTGTTTTCTCAAACTCTCTAGAAAAAGAATCTTAATATTTCCAAAACAACTGGAAAAGTTTCATTACACTAGAAAATATCTGTAAATGATTGCATGCCTTACAGTAGTTTCAATTTTCTCTAATAGAAAGCCTTGGCCAACTCCTATTCTGCGGCTGACAAGCAACCCATAAAAATAGTTTGAAGAGATGGCATTTTCCCATACGATGAAATTAGGCCGTGTCATGTAAGGCTATTTCTAGACTTAAACATATGACCCTCAAAAGATTCTTTTTCCAAATTAAATTAAAATATATAGCCATAAATCAATAAAACATTGCAAATTAGCACAATTTTTGAAATATGCTAAATCAAGTAATCCAAAGCTTTTTGCCTCAGGCTGTTCTTAATGTCGGTTTCTGCCTCCAAGACATAAAGACAAACACGCGCAAGCGCGCACGCACACACACACAATCTTTTCCCTCCCCAACTGCGGCCTCAATCTTCCTGTCTCAGCGTAAATGTTACTATTCCACATACCTCAAGTCAAACAATGAATCCCACACTATACTACATGCTCATTACACATTTTGTTTTTCCTTGGTAATATCAGTCACAACTCTAAGTAAATCATTATACTGTTTAATATCTGTGCCTCACCTAAAAAAAAGAATTATAATAACTAAATGAATTTCAAGACAAAATGAGATTCTTATACATCTAGTATTAGACTATCAAAATTACCTCACTATGCCACCTATAAAAAGTCAACAGTGATCAAGCATTTATTGAGCACCTAGGCCATAAGTTCCAGTCATTACATGAAGTAAAATAAACTATCCATCAGACAAAGCAAACCAAAGGGAAAAGTAAATTTTAAAAAAATGAATTCTAATCTACCATTTTAAAATCTTACAAAATAATAGTAATAAAAGGTACAGAAGGCAACATTCACCTGTACACTGCCCCACTATTTGAACTCCCTAACCAGCCCTGCAGTCTGGTGACTGGGGACTGAGTCTAGGCATCAAGTGCACCAAGGAAAGCCGAGGTGGAGGCGTCTGCACAGGTACGGGTGCTCAGTAGGTACAGGGCGAGGAAGAGTTCAAAAAAGGAAGTGCTATCAGCCTATCACTTAATATTACAATTAATATGGTAGTAGATGGAAAAGAATTCAAATTAAATAAAAAAAATACTGCTTCAATGCAAGGCTGAAATTAAATTAGAGACGGACACGTCCAATTAGTTAACTATGACAAGTAAGTCTACGACTAAAATTTCAAATTTAGCAATCAGTTATGATCTCCTTCAAAGCAAATCTCATCCTTCTTGTAATAGCCAAAGGTACTACTGCTAAATACACTTGCTGACTTATTTGTGATCAGGTGCACTCAGTTTTAAATACTACAATAATCTTATACCCTCAGTTTGTCATCGTATTTCACTGAATTAAAAAATGTGGTTGGGGCCCTGGCTGGTTGGCTCAGCGGTTGGCTCAGCGGTAGAGCATCGCTGGTGTGAGGAAGTCCTGGGTTTGATTCCCAGTGAGGGCACACAGGAGCCTGCCCATGTGCTTCTCTACCCTTCCCCCTCTCCTTTCTCTCTATCTCTCTCTTCCCCTCCGGCAGCCTCAAGCGCTAGAATGGCTCTGATTGCAGCGGAGCAATGCCCTGAAGGGGCCAAGCATTGCCCTCCAGTGGGCATGCCAGGTGGATCCTGGTAGGGCACAGGCAAGAGTCTTTCTGACACCCCCCCTTCTCACTTCGAAAAAATACCAAAAAAAAAAAAAAAAATGTGGCAACTACACAAGACTAAAAATCTATTATTGTTAACTTCACAATTCAAAGCACAAGCTCTCCTGATAAGTTCAAAATGGTTAAATGGGTTACACTGTATACATTCTTTTATTAAATTTTGGTTCTTTTTATTTATAGCATGATGACCTAATTATATGGAATTTTTTTCAAGTTTTTAGCCTTCCAATTATGATATAATCAAAACATACATCTTTCATTCCTAAATATGGTCATGAGCAGCTTACTCCAAAGTGATAAAGTTCAAGTTCTAATTACTTGCCATGTTCTCCACTAAATAAGAAAATGAGATTATTAAAGACTTACATCAGAAATTAAAATAATAAATATTAGTTATATTTAATTCTGAAACCAGAATCTGTAACAACTAGAACTCTACAAAGGCTGGTTACTATTACATACATGCCTGTCCAGTAAAATACAAACATGTTTTCCTCAAAAAACATATACACTTTACTTTACACATCCACCTATAACACACAAAGCTTTATGTATAAATATATTTCACATCAGGTCACTTATACCTATAAAGCATATTAAAAACAATCACTTGAGGAACTATCTAATGCTAACATTACCCACTTAAAAAAAAAAGACATACCCTTTTTGTAAGATTTTCACAAAATAAGTTTTAATTCATGCATGCTTATTTATATTCAACTACCTACCTACCTACCTACCTACCTACCTACAATGTAAAAACGACTAGTCCCAGGCCAATCTCACCTATTTCATCAAACTGAATTTTAAATTAAATGTTTTATATAGCTTTTTAACTGAAGACTTTAACGTCAAAGATTTCTATGAATCCAATGTCATTCCAGAGCATGTACTAACTCCTTTTAATGCAACAGGCAGTCACAGGAACTCAGTTAAAAAAATGTATACCAAAACCATACAGAATAGCACAGGACTTATCCCATTAAAAGGCACGTTTTAGTAAACACACATTAACAATGCTTATTTTCGTGACCTTAAAGTACCTTTATAACCATACACATTATCTCAAACTATGTATTATTGCTCTTTAATAGCATATTTTATTAGGATACTCTGTACTTAAGAAAAGTCTCCAGTGCTAGCCATGGAGAAATACCGAATTGAAATTAAATATCTATAATAGTACACTGGAATGCATGAAAGTTAACCTATATCGGAAATATGAGTTGTCTAATAACACTCAGAAAGCTCCACCCACTTACATTTCCAGAATCACAAACAGCTATGTCACCGCATTAAAGTACCAGATAAAAGCAAACTGGCAACTTAAAAAGTTGCAAAACACCATGTTATTCCTAAACTTCTGTAGTACGAAACAGTGACTAAGCATAAAGAACAGTGATTCAGCGAAAATCTCAAACTGAAATATCGAACCCCGAGAAAAATCGTAAACGTACATTTTATCCTACTTAATCTTTTCCTTTTACCGTGTCAACAACTGGATTCCTTTGGAAAACCTTGACAAATACGAACAAACGCCAAATCTGTTAATATTATATACTAGGACTCTGAAAGACACAATACAGTATTCAAAGGTGGCAAACAAAAATTAAAATCTTAGGAAACTGGCGGTTTGTATTGAAAGAGCTTTAAATTAACCCCCACTGATATCAGAATGCCCATAAATAACTTCCATCTTGGATCGGAGTCAACAAAGTAATTACGGAATAAAAGGTCAATTTTTTCCCAAGCATCTTTTATCTGAGAACTTACGACACGGCTCAGGTAAAGAGTGAGTGAGAGAGAGAGAAAGAGAGAGAGAGAGAGAGAGAGAGAGAACGGGGGAGAGGAGGGAGGGTATAGAGCAGAATGGAGTACTAGAACCATGGTAAACAACAAACTGTTCTGCCAGTCTCCATTCTCCCAAATACACACGCTAAAAACATACTCAGAGGAGATCGCTTTGAAGTCAACATACACTCCATGGTCTCCTTCCAAGCAGTGTACTTGCACGGGACAGGACACACAACTTGGAAATGGTCCTGCCCCTCAGATCTACAAAATCAGTTAGTTTCCCTTTAATAGGGACTGAGGCTGAGAAAGGCTAAGAGCGTCTCATTTCCATGAATGGAAAAGTTACCAACTTCACTCATCCCGTGGAGACAGTTGAAGATGCCTCCCAGTCTTACTTTAACCCGTTTGTTCCCCCCAAAGAACCCGTTTCTAAAAGGCACAGGAAACAGAAGCGGGTTTTCGAGGGTTTGGGGGTTTCCTAAGTTTCCTTCGCCCTTTCCCAACACAGAGGCATGCCAAGCAGGGTGACTCGGGGGTCGGTCCGCGGGGTCCGGGTCGCCATTTGCAGAGCGTCTCTGTCGCCGGCCCGGCGGGAGGACCCGCGCGGACCCCACGCCGCGGACGCCCACTCGGCGCGGCGGGACAGCGCCAGGACAGCGCCGGGGACCGCAGGGGCTGCGCGGGGCCGCGTCCACTCCGCCCCAGGCCGGGCCGCCGACCCCAGCGCCGCCTCCGACCTGGCCGCGGGCCTCGCACCGCCCGGCCGCCGCCTCCATCCCCCCGGCGGGCCTCCTGACACTCACCGGCCGGCGCGGCCGACCCGCGGCCCAGGCCCTGGCTGCCGTGGCCGCCGTGCCCAGCTGCTCCGCGCTGTCCCGGAGCCCTCCGCGCCGCACACCCCCGTGCGGCCCGCCTCCTTCTCGTCTCTTTGCTCCACGGGGCAGCCGTCTTGTCTTTTCTCTTCTCTTCTTCCTCCTCCTCCTCCTCCTCCTTCTCCTCCTCCTCCAGTAACTCGGCCTCCACCCCAAGACGGCCGCCCTCCTCCGGCGCCCCGCCCCGCCCCACTCCGCTTCGCCCCGCCCCCCCGGCTTGCCTTGGCCTCGGAGTCGCGGCCGCGGCCGCGGCGGTAGCGGCAAGTCTGGCGGAAACGCGCACGCTGAGCCCCGCGGAGACGCGCACGCCGAGCCCGGCGGAGACGCGCACGCCGAACCCCGCGAGACTCGCAAGCTGAGTTCCACGGGAACGCGCACGGCTCCCACCGACACCCGAAGCGACGTGGCGGAGAGTCTGGTCCGGAGACCTCCGGGCTGGCTGAGTTCTGTGGGAAGTTCCCACTGGGCCCCGCGTGGCTCCTGTAAGCTGTGCTTCCAGATCCTGTTCGACTGTACAATCTTATATGCCTGGAAGGAATCCTAGACCCGTAATTTTAGAATTAAGGAAACAGGCCCGAGTAGAGGGACTTGTTTACCTCCTTGAAGAGGAGGAGGACCGCTCAGATACCTTAACTCGCGGTGCAGTACCTTTCCGGGATGGTCGAATTTAGGAGGAAACCCGGCGGCTTTCGCTGAGTCTTCAGCGATCGCTGCCACAGGTCTCCTTGCCTGCTAGCTAACTCAGTGTGCCCAAGTCCTGTGACTTAATGCCCTGACCCTTAGGGTTCAATTCATCGCTCGCCGGGGACTGAGCTCAGTTTGGGATTCAGGCATCTGGAAGCCTTTCTGGATTCCTGGAGGGACGGCCCACTGAGGTCTACTTCTGCGAGGGACTAAGGATTCTTTACACAGACCGCAGCCGCGAGGTTATCTACATGGGAAAGGCCACGCAATCTAGCCGAAAGGGTGACTTGAAGCTGCTCTTGCAGTATACTTTACAAACGACTGTGGGTTGAGGAAATGTCACGTGGTCATATCAAACAATTGGGTCCATTTACCCCCTACCACCGAGACTTAGTCTAAGGCCTCACCCCTTGCCCAGTGCCCATCCCATGGACTCCTGCCCAGGCCTAGCACAAGGCAACTATGATAAAGAGTAGCTGTAACCCCGGCCTTGTGGATGGGGGCGGAGACAGGGAAACTGTTATGTAATCCTTTCAGTGGCAATGTTTTTGCCCCAACTCCTGTGTCTTGGGAAAGATAGATTTGCCATCCGGCAGAGAAATGACTCTGAGACTTAGATTGTAAAGACCAGTGTGAAATAAATGAAAGCTTAAGAAGGTACTTAGGTTGCTAGCTTTTTATTGTGCTAAAAAAAAGGACGGTAAAAATGGTACCGCTCCTCTAAGTGCAGCATTTCATAATCAAAAGGAGATTTTCACATCATTTATTAGGAAGAACATAATCACACATTAAAGGACAGTTCTTTAAATGAATAAATTAAGCTTTTTGAAAAAGTTTAGTCTAATTTTCTTATTTTGCCTAATTTAGCTGCATATGAGTCGTGGTCCTCAGTCTAGAGACTGAGACTGTCCAAAGAACTAGTCAGAAAGGTTAGTGAAGCAGGCAAGGCGGCCTGGTGGAAGAAGTCGTGGGTGCTGCTACACTTTCTGTAGCCTGCTCATTGTCCTGGGTCGATTCACCACTGTCCCCGATTGAGTTTCATATCCTCTCTTTGCCTCCTTTGCCATTCTATAAGATGAAGAGGCCACAATGGATGATCTCTTTAAAAAACTCATGATTGCACTTATTGAAATCTGGGGCTTTCCCCTTAACTAAGTCATCTGACCCTAGGTCACCTCCCTCCCTCTCAAGTTGAGTCAGGCTGTAAACCTCACAGTCTTCTTTGCCCATTTCATCTCAATACATTTCTAAAGCCAAGCAATCAAAAAAAAATCCTTTCTTCCTGTCTTTCACACTTATTCCTAGTTGCCACTCTAGACATACCTGAATTTCTGCCATTGCCTAAACAGTATTTCCTCTTCAGTATTTCCCACTTCAAACCCACCTCCAACAGAGCTCTTCCTAAGACATCCATGTCATCTTGTTATTTCTCTCTTCAGATATCTGATGGCTCTCTCATGTCCATGGGGTGAAGTCTCAACTCCTGTCTTCAACTGCTCAGAGTAAATCTTTCATTCTAGCCTGATTACTTCCTTTGTTTCTCCCCACACACTATACACAGTGCAATTCTAAGTTGCCTGTGCTTGTATATATAATGATAGTGCCTGAACTTCCTCCCTCTTAACTGTACTGTTCTCATCATGTAACCTCTGTGAGGGACTTCTGTAGCATCTCCTATCTACGTTCAGCACTTTGACATGTGCGTCACACCAGTGCTACCTGTTTCACCTCCTTCACTGTTACCTGGATCCCAGCTTATAGACCATCTCCAAACTCATGGAAGCATGTTTTGCATCACTTTTATATCTCCCCTCAGTATCTACTATACCACTGTGCATATTATAGATAATGAATATTTGTCACTTCAAAAACAAAATGTGGGCCCTGGCTGGTTGGCTCTGCGGTAGAGCGTCGGCCTGGTGTGCGGGGGACCTGGGTTCGATTCCTGGCCAGGGCACATAGGAGAAGCACCCATTTGCTTCTCCACCCCCCCCCCTCCTTCCTCTCTGTCTCTTTCTTCCCCTCCCACAGCTAAGGCTCCATTGGAGCAAAGATGGCCCGGGCGCTGGGGATGGCTCCTTGGCCTCTGCCCCAGGCGCTAGAGTGGCTCTGGTCGTGGCAGAGCGACGCCCCTGGTGGGTGTGCCGGGTGGATCCCGGTCGGGCGCATGCAGGAGTCTGACTGTCTCTCCCCGTTTCCAGCTTCAGAAAAATACAAAAACAAAACAAAACAAAACAAAAACAAAATGTGTATTTCTCCCATTTCACTTTCTGTTTTAATTTTTATTTATTTATTTATTTTTTATAGAGACAGAGAGAGAGTCAGAGAGAGGGATAGACAGGGACAGACAGACAGGAACGGAGAGAGATGAGAAGCATCAATCATTAGTTTTTCATTGCGCATTGCAACACCTTAGTTGTTCATTGATAGCTCTCTCATACGTGCCTTGTCCGCGGGCCTTCAGCAGACCGAGTAACCCCTTGCTGGAGCCAGTGACCTTGGGTTCAAGCTGGTGAGCTTTTCCTCAAACCAGATGAGCCCATGCTCAAGCTGGCGACCTCAGGGTCTCGAACCCGGGTCCTCTGCATCCCAGTCCGACGCTCTATCCACTGCGCCACCGCCTGGTCAGGCTCACTTTCTGTTTTATATCCTACCTCCTCAGAGAACCTTGTCTTGGTGACTTTTCAAGGAAATTTATCAGTGGCAGGCAGAGAGTGGGTCAGGGATCATAAGGTTCTTCAGATATGCTCTCCTCTCTAATATACATGTGTTTGACATAGACTTCTAAAGCAAAGCTATCATCTGTGTGGCTTAACCGCCCACAGGAGAGACAGAGATCCTGGGAGTTTAGAGTAAAAAGGAGGAAAGGGCAGTAGCAGGTTTGCACCTCCGTAGACCATCTCTCACAGGCTTAGACAAGGCATAGATCCCAGTAGCTTTTTCCAGAGGCCATTCCTATATTGGGTGTAAGAGCCAAAAGAATAAGACTGCAAATAGAAGTACAAAGCCTGGACAGATTGTAAGAGAGAGAAGTTGTCAAAGAATGCAAAGTCAGTTGGTACAGAAAACAAATTCAACAACCAGACCAGTTGTTCTTTCCTTTTTCAGTGCCAGGACAAACAGCACCAGTGTTCGAGTAGGTTTTCTTTCCCAGTGAGACCAGCCCGCACTCAGGTAGCCCAGCGACCAAGGCAACAGACAAGGCAGGATTAAAGTTTAAGTCATGTGCTAATTAAGGAAAGCATCATTAGCCAGAGACAAGTGTGAGAAGGTGGGGGCTGATTTGCAGCTGTGAAATCATGGGACAATCAGAATTACCAACTGGACTGTGGTGGGAAATACCGTTCCTCTTTTATAATATGCTCCCAAGGAATGACAAGAGAAAAAGAGCCAGTTTGATTGACATAATTGCTAGAGTTTAGAATCTAATAGCTGTAATTATATTTCCTATATTAAGTTTATTTGAAGTATGAAAAATGTGACAATTCGTCCTATTATGTGGTAATTTAGAAACAACCCTCCAAGGATAATGATTAGAACCCCAAATCGATCTTGTAGTTTTAGATCAATAATGAAGGGAATTCACCAAGGCAGCCTGGAATGTTGGGTCAAGTTGAAGACCCGGGTTCTGTTCGTACACCACAAGCTTGCTATAGAACATCGCTGAAATGACCTATTCTGTGCATTTCAGTGTTTCACAACTTGAGTGTTTATAATTAGATTTATCAACATAGTGCCTAGCAATAAGAATATATCTCTTCTGACCACAATAAAGGAACAATAAAGAGTTCTACTCCAGGAGGTCTGTTGAGTGCCTCTCAGGTGTTGTGTTTACATTTCAGGTAGCTACCCCTAGGTAGAACTAGTTTGTGCATGCGCAGATAAGCAGGTAGCGTTCTCTCTGGTAGGACCATAAAGGTGTCCTCTTAATCAGTTGTTTACAAATATATAAGTAACTTTGTTATGCTAAGAGCACATTTTGGGGGTAATATTTAAGTTTTATATATAAATTTTATGTTATTCAAAGAAATATGATATGTCACAGATCTAAGAGAAACCACTTTTAATTTCCCCCATGGATGAGCTCATGAGTCAGTTCTCAGGACTACTGTTCTCTGTTCAATTGCATTGGTAGCAAAGTAAAATGCCTACAGCCAAATGCCATACAGGAAACAAAAAGTGAGTGGTGAGCAGACAAGCACACTGTTATTGTTACTCAGCTCTAGTCAACACCTGTTGCCACAGGAGCATGGAGGAAATAGTGTCACCATATCTTCTGATTATATTTTTAAAGCCCCTGGAAATCTAAATAATTGAGTTAAAGTCACATGATGTTGTTTTCAGTGTGTGTGTGTGTGTGATTAAAATCAACAATGTCAAAGATGGCTACATCTTCAACAACCCTTGTTTTAGTGACAAAATACAAGTACATACTTGTTTCTCTGAATAGCCTGGTTTCTTGATTTTTACTTTCCTCTGAAGCCAGAGTTCTTGTTCTCAAATACTGGCTTAATTGTCTATTAGCTGAGTCCTTGAGTAAGTATTATAGACTGAATATTTTTGTTTCCCCCAAATTCATATGGTGAAACTCAATTCCCATTATGATGCCATTGGGAGGTGGGGCTTTAGGAGGTGTTAAGGTTATGAGGGAAGAGCCCTCGTGAATAGAATTAGTGCTCACCTAGAAGAGTCCCCACAGAAATCCCTTACCCTTTCTGCCTTGTGAGGTTATAATGAAGTGAGCTCTTACCAAATACTGACTCTGCCAGTGCCATGAGCTTGAACTTCTCAGGCTCTAGAACAGTGCGAAAAGAGTTCCATTATTTAGAAGCCACTAGACTGTGGTATTTTGGTATAGCCATCCAAACAGGCTAAGACAGTAGATTATTTGCCCTCTGTATGTGCGGCACACAGACTCTAGGATGGCTTCCAATGACCCATGTCTACTAGTATGCACACTTTTGTATAATCTTTTCCCCTTGAGTGTGGGCAAAATCTGCGACTTGCTTCTAACCAACAGGACGTGTCAAAGGTTTTGGGCTATCACTTTCATAATTAGGTTATAAAAGACTGTGATATTTCTCTTGCTGGCAGATTTCCCCCTTGTAGGCTTGATGAAACAAGTTGTCATGTTGGAGAGGCCCATGTGCCACAGACCTGAGGGTATCCACTGGACGATAGCCATCTTGAAACCGTCCATTCAATGTCCCAAAGAAACTGAATCTGGCCAACAATCATGTTTATGAGATTAAAAACAGATCCTTTTCCACTTGGGCCTTCAGATGAGACCTGACCCCTAAACAATACACTAATTGCAAACTCATGAGACATCTTGAAGCTGAAGCCCACTAAGCTATGCTTCATAGAAAATGTGACAAGAGTATTTATTCTTTTAAGACACTAAGTTTGTGGTCATTTGTTGTATCGCAATAGATAACTAATATACCACAACTGATTTCTCTCATCTCTAAAGTGGAAAAGGTAATAGTATTGCCCACCCTCACTCCCAACATAGGCTATTGTGAGACTAAAATGAGTTAATTCAGGGAAAGTGCTTAGAACAGCACCTGGCACATATACAACTCATTAGTGTTAGCAACTTTTCCTCAGTCAGATTCCAGAAGGGAAGTCAGGCATCTTAACAAGAAAGGTGTAGTAGGCCAAAGCTCAGAGACCTATTTCAGTGCTGCTTCAAGTTCAAGTGACAAATTGTGACACTGTGTTGGGCAGAGGGAAATTTGCCTCCACTTGTGTACTGCCATTGGACAGCTTAGCTGCAGAGCCTGACAGAGCTGCAAGGCAGTACGGAAGCCATGGACGCCACACCCTCACCCAGGGCAGAGGCTCAGCCTTTCTCCAAAGCAGCAGGTGATGTGACAGACGCTAGCACAGAGGAACATTACTGGCTTTCTTCCTGAGCACATGTGACCAGCCTCCCTGGGAAAGTGCAGAAACAACTGAGCCAGTCCGTGAGATGAGATTCTGCTGGATGAGAAGTCTTCCCACTAAGATTTGTAGCAGCATCTCTTCATTAAGCCCTGGAGTACCAATCTAGTTACCCCCAATGGCCTAGAGGCGCGGTATGCGGTCTATCATATTTATTCTTGTATCCCTGGAATGTATGCGGTCTATCATATTTATTCTTGTATCCCTGGAAGGTATGCGGTCTATCATATTTATTCTTGTATCTCTGGAATCCATGGGAGTGTGATGTAGTTGATGTTAAATACATTTTTTGCTAAATGATATTTATGTTACACCAATAATTACAAATTGTTATTACTTCACACCTTAAGATGTTTCCAAAGGCCTTTCCGTTGCCTGACCTTGGTACATTTCTGGGAGTAGGACAAGCTGATCCTCAGGGTCACAAGATTATGTTCCACTCCAGAGAAATATCAGAGGTAACAAGCTAAGTTAACTTGTCACGATGCTAAGATGCTAAAACAGAATATTTCCTGAATAAGTAAATTAGCCCGTATTACTTCCATCTCTCCTTAGCTGTACAAAAAATTCAGGATGGGTTCAAAATACGGAAAATGGGGTTGAGGAAAAGAGATGTGTGTAGGCAAATCAATAATTATGAATTGATATTAATGATCACTAAATGTAGTCAAGCCATTGCAGTAGGAAAGCCTCTATCACATAAATCTTGAAAGCAAATTGCAGCCTTAGGGAGTTTTCCGAGTAAAAGGAAAATTAGATGTCTTTCAGAGTATGGATGACAGAACAATAAGACCTAGAAAGCAAGAGCGGGCCTTTCTAAATTCTCTAATCCAGGACTCAAAGGATTAAGGAATGAGATTGTTCTCCATTTCTATCAGCTTACAAAGCAAAGCTGGGGTCTGGCAAGTGGCCTCATGGTTCCTCTCTGGACTGACTCTGCCTTGAGGAGAACAAAACTCTAGGGGAGATGTGTGTCATCTGTCCCTCAAGGTCGGCAGGTCTGAAGTCGATGCCGCTGTCTGAGAGACAAGTCCTCTGGGTGGGAAACAAGCTATCAGCGTATTCCTTCGATGATCACGAGGTCTTCTAGAAGCACCTATGAAAAGGCAGCTAGCTCTGGAATAGGTACTTTATTTAGAAGGATTATGGAGAGTTGGTAGCAGAAGACCTGAAAGGTGGGAACAAGAGATTCTCAGAATCTCAGAACGGGGAAAGGATCGAACAGGAGGCGGAGGCCTCCAAATTCAGATCTGAAAGTTTACTTTCTATTTTTCTCATCCATCGTCTGTAGAGAGAAGCTAAATCTACCCCAACAATTTAAATCTGCATCTGTTTCTCTCTTTGACATGAATTACACAATAAGGTGAAGTATAATCAGATCTTCATAGGATACAGTTCTGACATCACCATCTTCAATTGGCCTTGATGTCCCTGGGCAAATTTTGTTCCATGTAGAAATTTTATTGAGTTTCTGGACACAAAGGAAGAAGTAAAGTTAATTGCCCTTGATATCCTTTTCGCAGAAATCTTCACTGGCATTTTATGCTCCCCAAGGCATTATGATTTTTCATATCACCCACATTTTGTAAGTAGAAAAGACAGCAAAGCCAATTTCTGAGCTCGGACCCAAGTCTAGGACCTGACTCCCACACACTGTGATTTAATTAACAAGAAATTGAAAACAAATGAGCTCATACAAAAACTAAATTAACCCTAAATTGACTTGCAGTTCACTTATTGGATGCTTAATTTCATTTCCAACCTGAAATGGAGTGATAGAAAGCAAGCCTACCTCGGTCATTCATTAAAGCCGAAGTCACCACAGCCCAAATGCCTTGTCATCTTCTTCGGGTACTTCATCTGTCCCCACGTCTGTCTCAAGAGTTGAATAAACTGGCCGCACCTGATTCTGCTAGCCCACTTCTCAGCACATGTTATACAGAGAAATATTATCAACAATATTTGCTTCTATTTCTTCCCTTCCTTGGGGAGATCACAATAATGTTTCGGTTGCTTCCCACCTTCGGTGAAATGCTTTTAATACGTGTTAAAGAGCATAAACGTTCGTGCAATAGGGGAAAGCAGCCTTCGAAAGGGACAGAAGGCCAACAGCACTTTCCAGGACTGGTCTTAATGCAAAGTGTGTCAAAGTCTGTGCAGCCGATCTGATTGTTGTAGAAGCTCATGGTTAAGAGGGCCCTGACTTGGCATAATATGAACAGCAACATCAAAGCAGCCTCAGAAGTCTGAAAAGATATCGATTTCAGGATCAGGGAGGGGGTGCGGGAGGCTGTGGGTGGTGAAAGAATGGACTAAGCGAGAGCTCTGGTCAGGAAAACCCTCTTAATTTCCCACCACCCCGAGGCAGAAGCAAACCTGGGAATATCCAAAATAACTTCTAGCCTCAGCCAGACTTTGATGACGTTAAGAGCAGCTGCCCTGAGCTAAAAGGATGGGACTGGCCCACACTCCAGATCAGAAACAACATATCCTTACTTTGGACCCACTGCTCTTGAAATCCTGGCTTGCATGCCATTGTTTTGCTTTGTTATTTTCACCAGCCCGAGAAAAATCCTTTTCCCAAAAACGTCAGGTGCTGAGTTTATCGTGATATGTACAGTTATCAAGATAAGCTACTTGTAGGTGAAGAGCCCCTCACATCGTGTAATACATTTTCAACTATTTCAAATTGTTTTACAACCAGTCGCTGCAATGTCACTGTGCACCTTTGTGGTGTACCACTACCTGGCCTGTGGGGAAGTAGAGAGGGCAGGTATTTAAGGGAGCTCCGCCTCCACGTGTCATACATAGCACAGAGCTGGAAGGGGAGCTGGGATATCTTGATTCGGCATTTGTCCTGTTTCAAGAACAAGATGAGCACATCAGAGATGATTAACCCATCATTTTATAAATGAAGCCACCAAAGGCAGGCACTAAACGCCCAGCGTCACGGTGCTAATCTTGGCAGAGTCAGAACATCCAGCGCTCAGCAAGGCTACAAAGTGGCACCCAGCCCACTTTGCCGCAGCCTCTGGCAGTAAGAAAGGCAACGCACTGTGTGCACCCGATACCTCCCTTTTCAGCGTGTTCAGGATGGTTTCTTCCTGGAGTCGGGCAGCACACAACCAGCAATTCCGGAGGAGGTGGCCCGGCGTGCCCTGGGTCTGTACATCACACACAGGCTGACAAAGGGTCAGGTTTTCTTGCTTGCAAGTAAAATGATATCTTCTCAGAGTGAAAACGAAATCATTTAAGTCTTGGAGTCTCTGTGTATATGGAGAGACAAGGAAAGGGAACAGAAAATTAAAGATGATTTTGGTGATGAAAAAATTAAGAACTAGGTCCTGAACCCATCCTATGGGCATCAGGATTGATCAAGGACAAGAGTATTTAGTGGAACAGAAAGGGCATCTGCGGTGTTTGTGGGGGGAAGGAGATGCTGGAAGGGAAACAGACAAAGACCTGCTTCATGTATTTTTGCAGTGGTGCTCAGATTAAGGTGGATTTGAAGGATAGTTTGTTTTGAGTGTTAGATTGGAAGGCAACCCCCCCAAACCATCGATGTTGTTATAATATTTTGCTGCATTTGTGATTTAGAGAACAATGACCTTATGTGTCCTGTTTCATTCATAAATCCATTTTAAACAGTAAAGCATGCCATAAAGGGTTCTACTATAAATCACACAAGAAAGAAACAGAACTTACTCTTATTCAATATAAGAAAAAAAAAACCTTTGAGGTCATGTTTAAAAAAGAAGACGTGTAAGCTTTAAAAAAAAATGCCACCTCTCTCACAGATACCAGTCCTTCCAAATTGTTTACTGATCATGTTTCTGTAATTTGCCTTGATTAATGTCGGTTAAATATTTCCTTAATATTAATGTCAAGTTTAAACCCAAAAAGAGCTGTGGAAGGGGCAAAAACTAAGGAGCTGACTGTTATTCAGAAGCGCTGGAGGCAGGGAGGGAAAAGCGATGACACTGGAGTCAGCATCTGAAACACAACCACTTGAAGAATGTCTGGTCACAGGGCAAGGCAGGGCCGGGGCCAAGCCTTCAGTCCTGTGAACTCTGAGGAGCTGCACTCTTCGCTGACCTCCCCCAACCCACTCGCCTCTGGCTGCCTGACCCACGCTCCCACGCCAGCTTTCTGGCAGGGCGCTTGCTGGCTGCCTCCCGCCCTGGCCTGAGCCAGGTTGGCCCAGGGCCGCCGGGTTGGTCGTGACCCCTCTGCCTGCGGCCTGGATCCTCTGCTCCTCCTCTTGTCTTCCTGGACTCTCTTGGAAATAAAGAACAGGGGCATACCGAAAGCTGCGGGAGAGTATACACTGAGACAAGATACTGTTTAATTGGTAACATGGACTCCCTTACAATAAAACTCTGGGGTATAAAATTATTAACCACTATGTGATGTGTCCTATATAAGTGTCTACTACCTTCCCCTAGGATAGATTTGGATTTTCAAGGGTTTGAAGTAGTATTACACGAAACAAAATTCATGCAATCGGCATGGCCACACTGAATAAAAGAGAAAAAGGTATAACATGAAAAGACAATGAATAGGCCCTGGCCGGTTGGCTCAGTGGTAGAGCGTTGGCCTGGCGTGCAGGAGTCCCGGGTTCGATTCCTGGTCAGGGCACACAGGAGAAGCGCCCATCTGCTTCTCCACCCCCCCCCCCCCCCCCGTCCTCTCTGTCTCTCTCTTCCCCTCCCGCAGTCGAGGCTCCATTGGAACAAAAAGATGGCCCTGGCGCTGGGGATGGCTCCTTGGCCTCTGCCCCAGGTGCTAGAGTGACTCTGGTCGCGACAGAGCGACGCCCCGGATGGGCAGAGCATCGCCCCCTGGTGGGCGTGCCAGGTGGATCCCGGTCGGATGCATGCGGGAGTCTGTCTGACTGCCTCCCTGTTTCCAGCTTCAGGAAAAAAAA
Organism: Saccopteryx leptura; assembly: GCF_036850995.1. Classification (NCBI taxonomy): domain Eukaryota; kingdom Metazoa; phylum Chordata; class Mammalia; order Chiroptera; family Emballonuridae; genus Saccopteryx; species Saccopteryx leptura. The sequence goes on along the minus strand of NC_089505.1, from coordinate 20,067,660 downwards.
AAAAGACAATGAACATTTTTAAGAACAGACGGCAACACATGATAGAAATCTTTGGAGGTCGATGGTTTGTGTTGGACGCCTTACATTTTCTCGGTTACTATAAGACTGTATGGTAATTCCATGTCAATAATGGCTTGGAAGCCCAGGCCTATATACCCTAATAGCAAGCTAAAGCTAGCTTAGTGGTGGATAGAGTGTCTGGTCGTACAAACCGAGGCCAGACATGATGGATTTCCATTGAAAAAGTCAGCAGGTATGTTCAAAGGCATCTGGGAATTGAAAAAAGACTCATGCTGAGTTTCCAGATTTGCCTTGACTTCTCTAACAAAGATAATTTTTCTGTATTTAACCCCTTTTTTCCTATGAAATAAAAGTCTTATTTTTTATTTTTAAAATGTTTTAGATTTTATTTATTCATTTTTTAGAGGGAGGAGACAGAGAGAGAGAGACGGAGAGAGAGAAAGGGGGGAGGAGCAGGAAGCATCAACTCCCATATGTGCCTTGACCTGGCAAGCCTGGGGTTTCGAACCGGCAACCTCAGCGTTCCAGGACAACGTGTTATCCACTGCGCAACTGCAGGTCAGGCCAGGAGTCCTAGTTTCTAAAATATCATTATACATTAGAATTTTTTTTCTTGCTATCTTAGGTATCTTATATAAGTGGGATTGAGGCAGGTAAGTAAGAAACTAGAAAACTCTTGGGCAAGTCGAATGGGGAAACTGAGACAAGATAATTAAACAAGGCCAAACAATTGAACCAATTTGCAGGCAGCTAGTGAATCTCCAGACCTTATCTTCCCCAACCAAGGATACTTGAGAACAAATGGTTTATACCTCTCCTCCCTGACAAGAGAATAAGTAGCTTAAATCACCCTGGTCAGGAACAGAGAGGACAAAGACCCAATTAATACCATGTGTGCCAGCCAAACCCAAGGACAGATGAAGTTAGGGGAACAAATAACAGAAATCCGATTAGAGCCAGACGGACCCAAGATAAAAGAAAAACAATGAGGCCAACCAAAGAAACCCCCAAACTCCCTTATTCACTCATTTTAATGTGTCAGCATATTAAAAATGCACACGGGAAGCTGATAAATATTCTACTGAAATCCTCCCCTAAGATTCTTGCCTGCAGAAGAGAGATGCTAACCCTCAAGAGAAAGGACACCAGAGCAGGCTCGCTCTAGAGCACACCAATCCCCTTTCCTGAGGGGCGTGAATGGTTTACTTTCTTTCTCCGAAGCTCTAAGGCTCCCCATGAGACTTGCAACCAGGGGAGCAATGGGCAATGGCAGCTTGTCCTGGGCTAGCCCGTTGAACCTGTCTCCAAGTCGCTGAGTTTCCAGTAAGCTAAAAGCAGCCCCACCTTAGCTCACTTCTGTCACTATGACTTTTCCTTCTTAGTGAGTTCATGCAGCCCCATGTGGCTCACTTTTTTTCTATAACATTTCTAAGAAGCCAAAGCAACATTGCCTAGGCTCTTCTCTGTGGCTTCTTCTATCCGAACCCCTTCTTTGTCTGACTGTCCCCAGCTATAATAAACATGCTCTCAAAATCACCTGGATTCATGTTGTGAAATCTTTTCCTGCACCAAGTTAAGAACCACACACAAGAATCCTGAGGCAGACCTGCTTTCAGGCCTGGTCCTTATCCAGTGACAGAATCAGGTAGTATTTGTACTGCAACTGGCTTATTCCACTTAACATAATGTCCTCCAATTCATCCATGTTGTTGCAAAGGACAGGATTTTCTTCTTGTTTAAGGCTGAATAATTATTCATTGCATGGATTGACCACATTTTCTTTATCCACTCATCCAACAATGGACATTTAGGTTGTTTCCATATCTTAGCTCCGTGATGGCGAACCTTTTTATAAAAACTGCCCACTTTTGCAGTGCTGGTCAACCTGGTCCCTCCCACCCACTAGTGGGCGTTCCAGCTTTCATGGTGGGCCAATCACGGCACTGTTTGGTTGCTCTGCTACGCCCACCATGAAAGCAATGAATATGGGAATATAGATATCTCTTCAAAATCCTGATTTCTATTCTTTTGAATAGAGTATACTCAGAAGTGGTGGCTGGGGGTAGGGAGAGTGGGAAATGGGGAGCTGATGTTCAAGTGATATAAAATTTCAGTTATACAACATGAGTAAGTTTTGAAGACCTGTCGTACAACATTGTGCCTATAGTGAACAGTCCTGTATTGTGCACTTAAAATTCCCTTAGAAGGTCATCATATGTTCAATGTTCATATTACAAAACAACAACAACAAAACATATAAAACCTTAAGTTCCATCTACGGAGTCAGTCCCTGCTTTTTATGTCTCTTCACTATGGGAAGCACTACTCAGAGCTTGGGGGGAAGATCAGAGTGAGTATTATAAAAAGGATAGATTGAATTGTTACTCGATATTTAGTAAAAATTTTTAATCATGAAAGGTACCACAGTTTAAATTTGTTTAAATTACTGTATTTACTTATGTTTAGCAATATACAATATATATCTGAATTTATAAGAATTGCTGAACTATTCGATTAATATGCATAAGTAAAAAGATTCATGATTTAAAAAACATAGAAAATAATGTTTTATCAGGGAAAATTCCAAACACATTGAAAAGCAGAGACACTAGAATACTAAACCCTTCTCTACCCATCATCTGGCTTTAATAATTACAACCTCATGGACAAACTCCTTTCACCAGTTACCCTGCTCCGCTCACCTAGATTACTTAGAAGACAATACCAGACATTGCATTATTTCCTAATGTAAAGAATTAGATCAAGAAAAGATTTAGACTATGTCTGTAAATACATTCACAACATCATCACATGTTAAAAATAATAATTTAATATTATTATGAAACATCAGGTCAGTGTTCAAATACTCCTAATTGTCTTATAAAGATTTTTGAAGTTTTAGATATTAGAAACAAATTAAATCTATACATTGCCATTGGTTGGTATGTCTCCTAAATTCTTCTTTCTTCAAATAGTGCTGTAATTTACCTACAACACAATTCATTGGTCTGTGGGTTTCAACAAACACATACAGTCTTGTAATCTCCTTCACAATAAAGATTCAGAATATCTGCATTATCCCAAAAACTTTGCTCATGCACCTTGATTGTCAGTCCTTCCACTCATCCTCAATCCTTGGCAACTACTTGTTTCATTTCCCTAAAGCAGGGGTCAGGGACCTTTTTGGCTGAGAGAGCCATGAACGCCACATATTTTAAAATGTAATTACATGAGAGCCATACAATATGTTTAACACTAAATACAAGTAAATGTGTGCATCTTATGTAAGACCAACACTTTTAAAGTACAATAAGTCTCTGAATTCTTTTTAATAATGTTGTTATGCTGTTGCTAACTAATGATGAATAAAGTACTTCTTACCATTAATGCGACTTCTGGTGCTGCATGGTTTTGCTGATGGCTTTGTAGTCTGGTTGATACGTGGTGAGGTTAAGCTTCATGCAGGCGTTGAGACTTCCATCCATTAAACGTGATCATAGGTTGGTCTTAACTTTCTTTAGATGTGAGAAAGACTGTTCACATGCATATGTAGAGCCAAACATGGTCAGTATAACAATACTCACACACTGCAGTGTGTGGTATGTGACGGGAAGTGTGTTCCAAATTTTGACAATCAGTTGGTCCGCGGGTTGAAATTTTTTCATTTCTCCCCACTTGTGTTTGCTTGCCAACTCTGCTTGCTGTCATGCAAGTCTTTCCAAATCTTCATTCAGTGACTGGAACTTATTCACCCACGTCTGAGGCCTTCAAATAAGCAGCTTGTAGCTCAAAATCTCTGACCGAGACACTAGGGATGTAACGCAGGTCGGCGCTGTTCACTGCACACTCGTGTGGATGGGGTGATGAACTTAAAAAGACGAGCGCGCTCACAAAGTTCTCCAAAGCACGCTTTGAATGACTGCAGGAGATTAGATGTGAAGCTCACTAGCTGCTGGAGATCAAGATGTTGAGCAGGATCACTTGCTGTGCATGCATCTTTAAACTCTCCCAGTATTTCAAAGTATAGTAAATGACCTGTTTCAATGTCTGCGATGAAGAGTTCCAGCTTGTTTTCAAATGCAAACACTGCTTGTTGAAGGGATAAGACTGTATTTCCAACACCTTGCATTTTCTCATTGAGCTGGTTCAGATGTTCAGTCATGTCCACGAGATAGTAGAACTTCAGGAGCCACTCAGTGTTAGCTAACTCAGGATGCTCGACGTTTTTCATTTCAAGAAAAGTCCGGATTTCTCTCAGATAAGCCGCGAAACCGCTGAGCACCTTCCCTCTTGACAACCAATGTACATTGCTGTGCAGAAGCAGACCAGGATAATTATTCCCAACTTCATCCAGTAGTGTTTTAAACTGGCGATCATTTAAAGCTTGGGCAACAATAAAGTTGACCACCCGAATGACCAGCGACATCACCTCACCAAGCTGCTCACCACACATCTGAGCACAAAGTGCGTCCTGATGTAGGATGCAGTGAAAACTTAGGATGGGTCTCTTTTCATGTTCACGAAGAAGCACTACGAATCCTGTTTTTCCCCACCATGCACGGAGCACCATCAGTACACACCGAAATAAGTTTATCCATCGGTAGATTTTTTTCTTTAGCAAACTCAGTGAAAGACTTGAATAAATCCTCCCCTCTTGTTGTCTCTTTCATAGGCAAAACAGCAAGACTTTCCTCACAGTGTGTCACCAATAGCATACCTTGCAATCACGCTGAACTGGGATAAATGGCTTACATCTGTTGACTCATCCAAAGTGAGAGAAAAGAATGGTGCTGCATTTATGTCCTTCACTTGTGTTGCCTCAATTTGATTTGCCATCATGATGGTACAATCGTGAACAGTTCTTGCCGACAGAGGCATGTCTTTTTTTTTTTTTTTTTTTTTTTCATTTTTTCTGAAGCTGGAAACAGGGAGAGACAGTCAGACAAACTCCCGCATGCGCCCGACCGGGATCCACCCGGCACGCCCACCATGGGGCGACGCTCTGCCCACCAGGGGGCGATGCTCTGCCCATCCTGGGCGTCGCCATGTTGCGACCAGAGCCACTCTAGCGCCTGGGGCAGAGGCCACAGAGCCATCCCCAGCGCCCGGGCCATTTTTGCTCCAATGGAGCCTTGGCTGCGGGAGGGGAAGAGAGAGACAGAGAGGAAAGCGCTGCGGAGGGGTGGAGAAGCAAATGGGCGCTTCTCCTGTGTGCCCTGGCCGGAATCGAACCCGGGTCCTCCGCACGCTAGGCCGACGCTCTACCGCTGAGCCAACCGGCCAGGGCTAGAGGCATGTCTTTTATTCGTTTGATTATCTTGTCTTTATCTGAAAAGTCATCGAAAAGTTCATTGGCAACATCAAGCATGAATGTTTTGGCATACTCCCCATCTGTGAATGGCTTTCCGTTTCTCACAATTGCTAAAGCACCAGCAAAGCTAGCCGAATTCCGGTCACCTTGTTGGGTCCAAATACGGAGTTGCTGCTGACTAGCTTGCACTCTGCACAGTAGCTCTTGACATGCTTTCTTCCTGCTGTTCCCTGCTGGATATTTTGATGCAAATGTAGTATGGCGTGTGTTGAAGTGTCGCTTTATATTTGACTGTTTCATTGATGCAATTTTATCATTGCATATTAGACACACTGCAGAACCTGCTCTCTCCACAAAGGTGAATTCCTCTGTCCATTCTGCTGAAAAGTACGATACTCCTCATCTTTTTTTCTTTTAGCCATCTTCTTCGTCAAAAGGGTTTCTGCAATTAGCTAGCTGACTACTTGATTAAAAGGAGGGAAGTTTACTTCCTGACCTCACAACGACCCATGTCGTTACGTGCATTATCCAATAAAAATTTGATGTTGTCCCGGAGGACAGCTGTGATTGGCTCCAGCCACCCACAACCATGAACATGAACGGTAGGAAATGAATGGATTATAATACATGAGAATGTTTTATACTTTTAACGTCATTATTTTTTATTAAAGATTTGTCTGCGCCCTGGCTGGTTGGCTCAGCGGTAGAGCGTCGGCCTAGCGTGCGGAGGACCCGGGTTCGATTCCCGGCCAGGGCACACAGGAGAAGCGCCCATTTGCTTCTCCACCCCTCCGCCGCGCTTTCCTCTCTGTCTCTCTCTTCCCCTCCCGCAGCCAAGGCTCCATTGGAGCAAAGATGGCCCGGGCCCTGGGCATGGCTCTGTGGCCTCTGCTTCAGGCGCTAGAGTGGCTCTGGTCGCAATATGGCGACGCCCAGGATGGGCAGAGCATTGCCCCTGGTGGGCGTGCCGGGTGGATCCCGGTCGGGCACATGCGGGAGTCTGTCTGACTGTCTCTCCCTGTTTCCAGCTTCAGAAAAATGAAAAAAAAAAAAAAAAAAGATTTGTCTGCGAGCCAGATGCAGCCATCAAAAGAGCCACATCTGACTCACGAGCCAGAGTTTCGCAACCCCTGCTCTAAAGGTTTGCCTTTTCCAAAATGTCACACAAAGCAATTCACACCATGTAGCCTTTTGAGTCTGGCTTCCTCCACTTTATATAATGAATTTGAGATTCGGCCACGTTGCTGTATGTATTAGAAACGTATCCTTTTTTATTGCTGAGCAGTAGTCCATTGTGTGGATGCATTACAGTTACTTAATCAGCTGTTTATTTGGGTTGTTTTCAATTTTTGGTAATTATGATTTTTTAAAAAGATTTTATTTATTCATTATAGAGAGGGGAGAGAGAGAGAGAGAGAGAGAGAGAGAAGGGGGGAGGAGCAGAAAGCATCAACTCCCATATGTGCCTTGACCAGGCAAGCCCAGGGTTTTGAACCAGCAACCTCAGCGTTTCCAGGTTGACGCTTTATCCACTGTGCCACCACAGGTCAGGCCATAATTATGACTTTGAATATGGCTTTCAATATCTTAACCTGCCACAAATAGAGGCTACAGATAGAGATGGAGATAGGATTGCAATAAGCACATACACTACAAGCAGCGAGAAATAGTTGCCTAGGAGTCTGGTGAAAGGAGAGACAGTAAGAAAATTCAGACAGAAAAACAACAACAAAAAACCAGATGGATCTTGAGAACAGTGCTGTAACTGATGTTTGTAACATCATTGTTTAGCATCAAAGAAAAAATGGGTATGCCCAATGATTTGTTTAAGAAAATAGAAACAGGAATATTGATCAACATTTACGTTTAATATGGATAAACAAAACGAAAAACAGAGCCATTCATTTTCAATCTCAAAAGAGTAACCCTTGCTTTCCTCTATTGCCTGGCCTTTTAGGATATTTAATTTCCAGTGGTTTCTGGATAGTCAAGTTTTCACTGGAAATTTGTAATAGTATTATCTCTAAACAGAACCAACAATTCTATTTAAATCCCTTGATTAATCAACTTAGGTTGACACTGATCCCCTTTGCCACTCTAATTTAACGTCAAAATTACCTTTATTAGCTCACCTCTATATCTGTAGCAAAGGCCCAAACATGTTGTTGGAGAAAACACATGTACAGTGTCAACATTTAATATATGGGAGCTATTATCACTATGTTGGCTCCTATAGAAAGACCTTTGGAGAGATTTAACAATTTGCCTTCAGTTTATATATGGTGTATGTGCAGCGTGTGTACACACACACACTCACCCCCCCATACACACAACAAGCTGCATGTATGTATGTATGTATGTATCTGCATCCTTTGTACATCTTCTACTTACCTAATTAACTTCATAGAAATATCCTTATAATATAACTCTCTTAGGACTTTGCCCTAGAGAAAGAATAAAGTCACTTCTGAATCGCAGATTTCCTTTTAATCTAATGATAAAAGGGAAGTGAACTCATCTTGCTCACCTTCCTTCATCTTCTTTCTTCTTTCCCTTTCCCCCCGCCTCAACTATTAGTGAGAATAGAGCTAAAGTTATGTATCAATTGCATACAACTAGGCTCAACTATCTACTCACTACCTCCTTCATTACTTAACATTTATTATTTTATTCTTTTATTGATCATATTGTATGGGTATATTTTATTTCAGGAAGCATTCTCAAATTCTTTCTGGAAATAGGCAGCAGGATATGAACAATAAATGCAGTAAAAAGTCCCTGCTATTTTAGTAACCCTCAAATGGAGAACGGCCAAGCCAGAAGTATGAGGACAGTAGCCCTAGCCCTTGCGTCTGACAGCTGTTGGGTGACGCGTCCAGCCTTCCTGATGATCACCATCCAGGCAGCAGAACTACCTTAGAGTTTCTGTTCTTATTCCTAGTAATCGCCCTGAGAGGTGTCCGCTGCTGAGGGCAACTCCAGACTAAGAAGGCACGTAGTAGACATTTAGAGACTTTACATAGTCCTTTTAACTGAGACTGTTGTTAAGCTCTTCTCTCTGAAGAAGACTTGATCCTCCTTTGTGTCTTGGGCCCTCTATTTCTGTGTCCCGTATACTAATTTAGCTGCCTACTTTTCCTACTGGAACAGGAGCTTCTTGAGGTCAGGGGCTGTGTTTTACTCCTCTTCCGATCACCAGCGTATCTCACAGGACTAGGACATCGTTTTCAAAATGTGTTGAAGGAATAAATGAATGAACAGTACCTGAGTGGTGGCACAGTGGATAGAGCATTGTCAGGGAGCACTGAGGTTGCAGAATCTTGGGTTGCCTCTTCAATCCTGGGGTTGCTGGCTCGAGCTGCCACCCTGAGGTCAATGGTTTGAGCTCTGGTCAGGGCACATATGAGAAGTAATCAGTGGGGTACACAACTAAATGGAGCAACCAGCTGATGCTTCTCTCTCTCTCTCTCTCTCTCTCTAAAAAAAAAAATCTGTTGAGAATAGCAAGAAGAAAGGATCATTGAATGAATGTTTTTTATATTTCATTGATCTCAAACTCAAGAAGTAAAACTATAGAAATAATTATTTACTACAAGGAACAACAGGTAAATAGAAAATTTTCACCCCAAATGATATTTTGTTGTCAGTTCCAAGAATCAGCTTTAGTTCCTTTGTAAAGAACTTACTTAGTCTCAAGGTGATGTCTTACATTTAAAGCAACATAATTTATTCAAGAATTAAGTTTACTTTATAAATGTTTTGAGGCCCTGGCCGGTTGGCTCAGTGGTAGAGCGTCGGCCTGGCGTGCAGGAGTCCCGGGTTCGATTGCCGGCCAGGGTACACAGGAGAAGCGCCCATCTGCTTCTCCACCCCTCCCCCTCTCCTTCCTGTCTCTCTCTTTCCCTCCCGCAGCCAAGGCTCCATTGGAGCAAAGATGGCCCGGGCGCTGGGGATGGCTCCTTGGCCTCTGCCCCAGGCGCTAGAGAGGCTCTGGTTTGCCGCAGAGCATCGCCCCCTGGTGGGCAGAGCGTCGCCCCTGGTGGGCGTGCTGGGTGGATCCCGGTGGGGCACATGCGGGAGTCTGTCTGACTGTCTCTCCCGGTTTCCAGCTTCAGAAAAATACAAAAGAAAAAAAATAAAAATAAATAAATAAATAAATGTTTTGATATCTCTTTTCTACAAAATGTCTTTTTCTGCGTATTTTTCTCTGAAAGAAAAATAAAAGCCAGGAAGGTTTTCTGAGATAGTTTCAAATTTCTACTTAAAGTAACCTGTGCCATTGTCCACGCATGCGGAAGCCCAGGCACCTCTGTTTGAGGTGTAGCTATTCTGGCCCCTGAGAGCTTCTTGGGACATTCACTGTCTGGTCACCATTTGACTCCAAGATTGCCCTTGGGATTAAGAAACTATCCTTGATTAAAAATAGGAAGTATATTTCTAGTGGTGAAAGATATTTTCATATCTTTTCAAGCATGATTTATAAAACACATTTTGTGTTTTCAAATTCCAGAAATTGTTCTCTGACAGCTTTCTGAGAAAAATCAACCACACATTATCTTATTTTTGTCAGAAGCAGCAAGTCTGAATGAAATGGTACAACTTTCTTAGTTGTTTATCTTCATCGCATTATTATATAGCTCAGTTGCAAGGAATGAATTCGTACGAATATTTTCCTAGAAGTGGTATCCTCTGAAATACAAGTCAGGAATCCTGGGAAAAACTCAAGGGAATTAATTTTTAAATTTTTTTTAATGCTTTTTAGGAAAGAATTCTGCTCTGTGTTACTCATTTCAAATCCAGGCAAAGAAAGACAAATACCATATAATCTTACATATATGTGGAATCTAACGGACACAATAAACTGAAGAACAAAATAGAAACAGAAGCGTGGCCACAGGGAACAGATGGACAGCAGTCAGATGGAAGGGGGAAGGAGGGACTGAATTAAGGAAGGTGAAGGGATTAGCCAAAAATCATATATGCATAACAGATAGATACAGACAACATGGTAGCAATAGCCAGAGGGAAAGGGGGGTGGAGGTGAGAGGAGGAGGGCAAAGGGGACTAAATGGGGTCGGAAAGAGACTTTGCATGGGGCACAGGGTGGGGGCATGATGTGGTCTGTAGATGGTGTTACATTGAGTTGTCCACTTGAAACCATGTCAGCACAATATAATTAAAAAGTAAATTTTAATAATGCAAAAAAATAACAGTAATAATTTTCAATAGGTCTTTTGTTTTGTTTGTTTTACATTGCAAATATACACTCTCAGCTACAAATACTCTCTGGCCTCTGACAATTGTTAACTGGGCTTTGAAAATCTAAACAAGAGCAAAGTTGCATTAGGCTGGTGACAGTAGCTGTGAGGGCTAATTTCATGTGCCAGCCCGGCCAAGCGCACCACCCAGATATTTGGTCAAACATTATTCTAGATCAGCGATTCAGCCTTTTTCATCTCATGGCACACATAAACTAATTACTAAAATGCTGCAGCACTCCAAAAAAAAAAAATGTATATATATATTTTTGTTGATCTGACCAAAAATAGGTATAATTTTGATTCATTCATACCTGACGGCTATTGTTGTGTTGGCTGTTGTTATTTTTTGTTTGTTTGTTTGACAATCCAAGGGTAAAGAGGTCATTGCCCTAACTAGTCAGGTACATGCTGCATTTTACAAATGATTGCAGCACACTGGTTGAAAATCACTGTTTTATATGTTTCTGGGAAGGCCTTAAATGAGTAGACTTTGAATAAAGCATATTGCTCTGCTTAATGTAGGTGAGCCTCCCTGATCTCATCAGATAAAGTCCTTCCTGACCTCTTGCAGGGAGGGAATCCCACCAGCAATGGCCTTTGGGTTTTAACTCCAGCTGCCCCTTGGGTCTCCAGCCCACTGGCCTACTTTGCAGGGTTTGGATTTGCCAGCCTCTTGAACGTGTGCTTCAGTGTCTTAAAATCTCTCTCCCTCTCCTCTCTCTCTCCCCCTTTATATGTCAAAATAAATATATATATTTATAAGAAGAGATTATATATATATAAATTTATATATTTAAATTTACATACATTATATAAAAATTACATTTTTTATTTTTTATTTTTACAGAGACAGAGTCAGAGAGAGGGATAGACAGGGACAGACAGGAACGAAGAGATGAGAAGCATCAATCATTAGTTTTTCGTTGCACATTGCAACACCTTAGTTGTTCATTGATTGCTTTCTCATATGTGCCTTGACCATGGGCCTTCAGCAGACCGAGTAACCCCTTGCTTGAGCCAGCGACCTTGGGTCCAAGCTGGTGAATTTTTGCTCAAACCAGATGAGCCCACACTCAAGCTGGCGACCTCGGGGTCTCAAACCTGGGTCTTCCGCATCCCAGTTCGATGCTCTATCCACTGCGCCACTGCCTGGTCAGGCTAAAAATTACGTACTTCTATAAAAGTATATATATGTGTGTATATTCACACACACATACACACATACACATTCTGCTGACTTAGTTTTATCTGGACTTTTTATCTTGTTTGGTCAGTGAAATCTGAACAGCCTCAAGGAGTGATGCCAGGTGGACCTTTTGTTTTATTGATCTGCTTTCACGATGTGTTACAATGTATGATATTAAACACCAAGGGAAGTAGTTTGTTTTGAGCCAGGAATTTCCCTATTGAAACCATTTGGCATTTCTGCTATGAAGAAGGTCACTACTGCATGTTCACTGACCGATGTTCTTTAGGTTAACAGTGTTTCGTAATTGCATGCTTTTCTTTCCTCACCGCAATTCAAGCAATGATGATGTCTTTAAAGGTCCCTGTGGTCTCCGATGTGACTGTTTGTCTGCCAACGGCAGTTTAGTGACAGAATAGAGCCACAGACATAGCCATCAGTCTGTGGGGAGCTCTTTCCCAGGGTTTTCGCCTGCACCCTTCTCCTTGTTTCCCTTCTACTATTGGAAGTCAGCAGATGGCGGGGGCAGGATGAGGACACGAGGGAAAGCTTGTCTTGAACAATTGTCGGTGTGGTGGGCAGCTTATAGTTTAAGGTTGACTGAGGCAACAAAACTGGTTTTATCTTCCCCAACTCTCACCAAGGCATGTGACAAAGAGCCAGGGGCAGAGCTAGGCAAAGCCAGTGTCTCATTTCCTATAACCCCTTCCCGCTCGTCGCTTTTTCAGTCGACTTTCATGTTCTAAACCATACGTGCTCCTTCCCAGGGGTTGACACTCCCAGTCCCCTGCGTGGTGCAGGCCTTTCCCCCTGGTTCCTAACCGGCCCTGGCTTCCTTGAGCACCTGGGTGCCCATCGTCCATCGTAGTAAGCCTAGGATAACGGCCATGCAGGTTAAGTGAAAAACTAGAACTGCAAAAATAATGGATCACTAATTATTTAATATAAAGTGTTCATACTTATGAGTTATTGCAATTGCCTTAACCGCTTCTTATCAAAAAGCTTCTGAGTATGTCCCTGTACACAGTCATGTTTATAAATTGCAACGGTACCTTTAGAACAGCGGTTCTCAACCTGTGGGTCGCGACCCCAGCGGGGTCGCATAAGCCATCAGAAAATACATAATGCATATCAGGTATTTACATTCCGAATCATAACTGTAGCAAAATTACAGTTATGAAGTAGCCACCAAAATTATTTTTTGGTTTGGGGTCACCGCAACATGAGGAACTGTATTGCGGGGTCACAGCATTAGAAAGGTTGAGAACCACTGCTTTAGAAATATAGACTATTTGTGGAGTGACTATACATTTTATCATCCACACCAGAGAACCTTTTTTTTTTTTTTTTTGTATTTTTCTGAAGCTGGAAACGGGGAGAGACAGTCAGACAGACTCCGCATGCGCCCGACCGGGATCCACCCGGCACGCCCACCAGGGGCGACACTCTGCCCACCAGGGGGCGATGCTCTGCCCCTCCGGGGCATCGCTCTGCCGCAACCAGAGCCACTCTAGCGCCTGGGGCAGAGGCCAAGGAGCCATCCCCAGCACCCAGGCCATCTTTGCTCCAATGGAGCCTTGGCTGCAGGAGGGGAAGAGAGAGACAGAGAGGAAGGGGGGGGGGGTGGAGAAGCAAATGGGCGCTTCTCCTATGTGCCCTGGCCGGGAATCGAACCCGGGTCCCCCGCACGCCAGGCCGACGCTCTACCGCTGAGCCAACCAGCCAGGGCCCAGAGAACCTTTTGAGAGTAAAAGAAGACACTATTAATTATTCCAAGCAAACCAGTATGAACCTACATCTAAGTATCAGGCATTTACTTTTTTTCCTTTCTCTGATGTTGTCTAGCTTTCCCTTAATAATACCGTAAGGCTGCTCTGTGATGTAGGATATTGAGGTTATTTTATATCTAAACACCCACCCCTTCAAATAAAAGGCAACATGTACTCATTAAAGCCCATATTAGCAAAACTTCCTCGGAGAGTGCAGTGCGATGCAATAGCCATGTATCGGATCCAGAAACCCGTCTTTAACTAGAGAAGCTCAGGGAGAGGGAAACGGCACTTTAACATGATTGGGTCCAGCCAGTCGGAAAGATGGGGCGATGCCAGCCCACGTTGCTGAGTCAGTTTCTTTCCAGACAGCTCTCATCTCCTAGCTCAATGAACCTCGCTTTCTGTTTGGGTTGTGTCCACAGTGCAGCCCAACTACATTTAAGAGAGGAATAAAATATGTTAAAAATAAAAAATAAAAGCAACAACTCCATTTAACGTCATAAGAAAAAGACAGTATTTCACAGTTCCAAAAAGAACGGAGTGTTGGAGAGGATGCCTGCCACAGAATGAAACTCATTATAAGACTGACATTCAGCCTCAAAGAGGCTGGAAAGTTTTACCTGAACGGATCCACAAAGAGGGGAGGCTGCTCCCCCTGTTGGTCTCTGGTCTCTTTCACCACGTGGATGGTTAAGGGATTGTTTAACTCGTAAAATCCCTTTTATACCCTCTGTTCTGGAAGGCACTTTGTTTATGGTTTGATACTGTGCCAGCTCTCTTGAATTCTTTTTCCTTCCTTCCTTCCTTCCCCTCTTCCTTCTTTCCCTCTTTCCCGCTCTGTCTCTCCTCCTTCTCCCTTTCCCTTGGATTCCTCTTCCTTCCTTCCTTCCTTCCTTCCTTCCTTCCTTCCTTCCTTCCTTCCTTCCTTCCTTCCTTCCTCCTTCCTTCCTTCCTTCCTTCCTTCCTTCCTTCCTTCCTTCCTTCCTTCCTTCCTTCCTTCCTTCCTCCCTCCCTCCCTCCCTTCCTCCCTCCCTCCCTCTCTCCCTTCCTTCCTCCCTCCTTCCCTCCCTCCCTCTCTCCTTCCTTCCTTCCTTTCTTTCAAGACTTTATTTATTTATTTATTTTAGAGCAGTGAGGGAGAGAAGGGCCAGAGGAGCAGGAAGCATCAACTCCTGTATGTGCCGTGACCAGGCAAGCCCAGGGTTTCGAACCAGCGACCTCAGTGTGCCAGGTCCTCACTTTATCCACTGTGCCACCATAGGTCAGGCTCTTGTTTTTTCTTGTCTAACATGAAATACTGACTACTCTGTCCTTGCTGCCTTTTCTCCCTCCTCCCTCCACTTTCATTCTCCCCATCTCTACTCCTCAAGTTGTTTACAAGAACAATGATTAAGAATAACATATATTTACTTAACAGTAATATAATAAAGGAATTTCCCCCCTAAACTATGTACAAATATATGTTTGTCAATATTTTCTAAAAGCTAGCTTATATAAAGACAGTTTTGATAATCCTAACACTTTTCAGTTATAAGCTACTGGGTTTTGGTCATATTTCACAATGTATGTTTCAGAAACATTGACTAGCCTTTTAATTTAGTCAGTTCCCAAAATGTCATTCTGTTTCTTATTTGACTTTTCTTTGCCTGTTATGCCAGCCAGTTAACACCCATTAAAATATATTCTGAAGATTTTTGGTTTTGTTTCCACTGGAAAGGATATGTCAATTGATAGTCATTTGAATTTAAATTAAATAAGTTATAAAATATGTTTTAATGCATATGCTGTACTGGGAGTTTATCTGTGTTATTTTAAACAATATTTGTTGATAGAAATAAAGGATAAATATTGTTTTCTTTCTAATGACATTATAACATATTCTTGAAATGTATGGGAAGTATTGTGGGAAATTATTTTCTAAAGATGCTTTGTTTTGGTCATTAAAAAGACAGATTTTCTTTATTTGATTTGCCTGTGTAGAAGACATCTGAAGCTTCTTTTTGTGCTTATTTTTTTATTCACTCTGTATATTTCCTTCTGGAAAACGAACCCATTCTCCACTCCCCATTCAATCACAGTCAAGGTGGTACATGCCTAGACTAGGCTGGCGAAGGGTCCTTCCTCCCCTGCACACAGTGATCAGTTCAAGGACAGACAGGTAATGCAAACTAGGTTGTTGATTGTAAGTCTAATTGTCAAAATGAAAGGTGAGCCCTTCCTCTGGGATGCAGCCATATGGATAAGGGAGCATTGGGTGGCCAGGCACCATCTCTGCCAGCACTTCGAAAAAGCCTGACTTAGAATGAGGGCGATACAAAGGCCTGAACAGCCCGAGATGGAGAAAAGAGCCTGGTGACCTTGCTTGGTCTTCTGAATCTGTTCACGGCTCGTTCAGGATGGACTGTCCAGCTTCTTAAGACTGTAAATTCTGCCCCCCCTTTTTTTTGCTTAGGATGGTTTAAGGTAGATTTCTAACTTAACTTTGAGAAAGTTTCAATGTCCCTATTAATGTGTAATTGAAATGCAGTATCACACAGTCATACTTGGTCTAAGACCAAATGATCTCTGTTTTTATTTGCACCCCCAACCCTAACTTTTCTAGATGAGAATCTTACCAGTTTGCTGATAGCAGAACTCTGTCTTATAGATTTGACTGTGGTATGGAGTACAGCTATAAGAAATCTCAACAAATCTGAACATTTGGAATTGTTTTATAGATTTTTTTCATTCATTATTTCCCATAGTATCCTATTCTTCTCAACTTCAGGGCACCTATAAGTAATTGAGAAGACATAAAGCCACGGATTGACTATACCTGTTCAAAACTCAGGAATCCTTCTGTTATCGCAAACTAATTTATAAGGTCTTTGACATGGTTCCATATGGCTAAAGCAAGAATCCTTGGACAAATGAGCAATAAATGCAAAGACTGAGACAGATTCATTTTTACACTACTTAAAAATCTCTTCTATCTAGATTTAACTTAACATTATGTCACACTTGGTGATCAGTCACTCATATGGAGAAGATTGACAGCTCATCACACTGCTCATTGCCCAGAGTTTGTTCCTAACTTTGCCAAGTTGTTGTGACTATGCAACTTATAGCCAGCTCACCACACTGCTCATTGCCCAGAGTTTGTTCCTAACTTTGCCAAGTTGTTGTGACTATGCAACTTATAGCCAGCTCACCACACTGCTCATTGCCCAGAGTTTGTTCCTAACTTTGTCGAGTTGTTGTGACTATGCAACTTATAGCCAGCTCACCACACTGCTCATTGCCCAGAGTTTGTTCCTAACTTTGTCGAGTTGTTGTGACTGTGCAACTTATAGCCAGCTCACCACACTGCTCATTGCCCAGAGTTTGTTCCTAACTTTGCCAAGTTGTTGTGAGTATGCAACTTAAGGAGGGAAAATTTGATTTGTCATTCTTACTCGGTTAACTTACCCATGAATGTGTCATTATAACTTGAATTCTCCGGATCTAATACGTTTGAAAATAGAAGCAAGAATTCCAGGATCCTAATTCTGTCAAATGAGTCACTTTTTATTTCTGCCAACGACCCCTTAGGGAATCATTCTAAAGTCTAAATGCTACGAGAGCCGTGGGTGAGTCTCTTAAAGGGTGATGCAGAAGAGTGTGAAAGTCGGTGGCTTAGAAATAACTTGCTGGTTGAAGAATGAAAGTCAACAGAACACGGCTACCGACACTCGACACTCCTCCCCCAAACACTTAACATTCTGGCATCAAGGGGCGGTCTCGTGAACAGACTATAGATCACGTTTATTAAATAAGGTTAGTAAATCACTTTACTCTGATCCTAAGTTTCTCTCCCATAAAAAGGACAATACACTTTCTAAGCATGTTTATGGGTTTTTTTTTTCTATGTGGAAAATAAATGAAGATCCAGTATATATGTGGAAGATATTTATAAATTAAGGCTCAACAAACATACTCTTTCTTCACAATCTGGTCTCACTTGCCTGTCCAGTCTTACTTTTCACCACTATCTGTCCTTGTCCCTCCAAATTCTCCACTTTGACCTAAATACTATCTGATTTCTTTTGCCTCTGAAACCTTTGCAAATAATATTCCTTCTGACCCAAAATTCTCATCTCTCCTCCAACTGCTGCCAAAATTTGGCTCACACTTATTGTCCAGGTTTCTGTTTATATTCTACTTTCTTAATCTCCCCAAACTGGATTGAGGTATTTCTTCTATTAGAGTGCTTCCTGTATTTTGTGGTACCTGTCCATTTTCCTGTTTGTCCCCTTTGTTACTTGTTCCCTCCAACATGTTGAAGTCTTAACTCCACATGTCTCAAACTTAAAATTTGACTATATTTGAAGATAGGGTCTTTAAGACATAACTAAGTTAAAACAAGGACAATGGGGTGGGTGAGCCCTAATCTGATATGACTGGTGTCTATATAAGAAGATATTTGGACATCAGCACATATGGATGATGTGAAGACAACCATCCACAAGACAAGGCAAGAGGTCTGGAGAGCCTTCCTTCATAGCCCTCGTTGAAAACCAGCTCTGCCAAAACTTTAATCTCAGACTGCTAGCATGCAGAACTCTGAGAAAATAAATCTATGCTGCTTCAGCCACCCAGTTTGTATGACTTTGTTACAGCAGTCCTGGCAGACTAACACACCATATCCACAAACTCAAATGGGAAAACTGTGATTATCTCAAGACACAGGAAAATATTTTGACAAAATTTGACATTCGTTCCTGACTCTCAAAACATTCAGAATAGAAGGAAACTTCATCTCGATAAAAGGCCTCTACAAAAAAGCTAAGATAACATGAAACTTAGTGATGAAAATTGAAGCCTTTTCTCCTATGTTTAGGAAAAAGACTAGAATGTACGATCTTACCACTCCTATACCAGAACTTCTAGCCAATGCGTTAGGACGACAAAAACAAACAAACAAAAAAGCAAGCACCTAAAGTGGGAAAAAATATGTAAAATTACCTTTACTTAAAAATATTTATATGTAAAATTACCTTTATTTGAACACATGATCATCTACGTAGATATTAATATACAGAAATCAGTGGTGTTTCCATATACTCGCAATTTGAAATTGAAATTTGAAAAGCAATAGTATTTATAACAGCATCGAATATATGGGAGACTTAGGAAAAAGTCTAACAAATGATGCGCAAACCTGGACACTGGAGAACACAACATGTAACTGAAACTTAAGAAGACCTGAACAAATCAGAGCGATATGATATTCATGAAGAGGCATACTTAGTACCACTAACATTTCAGTTCTTGCCAAATTTTTTATAGACTCAACATAATCACAATAAAAAAAACCCAAGCAAGATTTTTTTAATGAAAACTGGCAAATTGATTGTAAAATTTATATGAGATTACAAAGAGTCTAGAATAGCCAAAATGTCTTTGACAGAAATAATAAGAACAAAGTTGAGGGAACACTACCAGAAATGATAATTTATTATAAATCTGTAATTAACAAGACAATGTGGTATTGGTATAATGGCTGAAAAATAGTCCAATGAAACAGAGTAGAGTTCAGAAATATACATATATGCACAACTAATTTTTTACATGATGAAAGACAATTTAGTGACAAAAGATAGTCTTTCAACAAGTGATATTGGACAAATTAGATATCCATATGCAAAAAAGAGAAAGAATTTTTGAAAATGGTCTATGAAAGCACAGGAAGAGAGGTGACATTTTTTGAGATAAAATTTTACTTCTGTTGGGACTTGAAAATAAGAGAAATAAATGAAGAGGTTTTGATTACAGTTAACCAAGGAAGAAATCTTCAGAATAACATTTTAACATAACATAGCCCTTAAAAAGTAGACATAAATGAAATTGCAATTCCAAAGAAATACAGGGGACTAATGCTAGTCTATTGAAATGCATCTCCCCAGTTTAAGTTGTATAGCCACAAATATTTTAAGTCACCTGGATGAAAATGGCAGCGGTTGGTTGTCATCGTGCAATAGCCTCTTTTATTAAAAACACAGAGAAGGCCCTGGCTGGTTGGTTCAGTGGTAGAGCATCGGCCCGGCGTGCAGAAGTCCCGGGTTCGATTCCTGGCCAGGGCACACAGGAGAAGTGCCCATTTGCTTTTCCACCCCTCCCCCTCTCCTTCCTCTCTGTCTCTCTCTTCCCCTCCCGCAGCCGAGGCTCCATTGGAGCAAAGTTTGCCAGGGCGCTGAGCATGGCTCTGTGGCCTCTGCCTCAGGCGCTAGAATGGCTCTGATTGCGGCAGAGCGACGCCCCAGATGGACAGAGCATCGCCCCCTGGTGGGTATGCCAGGTGGATCCCGGTCGGGCGCATGCGGGAGTCTGTCTGACTGCCTCCCCGTTTCCAATCTCAGAAAAATACAAAAAAAGGAAAAAAAAAACCCACAGAGAGCCTGACCTGTGGTGGCGCAGTGGCCAAAGCATCGACCTGGAACGCTGAGGTCTCAGGTTCGGAACCCTGGGCTTCCCCAGTCAAGGCACATATGAGAAGCAACAAGCAAGCAATGAACAACTAAAGTGAAACAACTATGAGTTTGTACTTCTTGCTGCACCCACCCCTCTGTAAAATTAATAAATAAAATCTTAAAAAAAAACAAACAGAAAAAAAGGAGGAGTGCATTCTAGGTAAGGAAAACAGCGTATGCAGAGGCACTGAGCAGTGTGAGGAGAGCTTTGTCAGGGCTGCCGTCTTCGTTTGCCTGGCCTGCCATCGTGAAACACCAGAGACTGGGGGCTTAAACAACAGAAACCGACTTCTCACAGCTCTGGAGGCTGAGTCCCAGATCAAGGTGCCTGTTGATTCAGGCTCTGGTGAGGGCTCTCCTCCTGGCTTGCAGACAGCTGCCTTCTCACCATGTCCTCACATGGCCTTTCTTTGGTGAGAAAGAGGGAGAGAGAGAGAGAGAGAGAGAGAGGGAGAGAGCTCTCGTGTCTCTTCTTCTAAGGGCAATAATCCCCAGCCTCATGATCTCACCTAACTCTAGTTTCTTCTTTAAAGTTCCCATCTCCAAACATCTTCATACAGGGGGTTAAGGTTTAACATAAGAGAGGCACAACTTAGTTCATAGCAGTGACTGAAATGGGACCGGAAGTGCAGAACTGAGCCAGTTCATACAGGACAGATTGTGTCCTGTTCAGGAGTTTAGGACATTTCCAATGTCAGCAAGGAGCCTCCTGCCTTTAGTGGCTTATTAAGTGACTGGCTGGTTGTGAGGAAGCAGGACCCACATGCAGTAGGATACAGGGTAGCAAAACATTGCAAGTATTGTAATATGAAGTATTGTTGGAAGATTGTTGCTAAACAGATGGTGTTAAAATCTTTTGTGACAATCTTTTTTTTTTTTTTCTCTAATTCTTTATTTACACGAGTCATTTGAGTCATAAGAGCATCAGACTGCGGTTCCACAAACCTACAAAGCATTTCTTTCTATGAGCGGTTTATTCTTTTGTCTTGTTGACAAATGAGATCACCTCTTTGTCTTTCCTTTAATTTAGACACATTATATAATTTAAGACACATTCCTATAGTCCATCTCCTTTTTTTTCTACATTTTTTGTTTTTCATCCTTCCTCGCTTTGGACCTTAATTTGGGTTTCTTCACACTTAATTCCTTAAAACACTTATTATTGACTAAACCCCACTATTTTTACTTGTACCAAACATCTTTAAGCTGAAAAATGTCCTTTAAAAAGAAATGGAAGATTTTTTTAAAAGTAAAAACACCACAATTACAACAAAAACAAAACAAAAAGAAAAAAAGAAAAAGACCCCAGTAAGCTCCTTGTAAAGAGGTAGCTTTCTGTTATTTGGGGCAAAGAAATGTGTGGGTTGTTTATGGTCATTTAGTTTAGAGACCAGACTTTTGGAGACTTGGAGCCTAAGGCAAGTAAAAAAAAAAAAAAAAAAAAAAAAAAAAAAAAAGCACACATTCATTCCAAGTGAAAAGCCCAAAGGGAACAAGGTTTGATGATGTCCTAGATTTCTGAGATAGTCTACATTGAAATGATTATTTGTTTCTTTTGGAGTGGCCGCACTTTTTAGGTCATTAGTGGAAGGCAAATTTGTTAATGCCCCTATCTTTCTTTTGTTCATGCTTACCCCATCAAATAAAATTTAAAACGCAAACACAAGGCTTGGGATTGTGGTGCCTTTATTTCTAGTATGGAACGTTCAAAACCATAAACAGCCACATTTTCGAAAACGACTAGCTTTTTATTATTCTGGGCTGCATATTTTCTTTCCCAGGAATGACCCTGCCAGGTCCCTGACGTAAGCCTCTGATTGAGTTCACATTTTGGTGCCTCTGGCCCCTCTTGGGCGCTTCCGGCCAGTATGTGGAAGGAAGCAGAGGGTTACTTTTCATTCCAGTTCAAGCTGCGATTGCAACCACAGTGAGCAGCAATACACATTTGAGCAAATTCCAAAGCCGCTCATTTCAGGAGTCAGGAGTCGTGTCCTGGTCTGGGCAACCGCCCCGAGCCAGGAGCCAGGTTTAGCTGCATATTGCTGGGCTTGTTGGCTGTTTAAATGAGTATTTCAACACAAAGCAGGACTGCGTGTGCACAGCCGGAAGTCTCTAACCGGTTTCCCTTTTATGCTCTCATTTACCATTTTGGGAGTAACTTTATTCTACCTATTCAAAGCAACAAAGGAGTACCTTCCGCAGCAGCTAAGACCACACGTGGACTGACCCAAACTCTGAATTAGGTGCCAGAGAATCTAAGATGCAGACCCAGGCTCTATTTGGGAAAACCTATATATTGTCTAGACACCCTTCCTCAAGTTATTCTATTTTGACTTCATGGGAGCTATTTTACAACTCCATACTTTGTAAATAACTGATCGGCATATGTATTTTGTCCTGCTGGGTCTGAAGTTCATTGACGTCCCTTGGCCCCTCCCCTTTGTGTGCGTGGTGGAGAGGGAAGGTTGCTTCCGTTTGCAGTTCTCTTCACCATTCCTTTATTCTGTATTTGTGCTTCTTGATTTCTTTTTTGAATGAGCTATAACATCTGCTTACTTCCCTCATCGAATGAAGTGAACAAAATCTTTAACCCATGTCCATTCTTTTTATCCCTATGCAAGTCACAATTTTACCTTTTTTTTCTTCAAATTTTAACATTCAACTTCCCCATGGAAATGAGTATAAAAATACCTATCTCCCATTTCTCCGTGAGTTTTGGGGTGAAATGAGTTATAATTAATTGGGTTGAAACAATCCCTAAGGGCTAAAAATGTGTCTTATTTCCTTTTGTATTCCTAGTCTCTGGGAAAGAGAATCTGCACAAAGTGCTCTTTATTATAAAATACTAGACTAATAGGAGGTATTGTTATTTTCTCAGACCTCATTGGCAGCACAGGAGCCAGCCACCTCTGACCTCATTTTGGTGGTGGCCAGAGGGTTCATCCTAGGTAGCACTCACAGAGCCTAAGGTTCAGAGCTCACGCGCAGGGCAAATGGGGACATGGTGACACTTAAGTGGTTTCCGATTCCAGTGCAGAGGCCACTGGTGGCAGAAAAGGGTTAAAGGAGACTCTAAGAGTGGCCTCTTCTTTTCTGGGCTCTTCGCCACCAAGGGATTCAGAGGTCAAAGGTGCTTTCCCACACAAACATCAGCTAGTCTGACACACAATTACTTGTCACTCCTCCTGGCCTTTGCCTGTGTGGCTGAGGTGGGGCGACAGACAGACGGTGGACAGAAGGGGTGGACAGCAGAATTTCTGGGATGCAAAATCTACTTACAGTGCATATAAAGATTTTTCAGAGCACACAAAGATTGCCAACACAAATTGGCTCGATCTGTATCTAGCTTTTAACATTTAAATTATCTGTTTCAGTTCCAAAATATAAAATCCAGAACTTTAAAATAGGAAACTAAAGTTCAAAATATAGGTCTCTCTAGAAATATTCTGTGATGGTTTTAAGTTTCAGTATTCTTTTTTTTTTTTTTTTTTTTTTTTGGTGAAAGAGAGAGAGAGATAGAAAGGGACAAACAGGAAGGAAGAGAGATGAGAACAGAGGCGGATTAAGGTCAGTTGAGGTCTCAGGCGCAGAAGAAAATATAGGGACCCTTAAAAAAAGAGAGAGACAGGGAAAATAAAAATACATGTTAATCATATTTTTAAATAAATAAAAATATTATATACTATTAATGCTAAAATTGCACATATGAAACCAAACTTGGTGTCATTAGAAAAAAGTGTAAAATAGGGGTTTTGTGGGGCCTTCAGAAGTCAGGGCACGGGGCATGCGCCCAGTGCGCCCGCCATTAAATCTGCCTCTGGATGAGAAGCATCAACTCATAGTTGCAGCACCTTAGTTGTTCATTGATTGCTTTCTCATATGTGCTTTGACTGGGGGGCTCCAGCCTAACCAGTGACCCCTTGCTCAAGCCAATGACCTTGGGCTCAAGCCAGCGAACATGGGGTCATGTCTGTGACTCAGTATGCAAGCTGGCGACCCCACACTCAAGCTGGAGAGCCTGCGCTCAAGCCAGCAACCTTGGTGTTTTGAACCTGGGTCCTCTGCGTCCCAGGCTCATGCTCTATTCACTGCACCTCTGCCTGGTCAGGCAGACTCAGCATTGTTAACTTTACTTTTCCACTCTTTATCTCTCTCTGATTTCAAAGTGAACAGGTACACTGAACATCTTGTTCATCAAACATTATTAACTCACGGGTTCACAGGAAGCCAATTTGTGTCCACTAAGTGAGTATCCGAACACAGCCCTCTAATAGACTGTCACAGGCTGGAAAATGCCTCCCAAAGATATCAGGTCCTAATCCCTGGAATCTGTAACTCTTGCCTTACATAGAAAAAAGATGTTTATAAAAGTAAGTTAAGGATTGCGACAAGGGGAGATTATCTTAACTGAGTGCACCCAAATGCAATCATAAGTGACAGTATGTAGACATGGGTGACCCAGACAGAAGAGAAAAAGGCTCTATGACCA
Source organism: Saccopteryx leptura (assembly GCF_036850995.1). Taxonomy (NCBI): domain Eukaryota; kingdom Metazoa; phylum Chordata; class Mammalia; order Chiroptera; family Emballonuridae; genus Saccopteryx; species Saccopteryx leptura. The sequence goes on along the minus strand of NC_089505.1, from coordinate 20,043,132 downwards.
TGGAGGCAGAAACCAGAGTGACATCAGCGTGATCCAGGGGACACCTGCAGCACCAGAAGCTGACTGAGACAAGGAGGGGACTTCCCCTTGAGCTTCCAGGCCGAGTGTCGCCATGCCAACACCTTTACGGCACCCCAGGGAGGCTGATTTTAAACTTCTGGCCTTCAGACTGGGAGCGAATCAGTTTCTATTGCTGTAAGCCACTGAGTTTGTGAAAATATGTCACACCAGCCACAGGAAACATACAGATAATTCTGCAAGCACTGTCTTATAGAGATGAAAAAAAAAAAAAAAATCCCTATAACTTTGTCAAGTATATTTGTTCGTTAGGACTGCTATAATAGAGGACCACAGACTGGGTGACAAACATCATGAATTTATTTTCTCACACTTTTGGGGGCTGGAAGTTGAAGATCAAGGTATCTACAGAGTTGATTTCTTTTGAGAATTCTTTCCTTTAGTGTATAAATGGCGTCCCCTGTGTCTTCACATGGTCTTCCTTTTGTGCACGCTCATGTCCGTGTCCTAATCTCTTGGAAGGATGCCAGGCACATTGAATTAGGGCCAATCCATATGACCTCAGGATACCCTAATCATCTCTTTAAAGACTTTATTGTTACCTGACTGAAGGGGTGTGTTTGCCCGTGCACATCAAAACCCAATCAAATGCTAACAGAAATTTGCAGTCATGAAAAGTTGAAGAAATGAAGCCATACCTGGAGTCCCCTGTAAGCTAGTGCTCAAAGCCCTGGGTGCCCGTTGGATTCTAGGGGACGGGTTATGCAGGGGGGAAATCATTCATCATGGTGGCTAAAGGAGTTGGAGTCCTGGGTTTTAGGGATTGGTTGGGGCCAGGGCAAGGAGTAGTTGATCACTGTATCAGGCCCTGATGTTAGTCATGGTGTTATTCTGTCTGGTTACATGAAGGTGTGGTCTGTAGGGTCTTGACTTGCATGGGCCTGGGGCTGAAACAGAACTAAAGTCGAGATGTTATCTTCAGCTTGAAGAAACTCTTTTCCTATGGTCATCAGACCTGAAGCTTTGTTATCAAGACAGTTTGCTACTGACCAGAATCCGATCCTAGAGGCTTAATGATTAAGGAAGGGAGTGCATGGAGAGAAAGGAGGAAGGCTCATGTTGAAGAAATGGAGATTTTGCACAGTTAGGTTATATCTGAATGCAGTTACCTTTGAGGTGTGGAGGATTAGGACTTTGACAGGCATATGAATTTTGAGGGGAATACAATTCAATCCATAACTCCAAGTATGATCATTATCTTCATTTCTACTTGTGGACAAGTCCTGCCAGGGGTGAGGACGATGGAGACCAGGTTCAGGGATGCAGATCCACTTTATTCAGGAAGTAAGCTAGCTTATATACGTGGGTTCAGCCTATAGGGTGTTACAGCGTGTCCTTCATAGCCAATGGCTGAAAAGATCAGGGAGCTGTGTGGTTGGCGCTGAGTCACTTCCTTATAGCGGGAGAGCTTCCTTCCTGGGTATGCCCAGGAGGCTTCTGGGAGCTGGAGTATTCTCACAGCATTGCATCAGCCACAGCTGCTAGGAATGCGCTTTGCGCTCCACCAACATTTCTCATGAAGAAAGCCCAAAGCCCAAAACTTTGCTTAACACCACACAGCTAAGTCTAGGAGCTTGAATTTAAAATCAAGTTGCTCTGACTCCTTACTGAGTTCTTAATAATAACAATAATGATAATTTTTTTGGGATACAATTAACTTTTGTTGAACTTTATTTCATATTAGGAAGTTTTGACTAGGTCACCGGTTTCAGCCAGGTAGAAATAATGATACCAAAGTTAACTTACGACACAGAAAATCAGTTGAAAGGAAAGAACCCCTGGTTTGCATTATTAAATTAAAGACAGAACAAATATATAAATTTCTAATATTTGTACTTAGAACATAAAGAGTCAAATGAAAAGCAAAAATATCAAAGGAATAGAATGTAGCTGTCTTAGAAGACTCTTGTTTTTCATACCTCACCCCTTTAATTTCTTGTTCAGTAAATTTACTCTGCACCTGAAGAAGGAGATGGAGCCTAAGCAGTCGGGATCTTTATAATATTTTTAAAAGTTAGCTATAAAACAACCACTCTTACAGCTGATTTCTTAAGATACCATTTTTGAGACAAGCATCAGAACTCTACAACAAATCATCAGAATTATTTTTAGGAGAAATTAAAAAATCTTGCATTGTAATAGTTTTTATTATTATTAAGTAATAATGCTTCCCATATACATTATTTCATGAGACAGCTTCCTTTTTTCTTAAAAAATTTGATCAAGTTCGAAAATGTTGCCTTTCATTGGGGGTTAATTTCCAAACATAACGGCCTTCGTTGAACAAATATTTATTAAAGACTATCTGCCAAATATTGTTTTAAATATTAGGAATGAAGTATAACAGCAACAACAAGAAACAAACCCAGAAACACCACCCTGAATGAAGGTGAAAGACGGAGAAGAAGGAGCAGTTTTAAGAAATGGAAAGAATTTGATAAGAGATCTTCGGAAAGAACTCGATGAGAGATGTGATCTTTGGTAGAGGAAAGCGGCTAATCGTTGCGGACCCTGCAGGGAGGGGGCTGGGAGGAGAAATGTCCTGACTCCACTCTCCATCCACCCTTCAGTCTCCTGCTCAGGCTCCCATGGGCCAAGCCCCGTGAGAAGCTAGAAGACCTGGAAGCTCACTGATGAGCAGGAAGCTGCAGAGGCAGATGGGAAATAGTGAGCCCATAGGTTAATCAGTTGGAAGGGTAGCTTGGGCTCATATCACCAAGGACTTTGAACCCTAAACTGAGGAATTTAAACTTCATCCTTTAGAAAAAGAGGAATCATTGATCATGTTTGGAGCTATAATTGAGAAGGAATTCAGTCATGGAAAGAATGGAGGAAGCTGAGATGAGAAGAAATGAAGATATGAATTTAAATAATGATAATTATCCAGAAGACAGCTTTTGTATATAAAGTTAACAGAATATTTATAGGGAGTGAGTAATAAAAAAGTTAATAGGGAGCCTGGTGCCTTGATAGGAAGGGAACTTTGAAAGCAGGTGAGATGAAGATGATAAAGACTTTGTTTGGAATGGTGGACTCGTGGAATTCTACTGCCAGAATGGCAGATCTAGGTGGTAGCTGTGGAGTTGATGAAAAGTGGTTGGAGTACAGATGTATTTGGAGGGTGGACTTTATTGGCTGATGAATTAGATGTGAAGCGTGAGAGAAGATAAAGGCATTAGGATGACCCCAAGGCTTTTGGCTTGAGCAAGGGAAGGATGGAGTGTTATTTACTGACATGCAGAAAATAGCCAGTTGATTGTTAACAACTTCCAATTAACAAGTTTATTTTATTTTTTGAAAGTTCTGGGAGAAGAACTTTCTTATTGCTTATAATCTTATATTCCTATAGTGGGCATCTGTAGCCAAAACCATGGATGTAAACTCTGGGGAGGGCTCTGGGTAGAACTTCACATCCCATGACTAAGAGTGACTAGCATGTCCACAGTTCCCTGAAGTATAATTGCAAAGAGTGGGTGAGGATGTTAGTGTTGGCTTTAGTGCCTTAATGATGTTCATTAAAGGAAAAAAGGAAAGTTAGGGACCATTTAACCCTATACTCTAAAAAGCAGAGGCATCAGGTCTACTTACAGTCCTCTTGAGGCAGGGGAAGACTTTTCAGTAGGCAAATTAATGTCATAAAGAGTTATTGTATTGGCCCTGGCCGGTTGGCTCAGTGGTAGAGCGTCGGCCTGGCGTGCGGGGGACCCGGGTTCGATTCCCGGCCAGGGCACATAGGAGAAGCGCCCATTTGCTTCTCCACCCCCCCCCCCCCTCCTTCCTCTCTGTCTCTCTCTTCCCCTCCCGCAGCGAGGCTCCATTGGAGCAAAGATGGCCCAGGCGCTGGGGATGGCTCCTTGGCCTCTGCCCCAGGCGCTAGAGTGGCTCTGGTCGCGGCAGAGTGACGCCCCAGAGGGGCAGAGCATCGCCCCCTGGTGGGCGTGCCGGGTGGATCCCGGTCGGGCGCATGCGGGAGTCTGTCTGACTGTCTCTCCCCGTTTCCAGCTTCAGAAAAAAAAAAAAAAAAAAAAAAAAAAAAAGTTATTGTATTACTGCTATGACATACCAAATTTGTGGGCAGATACCATCTACACCATCATTTCACAATGCAACTGGTTAGATAGCTCAGTTGGTTAGAGGTGTTGTCCTGATACACTAAGTTTGTGGATACATTAAAAAATCAACCAATCATTTCATAAGTAAATGGAACAAACAAATCCTTCTCTCTCTCATATTCTTTCTCTCTCATCCTTCTTCTCTCTCTGAAATCAATAATAATACACATTTTAAAACCTTGAGGTCCAATGTATTGAAACTTAAAATGACTATATCCTTCATTCTTTGGTGATTTAAATTATGTTAGAAAGACAATGAAAGTGAATTCTACCATGCTAAATTGGTGTCCTTAGTGATAAATTTATGTAGTGCTTTTGCAAACTCTTTGTCAGTAATAGTAAATATTTTACTCTCTAGCAAAATTGATTATACAAGGTGGGGCAAAAACAGGATGACAGCTATGAGTATATGAAACACAGAGTTTATTCATGTATTATTACTTATTAATTATTGTATTATTTTCCATATAAACAACTATAAACCTACTTTTGTCCCACCCTGTATAATTACATTCCTACTCCTCTGAAATGTTCTCATTCGTGTCTGAGGGCAGTCTTTTACTGTAATACAAACAACTCAATTCTTCTGTGGCTCCAAGCTGGCATTTCAGCACTGGGTTCCAATTTTAGAGCAAAGTATGAAAATCTTCTAAGTAAACTTGGCAAAGAATATGGTCACCTAAATTTATTAAAAGCAATAATTTCCCTTAACAATGGTTTGTAGTTTTCATTATATAGGTCCTTTACATTCTTTGTTATGTTTATACCTAGGTATTTTATTTTTTTTGTTGCAACCATGAAGGGGATTGATTTTTTGAGCTCATTTTCTGATGTTTCATTGTTGGCATATAGGAAGGCGATGGTTACAAAGAGCACTTTATGAATTTGACTCGAAAGGCAAGGGAAGTGAAGGCAAAGATAAATGAATGGGACTATATCAGACTAAGAAGCTTTTGCTCAGCAAAAGAAACTGACAACAAAACAAACAGCCAACTAAATAGGAGATGATATTTACAAACAACAGCTCAGATTAGGGCCTAATATCCAAAATATACAAAGAACTCATAAAACTCAACAACAAACAAGCAAACACTCCAATAAAAAAATGGGAAGAGGACATGAACAGACACTTTTCCCAGGAAGAAATACAAATGGCCAACAGATATATGAAAAGATGCTAATTTTCATTAGCTATTAGAGATATGCAAACCATAACTGCAATGAGATACCACCTCACACCTGTTAGATTAGCTATTATCAACAACACAGGTAATAACAAATGTTGAAGAGGCTGTGGAGAAAAAGGAACCCTCATCCACTGTTCATGGGAGTGTAAAGTAGTACAACCATTATGGAAGAAAGTATGGTAGTTCTTCAAAAAATTAATAGAACTATCATATAACCCAGCAATCCCTCTATTGGGAATATACTCCCATAACTCAAAAATACTGGTACGTAAAGACACATGCAGCCCCATGTTCATTGCAGCATTGTTCACAGTGGCCAAGACACGGAAACAACCAAAAAGCCCTTCAATAGATGACTAGATAAAGAAGATGTGGTACATATATACTATGGAACACTACTCAGCCATAAGAAATGATAACATCGAATCATTTACAACAACATGGATGGACCTTGATAACATTATACTGAGCGAAATAAGTAAATCAGAAAAAACTAAGAACTATATAATTCCATACATAGGTGGGACATAAAAATGGGACTCAGGGACATGGACAAGAGTGTGGTGGTTATGGGGGGGAGGGGAAAGAAGGGGGTAAGGGCAGAGGAGGGGCTCAAAGAAAACCAGATAGAAGGTGACGGAAGACTATATGACTTTGGGTGATGGGTATGCAACATAATCAAATGTCAAAATAACCTGGAGATGTTTTCTCTGAACTTATGTACCCTGATTAACTAATGTCACCCCATTAAAAAAAAAGGCAATGAAACTGCTTTTTACAGGTTATTCTATTTCTAATCAACAAAACTAATACAAGTGAACTGGAAATCAAATATACGGATTTTTCTTACTGTTTGGTTAATGGAAACTGGTTAAGTCCTCTTTGATTTAAGCCAGTGGGCCTCAGTTTTTTTTCCACTAGGAGAGATTTGGTAATGTCTGGAAACATTCTTGTCATAACCTGGGGAATGGGATGTGCTACTGTATTTGCATCTAGTGGGTTGAGGCCAGGGATACTGCTCAACATCTTTAATGAACAGAACAGTCCACCCAAGAAAGAGTTATCTGGCCTAAAATGTCAAGAGTGCTGAGATGGCACCTGGTTTATGCTACAGTTTATAGTTCATTCCACAGCTCACGTCCCATTTTCCTTTCTTTGTGCATCCTAGTTCCGTTGCTCAACTCCGTATTTGAGTGTATGAAGGAGACAGACACTGGAATGTAGTTCCCGGATGGGAAGAACCCAGTACTTTGAGGTTACACGTTTTGCAGTTAGTCATTGTTTGAGTTGGAAGACCATGTGATTCTTTATTGGAAACCAGCCGGTGTGCCGGATTATGGCTTTATGTAAGAATATCATGAGGGTTAATGGGTTTTAGAAAGATAATAGTGACCTTTGTTTTACGTCTAAGAAGTCTGTGCATTGTTTAGTTATTCCAGTCCCATGGCTCCATTCAATTGAGTGTCAACTGCAGCCAGCAATTCCAGATGCGACCACATTGTAACTGTGGCAGCTGGATATCAGCGAGATCCATGGGCCCTGAGCATTATATTCTCTACAATGTGTGACTGATTTTGAAAACCATCTGTCTCATTTTAATCAGAAGAGGCTCTGCCAAAGCTTTTGCATGCCAAATAACTTAAAAAAAAAACAAAACACCACACACCATAAAATGGTGCTATGCTAAACAATGTTTTAAAATATTTTTATTCAAATGTAATTCACATACCACAAAATCCAGCCATTTAAAGTGTTTAATTCAATATATGTTTTGTAGTGTATTCACAGAGTTGTGCAACTATCACTACAATCTAAGTTTAGAGCATTCTCATTATTCCATAAAAAACCCTCAAGCATTAGCAGTCACTCTACATACCTCAGCCTCTCTCCTAGGCCTACATAACCTCTGCTACACCTTTAACTCTAGAGATTTGACTGTTGTAGATATTTCAGACAAATAGAAGTAGACAATATGTCAGGGGTCCCCAAACTACAGCCCGCGGGCCATATGCGGCCCACTGAGGCCATTTATCCAGCCCCCGCCGCACTTCTGGAAGGGGCACCTCTTTCATTGGTGGTCAGTGAGAGAGCACAGGATGCACCCTGTGTGCTGTATGTGGTGGCGCCACAAAGCGCAGCGATGCGGGACGCACGCGTCAGGGCTCCGGAAGCACGTCATATCACTTGTTACGGCTAGCATTGACAAATATGGAACCAGACACTGACCATCTCATTAGCCAAAAGCAGGCCCATAGTTCCCATTGAAATACTGGTCAGTTTGTTGATTTAAATTTACCTGTTCTTTATTTTAAATATTGTATTTGTTCCTGTTTTGTTTTTTTTACTTTAAAATAAGATATGTGCAGTGTGCTTAGGGATTTGTTCATAGTTTTTTTATAGTCCGGCCCTCCAACGGTCCGAGGGACAGTGAACTGGCCCCCTGTGTAAAAAGTTTGGGGACACCTGCAATATGTTATTGTTTTTCTTCTCTTAGCATGTTTTTAAGATTCATTCTTTGTAGCATGTATCGTTACTTCATTTCTTTTTATGTCTATTCCATTGGAAGTCTATGCTACCTTTTGTTTATCCATTCATCATTTGATGAACACTTGGGTTGCTGACCTTTTGTTTATTGGAAATGACGTTGATAAGAACAAGTTTGAGGTGGGGCTGTAATCCAATATGATGGTGTTGAAAAAAGGGCCTCCTACTTACCCTGACAAGCTCGGGGAGGCCTGTACTGCAGACCTTACAAACTCAGAGACCTAGAGTAACCACACAGGATGGTCTGAACATGAAAAGTCCCACCTAAGAGCAAGTCATGGCAAGTAGTCATGTCCTAGGCCTGTAGCTTCCCTGACCCAAAGGTCAGGCAACCTTTACCTTATGTGAACCAACTTTCCTTCTGCATCTAAGCTAAAATACCTTTGAAATGTCAGAGTAATCTTTTCTAGAGCCCTCAGGGCACAACCCACAGACCAGAGCACAAGACTGCAGAACCCCTCATCACCTTGTTCCCATGTACCATCCCTGTGTCCTGATGTTAAGCATGAACTGTCCGGTACCCACCCAATGTAAGAGAAGTGTGTCTCTCCATTTTACTTTTTTTTTTTTTTTGTATTTCTCTGAAGTTGGAAAAGGGAAGGCAGTCAGACAGACTCCCTCATGCGCCCGACCGGGATCCACCCGCCATGCCCACCAGGGGGCGATGCTCTACCCATCCCAGTCGTTGTTCTGTTGCAACCAGAGCCACTCTAGCGCCTGAGGCAGAGGCCACAGAGCCATCCTCCAATGGAGCCCTGGCTGCCGGAGGGGAAGAGGGAGACAGAGAGGAAGGAGAGGGGGAGGGGTGGAGAAGCAGATGGGCGCGTCTCCTGTGTGCCCTGGCCGGGAATCGAACCCGGGACTCTCGCACGCCAGGCCGACACTCTACCATTGAACCATTTTACTTTTTATCCCATCCCAGAGATTCCCCTGCTTTGCTTTCTCCCTCCCCCATAATCCATCCCAATGGAGTTCTTGTAACCCTTTCATCTCCTACTTTGAGTCTAATGTATAAAACAAGCTGCAAAAGGGCCATTCTCTGGGGCATTTTCGGAATCCGTTTGAGATTTTGCTTCTTGTCAATTGTTGTCAGTTTGGCTCAAATATACTCAGATTATTTACAGGTTTGGACACTTCTTAAGAAAGGAGACACCAAGGGAGCATGCACACGGAGGAGGGACCATGTGAGGCACAGGGAAAAGGCTTGAGCGCGGGTTCATCCGGCTTGAGCGGGGAATCACTGGCTTGAATGTGGGATCACAGACATAACCCCATGGCCGTTGGCTTCAAGCCCAAGGTCACTGGCTTGAGCCCAAGATTGTTGGCTTGAGGAAGAGGTCACTCGCTCTGCTGGAGCCCCCGGTCAAGACACATATGAGAAAGCAATCAATTAACAATTAAGGTGCCACAATGAAGAATTCGTGCTTCTTATCTCTCTCCCTTCCTGCCTGCTTGTCCTTATCTGTCCCTCTCTCTCTCTCGTTAAAAAAATAAAAATAATCCTAGATATTGTTAAAATCTTTGAAAGATCACGGACAACTAAAACTGTACTGGATACTATAGGGCCGTTCTCACTGGAATCTTGAAACAACGAAATTTTTCATCAAAACTTCTTTGGCAAACAATGATGAAATCCTTCACCACACTTCCTTGGCATGATAGAGAATAGGGGAGCTCCCTTAGCCACCACGCGAGGCAACATGTGACTAGTCAGTGGATGGGAATAAAGGTCTTCATGTTGATCTGCATATTTATAAATAAGAGGAAACTTAAATTTGTTTTACAGACATTACCCCACTCAAAACGTGTTCCCCTATCTTCTTTACTATTCCTGGAATATGCACACCCCACATTGGAGGCCATTAATGAACACCAGCGACACTCATCTCAAAAGCTGTCTTTTTGTGTGTGTGCAACCTTTATTCCTTACATGTTTATGTCTAAACATTTATGGGGATGTTTTCTTAGAAACATTATCATTCCATTTAAAAGCGGCAGCACAAACAGCATGGCCCATTTGCTTCCCCAAGGGTGGTGTATGAGTCAGAGTTCAACCAGAGAAAACACAACCAGTAGGGGATCTACATTAAGGGGCTCATGGCGGGGGGGGGGGGGGGGGGGGGGGGGGGGGGCACTGACACGTGACTGTGGAGGCTGGGCAGGCACGATGGAAACCCACAGGGTAGGCCATCAGGATCCGCAGGCTGGAACTCTCGGGAATGGCTGAAGCTGCTGTCCACAGATGGAATTTCTTCTCAGGGGAGTTTTATTCCTGCTCCTAAGGCCTTTCAGCTGATTGAATCAAGCCCACCCAGGTCATCAGAAATAACTTTCCTTAAAGTTGGCTGATTACGGGCTTTAATTATATCTACAAAACTTTCACCGCAATCCACAGATTAGTGTCCGATTGAGTAACTGGTACTACAGCCTAGCTAAGGTGACCCACACATGACCACCACAGGTGCCCATTATCTCTGTGGTCACATAATTTTTTTTAAAAAAAATATTCATATGAAGGTAGCATTTAAAAAGTCAGCTGCTATATCCAAACTCAATAATTTAGATTTTTTAACAAAGTGTAAGATACAAAATTAAACAACTCCTCATTGTATACGAAGTCCACCGAACTTGCATCTATTGTGGTTGCTGAGGGGTAGCTTCCTTTCCACAACAGGCCCCTGGCTATGATCAGTAAAAATGGGCATATAACAACTTGCTACAAGCACGGGAAGAAAGTTCTGCCCATTCCCTGCCTTCCTCTTCATGAGACTTAAGATACTTTAAAAATACGCTATTTTATTCGCCCCTGGTGGGCAGAGCGTCGCCCCCTGGTGGGCATGCTGGGTGGATCCCGGTCTGGCGCATGCGGGAGTCTGTCTGTCTCTCCCCGTTTCCAGCTTCAGGAAAAAAAAAACACAAAAAAACAAAAAAACAACAAAAAAACGCTATTGCATTTGTTCTCAAACTTTCTGGTCTCAGGATCTTTATGAATCAAAATTAGTGAGAATCCTAAAGAGCTTTTGTTTACATGGGTTGTGTTTCTGTCAGTTTGGGTTGCCATAGGCCAGGTGGACTCTCTCCAGAGAGCTGCAGATTTCCAGTACATAGGCAGACAGTTTTTTAAGACCAAGGAGGAAAATAACAGATAAGAAAGGAAGAGCCTGAGTAGGTGGTGGCACAGTGGATAGCATGTCGGACTGGGAAGCAGGGGACCCAGGTTTGAACCCCGAGGTCGCTGGCTTGAGTGCAGGCTCTTCTGGCTAGAGTGCGGGGTCGCTGGCTTAAACAAGGGTTCATAGACATGACCCCATGATCGCTGTCCCGAGCCCAAAGGTTACTGGCTTAAAGCCCAAGGTGGCAGGCTTGAGCAAAGGGGTTCCTCGGTCTGCTGTAGCCCCCCCCCCCCCCCCCGCAATCAAGGCACGTATGAGAAAGCAATCAACGAACAACTATGGTGCCACAATAAAGACTGATGCTTCTCACCTGTTTGTCCTTCTAGCTAAAAAAAAAAAAGGGGGGGGGGGGAAGGAAGGAATTAAAAAGTGGTTTGCTCAGTAAAAGTGTTTTTAACCTTAACACTTGCAAGACCAAAGATATTTAAGGAAACTTGCTCATGTTTTGCTCTATGCACAAGAAAAATTGAGTAAAAACAGTATCTTCCCTTAAAAACAGTTCACTGCATACATTAGACGTCTGCTTGAGTCACTGTTAACAAACAGGAAGCCAGAAGTGCTCTGTGAATGTTTTTCATAGCCTGTCGTACAAGCAGCCAATCCTCTGGGAAGGTGAATTTGAGTGCAAGGTAGAAAACATTCCTGCAGATAGAGGCAGCCCCCTGATGGCCCATTAGGGTTTAAAACGTGAAAAGCACTGAGACAGTTTTAAGTAAATACAAACTCCACAATGATGCTTACCATTTTAATAGCTAATTATTTATAAACATTCTGATACAACAAAGCAAGATCAGGCACTAACATACATTCCCTTTTCAAACACAGGTTTGCATTTTCCAAAGAAGACACTATTCTGTGACAGTCAAAGGAAACATATTTAACATGATCAACAGGCATAATGTTCTCATTTTAGTCAATAACATTTTTTATGAAGAGTTTGGACAACACAGTGGATGTAGCGTTCATCTGATTACTGGAAGCTGAGTAACAGTAGGGGAAGAAGGCGTCTTTACAGGTCTAAGCACAGAATTAGAGATGTGGTAAATACAAAGTAAGTGGTCTTGAAAGAAAATATATACAGGTAATAAATCTCAGTAGACAACCCCTAAATAAATTATAAATAAAGTGAGGAGACACTCAATTTCTAAGGACATCTGGGTACAAATATTTGCTCTGTAAGGCACTGGAGGGGTCAATGATCAGAAGTGTGAGTCATAAAGATCACAGATCTGAAAAAATCCCACATGCCAAAAATATGTTTGCACAAAACTGTTCCTTGACTAGGTTCTATCAGGGGCGTGGTTTCCAGGAGACAAAGAAACGAGGAGGGGTTTGAAGAGGGAGACCTTTAAGAAAAGGCTGAAGGGCTGTGTATTTGATAGGCAGGAAGAAAAAGTTACTGAACAATTCTGTAACAATAGTCTTTTGTATAAAGGATCATTATACAGATAACGGAGGTTAAATTTTGTTTTACATGCGAAAAAAAGCCTAAGCTACAGTACAAAAGATTTGGTTTCAACATAAGTTTAGTTTTAGTGAACAAAATCAGTCTTGAGAGTCACTGATATTAAATAATGAAACAGGATACCATAGATGGTGAGGGACCTTCAAAGACAAGACACAGAGTTAGCTCCCGATGAAGGCAAGGGAAGGCTAGAGATGGGCGTTTTGGTCCCTGCCAAGTTCTCGTGCTATTTTCTCCACGTGATCCTTTTCTGCTCTGTAACTCTAACAGTGAAATGCCTGGTCTTTCTGATGCCATCTTGTTCAGGCCTTATTCCCATAATCTTCAGGCTACCAGCTCAGGCTTTAGACTTGAAAATCATCAGAGGAATTCAGCTTTGGCCTTGAGTTTTTACAAACACATCCCTCCTATTTTCTTTTCCTTAGACTTCGAGGAAGCCTGAACTCTTTGCTTGCTTAAGATGGATTTGAGGAAGCTCTGAGGCGCCCATCTTCTTGACTAGGCGCCTTCTCGATCAATAAAGCTTTCCTTACTCCAAACTCGGATGTGTTGATTATGGGTCTTTTGGAAGTGTAGGGAACTCCCTTCGGGAGAATCAATTACTCACAGTCCTTTCTAAGGGAGGCTTGCAGGTGGTTCATGTTCTACAGTGTTACAGAGGTACATGGAGATTCTCATAAACTTTATAAAATACAGTTAATTGAACCTATTTTGAAGAAACGCTATTGAAGATTAGATTTCTCTTAGTCCTGTCCTGTTTTGATGACATTCCATTTTTATACTGGCATGCCATTTAAAAATTATGAAATGGCATATTATTGTGGAATTTTGTTAAAATTCTAGAGAAACTGAAAGATGCTTTCTATTCCATTTAACTAAACCTGAGGTCATTTAGCATGGTGATTTTGCATTTTGTAAAGATTCTCCTTTGAGTTTAATAAACATAAAAAATGCCCAGCACACTCAATGTTGGAAGAACTCGCCAAGGACAGCAGGGGAGATTATATAGGCACCATCTCTTCCCTTGTCCACTTGAAAGGGCAGCTTGTGGCGATGGCTAATCTCGCATTGCTAAATTCAGTTCCTAAATATTTTGATAAGTACTGTTAGGCTTAATAATTACTTGTAAAGTATTTGTGGATTACATGTTAAATTATTATGTCAGGAGTCCTTAGTCTGTTGTTATCAGTATGATATGCAAGGGACCAATTGTTAAAATCAAACGCATCGATCATTCCGCAGAAAGTACATACGAAGAGAAAAGTTGAAGCTGCAATCAACACAGTCAATAAACATATCTGGTTTGAAGCAAAAGTTACGAAATTAGGTGCATGTATTTTCCATGGTGTGTATGTATCCATATAAACAAGTCTTTCAGTCTTGTAAGCTCATCTGACTCACTTCACAGAAGCTGGTTCCCTGTGACACACACACTTAAGCCCTCCACAGACTGCAACTGCCTCATTGTTTCCGGTTCATCAGCACAGCACCCATTTAAGAACTATTTATAAGCACAGGGACATTTCAGAGACTATAAAATGATGAAAAAAGAAAATAAAGTCCTTTGCAGCCAAGAAGACGTGGGGGTTAGATCTGTATTTGTTTTGAACAAGTATTTGGAAGAATTGTCACAACTGTTTTAAAGAAGTAACAAATGTCTGTAAAATATGGGATTCTATACTATAAGCAATTTTGACGTATTTTGTTGAGAAAGCAAAACAAACGAACCCTCCCACACAAAAACACTGTATATCCTACAGCTCAGAAATTAAATAAATCCCCAGATTTCAGCTTCCACTCAGATATTTATTTAATTGCTGATATCTTACAGAAATAAATAGCAGTGTGTCCTCTAACACAGACAGGTAGATTTACGTTTGTGTGTGACATACGTAGATTTTTTTTTTTACAAAATTTAAGCGTATCAAATTGCTTCCCCTAAAACTTTAGTTCAAAAGGAATACTAGAAAATAAACACAAATACTAAAATATACTCATCATTAAATTATAACCATCGGCTTTCTGAATGTCAGCATAACAGGTGAGTTAGAGAAAGAACATGAGATTTGGAGCCGGGGACCTGAGCTCCATGGTCAAACTTGCCTGTTTTACAAGCACGTTTCTGAATATTTCTGAACCTCAGTTCTCTACCTTGAAAACAGGAATGATATAAATGACAACTTCACAGGATTGTTGGGTAAATGAAACACGTGAACGCATAGGAAAGCTCATATGCAAAGAGCTATACCAATAATAGTTGTTTAATATCATATAAAAGAATCCATGCAGACCTCCATTCAACTGAAGAATAAGCACCAAAAATGTGTGTGTTTTCTTCAGCAGAATTATGTCAAATGTAGAATAAGAAAATGCACCTTAACTAAGCACCAGAGCCTCTCGGACAAATGTGATCAAGGGGGTATTTCTATTAAAGTTGGCTAAGTAAAGCTAATGAGTCCTGAGGGTCATTTAAAACTCGAACGGCTCACAGAAAACAACACAGAACACGATCATCTGCGTTACGCCCAGTGGCGGGGATGTGCTAAGCTACTGCTCGTGAGCTCCCAACCCACAGCCCACCGCTTCTTCACAGAAGAAGGAACACGAAGTCGTCAGCACTTACAATGATCTGCGTATGTAAATATGACATCCTCTTGCTTCAAAGATATAATACTAGTTCTTGAAATAAGTATTAGTGGAATAAAATGGCAAACCCAATCATAAATTTAGGAATTTGTGATTAGAAGTCACTAGGTACACAAGAACATGAAAAAGAACGCAAGACAATGCTTTTTAAAACACTTGACATATTTGCATGTCATAACAATAAAAACTGAAGTTTAAAAAATTGTAATATTTACAGATACCTTACTCTTAAAACTTGTAAAAACGTAATGAGAAAAGATAAAAGTAGAGAAAGCAGGTTAGATAATTTGAATGTAAACAGTAATACACTTAGGAACCCTATGTAAAGTGAACTGCTTACACTGACACTACTTAACATGTGCGAGACAGAAACAGGCAAAGTCGCGAGAGACAGAGAAAAGACACACCTGCCGAATATTAACCACTGTTAGGAGCTGTATTACTGTGAAGTTCCTAGGTATGGAGTTATCTAAACCTACTTGAATGACTAGGAGTTAACAAAATTTATCATCTATTTATAATATTGATATTACTAACAAGATATTGCTGAATCATATGCTAAAGATACTAAAGGCCCTTCCAAAAACAAGACTCATGTTGGTTAACAACCAGGTCATAGAAAACTAGGCTAGATTACTTCCTCTTATTCCAACTCTTTTTAAGACTGACCTTATCAAAAGAATAGTATGTTTTACGTATCTTAATTCCCTCAGATATATTCTTTAGAACAAAAATAAACGTTTTATTGGGAGTGAGAAATTAAAACCCTTTGTAAGAGCTCAGGAAACGGTGTATTTATTGAGAAGGACTCAATAACTACTAGGACACTGACAACTAAAACAAATTCACTCAACTAAGAACAGCGTGTACTGACATCTACTGGGTGTTTCCTTGTAACTTTGCTCGACAAGCTAAGCGTGTAGATGCGCTCATGCCCGCACTCGGCGTCAAGGGCTCTTCAGTCCAGGTCCTCGGTGTCTCGGGTAAACAGGTCTGCCAGGCCAGCCACGGTCAGGACGGAGGCCTCGGCGTGCTTCACCGAGTTCGTGCGGCTGCAGGGTTTTCCAGGCGAGCAGGGTCAGAAACACCAAAGAATGAATGATTTTATTTGTACTATGTAGTGTTCCAGTCTATAATAATACGTTATAACACATGAATATAATCATATTATATTCTTATGATAACATAAGGACATTATTTGTAACTAAGTCTTAAGAAACTCCCAGGAGAAGGTAGGTGATAGGATCATTATTACTTCTTGTTAAAATTAGTGAAGACTTCTATATATTATTTTCAGGCTTTGTCATAAAAATATACTTGTTCTTGGCACAATTAATAAAACAGAGAAACAACTCTCCTCCCCCACAGATACTAAGGCTCTCACTTCAGTTCATTTTCCTAGCATGCAAAGCTAATTTGTTTTAAGAGAATGTCAACAGCTCTTCTAAAACTGAGGCAACTTAAATATAATCACTGAATTCTATTACGCATGAAAACAACAACAAAAAGCCTTCATGTTTGAGGCAAAAATCTCGTGTAGCCTCTTTGCTTTCCATAAGCCACCACAGATGACCATTCCTGGCTGCAAACTGCTTCTGTGCTAACTATGCAAAGAAGTCCTCTAAGGACACATCCCTTTTAGGAGAATCATCTCTACTGTGCTATCTCACGAGGGTGCTAAGACATTTGTTGATGTTTTCAAAACAACTTTAAAGAAAACAAGTTCTGGAATAAATATTAGCAAGTTTTAGGACTCCAAAGCTGAGTTTTTAAAATCAGGGCTGTTTTGGTCTCTGCTGCTGCTCTGCCTTTAGAATTAACACCATAATGACCAGCAGAGGTTTAGTCTGGTCCTTCCTATCTGCACGTGACTAACAAATGTGAAGTTCCAAGCAGCTCTTTTGTTTTATAAATAACACACTAAGGCTTTTAGGCCGGGCATGAAGGTAGATTTCATTTAAAAATCCAACGTGGTAAAGAAATGTAGGATGGTTCAAATATTTTTATGCATTTTAATCCCTATTAACATGTTAAGTCATATACAGAACGAATAGCAGTTGAAGCATTTGAACAGGTAAAATGCCACACCACGCTTTCAAAGAGCACTCACACTTCCATCTTTCAGCTGCCTGGTGGCCGCCTAGTGAAGCAGCTCACTTACACCCTGTACATAAACAGAAAGGCTTCCCCCTGCCACCTACCTCCTCTCAGCAGCTCTCCGTATTCCTTGCATTCTTTCTTCTATGGTTGCTTTAATTAAGAATCTGTGTACAATAGTAGGTCTAGGAGGCACATAATGACAAGTTTAAACACATCTTAAAACTAAAGGCATCAAACTATTTGGTGTATGCTATATCATCCGTCAGTTCATCCCCACTGTGGCAGGCACTAGCCAAGGTGCTGGAGGGGTATTCAGCAGTGAACAGAGCTATTTAATCTCGATGAACTAACATTCTAACGAGGGGAGACACAATAATAAACACATCAACAATCAGGATACTTTCAGGTACAGATAATGCCAGGAGGAGCTGACACAGGAGTTGAAACGTAGGCAAAGGAGGAGTGGGAAGGGTACCCAAACAAAAGGAGCAGGAATGAAAAGCCAAGTCCCGGGAGGAGAGCAGGCTAGGCGCGGCTTACGAAGTTCCGGGGGCAGAGGGGTGACTACCGGGGCAGCAGCACACTAGAAACGTGGGGGAGGTGACTGTGAGCCTGGACGGGCGGCCCTGGCATGTTGGGGCTGGCAGGACATGCAGGAGCTTAGATCACACTGCGGTTCCAGTGGGAAGCCAGCAGCGGGTTTTCTGCAGGATTTGAGGTACACTTGATTACACTATAGAAACCCCTGGGGCAGCTGTGCGGAGGCTGGACCAGCGGGGCAGCGAAGCGGGTGACAGAGAAGCCAGTGAGGTTCTGTTGTCAGCCAGCTGAGAGGTAGGTGGGCCGTGGTGTGTCAGCGAAGGCAGCCAGCGCTCAGGGGACCAGGAGTACCTTTCAGGGGTGGAGCTGACAAAGCCTGAATGACGGTTTGGATGGGAGGCAAGAAAGGAGAACCATGGGAGGGTCCTAGACATCTGCTGTGAGACACCAGACAGGGCCACACCTGCAGAGGGCCAGCCTCGGGGTGGGTGGCAGTGTGGTGGGAATAGTTCGGTTCTGCCCACATTAACCTCGAGTTTTCTATCAGACAGGCACCTGAGGGCAGGTGTCGTGTCCACAGACACAGGTGCAGAGATGGACGTGGATAGACAGGCGCTAAAGAGGCGCGTCCGGAACACGGAGCCTCCCCACACGTCACTAGAGAGAAGCGTCATGCTCCTGCTGAACACCGGGCTCCACACCGAGGATCAGACCTCCCGCGCTGAAGGCCAGGGCTCCAGCCTTCTCCCCACCTCTTGCTTCATAGTTTCTCTAACAAATCATTCTCTATTTCTCCCACGTGAAGAGGAAGAGAAACCCTCTCCCAGCCCCCTCCTCCTTCCCCTGCTCTCTGCAGGAGAGAGACTCCTCACGCACTGTCCCCCAGCTCCCACAGGCAGCCGGGCCCTGGGGCCGGCACTGTCCCCCCAGCTCCCACAGGCAGCCGGGCCCTGGGGCCGGCACTGTCCCCCCAGCTCCCACAGGCAGCCGGGCCCTGGGGCCGGCACTGTCCCCCCAGCTCCCACAGGCAGCCGGGCCCTGGGGCCGGCACTGTCCCCCCAGCTCCCACAGGCAGCCGGGCCCTGGGGCCGGCTCTGTCCCCCCAGCTCCCACAGGCAGCCGGGCCCTGGGGCCAAGAGCACAGACAGTGAAGGCCTAATGGCTGTGTCTTACACCTGCCACCACTTTCCCGAGCCATGTGACCCAGACAGGTCACTTAACACCCCTAGGCTATGTAAGTGTTGCTAATAAATAAATAAAATCCTAGTCTCTCTCACACTCACCCCAGTCCATGTCTCTGCTGCTCTGGCCAAACCGGTTTGATTTCCTTGTGCTAGACCTAATGATCAATTCTCAATTCCCACTCACTGACACCTGGACAGGACTGGCACAGCTGATCCATTCTTCACTTGGCTCCGAGGACGCCCCTCCCTCCAGTTTCCTTCCTCCCACTTTGAGCTCTGTCCTCTATGCTGCTGTCTCCTCTGTTCCCAGCGCCCTTCACTTCGGTGTGCCTGGAGGCTTGTCCTTGGTCCTCTGTCTACACTTCTGTTGGCAATCCCACTCCATGCTAGTGACTTCCCAACATATCTCTCCACCCAGGCTTTCCTCCTCGACTCCGGACATCTACATCCAGTTAGAGAACAGACATCTCCATTTGGATGTCTAATAAACATGCAAATTTAGATCTAAAATGAAGTTCTGCCTTCTGTCACCAAATCTGCGCTGCCTCCCAGTCTGCCCAGGCCACAGAGAGCTGCTGCATCCTTCAGCTGTCCAGGCCAGAACCGTGGTGTTCACCTCGACTCTCACACCCCGTGCCCAGTCTGTCCACAAATACCACTGGTTCTGCCTTCAAAAGAAATCAGACCTGACCCTGCCTCACCACTGCCCCTGCTGTGAACATGGGCCAGGTCCCGCCCACCCCGCCAGGATCACTGCACCGCCTTCTACCTCGTCTGCTTGCTTCTAGTCTCCCTGCTGCCCTCGCCCCAGGCCCAGACCCGGAACTCAGTGACTGTTTCAATCCTTACGTTAGATCACGTTACTCCGCCGCTCAGAGCCCTCCAAAGGCCTGTGGGCCCTGTGTCCAGCCAAGCTGTCTGACTTCATCTCCTACCCCTCTTCTCTGCTCACTCGACCCCAGCAATTCTGGCTCTTTCGTAACCCCGAAACACATCAGGTGTGTTCCTGACTCAGGGCCTTCGAGCGGAGTATTCTGTCAGGAACACTCTTCCCTCAGGCATCTGCTGGGCTTTCCTGACCTCACTCTATATCTCTCTGTTCACAGTACCTTCTCCACAGGACTGACCTGACCTCACTCTATCTCTCTGTTCACAGTACCTTCTCCATAGGACCGACCTGACCTCACTCTATCTCTGTTCACAGTACCTTCTCCATAGGACCGACCTGACCTCACTCTATCTCTCTGTTCACAGTACCTTCTCCACAGGACCGACCTGACCTCACTCTATATCTCTGTTCACAGTACCTTCTCCATAGGACCGACCTGACCTCACTCTATCTCTCTGTTCAGACAGTACCTTCTCCATAGGACCGACCTGACCTCACTCTATCTCTCTGTTCACAGTACCTTCTCCATAGGACCGACCTGACCTCACTCTATCTCTCTGTTCACAGTACCTTCTCCACAGGACCGACCTGACCTCACTCTATCTCTCTGTTCACAGTACCTTCTCCACAGGACTGACCTGACCTCACTCTATCTCTCTGTTCACAGTACCTTCTCCACAGGACCAACCTGACCTCACTCTATCTCTCTGTTCACAGTACCTTCTCCACAGGACCGACCTGACCTCACTCTATCTCTCTGTTCACAGTACCTTCTCCATAGGACCGACCTGACCTCACTCTATCTCTGTTCACAGTACCTTCTCCATAGGACCGACCTGACCTCACTCTATCTCTCTGTTCACAGTACCTTCTCCACAGGACCGACCTGACCTCACTCTATCTCTCTGTTCACAGTACCTTCTCCATAGGACCGACCTGACCTCACTCTATCTCTCTGTTCACAGTACCTTCTCCACAGGACCGACCTGACCTCACTCTATCTCTCTGTTCACAGTACCTTCTCCACAGGACTGACCTGACCTCACTCTATCTCTGTTCATAGTACCTTCTCCATAGGACTGACCTGACCTCACTCTATCTCTGTTCACAGTACCTTCTCCACAGGACTGACCTGACCTCACTCTATCTCTGTTCATAGTACCTTCTCCACAGGACCGACCTGACCTCACTCTATCTCTGTTCACAGTACCTTCTCCATAGGACCGACCTGACCTCACTCTATATCTCTCTGTTCACAGTACCTTCTCCATAGGACCGACCTGACCTCACTCTATCTCTGTTCACAGTACCTTCTCCATAGGACCGACCTGACCTCACTCTATCTCTGTTCACAGTACCTTCTCCATAGGACTGACCTGACCTCACTCTATCTCTCTGTTCACAGTACCTTCTCCACAGGACCGACCTGACCTCACTCTATCTCTCTGTTCACAGTACCTTCTCCATAGGACCGACCTGACCTCACTCTATCTCTCTGTTCACAGTACCTTCTCCACAGGACCGACCTGACCTCACTCTATCTCTCTGTTCACAGTACCTTCTCCACAGGACTGACCTGACCTCACTCTATCTCTGTTCACAGTACCTTCTCCACAGGACCGACCTGACCTCACTCTATCTCTCTGTTCACAGTACCTTCTCCACAGGACTGACCTGACCTCACTCTATCTCTGTTCACAGTACCTTCTCCATAGGACTGACCTGACCTCACTCTATCTCTGTTCACAGTACCTACTCCACAGGACCGACCTGACCTCACTCTATCTCTCTGTTCACAGTACCTTCTCCATAGGACCGACCTGACCTCACTCTATCTCTCTCTGTTCACAGTACCTTCTCCACAGGACTGACCTGACCTCACTCTATCTCTGTTCACAGTACCTTTCTCCATAGGACCGACCTGACCTCACTCTATCTCTGTTCACAGTACCTTCTCCATAGGACCGACCTGACCTCACTCTATCTCTGTTCACAGTACCTTCTCCATAGGACTGACCTGACCTCACTCTATCTCTGTTCACAGTACCTTCTCCACAGGACTGACCTGACCTCACTCTATCTCTGTTCATAGTACCTTCTCCACAGGACCGACCTGACCTCACTCTATCTCTGTTCACAGTACCTTCTCCATAGGACCGACCTGACCTCACTCTATCTCTGTTCACAGTACCTTCTCCACAGGACTGACCTGACCTCACTCTATCTCTCTGTTCACAGTACCTTCTCCACAGGACCGACCTGACCTCACTCTATCTCTCTGTTCACAGTACCTTCTCCACAGGACTGACCTGACCTCACTCTATCTCTGTTCACAGTACCTTCTCCATAGGACTGACCTGACCTCACTCTATCTCTGTTCACAGTACCTTCTCCACAGGACTGACCTGACCTCACTCTATCTCTGTTCACAGTACCTTCTCCACAGGACTGACCTGACCTCACTCTATCTCTGTTCACAGTACCTTCTCCATAGGACTGACCTGACCTCACTCTATCTCTGTTCACAGTACCTTCTCCACAGGACTGACCTGACCTCACTCTATCTCTGTTCACAGTACCTTCTCCATAGGACTGACCTGACCTCACTCTATCTCTCTGTTCACAGTACCTTCTCCATAGGACTGACCTGACCTCACTCTATCTCTCTCTGTTCACAGTACCTTCTCCATAGGACCGACCTGACCTCACTCTATCTCTGTTCACAGTACCTTCTCCATAGGACCGACCTGACCTCACTCTATCTCTCTGTTCACAGTACCTTCTCCATAGGACTGACCTGACCTCACTCTATCTCTCTGTTCACAGTACCTTCTCCATAGGACTGACCTGACCTCACTCTATCTCTCTGTTCACAGTACCTTCTCCATAGGAATGACCTGACCTCACTCTATCTCTGTTCACAGTACCTTCTCCATAGGACCGACCTGACCTCACTCTATCTCTGTTCAGAGGGTACCTTCTCCATAGGACCGACCTGACCTCACTCTATCTCTCTGTTCACAGTACCTTCTCCACAGGACCGACCTGACCTCACTCTATCTCTCTGTTCACAGTACCTTCTCCATAGGACCGACCTGACCTCACTCTATCTCTCTGTTCACAGTACCTTCTCCACAGGACTGACCTGACCTCACTCTATCTCTGTTCACAGTACCTTCTCCATAGGACCGACCTGACCTCACTCTATCTCTCTGTTCACAGTACCTTCTCCATAGGACCGACCTGACCTCACTCTATCTCTCTCTGTTCACAGTACCTTCTCCACAGGACCGACCTGACCTCACTCTATCTCTCTGTTCACAGTACCTTCTCCATAGGACCGACCTGACCTCACTCTATCTCTCTGTTCACAGTACCTTCTCCACAGGACCGACCTGACCTCACTCTATCTCTGTTCACAGTACCTTCTCCATAGGACCGACCTGACCTCACTCTATCTCTGTTCACAGTACCTTCTCCATAGGACCGACCTGACCTCACTCTATCTCTGTTCACAGTACCTTCTCCATAGGACCGACCTGACCTCACTCTATCTCTCTCTGTTCACAGTACCTTCTCCATAGGACCGACCTGACCTCACTCTATCTCTGTTCACAGTACCTTCTCCATAGGACCGACCTGACCTCACTCTATCTCTGTTCACAGTACCTTCTCCACAGGACCGACCTGACCTCACTCTATCTCTGTTCACAGTACCTTCTCCATAGGACCGACCTGACCTCACTCTATCTCTCTGTTCACAGTACCTTCTCCATAGGACTGACCTGACCTCACTCTATCTCTGTTCACAGTACCTTCTCCACAGGACCGACCTGACCTCACTCTATCTCTGTTCACAGTACCTTCTCCACAGGACCGACCTGACCTCACTCTATCTCTGTTCAGACAGTACCTTCTCCACAGGACCGACCTGACCTCACTCTATCTCTGTTCACAGTACCTTCTCCATAGGACCGACCTGACCTCACTCTATCTCTCTGTTCACAGTACCTTCTCCATAGGACCGACCTGACCTCACTCTATCTCTGTTCACAGTACCTTCTCCACAGGACCGACCTGACCTCACTCTATCTCTCTGTTCAGACGGTACCTTCTCCATAGGACCAACCTGACCTCACTCTATCTCTCTGTTCACAGTACCTTCTCCACAGGACCGACCTGACCTCACTCTATCTCTCTGTTCACAGTACCTTCTCCACAGGACCGACCTGACCTCACTCTATCTCTGTTCACAGTACCTTCTCCATAGGACCGACCTGACCTCACTCTATCTCTCTGTTCACAGTACCTTCTCCACAGGACTGACCTGACCTCACTCTATCTCTCTGTTCACAGTACCTTCTCCACAGGACCGACCTGACCTCACTCTATCTCTCTGTTCACAGTACCTTCTCCACAGGACCGACCTGACCTCACTCTATCTCTGTTCACAGTACCTTCTCCACAGGACTGACCTGACCTCACTCTATCTCTGTTCACAGTACCTTCTCCACAGGACCGACCTGACCTCACTCTATCTCTGTTCACAGTACCTTCTCCATAGGACCGACCTGACCTCACTCTATCTCTGTTCAGACGGTACCTTCTCCACAGGACTGACCTGACCTCACTCTATCTCTCTGTTCAGACGGTACCTTCTCCATAGGACCAACCTGACCTCACTCTATCTCTGTTCACAGTACCTTCTCCATAGGACTGACCTGACCTCACTCTATCTCTGTTCACAGTACCTTCTCCATAGGACCGACCTGACCTCACTCTATCTCTGTTCAGACAGTACCTTCTCCACAGGACCGACCTGACCTCACTCTATCTCTCTGTTCACAGTACCTTCTCCATAGGACCGACCTGACCTCACTCTATCTCTGTTCACAGTACCTTCTCCATAGGACCGACCTGACCTCACTCTATCTCTCTGTTCAGACGGTACCTTCTCCATAGGACCGACCTGACCTCACTCTATCTCTGTTCACAGTACCTTCTCCACAGGACCGACCTGACCTCACTCTATCTCTCTGTTCAGACGGTACCTTCTCCATAGGACCGACCTGACCTCACTCTATCTCTGTTCACAGTACCTTCTCCACAGGACCGACCTGACCTCACTCTATCTCTGTTCAGACAGTACCTTCTCCACAGGACCGACCTGACCTCACTCTATCTCTCTGTTCAGACAGTACCTTCTCCATAGGACCGACCTGACCTCACTCTATCTCTGTTCACAGTACCTTCTCCATAGGACCGACCTGACCTCACTCTATCTCTGTTCACAGTACCTTCTCCACAGGACCGACCTGACCTCACTCTATCTCTCTGTTCAGACAGTACCTTCTCCACAGGACCGACCTGACCTCACTCTATCTCTCTGTTCAGACAGTACCTTCTCCATAGGACCGACCTGACCTCACTCTATCTCTGTTCACAGTACCTTCTCCATAGGACCGACCTGACCTCACTCCATCTCTGTTCACAGTACCTTCTCCACAGGACCGACCTGACCTCACTCTATCTCTGTTCACAGTACCTTCTCCATAGGACTGACCTGACCTCACTCTATCTCTGTTCACAGTACCTTCTTCACAGGACCGACCTGACCTCACTCTATCTCTGTTCAGACAGTACCTTCTCCATAGGACCGACCTGACCTCACTCTATCTCTCTGTTCAGACAG
The DNA here is from genome assembly GCF_036850995.1 of Saccopteryx leptura. NCBI lineage: Eukaryota > Metazoa > Chordata > Mammalia > Chiroptera > Emballonuridae > Saccopteryx > Saccopteryx leptura. The sequence continues at coordinate 20,017,522 of NC_089505.1, read as the reverse complement.
TACCTTCTCCACAGGACCGACCTGACCTCACTCTATCTCTCTGTTCACAGTACCTTCTCCACAGGACCGACCTGACCTCACTCTATCTCTCTGTTCACAGTACCTTCTCCACAGGACCGACCTGACCTCACTCTATCTCTGTTCACAGTACCTTCTCCACAGGACTGACCTGACCTCACTCTATCTCTGTTCACAGTACCTTCTCCACAGGACCGACCTGACCTCACTCTATCTCTGTTCACAGTACCTTCTCCATAGGACCGACCTGACCTCACTCTATCTCTGTTCAGACAGTACCTTCTCCACAGGACTGACCTGACCTCACTCTATCTCTCTGTTCAGACGGTACCTTCTCCATAGGACCAACCTGACCTCACTCTATCTCTGTTCACAGTACCTTCTCCACAGGACCGACCTGACCTCACTCTATCTCTCTGTTCAGACGGTACCTTCTCCACAGGACCGACCTGACCTCACTCTATCTCTGTTCACAGTACCTTCTCCATAGGACTGACCTGACCTCACTCTATCTCTGTTCACAGTACCTTCTCCACAGGACCGACCTGACCTCACTCTATCTCTGTTCAGACAGTACCTTCTCCATAGGACCGACCTGACCTCACTCTATCTCTCTGTTCAGACGGTACCTTCTCCACAGGACCGACCTGACCTCACTCTATCTCTCTGTTCACAGTACCTTCTCCACAGGACCGACCTGACCTCACTCTATCTCTCTGTTCAGACAGTACCTTCTCCACAGGACCGACCTGACCTCACTCTATCTCTGTTCACAGTACCTTCTCCATAGGACTGACCTGACCTCACTCTATCTCTCTGTTCAGACAGTACCTTCTCCACAGGACCGACCTGACCTCACTCTATCTCTGTTCACAGTACCTTCTCCACAGGACCGACCTGACCTCACTCTATCTCTGTTCACAGTACCTTCTCCACAGGACCGACCTGACCTCACTCTATCTCTCTGTTCACAGTACCTTCTCCATAGGACCGACCTGACCTCACTCTATCTCTGTTCACAGTACCTTCTCCACAGGACCGACCTGACCTCACTCTATCTCTGTTCACAGTACCTTCTCCATAGGACTGACCTGACCTCACTCTATCTCTGTTCAGACAGTACCTTCTTCATAGGACCGACCACCCACGCCTTCCTGACCAGCCTCCTGCACTCTTAATCCTCCCTCCCCTGCTCTACCATTCTAACTCCTAACACTGTATAGACTGTATCTGTTGTTTATTGTTTACCATCTGCCTCTTACCGACTCCTTGTAACTAGAATTTAAGCCCCACGAGGGCATCTCAAGTACCGTGAACGGTGCCTGGCAGACAGGGCTCAGTACAAATTCACTGAATGAAGTGTGTAGATATCATGTTGGTGACAGAAAGAAGAGGCACTTCTCATCTGATTGTATCTGTTTCCGCTGCATGAGGCAAGACCATTGTCAATGGGGAGAGGAAGGAGGTGAAGAAGACTTAAGATGGTCTCCTCAGAATGCAGCAGAATGAGGTCATTAGGGAAGCGCAGTGGAATTGTCAAGTAGTGTTAAATATCTTGAGACATGTGGCCTTACGCCTAAGAAGAGTCCAGGGCACGCTTTAAAGACAACGATAAGACGAAGTCTATGTTTAAAAATATAAGACAGAAACATAAACAAAAACAAAACCATGTAAACAACCAGATAAGACATGACTACATCTTCAGTGCAATTTGGTAGTACTGCAAAACAAGCCTGCACTTCCTCTACTACGGGCCCTCCTCTGCGAAGGACCTGTCAGGGGAGTGTGTCCCTGCGTGCTCACCCCTAAGCCTCACTTGTCCTGCGGCTCGTGCTCGCAGAGCAGTGCTATTGCTGCGTGTGGCACAGGAGACCACAGCTCCTGCCATCCCTCTCCTCGTGCTTCGTACCCAGCAACTGCAACCCCACGGTCCCCAGACACATCACGCTGGTTATCTCCGCTGTGTTCCGGAAAACCTAACTCTTTTTGGCTGCGTGAAACCCCCTTTTAATCCAATTCTGAAATAATTATTCCTTTAAGACGAATCCTAATAAAGTTTTTTCTGACTCCCTAGGGCACAACCTAATCACTCCCTTCCTTTGTTATATTTTGCACGTCCTAGTATAATGTGTTCAATCATCTGTTTCCTGTACTACATGCTAACCTCACTGGGGGCAACAGATTGTGTCTTGTTCAACTTGACTCTTCAGTATCCAGCCCAATGTCTGACATATAGTAGGTACTTAATTGATATTTATTTAGTAAGTTCTTTGTATGGATGCATTTCCTTGAAAAACAAGGCATCTAACATCCAAGAGGACTTATAAAGGAAAATGGCCCATTATGATATTTGAATCAAAATAGTGCATACTATATAATATATACAATTAGGTTTGCTCTGGGCCTCAAACTAAATCTAATTGTCTCTTAGAGTAGACCTGTCTCAGAGTGGGTCTGTCTTTTCTTAAGGCAGGCAGAAAATATGCCTATGAAAGCTACCTGAGACAGTAAGAAATCAATTCTTCCCGAAGTTAGGATGCATGCTTTCAACCCTGAAGTTGTCCTAAGTATTTCAAGAAACTGCTTTGATGTTTCAGGGCAGTTTGTGAAGGAGAAAAGACAAAAGTCTAGGGGAATTTGGGGGTTTGTTACTTGGCGGAGGGAGGGTTGGAAATCTTTTAAAATGTCTTTGTTCATGTAATAATATTGAAAATGTAATCAATGAGGAAGAGACTGAGAATGAATAGGTTGCTGAAAACATAAATGAAGGGTTTCGACCCCGATGTGTCCTGCAGGAACCTACAGCGAGCGTGGCTGACAGTCCCGAGCCCTTACTTGGTCTGCCCGATCCGGTGCACCCTCCCGATGGCCTGGAGCTCATGCGCGGGGTTCAGGATGGGCTCCACCAGGAGCACGTGGGTGGCTTCAATGATCGTTAGCCCGTTAGAGCCTGTGTGCAGGGGCAGCAGCAAAATATTGATTTCGGGATCATGTTTAAACGCTGAAAGGTTCTCCTAAAAAAGAAAGATACATTTAAATTTTAGCTGAATCAGTTAAAAATAAGAGCAGTATATTATAGCTCATGTTAAATATGCCTAGTGGTATCCAGGTCTTTGTGAAATGTAATAGCTAAGAAAAGTAAATGTAAAATCACCAATTTTAGAAGATGCCAACTACTTGAGGAAAAAAGGGTCACATAAGCTGTAGGGAAATCACAAGGTATACATGTGTGTTGTATGGAAATTCAACTATATGAGCTGAGAGAAAAAAGAAAGGGAAAGAATGTGTTGGAGTGAATGTGACAAATGAGACAGGAATCTGCTCAGTGTTCACTTGTCCTGTGTGTTTGTTCTTCGGTGTGGATCTGTCGCTGTGCTGAGTGTGATGCAAAGATAATCTGACCACACGCTGTGTAACCTAATGCAGGGTCTTCAGAATCTAGTTCCTGGGGCATAAGGCCTCTGTCCATTCAAAAGGTATTACCATAGGCCATTTTTGCTATATGAAAGAAATATACTTCAAGTCAGAAGAATCTTGCTATAGGTATAACTGAACAGAGAGAAAATAGCTACAGTTTCTCTACTTTGCTTCCTAATGTTGATTTTATAATTATCAAGACACAAGACAGTGCATAAAAGTAAGCTAGTTAACAGAAGTTTGTTTGTTTTTTTTTATTTTTCCGAAGTGAGAACCAGGGCGGGGGGCGGGAGACAGAGTCCTGCATGTGCCCAAACAGGATACACCTGGCATGCCCACCAGGGGGTTAATGCTGTGCCCCTCTGGGGCATTGCTCCACTGCAACCGGAGTCATTCTAGCGCCTGAGGTGGAGGCCCAACCAACTTTGCTCTGATGGAGCCTTGGCTGCAGGAGGGGAAGAGAGAGACAGAGAGGAAGGACAGGGGGAGGGGTGGAGAAGCAGATGGGTGCTTCTCCTGTGTGCCCTGGCCAGGAATCGAACCCAGGACTTCCATATGCTGGGCCAACACTCTACTGCTGAGCCAACAGAAGTTTTAATATGCACTGAATCCACTTCAAAAAACATGAGAAAATCTTTTTGACATACCTGAAATGTCTTAATACGACTGATCTGTGCAAATTCCATGTTGTTGTCCACGAGAGCTTTTGAAATAATATCTAATACATCTTGCCACTAAGAACAAATAAAACAGTAAGAACATATTTACACACAGCTTTCACAGAAACAAAATTTAAAAAGGAAGTCAAAATAACTTTTGTACCTCAGAATTAATACAAAACCATAACTTTTAAATGAAGTACTGTCAATGTTATTTAGTTCTATCTTGAAATGTTTTTTTTTTTTTTTTAAATCAAATGCTAAAGATAAGGTGAAAAAACAAATATCTTTGAGAACTGAATTAAGATAAATATAAATAACAGAAAAGAAATAATGGAGCGCTTAATGAATGTGGTTACTTATCTCTCCAAAATGAAAACAGGAATTTTTATTCCATACATTATTCAGTTGATCTTCTTTTTCTTAAACAATTAAATTTATTTGTAAAATGAGACTTCAAAGGTTATAGATCCTAATTTTAAGAAACATTAATACAAGAAAATCCGTACGTATAACTAATATAAAAACATGAAATGTAGCTATAGGAATTGTCTTGTGAAGCATCATAAAATTCTGTAAAAATATTCTATTGTATGGTCATGGAAAAAAAATCTAATGTGGAAAAGTCTATCAGTAATTCTAAATCTCACCTCTACTATGTCAAACATTGATAATTAATTCTCAGTTACAAACTCATTAAAGACAGAAGCCAGTCTACGTTAACACTGAGGATGAAAACGCTGGTCATACCGTTGAGAACACGAGCGCTTTAGCTCCCGGATCTCTAAGCTGGATTCTCCGCAGAGTTCTGACCACAGCTTCCACTTTTGTAGAATGACTGCCCTTTAAACACAAGAGGAAAACACATTACTACCAAATAAAATCTAGTTAACAATGAAATGGAAAACCAATATAAAACACTTTTATTATAAAAACTATATGATGGGTCCACATGTGTTTATCTCTTCTTATTTTGTATTTGCTGGAAGTCTTCTTTAGCCTCCAAGTGTAGAAGTTCTGGAGTTCATACCCTGAGAGAATTGAATATAAAAGCATTCTAGAAATCATACAGTGATATGACCTTGAAGGTAAGATTTTTTAGTTAAATGGTTAGGTTTGTAATTATAAAACTTTGTTACTTTTAGATAAGCACATTATATATCTACTTGAAACGTTATTCACTTTAGCTATTATGGCACTAGAAATGTTAATACAGCCTGACCTGTGGTGGCGCAGTGGGTAAAGCGTCGACCTGGAAATGCTGAGGTCGCCGGTTCAAAACCCTGGGCTTGCCTGGTCAAGGCACATATGGGAGTTGATGCTTCCTGCTCCTCCCCCCCTTCTCTCTCTGTCTCTCTCCTCTCTCTCTCTCTCTCTCCCCCTCTCTGTCCTTTCTAAAATGAATAAATAAATAAATTTAAAAAAAAAATGTTAATACAATATATCCAAACTCCAATTTAAGAAAATAGTGAAGGGTTCAAACCATGAAAAATCCTTTCCTACAATGACATTACAAAGGACAAATGACAGAGGTACAAATGTCCACTTGGACTGGGCTTTACACAAAGCTAAATAAACACTTAAAGGATACTTTTTGCACAACCATTTTCATCAGAATATGAAAATAAGCAAAAAATGAAGAAATTGTAAGATGAAGGAAAAAAGCACGTGTTTTTATAATCTTCATTGAGAAAATTTATCTTCTGGAATGCTCTAGGGATGGTATGCCATGGAGATTAAGGGCACAGGGTTTTGAATAAGATAAAATCCAAGTTCAACTGCCAGTTCTGCATCTCACTAGTTACAGATTCTAACCCTTCCCACCCTTATTTTCCTTCTTTGTCAAGCAGGGATGATGACTGTATCTACTCCCAAAGGGTGCTGTGATGGTTAGATGAGAAATACACACAAAGCATTTAGCACAATAGTAGAGATTCAATAATTTATCTTTCCGAGACATTCGAGATGAGCACTCTAATGGGACAGACTATTCCCCAACTGGGGCAGACCTCACCGAAAAGAAGTTACACTACTCTCCCAGCAGCCCTACTGCTTTCTCATCATTTTTATGTCAAGAGACGATCAAAAATAAAAATATAAACAAAACAAGGAAGAAGCTATAGTAATTTCAAGTTAGCAAGATAGAATAATGGGAAAGTTTTAAAATTCTCATATTAAAATCCTGACTCTGTTTTTATTTTTCTGGATATGTAGACTTTCAATTATTCTTGAAAGGTTAAAAAATATCAAGGAAACTATTTTAGTCTAAGCATTATAAAGAAAAAAAAATATGTTAAGAGCAAAATTACCTCAAATAAGAGAAAACAGAAAATTAGCACAGAGTGATCACATTTTGGAGTTTAGACAGAAACATCCATGTTCCTTGCAAGATCTCATTTTCAAGAAGATATCCAAATGAAATATCAGGATAACTATAAACCCTCTACCTATTAAACTGCTTCTTATAAGAACTTACAAAGGAAATAAAATAATCTTTTATAAACAGCATCCAAAATGGAATGCTAATATTATAATATTAAGGAAAAGCCCAGATCATTCCTTTTTGCCCGAGTTTGGCCAGTTCAGCAGTAGCTCTCACTGATCCCTTCCAAATGCCATAGCTCTGTGCCGTTTGGTCCCAGTTCAGTTACTTGTCACATTGAAAGAAACAAAATAAGGAAGTCTGCAAGTCCAGAGCTCTGCTTGGCAGAATGCGTATGGGCAGTGAGATGACCTCAATCCCTTTCCTTCCAGATGGACAGAAAGCGGCTACTGAGAATGAGAACAAGGAGACAGAGAGGGCGCCACATTTACCTGCAGCTCTTGGTCTGGACAGGCATACCCTGCATAATTTTTGAAAACAAAGCCAATAAAAAAGTAATCCTTATATTAGATCAATGTGTTAAGGCTGTTTCTTTGAAAGATTTCATATTTTAGACTACCTGAAGACATTTAAATTATCATAAATCATAAAATAATGTTGCTTGAAGTTGTGAGATGCTGTGTTGAAAATCCACTGCCTCTATCAGTCAACTTTAGTAAGAATTCATAATTTGTTGTTAAATGAAAAGCAAATGTTACACCCAATGATTGCTGATCTACGAAGACAACACAGAAAAATTAAATAAAAGTTACATAAGGACCTGGTTTCTGCCCTATTTGCTAAATATATCACAAGCACTTTTTGAAAATTTAAAAATAATTAAAAAGCGGTATATGTTTCTTGGACAACTAAGCTAAGAAAAGTGCACAGGTTAAAAATTTATTTTTATGCCCTACCCTCTCTGAACACCACTAAGAATTTGGCATTTATCCTGTTAGAGCTTCTTATGCATTTTAGAGGCCTATGTAAAAACGTACGCACATCCGTACTTACAGCTTTGGGAACACGTGCAAATATCATCAAAGTAGAATTGTTGGTTAAAGGATAAAGGAATTTTTCAGGTATCTGGACTTCGGTAGTTTCCCTATTAAATTACCCTCTAAAATGCTAGAACTTTTAGTGACCAACAGTTAAATGAGTAACGTGCACAATTATGACAGTTGAATATTCTGCCACCTGATAGGTAAAACAAGGAACCAAATGTTCACTCAGTCTGCATGTGCTGAGAGCGACCTAAGACCACCTGCTACCCACTGCGCTTCCTCTCCTCTGCACTGTCTACTCAGATCCTTAACCAATTTAAAAAACTGGTTATCTTAGTGATTTGTAGGACCTCTCAGATGCTGTAAATGTTAAATTTATGTTGTAAGTATTTTCCTCCCTCATTATAAGTAGTTTATTTATTGTGTTAAATACAATAATGCAAGCAAAAGTACTACATTAATCAGGGGTCCCCAAACTTTTTACACAGGGGGCCAGTTCACTGTCCCTCAAGACTGTTGGAGGGCTGGACTATAAAAAAAAACTATGAACAAATCCCTATGCACACTGTATATATCTTATTTTAAAGTAAAAAAACAAAACAAGGACAAATACAATATTTAAAATAAAGAACAAGTAAATTTAAATCAACAAACTGACCAGTATTTCAATGGAAACTATGGGCCTGCTTTTGGCTAATGAGATGGTCAATGTCCGGTTCCATATTTGTCACTGCTAGCCATAACAAGTGATATGACGCGCTTCCGGAGCCGTGACGCGTGCATCCCGCGTCACCGGAAGTAGTACTGTACGTGAGCGACGCTGCTACATACAGTACTCCAGGAGCACAGGATATGGATGCTGACCACCAATGAAGGAGGTGCCCCTTCCAGAAGTGTGGCGGGGGCCGGATAAATGACCTCAGGGGGCCGCATGTGGCCCGCGGGCCGTAGTTTGGGGACCCCTGACATTAATATACTAGTTACAGTAAATCACAAATGCTTGATGAACAACATTTCGATTTAAAAACTATTTTTCAAGTTTACTATTGTAAACATACATTTTCTGTGCTTGACATTTAAATTTGTCTTTCATAAGGGAAAGATGAGAAATTTTATTTGGAAAATAGCTTTTTCCCCTCAATTAATTCTCCTGCCATGGTCTATCTAGTATGATTTCACATGATAATTATATCATTCCTCAGAGTCATTCATTAGTCGATATATCATTGGAAAACAGGGATCAAAAGGCATTTACTTTTATATCACTAGCGCTTAGCATGGCCCTATGTAAACAGTATACATGCAATCAGTTTATTTGATGCAAAAGAATTAATATTTACATTTAGCCTTCTCAATCCTAAACAGGACTGAGTAGAGCAAACAAAATATTAATGGGGTTAGAATACAATTTAGTATTTTCAACATATTTTTTTATTCATTTAGAATGATCAGCAAGAGGCAAATAAAATCTTGCAACTAATCTTCAGTTTTCCCACTTACAAATGCTAGAGAGGCTCAGACAGTCAGTCAAGGAAGACAAAGGACTCACCCTCACACAGAGCAGGCTCTAGGCGGATTTCATGTTAGGTACTGTGCAATGAAACCGTGGGAACTGGTTTTAAAAGAAGCCATCAATTGGAGGGCGGTGTCATCACATTCAGGTTATCAAGGCTGAACTTTTCCACGAACCTATCAGCAGCTCTGGGGTGCTTAATATACTCAGCGAACCCTATGGGGTTCTATATGAACACTATTTATGGTACAATATTATATACAACATTTATTGATTTTCTCTAGATGTGGAAGCCATGTCTATGTTTAGATAAAAAAAAATGTGAATAATTTTAAAATGACATCAGAACACAAATTAGAATGTGGAGAGAAGAAAGATTACCTCACATTTTAAAGTGAGGAGTCACCATACACTTTCTCAAGCTAGTATTTTAAGAAAATTTATGTATATTATTGAAAGTCATATATAAGATCTCTGTAGCTAAAAATAGAAACTGTTCACAGTGACAAGGAAAAGGAAGGAGAAAGGAGAAAAGCATTACTTTTCATTGTGTCCTTTTGTGTGAATTATTTCTACTCAAAATAAATTCAGGGTAGGGCAAAAGTAGGTTTACAGCTATTTGTATGGAAAATAATACAATAATTAATAAGTAATAATACAAGAATAAACTGTTTCACATACTCACATCTGTAAACCTACTTCTGCCCCACGCTGTGTTACACATTTTGTCTACCGTTGTTTCTTACAGATGAACGGTATTAGGAGAATGAGTGGGAGACCTGTAATTCTGGGACTTGTCAAACTTACTACCTCAATGATACAAGTGGAATGCTGTTTCCCAAGGGAACTTGTCTTCTGAACTGTGTGAGCACGCCGGTGCTGCACGCTATCGTGTCTGCAGTACCTCTCACTGGGCTGGGGTCAGGTGGATGTCGAACCTGTGCTAGCTGCCACAGATGTGAGTTTCAGCTCTGTTGGAGAGGAGACAGGATTCTACACATAGTAGACTTTGATATATGGTGGTTCTAGGCTTCTCTGGGAGTTCGAATGCAGAAATACAATTTTTCCTCTACAAAACAGGCCACATAAAACATACCTATAAGCAATAGATTTACTTGTTAAAAATGATCTTATAACTACTAAATCAAAATCTATGGGAATGGGGCCTGAAAAAAACCTTTATTCTAAAAAGCAGGGCAGTGAATGACTAGATACTCCACAATCTGAGAAGATGAGCCCTGTGCACATATGTGGGGTGGCAGGGAGGCGGCTGCCCTGCTGGGGCTGCACCCCTGTAGTACGTCCTCCTGGTCACACACTTCCTGTGACAGAAAAACCTTGTCCGTTCCAGGGTCAGGGTTTCCACTGACAAAAATGCTTTGTATGACACCTAGCCAAACTTAGGACACAGGGGCCATGCCACGTGGGGCTGTGTTCTGCCAGGAGGCCTACTTAGCATCCAGAACGCCTGGCAGTTGTCAGAACTTGCAAGGGGAATTTTGTTTACTTTGTGAAATGCCCAGTAGGTTCCAAGGGTCATTTAGGAATACTGTCACACTGTCGTTAGGGTAAATACAGTCTTCAACTTAAGTGCATCCATGAGAAGGAACACTGTGATCTCAGGACTCATTTTATTTCTATAGTCCATCAACAGAACTCCTTACATTGTGAAATACCAACAGAAAAAAAAGTCAAGTTATTTAATACTATTTTTATGTCCTCCAAATATTATCTGAAATCAGCTCTATAATTAAGCACTATGTGTGGTATTATATTGTTTATTATGGCCCAGAGTCTCAATGATTGGCTTAAAGTAAAATAAACATTTTAGATAATACAAAAACTTTAATGAAATAAAATTAGTTCTCAGGATTGTTTGATCAAGATCAGAGATTTGGTAATCAATAACAATTTTTTAAAAGCCTATGTTTAGGAATAGTTTAAACTGTTATTTACAAAATTTCAAAATAATGCCTTCATCGTTCACATAGAGCCAGCTTCCTTTTGTATCTGATCGTGCCTTCAGCTCCAAGACCACGTGACCATATGGCAGAGAGTTTCAGCAATCGCAAGAGTGTCGTGAGAGTCTGGGAATACAGTAAGTAGGCGCTTCGAGGAGAAGTGGCAGATACCAAGGCAGAAAGAGGACAGAAGGAAGAAAAGGGGATAGGTGACAGAGGGCAGAAGTGGCAGACACCAGTGGTGACAGAAACAATACTGAGTTTAAGCTTGCATAATAGGTACAATGTTCAGTCATGTATTTAATAAAAAGTGGAAATGCAAGTATATATGTATCTATGACAAAAGAGAAATTAACTTTAGTAAAAGTTGTAGTCATAGTTTTTTACAAGATGGTTCAATTCGTTCATGTGATCATAGATACTCATGAAAGACAGGAAGAAGTCAGAGCGTAATAAACACACTTGTACACTGATATTCTTGTCCCAACAGGACAACACATGTAACTGTCCTAATGTCCCTCCCGGGTGTCTAGGAAAGCTGCCACAGGATGAACAGGTGTGAGGTCTGATGGGCTCAGTGACTCAGTTTCGCAGAGGCTGTCCTGTTTACTGGTAGCCGGAGCAATCGCTCCCTAACCCTTGGTGCATTCGGCCTGACACAGCAGTTCTTTCTTCTGCTGTCCCCTCGACCGTGAATGCTTTCGTCTAAGAGTCAGCAGCCCTTCTTAGCCACAAATGCCTTCTGTGGCCCTTGGGGTGCCTGAGGCTAGAAGAAGAGACAGGAGAAAAAGAAGAAAGCACTAGGAAAGACTGTTTTTATGAAAAGAAAAGGGAGAAAGAAACTACAGGAGTGGGAAGAAAGGGGGACAGAGAATGAAAGCTAATAAAGTATAATCAACTTTAGATATTATATACACTGCCCGCTTGGACAGCTCAATCAACACTTGGGTCTCACCACTTCGCCTTCCAGAACCTGCTTTCCTTCACCTCACTTGGGTCACCGCTTCTACAGTCACATCTGAGGTACTGAATACCTGGACCTCTCTCAAAATGACTAATTCAGGTCGCTTCCTCTCTGATAAAAACACCTGCCCTTACCGCTTGTTTGCTCGACAGCCCAACATATACCCACTGATTTCAATTAGCTCTATTTTCCTTCTGCATATTAGCATTTTCCCTGTCTTTCCAAAAAACTTACAGTATTTTACAGATTACCCCTTTTCTCTCTATATCTTCAACCTATCCTTCTTTATTAGAGATTAATCACGCTCAAGAATCTTTTCTCTTAAACAAAACAAAATAAAAGACAGCAGTCTTTCTGTCCTTCTTATGTGCTTCTGCTTGTAACTCCCGCTCGTCAGTTTCACGGCTAAGTCTGCCCAAGAGCCGGGCATTGGTGCTTCCTACTCACTCCCTTCCCTCATCGTCTGCTCCTCATCCCGTGCCAGTCTGCTTCCAGCTCTACACTTCCACTGCACGGGCTCCTTCTGAAGTCATCACTGCCCTGCGTGAGCCCAGACAGCCCAGACTGCGGGTGACCCACCTCCAGCACATTGGAGAGTGCTGGTGACTGCTCCTGTCGAAGCAGGTGTCCTGTGGCCTCTGTTGCTAGCATACTCCTGGACTGCCGTGTCTCTGGCTGCTCCTTCTCGGTCTTGTTCAGCTCTCCTTCCTTTAATTCCACCTTTAAAGAGCTATGGAGTTCCGCAGGACTTGATCTAAAGCTAACTTCTGTGTTTCCTTCCTTAGGCCATCTCACTCATTCTCATGCTGCAGAGAGCACATATGCCAATGACTGATTTTTTCTTTTTAATCTTCAGCACTACATATTAAGAATCTGCTGAATAGTTTCACTTGAACGTCTAGGCACTTTAAAGATAGTATGTGTAAACGTGCTCTTCTTCCAAATACCTTAATACAGTAACTGCACCGTTACCTGCCTGGTTTTTCATACCAGAGACGAGGAGGTCACCTATGAAATCTTCTTCATCAACCGCTCCAACATCTCATCTCACTAACTACTTTTGAATATGTCCACTTTTTCCCTCTCCTCCGCCACCAATATAATTAAAGCCACCATTACTAGTGGCGTAGACTCCTCAACCTGCCTCTCCAAATGTCCTCTGCTGTACTGTTTCCTAGAGCAACGTGACTGGTATTTTCAGGTTTTACTCAAGTGATAGTAGAAATAAACAGCAATGAGATACTCTTCCATTCAACTTGAGTTTTCTTGGGAGAGAGCATCCTAACAACTGCCTAATATCCTAACAATTCAATTTGTAGCTAATTCTACCACAAGGTATAGTCCTTAAACATAAGAAAGAACACCAAGGAGCCAGAAGGAGAAGGAACTAAGGAAGAAGTCTACCATCTCTTTGCCAAGAGCACGCTGCACCATTCATTCTATTGACTACTCCCTCTGACCCATATCCCGTACTACATGCACATGTTTATCTGTCCATCTAAGTCTGGTTAGGGGAGAAACAGCCCACATGTGTAATAACAACAGAAAAATCTAGTATAGGTTTTTCATTAATAAATGTCCCTCAGGCAGAAAGTCCAATTATAGACTCTGTTTGGATTTCAAATTTTAAGTACTTTCTTAAAATTCTGAATGCAGCATGGGAAAAAAAAATAGGAAAATAAAGCCAAGTTTTGGCCTCACCCTGAAATATTATTCCATGCCATCTAAAAGAGCACTAAGTTCAGTAACCAACCTATTTCTTTTCTCCTTCTGCTTGGTTGGGCACATCCTTTTCCCTGATATCTTGGGTTAAAGCAAGAAGGAGGGAGAAGCTTTCCTTAAAGACACCCTGAATTTAACCGGACCTGTCTCTGCAGGAGACGGAAATACTCCAGAGCACAACAGAGAACTGGACTCCTGGTCGGTCACTTGCCCGCACAGCGGGCGGGCGGGCGGGCACGCAGGGGGAAGGGAGGGTGCTCCTGCAGACCCCACAGGGAGGCGCGAGGGCAGGGCGGAGGCTTTCGGGAGGCGTGCTCACCCACAGACAGTGGTGCCTACACATTCACAGCCTCAGCTGATCTTGACTTTTCACTGCTGACTACATATCTACGTGCTCTTAGTCTACTTCACCTTCACAGGGATGTCCACTTCCTGGCTGGCCGCCTCTGAGGTGAAGACATAGGAGATTTCCTTGTGAGACGTGGTCTGGCGGCAGATGGCACACTTGATGGCGCTTCTGTGAGTTCCCACGCTATACTGCTCGATGATGATGGAGATGCACTCATTGCAGAAACAGTGCCCACAGGTCAGGACTGCCCACTGGGGAGGAAAACACAGGACACGCCACAGTGAGAGGCCTCCTAAACATTTCACCATCTTCATATTCTTGAAGTAACAAAAGCTAAGCTGTACGTTCACACGAACTACTTTAAGTCAGCCAGCGTCGGTTTTCAGTCTCCAGTCCTGCTCACCCGGACAGTGAGCACAACAGTCAGGGAGCCGTCGCTACTCTGTAAGGAGCTGTGCTGTCAATTCAGTATTTAGGAGAAATGGGAACGACCCTTTAACACTGACGGCAGACACATACAGGGACCAAGAACAATGTTCATTTGCAGGCGATACCACACTCAGTATAGTCAGTACAACGTATTACACAGATTTACATTTTTACACGTTAAAGCATTTATTATCTAGGAAGTAAGATGGGCTAGTCTCTCAGATTTACTTTAAAAGTGGTTCTGGATACATTTTAAACATTCCTAAAAAAATAAAATAAAAAGGTATTTTTGAAAACCCCTTTGTCATATTTCAAGAAAGGCACAATCATCCTCTCTGGAGCATATCATGGGGACTTCTCCCCCTCTTTGGCAATGGGGGTGAAGAAGAGAATCAGATTTCATCAGGGTGTAGGTTCTGAAAGCTTGCACATCTTATGCTAACTATTTAACCTTTTCACCCGGTAAAGACCCACAACAATAATAGAACCAGAGTGGTGACAGGCTCCCAGGCCCTAAACTGCATAGATGAACTGAGTGGGAAAGACGGTGTGTGGCTGGGCCTTCCCGAGGCGCTCTGCAGGAGGGACCCAGCAGCCCCTGGGAAAGAGCCCGCACTACAGGGAGAGAAAATGTGGACTAGAAGCTGGGATTCAAATCAGACCGGGAGGGAGGAGGGTCATCCAGGGTTTCATCGGCCTATGCGCTCGCTCAGGCTGCTCTCCAGCGGCACCGGCTCTCAGAGACATGCCGGGCCCAGCGGCAGTGGACGCAAGCTGTCCCACAGGCGGTTCGTAGACAGAGCGCACTGTTCCGTGCCCGAGCACCGCTGTTCCACCGCTGGGAGGAACGGTGCTGCCCCTACTGGAGAGGAGAGGACCTGTGCAGAGGGTGAGAGCTCCGACAGACAAGCTGAAGAGCCAGACAGGCCCATCTGCAATGAGGAGAAACCAGAGACCTCTGGCACCAGAGCATGAGGAGTACCAGGTGACTGACATGGCCTCAAGAGAAGAACAGACAAATGGCAGAGCCTCTGGGGCAGGGGTCGGGAACCTATGGCTCGCGAGGCAGATGTGGCTCTTTTCATGGCTGCATCTGGCTCACAAATCTTTAATAAAAAAATGTTAAAAATATAAAACATTCTCATGTATTACAATTCATTCATTTCCTACCGCTCATGTTTATGGTTGCGGGTGGCTGGAGCCAATCACAGCTGTCCTCCGGGACACCACCAGATTTTTATTGGATACTGAGTAACATACACGGGTCGTTGTATGGCTCTCATGGAATTACATTTTAAAATATGTGGCATTCATGGCTCTCTCAGCCAAAAGGGTTCTCGACTCCTGCTCTAGGGCATTAGCTAGTAGCTGTGAGTTATCTCCAATGGGTCCTCTGAGGAGGGGGTGGGGGTAGGGGACACGACAGGACAACAATTGAGGTGCCAATGAAAAAGGCTGTGGTGTTCTTAAAGATTTTGCATATGAATAGTTAGAGAAGTAGTATATTGTTACTCTTACTGTAATCCAGTATGTTCTCCTTAGTCTAGGAAACCCGGGTTATGCGACAATTAAATGAAATAATGTACATGAAAGAACTTTAAAAACTGGAAATGTTGGCCCTGGCCGGCCTGGCATGCAGAAGTCCCAGGTTCGATTCCCGGCCAGGGCACACAGGAGAAGTGCCCATCTGCTTCTCCACCCCTCCCCCTCTCCTTCCTCTCTGTCTCTCTCTTCCCCTCCCACAGCCCAGGCTCCACCGGAGCAAAGATGGCCTGGGCGCTGGGGATGGCTCCTCGGCCTCTGCCCCAGGTGCTAGAGTGGCTCTGGTCCCAACAGAGGGACGCCCCAGAGAGGCAGAGCATCGCCCCCTGGTGGGCGTGCCGGGTAGATCCCGGTCGGGCGCATGCGGGAGTCTGTCTGACTGTCTCTCCCCGTTTCCGGCTTCAGAAAAATACAGAAAAAAAAATAACAAAAAACTGGAAATGTTTAGGACAAAACTAAGTAAAATTATTGAGACTATCCAGTTGTATAAATTTCACCAAAATTTAAAGGAAATCGGTTACACCATGATCTTTTCAATTTTTATCATAAGTCTGACTGCAGCAATTTTATCATTGACTTTGATCAGAAATCGCAGTATACCTGTGCATTACTATTCTTTGGCTCAGTTTTTAATGTAATAGCCAAACCTTTCAGATTTATTGTCAAAAAAGTGTCCTTTAAAATCTTATCGCCTCCGGTCCTGGCCGGCTGGCTCAGCGGTAGAGTGTCTGCCCAGCATACGGAAGTCCCAGGTTCAATTCCTGGCCAGGACACAAAGAAGTGCTCATCTGCTTCTCCACCCCTCCCCCTCTCCTTCCTCTCTGTCTCTCTCTTCCCCTCCCGCAGCCAAGGCTCCACTGGAGCAAAGTTGGCCTGGGCGCTGAGGATGGCTCCATGGCCTCCGCCTCAGATGCTAGAATGACTTAAGCGGCAATAGAGCAAGCATTGCCCCCCCCTCCCGTGGGCATGCCAGGTGGATCTGGTCAGGCACATGGGCAGAGAATTGCCCCCCGGTGGGCATGCTGGGTGGATCTGGTCAAGCACATGGCAGAGCGTTGCCCCCCGGTGGGCATGCCGGGTGAATCTGGTCAGGCACATGGCAGAGCATTGCCCCCCGGTGGGCATGCTGGGTGGATCTGGTCAGGCACATGGCAGAGCATTGCCCCCCCGGTGGGCATGCTGGGTGTATCTGGTCAGGCACATGGCAGAGCATTGCCCCCCGGTAGGCATGCCGAGTGGATCTGGTCAGGCACATGGCAGAGCACTGCCCCCCGGTGGGCATGCCGGGTAGATCTGGTCAGGCACATGGGCAGAGCATTGCCCCCCGTGGGCATGCCGGGTGGATCTGGTCAGGCACATGGCAGAGCACTGCCCCCCGGTGGGCATGCCGGGTAGATCTGGTCAGGCACATGGGCAGAGCATTGCCCCCCGTGGGCATGCCGGGTGGATCTGGTCAGGCACATGAAGGAGTCTGACCTGCCTCTCTGCTTCTAACTTTGGAAAAATATATATAAAAAAAATTTATCTCCTTCATAAATCATGGAAACTAAAAGGTGCTTTCTTTCTGATTACTGTTGGTCAGACTATGGAGCTCATTATATATTTAATTTTCTATCAATTCCATAGAAAAAAACCCAAGACTATTTTTATTCATTTAATAATAATACATGTATCTTTTAAATTTTGAAAAGCAATGAATACTCTAATATTGGAGATAATAACTTATCATACAAAGTAGGAATTTATAGTTTCATAAATCACAGTTGAAAGGATAAAAATAAGAATCTCTTTGAGGGGAATAAAATGCCATCAAGTTTATAGGTATCTCTATACTAATATTCACAAAGAAATACACTTAATTACTATAATGGTCTAAATTTCCAAAGGACTGTTATTATTTGTTTTTTATAGTCTGGTATCACTAAATATTAATAATGCTAAGTAAGAGCTAAGTTACTATACCTTTAAAATACTTTCTTAATAAATATATGTGTGCTGTATTATATTTCTGTACAATTACCAAATAACCATGTTAAACTAACAAAGTCAAAATATTTAGATCCAATCTTATGACTGGAAACAATATTAAAACCATACATCTTTAATGAGAAAGGTGGAGTTATTATAAAAATAGGTTTTTACCTTGCTCAAACTGTATGTGGCACTAAGCATGTCGGCTAACTTTTGGCCCTACCTTTAAGATAAACATAACATTTGCCTTGAATACAAAGTTGTTGACAGAGATGGGGGAGAGACTTTGCCTTTGAAAGATACAAAATGTTTTATTTATTTATTTTTTTGACAGAGATAGAGACAGAGAGAGGGACAGACAGGGACAGACAGACAGGAAGGGAGAGAGATGAGAAGCATCAATTCTTCGTTGCGGCACCTTAGTTGTTCATTGATTCCTTTCTCATATTTGCCTTGACCAGGGGGCTACAGCAAACTGAGTGACCCCTTGCTCAAACCAGATGAGCTTCTGCTCAAGCTGGCGACCTCACAGTCTCGAACCTGGGTCCTCCGTGTCCCAGTCCAACGCTCTATCCACTGTGTCACCGCCTGGTCAGGCTGCAAAATGTTTTATAAATGCATGTGATGATTATGATCATCTCACCTGTTTTCCCAGCTGCCGAGCACAAATTGGACAAGGTTCTGGATTAATACCTCCTGATGTTTTGTCTTGAGACTATCCAAAAGAGAAGAATTAAAAAATATATTAGTTACATTTTAAAACCTGCTACATAGTTTAAAACTCATAGAAATGTATTCTGGCAATTGAAATTTTAACTGCTTGATAACTGAGATGACCTAATAATTTACATATTATTTTTTTATACTATCATTCCTGGAATTCACAAATAACATTCATTAAAGAAGTGAACAAAAAATGTAAACAATTTTTATTACAGTGTGTTAAAGTTATGATATTACTACAGTTATGATTACCACAGATGACAAAATGAAAAGAAAAATATGATATAACTGAACTGAATTCTCAAATTTTATTTTCAGGCTAGATTTTTGTTAGAAATGAAATACTTTGCATGTCCACTTAACATGGGCTCACAGACATGGGAAGAGGCATTACTTATTTGTATAACTCCTTAGTAATACCGATTTCTTCTCAGCACCTTTATTCTGATCTCATTAAGGCAAAGCAAATAAGCAGAAATTAGAAATAATACTGATTTGAGACCTATCTATGCCTGGGAATTAGGTTGAAGTATAATAGCTTTTAAAAATCTCCTATTTAAAAAAAAAAAAAAAGGAGCTTCAATAAAGTCATCAAATGGACAAGTTTAAAATGACGAAAACATAATGGAAAGTAAACTAGGCTTACTGATCACTAAATTTTTAAGTCTGTGGCTTCACTAACCAAATAATTTTCTCAAAAAGTTGTCCTTGATTATCCTTGACTCTCTTAACAATTTTCTAATATACAATATTTTTATTTTTTTCTTTCAACTTTCTAACAAAAGTATTTTCTTATCTCATTTATTCATGGAAAATGCCATTCAAAATAGTTATATCATGTCATAACAATAATCCATGATTTAATGTAAATGTAATTTTTGTTGGCTATAACTACAGCCTGTTTACACTGCTCTGTATTATATAGTACATACTGTATATTATCTGTGTAACATATTTTCTATAGATCATTACCTCCTTTTGTGATGTGTGTTGCTATTGTAGACATAATTAGTATTCTGATGTATACAACTAACAAAAACAAATAAAACACCAACTTTAAAAAAACCTACACTATTGATTATGGAAATAACAGTTAAAATGGAAAGAGTCACTGTAGCGGTTTATGGTCATACGGGGTGAGAAGCAGCAGCATCTTTTCACACAATACCTTCTCCAGGTTATTCAGGTAAAGAAGCTGCCCAAGTTTCTTCTGCAGCTGGGACGCAGCCACGGCTTTGTCATTCAGGAGCTTTATCCGAGTTTGCTCTACCTGAAATACAAACAGAATAACTTTATTCTCTCTCCGAATGATGGTAAAATTCTATTAAACGTGCATAATTCTCCCGCAACAATATCTGTTCTCTTTTAAGAAAACTCATTTACATGTGAAAACTCAAATTTGCAAAATGGATACTAAATAATATATTTCAAAAGGAAATATATATTGCTTTACAGAGAACTCAACATTAAACTGCTTTAAATAGGAAGCTTTCCCATACAGTGCTACCTGAAGATAAGAACAGACCAACATACAGTTGTTGTTTTTTTTTAAAGATACAAGCTGCAACCCAGTCCGTATTTTTGTTTGAGATCCAAGCGAAATTCTGAGATGAGTTGCGATTTGGGAAGCTGCCGCTAGTTGGTGCCAAAAGTGCAGCCAAAAGGGCAAAAACAGGTGATGATTAAACAAAAAATATGTAATGTTAAGCTTAGGTTAAGTTTAAGGTTAAGAAAGTGCATTTTTTTTACAATTAAGTTTTTGTGGTTTCATTTTAAGTAAAGAAAGTGCAGTTTTAGTTTTGTTTAAAGTAAAGAAAATGCAGTTTTCATTTACATTTAGTGTTAAAATGCAGTTTTAGTTTCCGTGTCTACAGTGCCTGCATCCCTTCCTCCCTCCCTCCTCCTCTGCCATTCACCTCCGTTAGCCGGACTCGTCTGTCTCCAAGGTAACTAAATAACACTTTTTTCTTTTATTTCATATATTTTGTTATGCATTGGTAAAGTATACATGTGTGTTTCTTAATTAAAAACATGTCTTTTTTCTTAATTTAGGATGGTTTGGGGATGTTTCTCACAGGGCTTGAACGGATTAAATCTATTTCAGTTATTTTAAATGGGAGAAATTTGTTTAATATACGAATTGACTGACTTACGAGCTTGGTTACAGAACGAATTAAACTCGTATCTCAAGGTACCACTGTATACGTAAAAACAAACTAAATTCTGTGTACTGTTTTTCAGTAATACATTTATGGCATAAAGAAAACTAAAATGATATACTACTCTGGCCAGAGTGATTTTAAAAATTCCAGAAGAGTCTCTGTGCCCCCATCCTCTCTGTGGCCTCTTTCAGAATATACTAGACAAAAGAGGTTGTAATAATTATAGGAATTTGTTTTCAAAGAAAACACTTACTGAGAATTCTATTTTAAAAGTTAAGTAAAATAGTATATAATGAATATTATCAACTTTTCTAAGTCACAGTCTCCAAGTTTTACAGAAAAAAAAGATTTAAAAAATTAAAAACACATAAGGAATAAAAATAAATTATATAAAGAAAATAATATTTTTAATATGGAAAAGAAAGGCTGGTGAAGTTACTTTTTAACCCTGAGGTAAATACGGAATTTATTAGAAGATAAGTTGTCAATATTTGTCATTAGCAAAGGAAAACATTGCAAAAGAAGTCTGTGGTTGTTCCTAGGGAAGAGTTCTTAGTTCTAAAAAAGCTGATATAAAAGAATATACATCTGAAAACTGACAAAGAATATTTTAGGTTCTGACACACAGAAGGGGTTCAAAAATAGGTGAATATGTAATCTGGAGAGAAATGAATGTACCAAAAATAGTGAATTTTAAGCTAGCATTAGATCTGAAATTGCTCACCTTTGACCAGTTTTGACCTACATAATCAAACAACCTCATAAACACATACTTATCGAGCAGCTCACTGCTCTCTCTCGTCTACGAATCTCGGACTTTGTGATGCCTATGTGCTGTGCTCTCCTCTAAGGTTTAGTTGCCAGTTACCTCATATGGCTCAATGATGTGATGAACAGGTGGGCTGGGCTTCGGCTCCCTAGGGTCACGAACTCTCAGGCGCTCTGTAGCCATGGCCAGTTCATCAACAGCAGAGACACGATTCCGCAGAGCCATCCAATACTCATGAAGCAACTGCAGGAACAGAAAAGACAAGCATTGGTAAAGCACAGAATTAAAATGGGTTAAAACCACCACGATGTGCCTTGCTCAAAAGTCTGCAGTGAGGTCTTATGACATAAACTTTCTTCATTAAGTGTTTGAAGTACAAGAAGTTCTTGGGCCATGTTCGGGATGAGGAAGTGCGACCAGCAATCTCCACAGGACACTGCAGAGCACTGCTTCTTTAGTTTCTTACCAGAATGCCCAGGGCTTTCTGGGTAGGACCAAAGAGCTTTATAGTTCAACAGTAGGCTGGTGCAATCTCTGCTTTATTTTTTAAAGAAAATTTCATTTTAAAATATTTTACATATTTAAAATATATATGTATGATAATGAGAATACTAAAATACACAAGTGAGTCCCATCAATCAATTTGAGAACAATACCAATTTCTTAGAAAGCCTCTGTGTTCCTTCCTCACACATTTTTTTCCTTCAACCCCTCAAAATGGGGTCACTATTATTCTGAATTGGACATATTACTCCACCCTTAATAACCAGGATATGTATGTTTCTGAAATTTATAGAAGTGGTGCCAATCGCCATAACAGTTCTGAAATGCTTTCCTCGTGACCACTACACTCTGCCGGAGATCCCGAGTGTGCAGCAGCAGCTCATTCCCTGGCGCTGCTGAAAAGGGTTTAGTCTGCAGTTACGGAGCAACAAGGCGCAACGTTCTGGGAGAACTGCAGGATGCGCACTCCTCTGACAGAGCACGTGGCTAAACTGAGCCCGAGAAGAGTGCAGGGCAGAGCGGACACTATCCCGTACCATCTTCTTCCATGGCTCGGTGTAATTAACTGCGTTAATGTGCTTTTACATGAAAATAGTAGTGTGAAAACAATTATTATAAACCAATGATTTCAACACTATAAATGTACCTTTCCCCACATGTCAAACATATACACTGATATCATAGACAGCGTGCCTTCATTTTCTGGATACTTTTATTCTGCTGTAAAAGGCAAGAACTTTAGATTAAAAAAAAGATATTAAGTAGAATTATAACATAAATAAAACACTTCTTTCACTGCCTCACCCATCTCACCTGCAAAGTAGCATAATGAATTAACAAATCCAAATATAAAGAAAAATTCAAAATTAATTAACTGGAATCTTACCTCAAGGACAGAGTTATAATATCATGAAATTACTAAAGTAGTAATATAAAGGGTGACTTTTTGCATTATTAACTGCAATGATTTCCAGTCTCAAATATTGAGAAATACTAAGTTCTTCAACCTCAGCTCTCATTCATGATTGTTGATTGTTATTCACAGAGCAAAAACAAAGGAAAACAAAAAATTCCCTTCTTTGACTTCAGCGCAGTAGTGTAAGCTCAAGCTAAGAACAGAACAACCATCTTCACAGCTAAGTAAAAGGTTTCATATAATTTTAATAATGATTTTATATTAGTAATTTAATAGAAGTTCCTTATTTGTTCAGTATTATTGTATTTATTTTTCATTACAGTCATTATATTTTAGGAAAAGAGAAATGATAACACTTCAAGTCTCTAAGCAGATTAAAAAAAACTAAAGAGAAAAAGTATCAATTAAAAATTGTCAAGTAGAATTTTAATATTAGAAGGAAATTTTACAATACTGGACCTTATACTCCTTCTTCCAAGCCTCAAAGAGATCCATGGCAGTACTTCCTTCATCAATTAATTCAATGTCAAATCTGTGTGACTTTGCAAATGACAGTAGAGCTTTCAGAGACCGCTCTGTCTCACTGATTGCCCACAGACCCCGGTTGGTGGTAGGTATTCGATCATCCACCAGTCCTTCTTCATCCTCTATCATCTCCTCAAATATTGCAGTCTGGCCTTTGACTCTGAAAACATAAGACAACAAAGTAACAGCAACACTGTCAGTGGGTAGAAATCACCATAAAAATCATACTGGCAGAGCCAATAGAAAAACAGGCCAGCGATAAAAATTTCAACAATTTTTAATGTCACTTCTACAAGATCATGCTTGCAAATTTTTGGAAAAAAATACAGCAACTCTTAAAATGCTTGAAGCATCATAAATTTGACCTGTGTTTCTGGGAGGCACCTGGCATAAAATATGGCTATAAATTCCAACCTGAAATCTTACTCTGAGAATTAAAACCACATAAAACACAAGCTATCGCCACCATCAACCATGCAAACAAACAGAAAAACCCAAAAAACAACACAAGGTGATCTAAAAGTACCTGCGAATCTCTCTTTTTTGAGGCAATTAGAACTTAGTCTTTTCTCAATTTCCATTTTGTAAAATAGAAATAATTTTGCTAAGGCCACAGCCACATGCACTTACAAAAGTAGCTTAATCCCTTACACAGGATAAAGACTTCAAGCTTGTGCTAGAGAAAGTACATTAATAATGAGAGCTAATATTTCACAGGATACTACCCATGTATCAAACCCAATGCTAAGCAATTCTGTGCATTTTCCTACTTAATACTAAAAAAACCTCAATGAGGTAAGTGTTGTTATTCTATGCATTTCATAAATGAGGATACTGAGGCTCAGAGAAGTAACTGGCTCACAATATTTGAGTTAAAATCTGTTGGACTCGAGAGTCCCTTACTCCTGTAAACTATCACTCAATTAGACATGAATACATGACATGAGCAATTGGGGGTGAACTTCTGCATAGGTGAAACTGAGCATGTTTAATGGTCAAATGCCAAAGTATATTGAATTGATTTAATAAGAGAAAAAATATAAGAAATATTACTGTAAGGAAAATCAAGTCTTCTAGTTTAAAACATCAAGTCGTGTAAATGTCTCATGTTCATAATGGGGAATAATCAGAGAACTTACGTGTGAGAAAACAGCTTCGATTCATATTCTGTGAACAGTTCATCAGCCTTACAAAAGACACAGCTGGAAAAGAAGAAACAGTCAGCAAAACATTCACAAACATAACCAGCAATCAGGTAATTTCTAAAAAAGGCTTACTATTTTATACTACTTCTTTTTAAGAAATATGCCATTTTAAAAAACAATGGTTTTCAATATGTGGTCCTTGAGTTTTGTTTTTTTTTAAAGTCAGATTGATAATACATCTCTACTTCTGTCTGAATTCAAATGAAAAAAACTTATGAATCACTGTTTCTTCTCTCAGAAAAAATCTAGCTTACTGCAATGATGCTTTGCCATCAAATGATTTCTCCTGGTACCTACCAGTTAAGAGGAAGTCTGGCTGGTCGCAGGTGGCAGATTGTTGCAGACTCAATAACATTACGAGATGGAGGCCCTTCCAGGCTTTTTACAGACTCTCGTACTAGCTTCTGGAATTTAGTTAATTCCTCCATTTGCGTTGTTAGTAAGAACTGGAGACCTCTGCAATCACGGAACCTAATTCCCATCACCAGCACCAAACACAATGCAAAGAAAAGAATAGTAGGTCAGTTTCTTTAAATTCAGAAAATGGTTGCTAAACAAAGTAACCGCACCATTTTACCTAGTCACACACAAGTGAGTTTACCTTGGGAGTGCATTCTATTCATATCTATTAGTAGACGAGGACTAACAATGGATTATCTACTATAAAAAATAAGACAGTTCCTATTCTCAGCAACACAGCATTCAACAAACTCTTCTGTCTCAAGATCACGATTGCCACATTCTTTCTTTTTAACACTGGCTGACCACAGATGCCCCTTCTGACATCCTAGGTCTATATGAGGTGACTGCAGGATGAAAAACAGAGACAGAGAATTGGGAAGAAAGAAAAATAGCTAAGAGATATGGTACTTGTCACAAGATGCTGTGTGTGTTTATTGTTAAGCATTTCCTGTGTCTGAGGCACTGCGCCAAGCTCTTCTCCCGTACACTCTCAGGAGATACTATGCTCATGTTATACAGCTTAAAAAATTAATTTAGTAAGTTACAAAGCTATTATGTGGCAGAGTCAGTAGTTAAACCCAAGCAATACTCTGAACTATTCTGATAAATTACGATGACAAGGCTAAGAAAAAAAATGTACGGATGTATCTACGGACTTACGAAAGGAAAGAGAAAGCCTAGAATAATAAGAAATTAGAAAATGGAAAATGCAAACACGATTTGCTTTTTAAATTAAGAGTATATACTTCTTATTTTTAAAGTGCCATATGCCCTTCTCTTCAAATTGTTCTTAAGAACCCACTCTCCTTCCTGAAGTCTTCTCCAACATTTCATAACACTAAACTGTTTATGTCCATGGAGTTTATTAAAAATATCATTCATTTTAGCGGTTTGCTATGTTCGGTTTTTATACAGTCATATTTCTCAAAGTATTCATGGGTATTTCATAATAAACTATTTTTTTATTATTATTAAGTGAGAGGCAGAGAGGTAGAGACAGACTCCCACATGCACCCGACTGGGATCCACCTGGCAAACCCCTACTGGGCGATGATGCTCTGTCCATCTGGGGCTACTGCTCTGCTGCTCGGTAACTGAGCTATTTTAGCACCTGAGGTGAGGCCACCAAGCCATCCTCAACACCTGGGGCCAACTTGCTCAAGCTGTTTGAGCCATGGCTGCAGGAGCAGAAGAGAAAGAAAAAGAGAGAGAGAGAGAGAGAGAGAGAGAGAGAGAGAGAGAGAGGAGTGGAGAAGCAGATGGTAGTTTTTTCTGTGTTCTCTGACTGGTAATCGAACCTGGGACTTACACACACTTGGCTGATGCTTTACCGCTGAGCCAACCAGCCAGTGCCTAAACTTAATTTTAAAAGGTAAGAATTAGATCATATCCTTTAAAAAATTTACTATGTAACAGAATAGCTGTTGAATAATATCTAAAAGAATTTGCATAGACATACTTGAACAAAATTTACAAAAAAGAAAATTTAAAAAAATCCTAACTTATTAACTTTTGAACCAAAGGGAAGCAGCAGCTCTGGAAAAACTTCTCTTCACTAACTCTTGCCCAGCCATGTAATTAATTAGGGCCTGAAAAATATGTCACAGATTAGCATTTAACAAGTCTTAGCAATGTTCTCTCTTATAAGTCTTTTAAATGAAAGAGAGGAAACATAGTATAATGTTCTCAAGGGCCATCCATGTTGTTGTAAATGTCACTGTCATCATTTCTTATGGCTGAGTAGAATTCCATTGTATGTATGTACCACATCTTCTTTATCCAATCCTCTATTGAGAGACACTTTATTTCCATGTCTCGGCCACTGTGTACAATGCTGCAATGAACACGGGGCTGCATGTGTCGTTATGTATCAATGTTTTCGAGTTTTGGGGAAAGATATCCAGTAGAGGGATTGCTGGGTCATATGGTAATTCTATTCTTAATTTTTTGAGGAACCACCATACTTTCTTCCATATGGATGTACTAATTTACATTCCCACCGGCAGTGAATGAGAGTTCCTTTTTCTTCACAGCCTCTCCAACATTTGTTTTTAATCTGTCTTGTTGATAATAGCCAATTTAACAGGTATGAGGTGGTATCTCATTGTAATTTTGATTTGCATTTCTCAAATAGCTAGTGAAAATGAGCATCTTTTCATATATCTGTTGGCCATTTGTATGTCCTCTTGGGAGAACTGTCTGTTCAGGTCCTCTCCTCATTTTTAAATTGGATTATTTGCTTATTTGTTGCTAAGCTTTGTGAGTTCTTTCTATATTTTGGGTATTAACCCCTCATCGGAACTCTTGTTTGCAAATATCTCCCATTTAGTTGGCTGCCTATTTGTTTTGTTGTCAGTTTCTTTTGCTGTGCAGAAGCTTTTTAGAAACATAATAGAAGGTAACTCTTAGACATCAGACTAAATGGAAGACGCCATTTTAAGTAAGCACTTAACAAATATTTTCTAATGCTCATGACAAAGCTGTGTGGTTTTATAGATGAAAAAACTAAGGCACAGAGAATTTGTCTTCTCTCCCAAGGTCAGAGAGCTAATCGTGGTGGAGTTGAGACACGAACACAGTCTGACTTGAGAGCCTATCTGTGCTCTTAATCACCAACAATCATTAACAAGTATACATAACATACATATAAGTTATGTATTTTCCAATTTACTTTCTATTTATGTCTATTTTTTTTTCAAAAGAATGCTTATATAATGAGTGGCACATTTTACCCCTCCTATTGGTCCTTCTATAGCCCTGGCTTCTCAAAACATTTAACAAGGGATATGTTCTAATATGAGGGTTTACAACTTTTAAGTAGTTTCTGTATGATTAAAAAAACAACCTGAAGATATTTTTAATATTCTCTTATTAAACTGGATAAAATGAACACTGACTTAAATGACACTTATTCTGGAACAGTGACTCCTGAGCTTAGCAGGGAGAAAGGAAGTGGACTCAAGGGTGTAACATACTTCACGTTTCAGAAACAAGTGGCCCATCAGGTTCGAGTGGGGAAAAAGATGATTGCAATAAAGTACATCCAAGTTAATAATGACACATGCAAAATACGGCATATCTCTTTAGGGTTTTAAGCAGACATTTGGAAAAGCTTTTGGAAGAGTAAATTAAAATACTTTAAAACATTTCAAAGATATTCTCAGGATGAACTTTTCCCTGAAAACTGTCACTGATCCCAAGGCTGGTCTTCCGCTGGGCTGTGGTGTGAGCAGCAGGGGGAGTCTCCCTGTCCCCCTCCCCTGCTCCCCCAGCTCTGCGGCCCCAGCCTGAGTTCTGAGCAGCAGGGGGAGTCTCCCTGTCCCCCTCCCCTGCTCCCCCAGCTCTGCTGCCCCGGCCTGAGTTCTGAGCAGCAGGGGGAGTCTCCCTGTCCCCCTCCCCTGCTCCCCCAGCTCTGCGGCCCCGGCCTGAGTTCTGAGCAGCAGGGGGAGTCTCCCTGTCCCCCTCTTCCTCCCCTGCTCCCCCAGCTCTGCTGCCCCGGCCTGAGTTCTGAGCAGCAGGGGGAGTCTCCCTGTCCCCCTCCCCTGCTCCCCCAGCTCTGCGCCCCGGCCTGAGTTCTGAGCAGCAGGGGGAGTCTCCCTGTCCCCACCCTGCTCCCCCAGCTCTGCGGGCCCCGGCCTGAGTTCTGAGCAGCAGGGGGAGTCTCCCTGTCCCCCTCCCCTGCTCCCCCAGCTCTGCGGCCCCGGCCTGAGTTCTGAGCAGCAGGGGGAGTCTCCCTGTCCCCACCCTGCTCCCCCAGCTCTGCGGCCCCGGCCTGAGTTCTGAGCAGCAGGGGGAGTCTCCCTGTCCCCCTCCCCTGCTCCCCCAGCTCTGCTGCCCCGGCCTGAGTTCTGAGCAGCAGGGGGAGTCTCCCTGTCCCCCGCCCCTGCTCCCCCAGCTCTGCTGCCCCAGCCTGAGTTCCCCACATCAGACAGATATGGACGGGTCAAGCCCCTGACAGTACTTTAGATAAAGAGTAAATTTGTTCTTTGGAAATAATGACTCACCGTTTCTGTATCTACAGATGAATTCAATTACCTACGAAGATACTGCAGAGTGGCAAGTGCTGAGAAGGAAGATGGAAGGAGAGAGCAGGTGCTATGAGGTAACCTCTGCGCTGCGGCACTCTGAGCTTAGGACCCAGGGAAGTACAGAGGCCTTACCCCCAGGACAAAAGGCTCCAAAAGAAAATCTATTTCAAAACTTCACTAAAAGTTGGCTTTAAGTAACTTTGTCCAACAAAGACACAAAGAAAATACCTTAAGCAAATTAAAGAAAAAAAAAAGCAGTGAAAAGATGTTTACATGAGTAATATATTGGAAAAAAGCATTTCTCTTTTAGATGTATAGCTAATATTTTGGTCTGAAGTATACACTTACCGACATGTAACATCTACATGTTCACAGTCACACATGCTGCTCTATTTAATTGTACCTCGTAATACCAAATGATCTCAACAGCTGGGGAGCTAATCACACAGCCACTCTATTCTGTACTGTTTTCTTACTTCTCGGACATAGAAAGCTTGCTAGTTTGCTGCTTGTAGTTGCTGGTTATCTCATTTCGCACTCGCAGAACAAGCTCCTCATCAATAGAGAATTCTATTGCTCTGTGGATCACATTCAGCCACCAGGGAGAATTAGAATACATCTGCAGAAAAGACAAGAGCTGATCAATTAATGCTGTTGTAGTACTCACTGTGCCTGTATCACTTGGAAGGGTGCTGTGAAAAATCCAAAGGCAGCAATAAAGCTGCTCTAGAGGGAATTGTAACAGTGGCATACATTCTCCTTATACGATGTGCGAGCACAACTGCCACATAATGTAATTCAAGAGAACACCTGTTTCCTGACTACTTCAGATGAATGACAATTTACTGCGTGCACATTTGTATAGCAAAGTTGTGCTGAAAAGTATTTTACCATAATGAAAATTCAGTACTTATTCATATATTTGAAAAGGTTAACAGGTTCCTTTGTCAATATAAAGGCATCAAGCTAATACTCAACTAACAACTAAATCTTATTCAATGAATAATCTGTGAAACTAACAAAATTATATGCCTGAATATTAAATAATTAATAAATTAGGAAGAATAAAATGTGGAGTAACTGGTAAAAATAAAAAAGTAAATGAGCTTGCCCTGGCCAGATAGTTTGGATGGTTAGAGCGTCATCCTGAGACACAAAGGTTGCAGGTTCGATCCGTGCTCAGGGCACATACAGGAACAGATCAATGTTTCTCTCTCTCTCTCCCTTCCTCTCTCTCTAAAATCAATAAATAACTTTAAAAAATTTATTTCAAGGTAAACTGAGTTCTCTGCCATGTAAGGACTCAACAAAAAGACAGCCATCCGCACACCAAGAAGCAGGTCCCCACCAAGAACTAATTTGTCTGTACTTTGATCCTGGACTTCCAGCCTCTGGAACTGTGAGAAATAAATATCTGTTGTTCATCCCCACCCCGCCCCAAAGTAAATTAGAGTGTATTTTGTGTAGCCTTCTTTTTAGACTTTGCTACTGATTTCATAAAAGGAAAATTTTAGAAATGACAAGTGGCTCACATTCCAAAATACCTGTGGTTCTAACGTTCTGACATCTTAATAGAAAAATTTTGGCAACATATACATCTAAGATCAAAAAGACAGTTATGAAAGTCTTTACTTTCTTCAAAAGACAACCCAAGGTAAAAGAAACCCATTACAGCTGAAAAGAAATGAAAAAGAACTACAGAATAGAGGATTCATCTGTGCCCTGCTTGTTCAATCAGTACAAACACCTCTAACAGCAAGTCCATTTTTACTGTGGGACAGGCACCGTACCAGAGGCTTAGAATTCCAAGATGACCACATAAATTCAAGTTTCTCCTCACACTGAACCAAACGCCAAAAGCTCTGTGGCGACAAACAGCAGGAAGAAAGTCACTCCGGGGACGGGGACGCACCTTCCTCTGGAGCTCGCGGATGGTCTGCTGCACGGGCAGCAGGGCCTGCTGCGCCTCGGCCACCTCCGAGTTACACTTGCTCATGTAATGCTCCCGCAGCTGCCTGGCCTGCGCGAGAGCAGACAGCACGCACGGTCACTCCGGGAATGCAAACAACACAGTCCGATGCTTTGACAACAGTGCAGTTATTTTAAATACTTAAAGCTACTTAACTCAATCGAAGCATAAAACTCAACCAGTACACTGTAGTGAACATAAAAGCCACACCAGAAGTGCCTAGTATATTCAAGAGAACACATTTACCTGTTAAGTCACAAAATTTAAGAAATCCCAAGGGTTATTTCCCAAATTTTATCAACTTTGTAATTTAAAAAAAGGAAGGGAGAAGAATAAGTTACATTTAAAATTATGAAGCAAAGCAAGGATACCACTTAGAATCTCATATCTGATTTCAATTTCTTGGAGTTTAGTTTAGAAATAATACATACTTGAGAATATACAGTAAGTAACACAGTATACAGTGTGACAGATTGACTTGTGTTTCCCCAAAATTCTTATGGTGAAGCCCTAACCCCCAATGTGATGACATTTGGGAACGGGACATTTAAGGATAAGGTGATGAAATGAGTAAATGCAGTTAAATGAGATCATAAGGGTGAAGTCCTAATCCAATATGATGGATCACCTTAAAAGAAGAGAGAGAAAACAGAGATGCAAGTTAAGAACTGGCCAGGTGAGGACACGGAGACGGCAGCCATGAAGAAGCCAAGGAGATTCTCAGGAGAAACCACCCTGCCGACACCTCGACCTTAGCCTGCCCGACCCAGACTGTGAGACGTACATGTCTGTTGTTTCAGCCTCGCAGTCTGTGGTCTTTTGTTATGGTGGTTCTAGCAGACTAATGCAACAGGGTATAAAAATTCTTCCCCTTTCATCTTATAATGGGTCACATAATTTGCAAACAATAGAAATACTATAAAATTTATTCTTAGTTACCAATACTAGACCACTTTGGACTTATTTTTTTAAAAGGCAATTTCTTGCGTTTTGACTTAACAGATGTACTTCTTTGGGCAAGGCAATGCCTCGCTGGGCTTCCATTACTTCACTTACAAAAGGAGGTGGTTGAAGGAGGTGATTTCCCGATCTTTTCCAGCTCTGAAATACTGTGCCTTCGTCTGCTCTGAGTCAGGCACAAGAGATGATACATGGAAATACATATACAGAATGAACCCTCCTCTTCGTGACGCATTTTTCCTTTTCCTGTCACAAACTTCCAATTAATGTGTATTAAAATTCCTTACGTTATTATTAGTCCACTAATAGACTGAGCTGTTTCCCAGAGTTTCCTGTCACTAGATACATTAAAACAAAGTGACTGATATAAGCAAAGATTATATGCCTGTAATGGGAACAAAATTTCACTCAAAATTCTTAACACTTAGACTGCCATCTAACATTAAGAGAGAAGTACATACTTATATACTCCTTTTTTATTTTGTTGATTCAAATAAAGACTCTACTTACAGGTTCAATACATTTCAAACATATCTACTACTCTTTAGATCTAAGCTTTGCTATCTTTCTTTGATCTTTAAAAAGGCAAAAGTCCATGGGTGAATTAGCATAATAAGCTTATTTACAGTGAATTCATTTATAATATCACTCTTTCCAGAGAAAGGCAATACTTATTGCAGAGAACACTTCTTTGAGGACATAAGAAATACCACTGAAAACTTATATTTTAAGAAATAAAAAGAAAGGTAGTGAAAGTATAAAACTTTTTATTTTTACTGAACTATGTCTTTTGCAGATTTGTCACGAGACCAATAAGGTCTCCTTTTCAAATTTGTTATTTATATCCTGTGCCACTGACTCTCAACAACCATATCGACAAGCAGCTGCCCTATAGCTGCCTGCAGATCACCAGAGAAACAGAGTTAATATGGAGCACTGCCACTCGCTGCCGCCCAGAACAACACAGCCAAGTCTGAAAGGGCAGAGCAGCAGGAAAACACAATTACCTTTATTTAAATGTTGTAATCCCTAGGAAATAACAATTAGGTGGGGCACACAGTCTGAAAACAATATTCTTTAACAGACAGAATGAAAAATAATAATTACCTCTTCCTCAAGTCTGCTATCTCTCAAGGTAGGAGGTATCCCTGGGTGCTTGGCTACCAACAATTCCATCAAGTTATGAGTAGCATGGAGTCTCTACAAACACACAGAAGGCAGTAATCATGAGAGTCAATGCAGTGAACTCGAAGGGACACCCACTGTTAATATGGCATGCAGAGCACTAACAGCGTGTCACTGATCTGAGGACCAGCCTTCTCAGGGAAAAGCAAAACCAGTTTTATAGTAAGTCTTAATTCACAATGACATGATTTTTCTTCAATTAAAAGTCTAGTCTTATGAAATATGTCTATGTATTTAGCAGAATACGTAATATAGGTACATTTTTTTCTATTATATATTTGTCTTTATGGGGAACACGAGGAGGCCAAGGAAGTCCAGTAAAATAACAAGGTAGATGCCTAGACTTGATTCCTCTTTTGGGAAATGAGTCTGAATGAGACTAGCAATTACATCATGATAACAATAAAGACAATGAAATACACATGAAAACAGGGCTATGGCCTGGAGGTGAAATGGTACAGAAAAAGTCTAACTTATATCTCTGTATTTATTCCCTATAAACCAAGCTTCTCACTGTGACACTGAGTCTGTAACTGGTTAGACTCCTAGAGTCAAGGGCTATGAGAAAAAATAAAGTGAAAGGAATTTTTACCTGTTAACCTAGGAAGATAGGTGAGGGCTAAAGGGGCAGAAAAAGTGTTTTTCTGGTGAGACTTGATTTGGTACCACTAATTTGAGACCATAAAGGTTTAATCTGGCTACAGGTCTTTAGGAGCCATGGTACAGATCTCTGTAGCTGACCTTTGAGGAGTTACTTCAACTGTTCCAGGTCTTCTCAACACGGCTACATAGGCAGTTCAGTCAGTAACACCATCGGATTCAATGACACTAAATGTGTAGTGAGACTAGAGAAACAGAGTAGTAGAAACCTGGCTCCTCTTGTCTATGTGTGCTCACCAGAAGAGGAGTTCTGGTTCGTTCTGTAAAAGGTGGTTGAATGGACTGGGAGAAATACTTGTCGTCCCCCCCCCCCCCCCCCCCCCCCCCACACACACACAATCTGACTGAACAGAACAACATATTCAGGGGCCATTCTTCACCAGTAGGTGGGGTTCTTAGGACCGAAAGGAAGAGCCAGGCTGGCTGCTTCCTCTTTTTTTTTTTTTAATTAATTTTTTTAAGACTTTATTCATTTTAGAGAGGAGAGAAGGAGGAGAGAGAGAGAGAGAGAGAGAGAGGAGGGGAGGAGCAGGAAGCATCAACTCCCATATGTGCCTTGACCAGGTAATCCCAGGGTTTTGAACCGGTGACCTCAGTATTCCAGGTCGACGCTTTATCCACTGCGCCACCACAGGTCAGGCCAAATATGCTTCAATTGGAGCTTTTTCCTGAATAGCACCCAAATCCAACTTCAAAGTTACTCTTCCCTTTTTTTTTTCTTTTTCTTATTTATTCATTTTTTTAGAAAGGAGAGAGAGGGGGGAGAGAGAAGGGGGGGAGGAGCAGGAAGCATCAACTCCCATATGTGCCTTGACCAGGCAAGCCCAGGGTTTCATTTCCAGGTTGACGCTTTATCCACTGCACCACCACAGGTCAGCTTCCTCTTGAACTTAGGCATAATGGACTTACTGTCCTGACAACCCTGTACTTTGTTTCCTTTATTCAGGGCATGATACCTTTGTATTTCCTCCCCCTATGAGGCAAGCACGTTTGCCTGAGGTCCAGGGCTTGCCTTCTCTCCTCCTCATCCATGCAGAATATAAGCAGACGTGAATTTATCTTCCCCTCCCCTCTCTCCCCCCAGCACACCTCCTACTGCTCTCTGAAGCCTATGTGAACATGCAGGTCTCAGAGTCTAGATGCTGAATGATAAAGAAGTCTCACCAGGGACTCAAACCTAAACTCATCAAGATTAATAAAAGTGGTCCTCATTTACCATTTAGCTAGAGATCCTTGTCTATAGAATCTACTGGGCAGAACCAAGAATGAGAATGTCATAATTCAAATTTTCAAATCTCCCTAAAAAACTTCCAAAAATTAAATTATATCACTGGACAGGTATTATTGGTACTTAGTTCCATCACTGAGTTTAACTCATCTTCTTTAACTTTTTGGTGAAAACTATGTGAATAGATACTATGTTGATGTTCACATGCCAAAATGAAAAACTAACCCCCTCTTTGAAGAACTTTCCCCAGTGTAACTAGTCAGCCTTGTGCTGATGCTGGCAGGAGCATATGGAGGAGTAGTGAGTGATTCTCAGACTTTCACGTACAGTCCGCCCTCCAGATCTGCAGGTTTCAAATTTGCACATTCAACCAATCAAGGATAAAAAATATTCAGAAAAAAAAAATCCCAGAAAATTCCAAAATGCAAAACTTGAACTTGCCACGCACTGAGCATTAACGCTGCACCCACAGAAATGAAATAACGTGTAGGCACACCCTGCTGTAGCCTGTATGCAGATATAGGTCATGTGCGAAACCATGCCATTTTCTGTAAGGGACTGGAGCACCTGCATACTTTGGTATCATGCAGGGGAGAAGTTGGGCTGGTCCTGGAACCAATGCCCTGAGGACACTGCAGAAGGACTGTGCAGGTCAATCATCTTGAACTGAATTGCAAATTTCATCCCCAGATTATGACTCAGTCCGTTTGTTATCCTTCACCTTCGTAATATTCAGAAAAACCATTCTGTAAAAAACATACACGATGTACTGAAACTGTTTAGTTTTTACTCACTTGGAGTGAGTCGGTTTTGAGTTTTCCTTTGTGTTCTTCAGATGAACGCAACACCTCTCTGTACAGTTCCACGGCCAGAGCGTATTCACCTGGAGTTCAAACGGATTTAAAAGAGATAGTTGGGCATTTAGCTCCCAATGCGATCTAGTTATTTATATATAAAAATGTCTATAAGAATAGAACAGCGATTAAAACTCACTATAGTTTTAAGAAAAGGAATCTGGCTTAGTATTAACATGACTGCCCCAGTAAAACAGTGGATGGTAGGTCCTTTGCTCTGTTAATTTCACAGAATACGATACCGATCAAGTGTTTTACAATGTTTTAAAATTATACTGAAAAACAAACTCTGGATTTATTTCTAATTTAGAAAAATGATTTTCTTCTCATTGAAGTTAGAGAATACCAGTTCAGCAGTCATTATGATGTTTGAAATGAAGACAAGTTTGGAGTGATTATAAGCGTTTACAGACAATTATTCCAAGCACTATGACCAACCAATACATAATTCACAGGTGGTGGTCTTCTTGGTAGCCAAAGTAACTTGTAATTCAAAGCTATATTTCAAAAACTTAAGAGAGTCTTCTTTCTATTTCTGGTCATGCAAGTCACAGTCTGAGTTTATGCTGTTTTATATTGTTTATAAATAGCAGCTCATTTAAATAAAATAATTCAAAAAGTTATCAACTGGAAGTACAGGTTGGCAAACGACGGCCTATGGGTCATATCTGACCCTCTATTTTTGTAGGAACCTTAACTAAGAATGGTTTTTACACTTTTAAATAGTTTGAAAACAATTCAAAAGACTAATATTTGGTGACATGTAAAAATTATGCAGACTGAAATTTCGGGGTCCATGGATCAAGTTTCACTGGCTCTCGGCCACGGCCACTGACTCATGGCTGTTCTGCTCTGTAACAGGACTGAGTAGGGCAGCAGACTGTGGCTCACAAACCTGAGAGATATATTACTTGTGCTTTCAGAAAAGGTGCGATTGCACCTCAACGCAAGGAGAGATGAAACTTTTTTAATGGCATGAATAATAAATCTATCTTATTTGCTGCTTAGGGAAAAATTTTAAACTGGTAATTTATAAATACAATTAGAATAAAAATCTAAAAGTGGCAAAATTATGAAATTCCAAAAAAGGCAAGAAGTGTTCTAGTTTCAGTTTATTGTGGGGAAAAAGCCATCATTTCCTGATCATCACATAAACCTGCTTTTCGTTTTTAAACTTCAATCTAGTTTTATTGATATCGTCAATTAGGGTCTTCGTTCAGAGCCACAATGAGTTCTCTCTCTCTCTCTCTTTTATTAATGATGATTATATACAAATATGAATATACATTTTTATTGTAAAATATACAGAACATAAAATTTACCCTATCAACCATTCTAAGTGTGCAGTTCAGTTGCAGTAACTATAGTCACATTGTTGTGCAAAACACTTGCTTTTATGCCATTGCTTTCTATTGAGTTCTATCACTAATACAAAGCTTTCTAAAGCATACATTTTCATACTACTTTACAATAAGGTGATTTCTATTCACTTTGATAAAAAATTATTTTCACAATAAAATCACATCATAAGGTAGGAGTAATACTCAATTACTGTCACACAATGAGCTCTTTTTTTAGTTTTGAAGATTCTTGTGAAGCTTTTGAAAATGGATTCTATTAGTAGTTACACTATCATTTATAGAGAATAATTTATTTGACAATTCTCCTTCCATAATGATACCCTTTAAAGAAGGTATAATGACTAAATTAAAACGTAAGCAACTGAATTTGAACTATTCACTATCTTTTTTTAATGCTTATTAAAAAAATGCATGTTTTTGTGGGAAGACTCAAAAATAGGCATTTTTAGAAAGTTATATAGGTTTAAGTAAAATTTGGAAATACCCAGTCCATGCCACTTGATGGCAGCAGCATTTCCAAGTTAACAAATTGTACTGAATTTGGTATTGCCAACCTAATTTTCTCCAAAAAATATATGCAGAATACACATTATACAAAATTGGAGTAACACCATGTGTTTAAATCATAATCAGTGAGGACTTAGAATATGCATTGCATATGATAAATATATATTCACCTATAAGTAAATCCCTCTAGAGTTTGAAGTTAATTTTATATCTTTATTGTCTGATCGCTACACTGAAAGAGTTTAAACTACCTAAGTTAAACATGTAAAGTTACATTTGAAAAGATGTACATTGCTTAACATAGCACTGTGAAGTTAAGCGATGGAAAACTACTGCAGTAAATACATCACAATTAAATTTATAATTATAATTAAATTAAGAATGGACATATCCTTTACTAATGGATTTTACATTAACAATCAGCGGTAGTTTCCACCCACGGAAAGAGCGAGAACTGCAGTGGGAACACAGGGCCAACGAGTTGGAAACCGCAGTGGTGGCGCCCTCGAGGCCGGCACACAGGGACCACTCCACACTGATCCTGCCAGAGGGCTGCAGTGGGAACACAGGGCCAACGAGCTGGAAACAGCAGTGGTGGCGCCCTCGAGGCGGGCACACAGGGACGGACTCCACACTGATCCTGCCAGAGGGCTGCAGTGGGAACGCAGGGCCAACAAGCTGGAAACAGCAGTGGTGGCGCCCTCGAGGCGGGCACACAGGGACCGACTCCACACTGATCCTGCCAGAGGGCTGCAGTGGGAACGCAGGGCCAACAAGCTGGAAACAGCAGTGGTGGCGCCCTCGAGGCGGGCACACAGAGACCGACTCCACACTGCTCCTGCCAGAGAGGGCTCAGTGTCTGGAAACACCAGGTGAAAAACCTTTTATCCCCAGTGCCCATATCATGCACAACTGCACAGGAAGGAAAAGGAGACAAAAGATCTCAAAAGGAGACTAGAAAATAAAACGAGAGGAAATTCATCAGCTGTCTAAATTTCTGAGTAATAACATAGAATAAAATCAGAAATGCAGTTTTAGAATCAAAAGTGGAAATCTGCATTTTATTTTTATGACACTCTACAAGCAGTATATTATTCCATTTTAGAAATTTTGATGGTGAGCTTCAACCTACTATATATAGCATAATACTGAGGTTTATATATATATGTTTGATAAAGAAGCTGACACAGTATAATAAAAACATTAAATGTGTGATTTTAAATTCAAAGATCTAGGGAAAATTCTCTACCACTTATTAGCTACAATCTTGAGAAAGCAACTAAGCCTTCTGAATTAGTTTTCTTATACAAAAAGGGTATGATATGTCAAACATTGGGTAATTATGATTAAATGGAATATATACATGAGAGTGTTATGCATAATAGAAGATGTTTATAGAAATACAATCATTTCTGAGAGATGAAGCCAGATTTCATGACCTACATACTTTAAATAGTCTATTAATTATTCATGTATTTTAAAGACCAAGTACACATACATTTCATCTGTGATAGTCAAGTATTTTGTAGCTTTTCATCACAATTATTCTACTCCATTAATTTGGGACGAGAAACTGGTATTACATATGACGTATAATTTCCCATTTTTGCCTGATTATTTCCAAGTCAAAATAATTTAAAGTTTAAATTAAAAAATAACTTCTACTAAACGTTTCCTTAGTTGTTCACTTTGGATTATAAAGCTCAGGCCATTGTCACTTTTAGACTTATGCCTGGAATGCTACATAGTCACAGGCACACTCAGAAATTTAGATGACAAAGATGATGAGGGTGATGATAAGAATTATTAGAGCAAATCCAAACTTGCAAACATTGCTAGCTAAAATGCAGATTCCCTAGGGTGTGTCCTAAGGAAAGATTTGCTCACAAAGGTGTATTTGCTATACTTAAACAATTTATCAAGAGTATGTAATAATTTGTCCTTTTCTCCTGTTACCAGTTATTAATAAAATTTGCTTTGTGAACAAGTTGAAAAGTGGTATGAATTTGAGGTCACTTCATATAACCACAATTAACAACACTGTCCTTTACCTATATGTTTCTATGAAAGTTTCAATGTGCACCCACATTTCACATTAAGAACAATACTTCAAGGCACATGGTATCATCTACATGTTATTGATAAGAAAACAGATTCAGAAACCTTGAATAATATACTCAAGTTCACAGGACTACAACTATAGTAACTAAGAAGCCTCATCTTTTCCAGTTGTCTAGAGCTACTTCTACTCAGCATCTGTGAGTCTTTCTAACTCTGCCCAAGTATCTGGAGTTTTAAGAGACACTTTCTGGTTCTGGCTGTTATGATGAAGAGCTAATAACTAAAGACAGCCCACTCCATTTACAGAGGCTTAGGACACTACCTTGCACTCCACAGAAGCACAATCTTTCCTGGCAACTGATTTCTTTAAAGTCTTATTAGGTAAATGAGAATAACGGTAAATTTTCTCCATGACTGTGTGTATCCAAGTTCACTAATGGTTTAGTAATCTTTGGGGAAAGGTTGAAGAACTGAAATTATCATGAAATGCCTTTCTGGCTCAAAAACTATAATAATCAGCTAACTTCATAGATTTTGTGAGGAATGTAGAAATAAAGAAGCTTTTGTACATCCAAAATTATTTCAGTGCTTTAAGCTATGTATTATTTCACCATCATGAAATACTTACATGACTTTAAGCACTGTATTCTACTTACTTTGGAGAGAATAAGAAAGCTCCCAAGAATCACTATGGTTTGTTATAAAGCCTACAAAACTATACCATCTCTTATTGTATTACAAATGCAATAACAGAGGAAGTAGTTGTTGAAGAGAACGTTCCATGATTTATTAAAGTTGCAAAAAAGTAATCCTTGAGTTGAAATAGCCAGAAAGGTTTTCGGGAAGAACCAGAGGTACCACAGCCCTCGCCTTCTACCTTGAATGATGTGGATGCCGGCTAAGCCGTTGAGCGCACAGACGAGCTGCCGGTGCGCTTCTTCACACTCGGTTCCACATTTCTTCTGCAGTGAGGTCAGAAGCTCTTCCATTGTCATGGTGCTAAAAGAAGAGGCAGACTGTTCAGAACTGGAAAGAAAATCGTGAGAGGATTATATCGCATAAGATAATCAGGCCCTTACAGAGTCTTTGTCACATCCTCAGCATCTTCCCCTTCACCCCCTCTTTTCTCACTACCGCGTTTAATTAACTTCATTGCAGTCACCCCCTCTTATCGGTGGGCTACGCTCCAAGACCCTCAGACGCCTGAAACCTCTTCTAGCACCCAACCCTATAAACCAAACAGAAAAACGAAAGCTTCCATATGTAGGGTGACGCAAAACCAAACAAACAAAAAAACAAAATTCCAAAATAGTCCTAATTTAAAAAGAAATGTTCAAAACCATAAAAGCAATTTTGAAGATGTTATTCTTTCACAAATGAGGTTCCACAGCAAAGAAAAAGCACCACACTGACGGCTAGGTCTAGGATGCTAATTGCCTAAGTACTGCCTGCTGCCCCTATGTTCTCAGTGAGTAAAGGAAACGGCTAAGCCAACCTTTTCTGGAGCGGCAGGAACTCCCCGCGGACGGCCTGCGGGTGGCAGCAGGCCTGCCGGAGCCTCAGCAGTGGGTACAGGATGGAGTTGACGGTCCTTCTGTCTAGGCTGCTGAGCTTCATACTCCAGTCGGGAATCTTCCTGAGCTTGACGACCACGTCCTGGCAGCACACCTCATGCTGGCGGTGATAGAAATGTCTCTCCACCGGAGAAAAGTGGAGCCAGTGGGTTTCTTCTGTCTGCGGAGGTATCTGAATCTGTAGAGGAGGAAGAAAAGATACCATACAGAAATTTAACTGTCTATCCCAACTCCTGTTTTTCCTTTTAATGCTCTTAATCAATAAACATTCAGCATGCTGACCTGGTCAATCACATCTTTCTTGGCAGACCTCCACAGAATCTTGGCAATAAAGCTGTAGAGGGGCTGAGGATTCTTCTTGCAGTAAGGGTGATAGAGAAGTCGGACCCACCAGTGTTTGACACAGAAGGGTTCAACACCGAGAAAGACCACGAGCCCAAAAAGATCTGAAAAGAAAAAAGAACAAGCACATTGAGAATAACTGCCTCTCTATTTCTGTTACACACAATGAGTAACCACTTTCACAGACACTACACAGGACACAGTACTTTCCATGAACTAACATGCAGATTGCATAGGCTCTTGAATCTGAAAGTCAATTCCAATTCAACTTACATTTCCCAAGTATTTATTTGTTCTATGTGTTCTGCTAAGAGCTAGGTTTAAAGTTTATAGAACTATTATAAAAAGCTTGTAGTTAGTTCAAAAGTCTGAAATTTCTATCAGAAGTCAAGTCAGAAAACTACTTAACTGAGTGTGCCTGATCAAGATATATATATATCATGTAAGGAGAGATGCAACATTGGCCATTGAAAAAAGTTATAATTAAATAATTAAAAAGGCGACGTGGAGAATATTCTCTGTCCTAGTCTTCAAACCCTTTGATCTAATAATTCTACTTCTAGGAAGTAAGCTTAACACAATAGTAAAAAATAGAGATGCGATATACCTAAATGGTGACAGTTATAGCAACAAGATACAAAATAAAAAAATCAAATAAAAAAATGATTAAATAAATCATTTTATTCCCAACCCCCACCATAAGACAAAACTTTTTTTTTGTCCTGATTCAGCAGTCTTGCATTTGTTAGCTTTAAAGCATGGTATTTCTCACATTATTCCTGATTTAGACACTCAATTTTATATTCCCTATTTTTTTTAAATTTTCTTGTATTTTTCTGAAGTTTGAAGCGGTGAGGCACTCAGACAGACTCCCGCATGCACCTGACAGGGATTCACCCAGAATGCCCACCAGTGGGCGATGTTCTGCCCATCTGGGGCATTGCTCCATCCAGCTGGAGCCATTCTAGCGCCTGAGGTGGAGGACACGGAGCCATCCTTAGCACCCCAGTCAACTTTGCTCCAATGGAGGGGGAAGAGAAAGATAGAAAAAAGAAGGGGAAGGATGGAGAAGCAAATGGGCACTTCTCCTGCCCTGACCAGGAATCGAACCCGGGACTTCCACAAGCTGGGCTGATGCTCTACCACTGAGCAAACTGGCCAGGGCCCAATATTCCCCATTTTTGACCACTTAACATTATACCCTAAGCATTTTTCTAGATATTCATGATGAATTTTTAAACATGGAAGACTCCTCAGGATTTAATGTTAAGTAAAAAAAATAAATGGAATATAGAATTATGTATGCAGTATAAGTGTAAATATATAAACATATAGAAGACAGAAACAGTGGTTATATTTTCAAATGAAGATAATAGCTAACTGTAATTTTCTTTACATTCTTCTGTATTGTTAAATTTGTTCACAATCAGTATATTTTCTCTTCAGACGTCATAAAAAAAATGACCACCAATATTTCAGCTGCATTAACATACTTTGATGGTTCTTGAGTTAGTAACATCTGAAAGAACCACTGCCTAGATGCAGGTATCCATAGATCTAAGTTTCCTGCTTCAATCAATCCAATTGTCTGTGTTTACTTCTTCTTCGAGGTCCCAAAGATACCTCAGCTTAACCTACCAAAATCCAATCCATAACACTGAGGAACAAATTTTTTTCATTTTCTGTTGCATGACATTTTAGAAGTTTTTCTATATATTTCTACATTGCTGATTCCAAATCTGAAATCCATTTTTTGGTGCATGCTCTAGTTTTTATGCAATTTTAATTTCTTTTTGTTACA
The DNA here is from genome assembly GCF_036850995.1 of Saccopteryx leptura. Classification (NCBI taxonomy): domain Eukaryota; kingdom Metazoa; phylum Chordata; class Mammalia; order Chiroptera; family Emballonuridae; genus Saccopteryx; species Saccopteryx leptura. The sequence continues at coordinate 19,973,815 of NC_089505.1, read as the reverse complement.
GTTAATGGCATGCATTGGTTTTTAAATTTGAGTTAAAGGGCAACGACTCTTGGATTGAACATAACCACAAGGTAATTAATGTTTTACAAACATCACTTTTGCATAATTGTAGTTGTTTTTAAATGTAAAAAATTATTACCTGATAAAAAACCTTCTTATTTTGTTTTAAGATTGAATCATGGCTTCTTCGAGTAGGCGTAAATGTAAGAATAGTCCTGACACCTTCTGTTATATATGTGGCTGTTACACACTTCAATGTCAAAGGTGCAATATTTCATCATTTGTGACACGTGCATATATTGCCTATTTTCAAGTTCCCCTTGGTGATCAAGACAAGAATTGGGCTCCTCATATAGTGTGTCACAATTGTGAGGAAATGCTTTGTGACAGGACAAAAGGAAAACGCAAAGGAATGCCTTTTGAAAAACACAAAGGAATGCCTTTTGGTATTCCCATGGTTTGGTGTGAACCTAAGGACCACAGCAGTGACTGTTATTTCTGTCTGATCCATACAAAGGGCATCGGCAAGAAAAAACAGCATATGATTGCATATCCTAATATTCCTTCAGCAATACGACCTACCCCACACTCTGAGACACTCCCGTTTCCAGTTTTCAAAGGTTTTTTATTTCTGCTAAGGACAAAGAGAGTGAACATGGTGATCAAGTGTATTTTGATAAGATGCATGAGGAAATGGTTGTAAAATTTGAAGGGTCTTCTTCTGATGCCAAGCAGTCATTAACCTCTCAGCAGTTTAGCCAACCCGAATTGAATGACTTAGTAAGAATGACATAAAAATTGTCCTCGACTTTCTGAAGTATGAGGAGCATAACAGGATCATTTGTGTGGATCTTAAAATGGTAAATTTCGGCCCTGGCCGGTTGGCTCAGCGGTAGAGCGTCAGCCTGGTGTGCGGGGGACCCGGGTTCGATTCCTGGCCAGGGCACATAGGAGAAGGGCCCATTTGCTTCTCCACCCCCCCTCCTTCCTCTCTGTCTCTCTCTTCCCCTCCCGCAGCCAAGGCTCCATTGGAGCAAAGATGGCCCGGGCGCTGGGGATGGCTCCTTGGCCTCTGCCCCAGGTGCTAGAGTGGCTCTGGTCATGGCAGAGCGACGCCCCCTGGTGGGCAGAGCGTCGCCCCTGGTGGGCGTGCCGGGTGGGTCCCAGTCGGGCGCATGCGGGAGTCTGTCTGATTGTCTCTCCCCGTTTCCAGCTTCAGAAAAATACAAAAAAAAAAAAAAAAAAAAGGTAAATTTCCTGCTAGGACAACAGAGAGGTTTCACGAAGTATCCTTGCTTTCTGTGTTTGTGGGACAGTTGAGCTCAGGAGAAACACTGGACACAGAAGGAGTGGCCGAAACGTGAAGCTCTGGAAGTAGCGATGCAAAATATTATTGTGAATGAACCTGTAGTTAATCGTGACAGGGTCATTTTTCCCCCACTTCACATAAAAGTTGGCTTAATGAAGCCGTTTGTTCAGGCCTTGAATAGAAAAAGTGAATGCTTTCAACATATTATTTCTGCTTTTTCTGCCTTGTCTTTTGAGAAGATAAAAGCTGGTGTATTCAATGGACCTCAAATTCAAACCCTCATATGTGATGAAGAATTTGCCAGGAAGATGAATAAGGAGGAGAAAGCAGCATGGCAGTCTTCTATGGCAGTTACAAAGAACTTCCTTGGCAACAAAAAAGCAGAAAACTATGAACTTCTGGTTCAAAGGATGCTGTTGGCTTTCCGCAACATTGGATGTAACATGAGCCTTAAGATTCACTTCCTGAACAGTTACCTTGATAAGTTTCCCGCAAATCTTGGAGCTGTTAGTGATGAGCAGGGAGACCACTTTTATCAAAATCTGAAGACGATGGAAGAGCATTATCAGGGGTGATGGGACAGAAATATGATGGCAGACTACTGCTGGAGCATCAAACGAGATTGTCCTCAACAAGTACACAAATGCAAGAGCTACAAACGTCAATTTTTGCGCAAGTTCTATGATTAAAATAAGTGTTTTAATATGTTCTATTTTGAAATTGTAGACAAATTCTGATGCAATTATATCTTTTAGTGTATTAGTGTATTTACTGCATTATATAAATTATTACATTTTCACAAAATGATGCCCAAGAAGATTTCTACTTCATTATGTTAAACTAAATGTTAAAAATTTTATAATAAAATGAAAACCTAAAATCTTGAATTGCAAAAAACTGCAGCTTACAGAGAAAAACTAATGTCAGATTTGAGATGAACACACTTGAATTAGGTAAGAACAAGTGTTTCTGTGGATGCAACAACAATTTTGTTCCCCAGTGTATCTTTTTGCCTAAACACACTTTTCTTCTAGTGCAGGGGTCTCAAACTCGCGGCCCGCCAAACAATTTTGTGCAGCCCGCAGACAAAATTGTTCGGCAGGCCGCGAGTTTGAGACCCCTGTTCTAGTGCTAGTCACTGGCAAATATTTTCACTATCCATGGAATTATGCAAGTCAGAATCTTGGCATACCCTGATCTATCACTAAACCCTGTTCATTTCTCATCATCTGCTTTTTTTTTCTATTTCCTTGAGATAGCATGGTCCAAATCGAAAATGTCAGCATTACTTGCCTAGATTACTTATTGTAGCCAATCAATTGATAGTCTACTAGCCAGTGTGCCTCCCTTCTAAACCATTCTCCACATTGCAACTAGTGATCTTTTGAAATATAAGTCTAACCACAAGATAATTCAAAACCACTCTGTTGAAATCTTTTCAATAATTCCCAATCTTCTTTTCTTTCTTTTTTTTTAAAATTTATTCATTTTAGAGAAGAGAGACAGAGAGAGATAGAGAAGGGGGGGGGGGGAAGCAGGAAGCATCAACTCCCATATGTGCCTTGGCCCAGCAAGTCCAGGGTTTTGAACCGAGGACCTCAGCATTCCAGGTCCGCGCTTGATCCACTGCGCCACCACAGGTCAGGCAATTCCCACTCTTCTTAAGAAAATAAACCAGGCCCTGGCCGGTTGGCTCAATGGCAGAGAGTTGGCCCGGTGTGTGGAAGTCCCGGGTTCGATTCCCAGCCAGGGCACCCAGGAAAAGCATCCATCTGCTTCTCCACCTTCCCCTTCTCCTCTCTCCCTCTCTCTTCCCCTCCCACAGCCAAGACTCCATTGCAGCAAAGTTGGCCCTGTTGCTGAGGATGGCTCCATGGCCTCCACCTCAGGCACTAGAATGGTTCTGGCTGCAATAGAGCAATGGCCCAGATGGGCAGAGCATCGCCCCCTAAAGGGCGTGCCAAGTGGATCCTAGATGGGCACATGAGGGAGTCTGTCTGACTGCCTCCTTGCTTCTCACTTCAGAAAAATACAAGAAAAAAAAAAAAAAAGGAAAAAATAAATCAGTAAAATCCTCATCAGGACCTGCAATGTCGTCCTCAAAGATCCAATGAATACCTAACCAATCTCTCAACCCATTCTGTTTTCCTAGCCTTCTGTCTGTAGTCACACTAATACTCTTCCTGTCTCTTTCTGCTATGTGATCTTTATATTTTCTGTTTCTGCGGCAATAGAGAACTTCCCTCCCCCCACCCTTACCTAGCTCTTGTCAATATTTCAGACCTTATACAGTTGTCACTTCCTTCTGCATCCCTTTCATGTAATGTCATAGAATCAGACGTTGTTTTTGGAAAACTATCATTAGAATTTTATGTCTGTCTCATATATGAAGTTATCTTGATTGCAAGATTGCAATCTTTTATTCCCCTAAGCAGTTAATAAATAGCTTCTGCTCTAAACTGTAAACTTAATGATACCAGAAACCCTGTCTTTTTTCTTATACACTGTTATATCTCAAAAAGAATAAATGAAGCAATAAATGCACCACAAACTACTACTTGAGTTATTTAAAATCTACATTTTCAAGAACACTAAAACAAATGAATACATAAATAAAAAATAAGAACAAAAAAGCAGCGGAAGCAGGTACATTCACTGAATATTTAGTATCTTCCAGGAACGGTGGTAAATGCTTTGCAAACTGTATTATAATTAATCGTTCATACACCTTATTTTACAAATAAGGAAAAGGAAGATTTGAATAATTAGGTAATCTGTTTACGGACATACAACTAATAAGTCAGGACGTAAAGCTAGTTCACATCTCTCCCAAAGCCAATACTTTATATAAAACGGTACAAAGAAGTATGTTATACAGACATGGAGTGTGGTGCGTGGGGGAGAGAGCAATGGTTTTTATTTTTATAATTTTTATTTTTGTTTTAAAATTGAATTATTGGGGTGATACTGGTTAACATAATTATATAGGTTTCAGGTGCCCAATTCTACAACACATCTCTACACACAGTATTGTGTGTTCACCCCCCCCCCCCCCGTCAAGCCTTTGTCCATCATCATTTACCCCCCATACTCTCCTCCACCTTCTCCCACCCCCACAATCACCACACTGTCAGTGTCCTCGAGACTTTCCTTTTGGGCATGGACTTTCTGCTCAATTCCTCCACCCCCTCAGTGCTGTTTGACTTTCCAGGTAAACTGACATTATATTAGTTTCCCTGTAGAGATATATGAAAGGCCTGGCAAATTATGAAATGAAAACATCCCAGTCTCATTTCCTTGCTCAATATGTGGCCAACCTGGGACTCACACGATCTCTGGGTTGTTGCTAATTAATAAAGCATCAAACCTGACTTACCTCTATCAGTCTAACACACTGGCTCTCAACTGAGGTGGACACAGAGGAGTGCAATTTTGCCCTGCAGGGGACGTTTGGCAATGTCTAATGACATTTGTATGTGTCACAACTGCAGGAGTGTTACTGGCATCTAGTGGGTAGAAGCTAAATATCCTAAAACGCACCGGAGAGCTACCAACAAAAAAACTATCTGCCTCAAAATGTCAGTGGGGCCATGATTAAAAAATGCTGGTGTAACACAAAAAGAAAACAATGAGACTTTCACTTCTAAATACAACACAGTAAGTCACAGCAGGCTAACACCCTCACTGCAACTACCAAAAGAACAAATGCCCCACAAGAATCAGAGCGTTAAAGATATCAGAGAGCTATGGAAACAAAGACGAAAGAGAAACTAAAGTTCTAAGAGAGTTTGGAAAATCTTTTTTTTAGGTAGGAAGAGATTTTAGGGGAAATCTTGGTTGTGAAAAGATTTATAGGTACTCATATACAGTGGTACCTTGAGATACGAGTTTAATTCGTTCTGTAACTGAGCTCGTAAGTCAGTCAACTTGTATATCAAACAAATTTCTCCCATTTAAAATAACTGAAATAGATTTAATCTGTTCCAGCCCTGTGAAACATTCCCAAACCATTTTAAATTAAGAAAAAAGACATTTTTAATTAAGAAACATACATGTATACTTTACCAATGCATAACAAAATATATGAAATAAAAGAAAAAAGTTATTTAGTACTGTATTCTTACCTTGAAGACAGACCAGTGCGTTTAACGGAGGTGAATGGCAGAGGAGGAAGGAGGGAGGAAAGGATGCAGGCACTGTAGACACGTAAACTAAAACTGCACTTTCTTAACACTAAATGTAAACTAAAACTGCATTTTTTTACTTTAAACAAAACTAAAACTGCACTTTCTTTACTAAAATGAAACCACAAAAACTTAATTGTAAAAAAAATGCACTTTCTTAACTTTAAACTTAACCTAAGCTTAACATTACGTATTTTTCATTTAATCATTACCTGTTTTTGCCTTTTTGGCTGCACTTTCGGCACTTTTACTTGCAGGACTTTTGAATACAAATCTATCCAAAGAGGTTTGCTTTTGCCTGCCTTTTAAAATGTTACGGAAATGTGACAAACAAGTGTCATTAAAAAGTGCCAAAGCATGACCAGTTGAAACTTTTTCTGGGTGTTTCTTTTCAATGAAACTTGAAAGCTTTCCCCACATTGCCAGCATGTCTTTAATTTCACTTGTAGAAATCACTTCCTCCACTCTACCTCCTCCTCACTTATTAATCTCTTGCAGAAGCTCTGTATGTTGTTGCATCATCTGTAGCTCCTTCAGCTCCTCAATTGAGAGTTCCTCCACGTTTCTCGACGAGCTCGTTTAGGTCACCCTCATCTACCTCCAGGACTTTCTGAGGGACACAATCTCCTCCAACACTTCTACCTCAATCTCCGTCTCTGGTTCGAATCCTTCAAAGTCCCTGTCTGCAACAACATCAGGCCATAACTTTTTCCATGCCGAGTTTAAGGTTCTTCTTGTAACCTCTTGCTATGCCAAGTCAATAATGCGTAAACATATCACAATGTTGTAGTGATCTTTCCAAAACTCTTGAAGGGTTAGAATTGTATTCTCAGTCACCTCAAAGCAGCGGCGGAACAAGTGCTTTGTGTAAAGCTTTTAAAAGTTGGAAATGACCTGCTGATCCATAGGTTACAAGATTGAAGTCGTGTTGGGTGGGATTTAGCGGACTTTCACGAATTTGAACTCATCGAGAATGTCATCTTCAAGACCAGGTATGTGGGCTGGTGCATTATCAAGGATTAGTAATGTTTTCATCAGGAGTTTATCTTCTTGAAAATATTTCTTCACTGCAGGACCAAAACCAAGATTTACCCATTCAATAAAAAACTGCCATGTAACCCATGACCTAGCATTGGCACACCACGTAACCTGCAGTTTTTCTTTAAGAATTATGTGAGTCTTAAAGGCTCGAGGATATTTGGAATGATACACTAGCAGTGACTTTACAGTCACCGCTAGCATTTGCACACAATGCAAAGGTCAGACGGTCCTTCCTGGCTTAATGGCCTGGCAGCTTCTTCTCCCCTGCGGTGGTGAAAGTTCTCCAGGGCACTTTTTCCAAAATGATCCTGTTTCATCACTGTTGAACACTTGTTGGGGGATGTAGCCTTCCTTTGCGATAAGCGCAGCAAAACATGCGATGTACTCCTCAGCTGCCTTAACGTCTGCACTCGCAGCTTCACCACGCCTCACCACGGAGTGGATGCCAGATCTCTTCTTGAAAATTTCAAAGCAGCAGTGACTTGCCTTAAACATATCTGCTGCTGCCTCTTTTGAGGTTGATGGTTCTTTCTTCTTCAAGTCGCCGTAAATAATTCGTGCCTTTTCGCATTTACAGTCTCCATCACTGTATCTCCTGTCAGCTCTTTCTCTTTCATCCACACCAGCAGAAGCTTCTCCATTTCTTCATGGATATTTGTCCTTAGTTGGGACAGAATTGTAGTTCCTTTTGCTGGATTTGAGCTTTTGATGGCATCCTTTTGTTTAAGGATGGTACAAATAATAGATGTATTGCGGCCGTACAGCCTTGCCAGTTCAATCACTCGTATACCATGCTCATGTTTTTCTATTATTACTTGCTTTACTTCTATGGACATCATTCTCTTCTTCTCACCACTGTCCTTTACACTCACTTTCTTCGGCCCATGATAGCACACAAAAAAAGTAAAAAATGCAAAAATGATGCAAGAACTAGTATGAGATTCGACTTGATTCTGTGGTTAACATGTGAGAAAGAACGAGATGCTGGTGTTGTGCTGCCGATACTGGACCGGTGCGCCAATGTGCCAACTAGCGGCAGCTTCCTGAATCACGACTCATGAAATTTTGCTCGGATCTTGAACAAAAATATGGACCAAGTCGCAGCTCGTATCTCAAGTTACCACTGTATGTTTAATGTTTCTTTTTTGTTCTATTTTTAATATTGTTTAAAGTTTCTAAATTTTACATTTTAAACATTTACTTAAGAGTTTTATTATGTCATTTTTACCTTAATGAAGGTGCTTTTAAAAACATTACTCAAGAAATTTGCTGAATAATGACAAGTACTCAAAACACCCACCAACATCTAACATATTCAAAATAACCTACACAGAGAATTGAAGAATTACTGCTCATATACTTTTTTTTTTTAATTAAGTGAGAGCAGGGTAGGCAGAGAGAGACTCCTGCATGTGCCCCAACCTAGATCCACCCAGTAAGCTCCCTATGGGGTGATGCTCTGCCCATCTGGGGATTGCCTTGTTGCTCAGCAACCAAGCTATTTTTAAAGCCTGAGGCAGTGGCCAGGGAGCCATCCTCAGGACGGAGGGGGGGGGGGTCTCATACACTTTCAACATTAAAATTAGAATAAAGTGGCCCTGGCTGGTTGGCTCAGCGGTAGAGGTTTGGCTCAGCGTGTGGAAGTCCTGGGTTTGATTCCCACTCAGGGCAAACAGGAGAAGCGCCTATCTGCTTCTTCACCCTTCCCCTTCTCCTTCCTCTCTATATCTCTCTTCCCCTCCCAAAGTCAAGGCTCCATTGGAGCAAAGTTGGCCTGACACTGAGGACAGCTCTGTGGCATCTAAAATAGTTCTGGCCGCAACAGAGCAACACCTCAGATAGGAGAGCATCACCCACTAATGGGCATGCAGGTGGATCCTGGTCGGGCGCATGCGGCAGTCTGTCTGACTGCCTCCCTGCTTCTAACTTTGGGGAAAAAAAATAAATTAGAATAAAGTAACTCTGACAGTCATTTTCTTTTTTCTTTACCCTTTCAGCTAACTTTTAAGCTTAATGAAATCTTATTAATACTGAAACACCTACAATTTCAGCAGTTTTCAAATATTAAAGCAGACGACAAAATCTGGCCTTTTAGTACCCTTATATTCTCTTATAAATATGTATTTTAATGAAATTTACTAAAGTTATATAAATATTTAAATACGTACTTACCAAATCTCCCTAGATGTTTTTCTTCTTAAAAATAATCATCAAAAAACATACTGTTTTTCAGATTACTGTAATGAGTGTTGATACTAATTTTAACTTTAGCAGAGTGATAAATTATCCTGATTAAAACAAATACTATAGAAACAGTTGAATTTTCATAAAGACCTTTTTTTTTTTTTTTGACAGAGACAGAGAGGAGAGATAAGGACAGACAGGAACGGAGAGAGATGAGAAACATTAATTCTTCAATGTGGCACCTTAGAAGTTCACTGACTACTTTCTCACATGTGCCTAGACTGGGGGGCTACAGCAGAGTGAGTGACCCCTTGCTCAAGCCAGTGACCTTGGGCTTCAAGCCAGTGACCTTTGGGCTCAAGCCAGTGACAATGGGGTCATGTCTATGATCCCATGCTCAAACCAGCGACCCCTCTCTCAAGCTGGTGAGCCCGCACTCAAGCCTGAGGAGCCCACATTCAAGTGGGGATCTTGCGGTTTCAAACCTTGGTCCTCTGTGTCTCAATCCAATGCCCTATCCACTGCATCACCTCCTGGTCAGGCCAGAGAGATCAGTTTTGAGAATGAATGTGTGCCACAGAATTCTCCTCCAAGAACATTTATACTTTCCAATTTAACTTCATTTTAATTATAGGACGTTTAATTTTTAGGAAACTTCTTACGTAAAACAACATTTAAACTTTTAGTTTTAAATATTCACAACTTAAATAAAATTTTTAAAATGCAATGTCAGCTTTTCAGAACAAATAAATTCTATGGCGAGAGGATGTAGAAGAATGAGTTCTGACGTGTGTGCAGGAGGGAGGGGAGAACCAGAAACAGTTTCTGTGCCCAAGAGGAGCAGCTGGGGGACTGAAGATGGAACACAGGGTGTGATACAAGGCCATTCATATTTTATAATTTTTACAATTAGTAAAATTATAGTCCCACAATCTCTGGATTCAGGTGATAAAAGTCAATGTGCTATTTGTGCTGATTAAATTTCTTCTCTCTCTCTTGTCAAGGGTTTTCTGTTTTCTACCTACATCTTGGCTCTCCCAGTTTAATTCACACCTGTCCCTAAACTGTTTAGGCAGGCATAATCCCTGCTCAACTCAGCACAATGGGATTATACCGTATCTCTGTCCTTACATCTACTAATAAAGCTCACCCAATTTCATGTAAAAAGATAAATGCTTGAAGTTGAGAAGATGGCACCGGAGTAGGCAGACGCACAAACGCCCAGCTCTCACCACCAAACTGGAATACAAATCAATTTAGGAAAAATCAGCGTGAAAAACCAACTCTGGACTACAAGAACAGCTCTCAAAAACCCAAGGAGCAAAGAAGAAGCCACAACAAACCTGGTAGGGGGCGCCTGAATCTCCTCTGCTTACAGGAACGGAGAGGGGGGTGAGGCTGAGAGCCCAGAGGGGATCTCACCCAAGAGAAAAGAGCAGAAAATACTGCTCACAGCCACTTGCCTGGTGACCAGGGAGAGAGGTGTGTTGAAAAGACCAGCTTATCTCCCAAGTGGAAAGGACAGGGAGAGGGATAGACTGTGAGGGGCTAAGGAATGCAGGACACGAACTAAAAAAGCTGATTCATCCGTGCTGGAGGCGGCCATAGCTGGAGGAGGGACTGAACCTTCCACAAAACAGTACTGACTTGCTTCCGGATCAGAGATCTCTGGACATCTATCCAGCTCCAATCAGCGCAACAAGACACAGCTGAAAACAAGAAGTGGGGAGGAGGGGCAGTAACTCAGGTCTCCATGGAGATCTGAGATACACATGCCCCTACTGAAGCTGAGAAAACACCCTGCCCCCAGAGAGATTAGTTGGCTGAAGAGGTCTTCAGAGTCTCAAGTTACACCCTTCGCATTCCTGGATACACTTTCAAGGAAGCCACCTGATGAGATCAAGAAACAAGACTATCACCTGTTAAGAAAACAAACAAATCAAGACTTCAAAGCTGCCCAAATCCGAAAGTGGATTACAAATAATAGCTGATACCAACCCAAGAAGACCTAGAAATAACACAACTGAAAACTGGAGGCAGAAAACACCAAGCATAGACTCAACCAACTCTTCAAATAAAACACCCAAAAACAATGAGATGACAAAAAAGTGCAATCCAAATGAAACCACAAGAGATACCTTCAGGAGATGAACTGAGTGATATGGAAATAATCAAACTTCCAGATGCGGAGTTCAAAATAATGATTGTAAGGATGCTTAGGGATCTTAGAAAAACAATGGATGGTCATGATGAACACCTAAATAAAGATATAGCAACTATAAAAAAGAATCAGATGGAGATGACAAATACAATATCAGAAATAAAGACCACAATGGAAGGAATTAAAAACAGGATAGATAGAGCTGAGGATCGAATCAGCGAGTTGGAGGACAACTGGAATGAAGGCATGAAAGCAGAGAAGAAAAAAGAAAAGAGACTCAAAAAGTCTGAGGAAACTCTTAGAGAGCTCTGTGACAACATGAAGAGAAATAACATCCGCATCATAGGGGTTCCTGAAGAAGAAGAATAAGAACAAGGGATAGAGACTTTGTTCAAGCATATCATAGCTGAAAACTTCCCTAAATTAATGCAGGAGAAACTCTCACGAGTTCAAGAAGCACAGAGGACTCCATTAAAGAGAAACCCAAAGAAACCTACACCAAGACACATCATAATTAAAATACCAAAGCTAAGCGATAAAGAGAAAATATTAAAAGCTGCAAGAGAAAAAAAAGCTATCACCTACAAAGGAGCCCCCATAAGGATGACATCGGACTTCTCAATAGAAACACTTGAGGCCAGAAGGGAATGGCGAGAAATATTCAAAGTAATGCAGAACAAGAACCTACAACCAAGACTACTTTATCCAGCAAGGCTATCGTTTAAAATTGAAGGAGAAATAAAAAGCTTCCCAGACAAAAGACAACTCAAGGAATTCATTACAACCAAACCAATGCTGCAGGAAATGTTAAGGGGCCTGTTGTAAACAGATCAAAGTGGGAAAAGAATATAGCAAAAAAGGAATATACCTTTAAAGAATAAAATGGCAATAAACAACTACATATCAATAATAACCATAAATGTAAATGGATTAAATGATCCAATCGAAAGACATAGGGTAGCTGCATGGATGAGAAAACAGGACTCGTACATATGCTGTCCACAAGAGACACACCTTAGAACAAGAGATACACATAGACTGAAGGTAAAAGGATGGAAAAAAACATTTCATGCAAATGGAAATGAAAAAAAAAGCTGGGGTAGCAATACTTATATCAGACAAATTGGACTTTAAAACAAAGGATATAGTAAGAAATAAAGAAGGCCACTACAAAATGATAAAGGGAGTAATCCAACAGCAAGATATAACTATTATAAATATCTATGCACCTAATATAGGAGCACCTAAATATATAAAGCAGACTTTGGTGGATTTAAAGGGCGAGATCAACAGCAATACTATAATAGTAGGGGATTTCAGTACTCCACTAACATCACTAGATAGATCCTCAAGAAAGAAAATTAACAAAGAAACAGCAGACTTAAAGGACACACTAGATCAACTCGATTTAATAGATATCTTCAGAACCTTTCACCCTAAAGCAGCAGAATATATTCTTTTCAAGTGCTCATGGTACATTCTCTAGGATAGACCACATGTTAGGGCACAAAAGTGCTCTCCACAAAATTAAGAAGATTGAAATCATATCTAGCACTTTCTCTGATAACAATGGCATGAAACTAGAAATGAACCACAACAGAAAAGCTCAAAAATTCTCAAACACATGGAAACTAAATAGCAGGTTGTTACATAACAAATGGATTAAGAATGAGATCAAAGAAGAAATAAAAAAAAGTCCTAGAAACGAATGACAATGAGCATACAACAACTCAAAATTTATGGGACACAGCAAAAGCAGTACTGAGAGGGAAGTTCATAGCACTACAGGCACACTTTAAGAAGCTGGAAAAAGCTCAAATAAACAACTTAACCCTGCATCTAAAAGAACTAGAAAAAGAACAGCAAGTAAAGCACAAATGTAGTAGAAGGAAGGAAATTATAAAGATCAGAGCAGAATTAAATGACATAGAGCCTAAAGAAACAATACAGAGGATCAATGAAACTAGGAGCTGGTTCTTTGAAAAGGTAAACAAGATTGATGTACCTTTAACTAGACTCACCAAGAAAGAGAGAGAGAGGACTCAAATAAATAAAATTAGAAATGAGAGTGGAGAAATAACAACTGACACAACAGAAATACAAAATATTGTAAGAAAATACTATGAAGAACTGTATGCCAAAAAACTAGACAACCTAAAAGAAATGGACAAATTCCTTGAAACATACAATCTTCCAAAAATCAATCTAGAAGAATCAGAAAACCTAAACAGACTGATTACACCAAATGAGATTGAAACAGTTATCAAAAAACTCCCAACAAAGAAAAGTCCGGGGCCTGATGGCTTCATAACTGAATTCTACCAAATATTCAAAGAAGAACTAACTCCTATCCTTCTCAAACTATTTCAAAAAATTCAAGAGGAAGGAAGACTTCCAAGCTCCTTTTATGAGGCAAGCATAATTCTGATTCCAAAACCAGGCAAAGACAACACAAAGAAAGAAAATTATAGGCCAATATCTCTGATGAATATAGATGCTAAAATCCTCAACAAAATATTAGCAAACTGGAACCAACATTATATGGAAAAAATCATACACCATGATCAAGTGGGATTTATTCTGGGGAGGCAAGGCTGGTACAATATTCGTAAATCAATGTGATTCATCACATAAACAAAAAGAAGGAGAAAAACCATATGATAATTTCAGTAGATGCAGAAAAAGCATTTGATAAAAGCCAGCACCCTTTCATGATCAAAACTCTCAGCAAAGTGGGAATACAGGGAACATACCTCAATATGATAAAGGCCATCTATGACAAACCCACAGCCAACATCATACTCAATGGGCAAAAATTAAAAGCAATCCCCTTAAGGTCAGGAACAAGGCAGGGGTGCCCCCTTTCACCACTCTTATTTAACATAGTCCTGGAAGTCCTAGCCACAGCAATCAGACAAAAAGAAATAAAAGGCTTTCAAGTTGGAAAAGAAGAAGTAAAACTATCATTATTTATTTTTTATTTTTTTATTTTTTATTCATTTTAGGAAGGAGAGAGGGAGAGAGAAGGGGGGAGGAGCAGGAAGCATCAACTCCCATATGTGCCTTGACCAGGCAAGCTCAGGGTTTCGAAACGGTGACCTCAGCATTTCCAGGTCGACGCTTTATCCACTGCGCCACCACAGGTCAGGCCAAAACTACCATTATTTGCAGATGATATGATATTGTATATAGAAAACCCTAAAGTCTCAGTCAAAAAACTACTAGACCTGATAAATGAATTCAGCAAAGTGGCAGGATATAAAATCAATACTCAGAAATCAGAGGCATTTTTATATGCCAACAATGGTCAGAAAGAGAAATTAAGGAAACAATCCCCTTCACAATTACAACCAAAAAAATAAAGTACCTAGGAGTACATTTAACCAAGGAGACTAAAGACTTGTATTCGGAAAATTACAAAGCATTGATAAAAGAAATCAAGGAAGATACAAACAAGTGGAAGCATATACCGTGCTCGTGGTTAGGAAGAATAAACATCATTAAATGTCTATATTACCCAAAGCAATCTATAAATTCAATGCAATACCAATTAAAATACCAATGACATACTTTAAAGATATAGATCACATATTCCAAAAATTTATATGGGACCAAAAAAGAACACGAATAGCCTCAGCAATCTTAAAAAAGAAGAATAAAGTGGGAGATATCACACTTCCTGATATCAAATTATACTACAAGGCCACTGTATTCAAACAGCCTGGTACTGGCATAAGAACAGGCATATAGATCAATGGAAAAGAACAGAGAACCCAGAAATAAACCCAAAGCTCTATGGACAACTGATATTTGACAAAGGAGGGAAGGAAATACAATGGAGTAAAGACAGCCTCTTTAATAAATGGTGTTAGGAAAACTGGACAGCTACCTGCAAAAAATGAAACTAGACCACCAACTTACACCATTCACAAAAATAAACTCAAAATGGATAAAAGACTTAAATGTAAGTCGTAAGACCATAAGCATCTTAGAAGAAAACATAGGCAGTAAGCTCTCTGACATCTCTCGGAGCAATATATTTGCTGATTTATCTCCACGGGGAAGTGAAATAAAAGACAGGATAAACAAATGGGACTATATCAAACTAAAAAGCTTTTGCACAGCTAAAGACAACAAGAACAGAATAAAAAGACAAACTACACAATGGGAGAACATATTTGACAATACGTCTGATAAGGATTTAATAACCAAAATGTATAAAGAACTTGTAAAATTTAATACCAGGAAGACAAACAATCCAATCCAAAAATGGGAAAAAGAAATGAATAGACACTTCTCCAAAGAGGACATACAGATGGCCAATAGGCAGATGAAAAAATGCTCAACATCACTAATCATTAGAGAAATGCAAATTAAAACCACAATGAGATATCACCTCACACCAGTCAGAATGGCGCTCATCAACAAAACAACACAGAATAAGTGCTGGCAAGGATGTGGAGAAAAGGGAACCCTCCTGCACTACTGGTGGGAATGCAGACTGGTGCAGTCACTGTGGAAAACAGTATGGAGATTCCTCAAAAAATTAAAAATCGAACTGCCTTTTGACCCAGCTATCCCACTGTTAGGAATATACCCCAAGAACACCATAGCACTGTATGAAAAGAAGAAATGTACCCCCATGTTTATGGCAGCATTGTTCACAATAGCGAAGATCTGGAAACAGCCCAAGTGTCCGTCAGAGGACGAGTGGATTAAAAAACTTTGGTACATATATACTATGGAATACTACTCAGCCATAAGAAATGATGACATCGGATCATTTACAATAACATGGATGGTCCTTGATAACATTATATGGAGTGAAATAAGTAAATCAGAAAAAAACTAAGAACTATATGAATCCATATATAGATGGGACATAAAAATGAGACTCAGAGACATGAACAAGAATGTGATGGCAACGGGGGTGCGGGGTGGGGGGAGGGGAGATGGGGCGAGGAAGGAGAGAGGGGGTGGGGGAGGGGAGGGGCACAAAGAAAACCAGATAGAAGGTGACAGAAGACAATTTGACTTTGGGGGAGGGGTACACAGCACAATCAAATGTCAAAATAATCTGGAGATGTTTTCTCTCAACATATGTACCCTGATTTATCAATGTCACTGCATTAAATTTAATAAATAAATTTTAAAAAGAAGATAAATGCTTAAAACTACTAGGAGTTAATATAAATACATGTATCACCACTTAAGTGAGAATTTCAGCAAACATTAGATATAACACTACTTTTTCTTAAAAAATTAAGATTTTCAAATATATGCAAATAGTGAGGAAGCCATTCATTACCCTCCAGTCCTCTCTGTACGGGAGTGCCACTGATACACCAGCGGTTGATGCCGCCCAGGCGCTGAGCCATTTCTGCAGCCTGAGGAGACAGAGACATGGAATCAAAAAAGAAAATTAACACCGAGGAGAAATGCAGAAGTTCGGTGTGTTTACTCATGAACACAGCCCACGGAGAGCTGCACCTCCGGTCGCTGCATTGCTCCCGTTTATCAGTTCCCACTCTCAATGCTGAGCGTCCTCTTCATGGGCCAACTTCCAGTACAGTGGCTCTCAGCAGCAGACACCACATGCACCCAGGGAGGGAAGGGGAGTTCAAGACATGCAGAATGAAAAGGCTCCCCGAATGACTGACCCATTCTCACCCCATCTTTCAGATGTCAACCGCTATAATAATAGATGCAATTCAAAAATTTGGGACAGGCTACAGACTGGCCAAAGAAGACAAAATAAAGATGTATGACAAAGGCTGAATCAAAATTCTAGCTTCTAAAGTTGCATTTTCATTACCATCTGGTCTGTCTGATAAAAATCTGCCAAAGTCAACGTTGGCCAAAGCTATCAGAGACTGTGGTAAGCTTTCCTCTTAGCAGAAATGCTAACAAAAGTCCTTAAATACAGTCTACTTTGATCTTCATCACATAAACTGCCATCTTATTCAAATACACAGGGGCATTGCATGTACAGCAATGATTCATAGCACCAAAATAATTCCTAGGGGTCGTGAAGTTCACAGTAGAAAAGGAAACGTAACAGTATTTAACAGTAAGATTTTGGCTAATATAAATATTGTGGGTTAATTACACTTAAATTATTGAATTTTCTATGGACAGTTTCTCCCAATCCCCTTCCCTTTGTTTCTTGCCCAGCTCTCAGAAGACTGCGGAAATTCTCACTTTTACAGTGGGACATTCGACCATCTGAGCTTCGTCCAGGCAGATCCGCCACCACTCCACGGCCACCAGGGGGCTGGGGATGGCCATGTAGCGCTTCTGGTTCCTTAAGCGACGCCCGTCCTCACTGTTGCTGTGTGGAATATCTACATAATTTAGCTCTGATCGAAGGACATCATAGGTAATAATAACTATATCCTGTTCTGCCAAAAAATGAGGCTGCAAGAAGCCATCTTTCTTTACTCCTTGATATACCTAGAAAATAATCAGCATATAGTTAATTGTGGAACAGCTCTTCAAAGATAACTGAAATAATCATTTACTTACACCCTCACTGAGCCCTTTGTCCTGGTTTAGGACCAGACAACCTTGGAGATAATTCCCCCTTGTCTAGAGGAAGCCGCACTCAGTGCGGAAGACTACTAGAAGCGACATGAAAGGAGATGTAACAGGGCTAAACGGGCTAGCACCAGAGTGAAGGGACCAATTCTACGGCTGAGAAGGCAAATTCAGAGGGCAGTTAAAATTTGAGGTGGATCTTGAAGAACGTTTGGAGTTTTCAAGGGACAGAAAGGAGGAAAGCACATGAGATACAGGTAGGTAGCAGACAGAATCAGCAGCATGTGCAAAAACCTAAAGGTATATAAACCAGAAGAGTAAGAGCTGTTATTTACTGAACGCCTTTTATGTTTCAGACACTGCTAAGCATTATCTGTCTTCAGCAACAGGTCTGGTAGACATTGTTATTATACCTCTCTCACAAGCAAAAAATATGGAGTGTTTTGCTCAAAACTGGCGGAGCCAAGACTCAAACTAAGGTCTGTTTATCCCATAAAACAGGGCTCTGCAATTGCAAAGATGGTGTTTTACTTATTACTGTATTCTCTGTCCATGCCTATGACAGTGTCTGAGATGTAGAAAACCTGCAATAACATCTGAATGGAAACAAGGAAAGAAAAACTGAGTGAAGAACACTAACATTAGCAAACACTAACACTGAATGACCACATACTACGTGCCCGTGCTTTATCAATGTAATCTTCACAGTAAGTCTATAAGGAACACTATTTTCAGAACTTAGCACAGTTCCTGGCACAAAACCGGTGTCAATAACGATTTGTTGAATAAGTAAGTTCTTATTTTACAGACGAGATAACTGAAGCTTCAGAGGATGGTTCTGGAGCTAAGAACTGGTGGCTCAGACGAGCGGCTATCACACAGTGCTGTTTTTTGAACTGCATTACTCCCTGAGGATAAATGCTTAGACAAAGACTTTTTCATTTATAGGATAAAGCATTTTTTCAAAAGCTTTCACATCTTTCTACTCTAGTACTTTAACTTCTGAACTTCCAATGTCAGAAAAAGTCTACTGTTCTATTTCTTATTCTCAATGTCCTCTTCAAGTTCTGATTTAATATTATTTTCTCAAGTTAATTTTGGGGATAAACAACAAAGTGACAATGACTAAAGAAGCAAAACTTGACATTTTCCTGTCCCTTTAAGGCACCCAAACCGCCATACCAAGACTCGAAGAGACGATGACCTCACGTGCCGGTTGATTTCATCCACCCACTGGTGACAGATGGAACTGGGCGAGATGATGAGAGTCGCTCCGGTTGACACTGGCTCCATCGCAACCAGGCAGTGGGGGCAATAGAAAGGCTTAATCTTCAGGTTCTTCTCTTCATAATTTACACATTTTGCATGTTGCCACAGGTGGCATTTCAGGCACTGAACACGAGGCTTACGGTCTACATGGTCCAGTTCACCACATATGCATTCAAAGCGATAATCAGACGAATCAGAGGGACTCATACTGGAATGTGGTGCGTCACCAACAGCACGGTTCAGAGATTCAGCTTGGTCCCCTGTTGCATGTTCTTGTTTGACTTCAAAGACACAGGTCCCCCTGGATGTGGTAACATCGGGAACTCCAGAGTCACTGGTGGCTGAACTGTCGTCTTGTGAACGAAGGTCCGTGTCAGGCTGACTTTTCCCCTTTTTTGTGGACGCGACAGGCTTTCTCATTTTACTACGGTATCTCTTGGGCTTACAGTAAGAATGGGAAGGGTCATCGTCATCATCAGAGGTGTTTGATGGCAAGTACTGAGAATCTGTGTCCTTGCTCACTGGTTTGCTGGGTTCTTTCTGAACTTTCCTTGGACTCCATACTGCCTATGAAAAACATTATTTAATTAATTTATTTCAACAAGTTCCTTTCCTGAAATTAAATTCTAACATTACTTATGTGCTTTATATAAAAATCGTGCTACTTTCTTTCCTGAGGAGAATCAGTCTTGATCAGGGGGTTCTGATGTGCCCTCTGAAAGAACCCTACCTATGGTCTGCAAGGTCAAGAGAAAGGCTTTCTTGATAAGGAAGATTTGGAGAAAATAAAAATTAGAAAGATAAAGGGAACTAATAATACTTTGGTATTAAACTCTTACAATTTATAGTCTGCCTAAATCAACAGAAGGCTAGTAGTTTCTAACACATAAATATAAATTAAATCAAGGCGATTATAAAAATACTAAGTACTAACATATAGCCTTTAAAGAAAGTAAAAGTTAATGTATGAGTTACAATTAGCAAAGAAAGCCCCTCTTTCTCTCTCCTTTCTGCTTGTGTCCTCTTTTACAATTATTCATGGAATGCCAATTTTGTGCGGTGCTGAGGACACCCATGAGGAATATTTAGCTCCTTGTCTCATAAGAGTATGCTGAAAGAGAGAACAGTGAAAGGTAAAGTGATGCTATAGGAATGCCTAAGAAGGGCGTCCCGAAAGGGGCTGGATGAGAAGGCAGACCCAGCACTGGCTTCCTGGAAGGAATGGCAGGCCCAAGGTCGGAGAGGACGTAGGACACTAATGAAATACAGTAAATGGTCTCAACTGAAGAAGATTTTCTTTGTTTTTCTTTTTGGTGATAGAAGAATTAGTAAAAGCACAGAAGTTCACTGCAGTCTTTTACCCTGGCTGGGAAAAACTATTGGAGACTCCCTAACGGAGGAAACTCTTTTATCCGCCGTTTTAACAGTGGCCAAGCTGGTAGCTCCACGCTTGGGCTTGTCATTCCTCTTTCCTTGATTTATGTTTACACATTTGTAACTACTTTCTTAAAAAAAATTGAAATGAATAATCCCAAAGAAGCAGTTTTATAACAAAATGTAAAATATTAAGACAGGGGTCAGGAACCTTTTTGGCTGAGAGAGGCATGAACACTACTTATTTTAAAATGTAATTCCATGAGAGCCATACGACGACTTGTGCACATTACACATTATCCAAAAAAAATTTGGTGTTGTCCTGGAGGACAGCTGTGATTGGCTCCAGCCACCCGCAACCATGAACACGAGCGGTAGGAAATGAATAAATTGTAATACATGAGAATGTTTTATATTTTTAACATTATTTTTTTAATAAAGATTTGTCTGTGAACCAGATGCAACCATCAAAAGAGCCACATCTGGCTTGCGAGCCATAGGTTCTCGACCCCTGGATTAAGATGATGATCATGGGAAAAGTGAGAATTTAGATAAAAGATTCAAAAGTATATAAAGAACTCTGCTAATATAAGGTATCATTAACACTGTTAAAATAGGTAACAAACTTTTAAACTGCTGGCAATAGCACAAGAGTAGAGAAGTTAAACTTCTGAACATGCTTAAGGAACTGATTTAATAATTCCCTCTCAATGAATATCTGAGCACTTGCTATTTGCCAAGCACCCCTCTTTGGGCTTAATGGTAACCAAAATAAAATTTATACTCTGATGGAACTTATATTCGTGGAGTAGAAAATTATTCAGGAAGCAGAAAACGTAAGTCACATACACAAACGATGTCCCTAACGAGTTTGCTTTTTATCTTCAGAGAGCAAGACCTTCAGTGTCAAGGTGAGATCTGTCAGCTCATTCAGTGAGGCATCACACACACATAGCTACTTCATAATGCTGTTACCTGCTTTTTTGTTTTATCATATATATCCTCTTCCTTGTAATTCTTCCCCAATGTGAAAGTCCCAGTAAAACCATGGCCTTTGATCTGTTTCACAAGACCTTCAAGAATTAAACATTTCAGCATCCGTTTCAGAAGACTCCTGTTACGCTGAACATCGTATCTGTATGTGGAACTGATGTACTTATAGATGGAAAGGATGGAAACTCCCTTTTTCCCACTCATTTCTTTCACAGCTGTCAGGATCATGACACGTGTAGCTAAATGCAAAAGGATATGCTAACTCAGTCAAAATAATTAAAATTAAAAGAAAACAAAACTCAGTTAATCATTAATGGACCAAATTAATTAAAAAAAATAAACCAAACATTTATAGAAGGCCTGTTGTGTATACAGTCATTTTAAAGAATATGTAATAAAAATTTATCTCAACACATTAAGAAATAAATGACTGTAATGGAAGTAATTTAAGAAAGAATCACTACAACAGGGAACACTGTGAAAAGATATTTTCTTAAAAGAGATTTCATACTTACGGGGGCACTGAATTTTTTCTTTTGGTTCAATTTCCATATTCTGAGTTTCTGTGTTTTTTACTTTTCCTTCAGAATAAGGTGATGGAATGAAATAATTCACCACTTTTCCCTGTTAAAACAATATGCAGTAGTCACACAGTGTTTTGCTTTCAGTATTCTGAATTACTTATTATCATTAACCCTTTCAATTAAGGAGATGCAAAGAGTTGTAAAAAGTTATGAAAAAAGGGTCTAAATATGCAGTTCAGACAGACAAGCCTTATTTTTAATTTTGGTGTTACAGCTAGTTATCACTTTTATTAAATGTATTATCTAAAATTATCAAAATGTTATCAAGTGTGAGACTTCTGCAATGAACTTTTTAAGGCTTGTTTAAATACAAGATTAACCTACTGAAAATATAATACTAAAAATAACTTAGAATTAAAATATCTAATGAGAAGAAAATGCCAAAAAGAAGTTACTGATAGTTAAAACTGTATATGCTACCCTGGCCGGTTGGCTCAGCGGTAGAGCGTCGGCCTAGCGTGCGGAGGACCCGGGTTCGATTCCTGGCCAGGGCACACAGGAGAAGCGCCCATTTGCTTCTCCACCCCTCCGCCGCGCTTTCCTCTCTGTCTCTTTCTTCCCCTCCTGCAGCCAAGGCTCCATTGGAGCAAAGATGGCCCGGGCGCTGGGGATGGCTCTGTGGCCTCTGCCTCAGGTGCTAGAGTGGCTCTGGTCGCAACATGGCGACGACGCCCAGGATGGGCAGAGCATCGCCCCCTGGTGGGCAGAGCATCGCCCCTGGTGGGCGTGCCGGGTGGATCCCGGTCGGTCGGGCGCATGCGGGAGTCTGTTTGACTGTCTCTCCCTGTTTCCAGCTTCAGAAAAATGAAAAAAAAAATAAAAAAATAAAAAAAATAAAAAATAAAACTGTATATGCTAACTCATTTTTCCATGAAGGAAAAAGGTATTTTCTATTACCTACTCAAATCTGCAAGGCTAATTTTGCAAACTTGACCCTATCAGAAGATCATATAATCACCAAGGTTGTGAGCATGGTGGGCCTTACAGGTAATTACAGTTATACTCTTAATTAGTTGCCTCATTTCAGCAAATTGAAGATTTCAGATTTCATTATGGAAAAATGTGAACTCTGTTTCCTCAGTGGAATTTTTTTTAAACTTTCAAATTTATATTTTAAGACAATTATATATTTTAGAACAAGGACCTAGCACTCTAATTACTAAGCTACATATCCTTTAACAAAGTTCTAATTATTATATTCTTGATTTACATATCTGAGATTTGTACAGCTTAAAAAAAATAGTTCTCAAAAACATTTAGTGGTAATATGGAGACTTGTAGCAGAGACAAAACACTGAGGAAGTGACAGTATTTTCCAACAGGAAGTTCTCTGGCAACTACAAGGAAGCTCTGGTAAGTGACGGAATATCCCCCCTCCTAGTTGGCCAACATCACTTAAAAAACCCTGCCGGGTCACAAACATCCCATTTTCTGTGCGCACTTAACGTTTAACAACTAATATAAGTCATCAGCTGCAGCATAAATGGAAACTGTTGACCTAAGTGCCAAGCAAATGTTCAGCAGACGAAGATTTATGAGAACATAAGTCCCCCGCTTCCCGAGCCCTGCGCTCTCCTACCTCAGGAAGAGTTAGAGCATCTTGTTGAACATCTTGTCGAGTATGTGTCAGAATCAGAGCCAAAACCTCTACTGTCTTTCCGAGACCCATCTCATCTGCTAGGATTCCACCAAACAACTGCGGCCCCGCACTCGGGTATTCACGGACGATGCTAACAGAGAAAGCAAGAAAGTACATCACAGGAATACAGATAACAACTAAACTGTTCCGAAAGAGAACTGGGAGAAATGCATCAAGTCTAACTTCTAAAACTACATTTTAGGGTGCAACAATTCAAATCTCTATTTCTAGAATATAAGAACTGTGATAGTAATAATTAAAGAAAACTGCCTGAGATGACAACCAAGTCTGTAGAAACAAGAGCAGATTTGGTAAAACAGCCATCATTTTTTCTCTTCTAAAATAAAAGGTAGCATATCTTCCTCCTTTCTCTGAGTTTTACAATTTTGAGAATGAAAAAAGAAGGGCAATACTTACTGATTCACTAATTATGGTTAATGATTCCTAAAACTCCTTTATAATAAACATTGACAAATTTAATGAAAAATAGTGACCTATAATATGAAATTGTTACTTAGAATTATAGTCTCTTTAAATATCAATAACTAAGCATCTTAAGTCTCTTGTATAACATTCAGTTATTGAAAAATGACAGGTGCTATTAATTCTGTCTATCCAAGCTATAAAGATGTCTAATAAGACTTTAACTTACTATTCCTTCTTGAGGTACTTACTGCCAAGGCTAAAAACATATATGACCAAACTCATATAGGTTTTCATAATATTTATTTTTAATATCAAACACATACCAGCCTGTGTATGGATTGTAGTAGAGTTTCAAACCCTCAGAAGTAATGATCTCTCGCCATAAGAAGTGCAGGGCATTTTCTAAAGAAAAATATACCCATAAGAACAAGTTTTTCTTTGTTTGCTTTTCTGCCAGACAATGACATAAGAATAAAAATAACAGAGAGGATACCCTGGTAGGCAGCATATATACACATAGGAAAGAGGCTAGATCCTTTTCACTCTTTTCTTCAAATATTATTCTTTAGCTTCCTCTGCTTTATGCAAAAGTATTTTCCAAACAATTTGAAATACAGAAAATAACAGGATTAACAGGAAAAGAAAACTAATACATATAATCAACTGCTACCCAATAAAGAAAAGTAGCTTTACCTTTTATAAATCCTTCAAACTCAACAGACATATACTAGTAGGATAATATAAATACATTATTCCTAATCCAACCTAGCCTTTTATATGGGTCTAAGAGTGAAAGGAAAGGCTTATTTAACTAAGAAAATCATCTAAAACTGTAACACTAAATTACTGACTTAGTTTCAACCAGAAATATTCCACTCTCCTCTCATTTAATATTTTAAGTTGCTTAAACCAACTGACAAATAGGAAGTACGTCTCTACCTACCAGTTAAACATAAATTATTTGTTGCCTTCATTAGCGATTAATAGATGAAATAGGAATGTAGATACAAGGGTTTAGAATATGGAACAATTAAAAGATAAAAAGCTTTGATTTATGGGAACCATAGGGAACAGAAGAACTACTAAATGACAAATGAGACTTAATGAAATCCAGTCTGTGGACCAAAAAAAGAATGAATTACTGATACAAGGAGCATGGATGACTCTCAGATACATTATGGTAAAAGAGGCCAACTCTCTCCCCCACATTAGAAGTTCCATTTATTGTTTCAAAAGCAGGAAAACTAATTTGTGGTGAGATTGGTTTCCTCCCAAAGAGGTTGAATTCAGTATGAGAACGAACTGAGCTATGAGGGAACATTTTGGGCTGATGAAAATATTTTATATGTCAGCACTGTATAAAGAAATAGACAAAAAAATTTTAAGTCTATTTTATTTAGCCCAAAAGAACCAAAATAATATTTCAATATGTAATCAATACATAAATTATTGATATATTTCACACTTTTTGTACTACCTAAAATCTAGTGTATTTTAAACTTAGAGCACATGATTTGGACAAGCCACATTTCAAGTCTGAAGAGCCATCTGTGGCCAGTGGCTACTTCTGGGAAAATTTTTTCTACATCTTATTTGGGCTGCTGGTCACACAGAGGCATAGATTTGTCAAAACTTATCAAACTATGCCTTTAAGATCTGTACTTTTTTTGTATATGTTATATCTCAATAAAATTTAAAAATTGTATGTTGGAGAAAAAAATAATCCAGTGTATGGGAAACTCTACAGAGCACAATTTCTTCAACACACAAGAGTTTTAAGAAAAAAGAGATGAAAGAGGGATGCTAAAAATCTATGAATTAAAAGAAACTTAAGAGGCAGCAATAAATTCCAATGCCTAGATGTTATCTGGATTCCACTGTAACAAACTGCAAACAAATTCTAAAAGAAAATGGGAGAGGGGATGGGGGAGAAAGGAAGGGAAAGAAGAGAGATTTAGGGATATTAAAGAATTACTGGGTTTTAAAATTCATCCATATATATATATATTTATATATTTATATTTGTTTAAAAGAACCCTTATCTTTTAATGAAATATTAACAGATGAAATATGATAATGTGAAATTATTATTTAAAAATTATTCAGAGTATGGGAGGAAGAGAAGTAGGAAGAAATAATATTAGTCATAAATTAATATTTATTTTCTAAAATAGAAAGTTAAAAATAAAGTCTGTTGGCTACAAAAGTATAAGTTGAAACTCATGGGAGGAAAAGCTATTTATCATGAACTAGAATAAATCAATATAGGAAAAATGAGTAATAGTCATGTAAAAAACTCCTATTATGCCCATACCTTTGGGTTGCATAATAAAGAAGTGGCATAAATGATCCCTTTAAACTTAGTATTTTTTATGAAAACACTTAATATGTAATGTTTTATTTTGTTATTTACTTTGTGAAGTAAAGACAATAAATGTACACTTAGGAAAATTAGATTAATCACACACATCTTCCATTTTTGTAAATTCGCTTTTTGTCATTAACATTCAGCATCAAATTGTGAAGTGTCTTACAAATGATGAGCAAGATTTGGACATAATCAGATTCCAAAAACAATTCTCAGTTGGAAAGGCATGTAAAAAATTGCAGGCTTTAAAAAAATTCCAAGCAAGACTGGAGAAACCAGTCAAATTCTTTAGGATAAAAGAACTCACAATTGAATTTCTCTAGACTTCAGTTTTTTGGGATTTCTCAGAAAATCATTTTGTTCATAGTAACCCTCGTTCTATCCTCTCTTTTCAATATGATTTGTGTAATGATCAATTCCCCCAACGTCCACCCTGTCCCATACAATCCCTCTGATCAATCTGTATTTCATAAAGCATCTTCTACTTGCCATTAGGGGGAGTGCTTCTGAAATGCTCTTGTTGTAGCATCCAATTGACAGCCTCTCTTTGGTATGGTCTCAACACGGGCGTCAGTGCAGGATGCTGGACATCCACTTGAATGGACTGTGTTTCTTGCTGATGTGTTTGCTTCACAAAGTGGTAGAGCTCATCAATGTCCTGTCCCTCTGACTCACTCTCTGAATCTTCCTCATCCTCTTCCAACACATCTGTACATCCAACAACAAGGTACTCAAAACATCTCAATCCAACCTTTATAACTACAGGTACAGCAATTCTTATTTCAAAACATACCAGGCAGCTCTGGGGACTTAACCAGTGTGTTTCGTGACTGGAAGGCCTTACACTTAATACTTCATGCATTAAAAATCTCCCCATCCATCCTTCAAGGTAGTTCAACTGCTACTTTTTCCATAGCATCCCCTGCCCCGAGCCCCAGTTATAATGAATGTGCTCCTCTGTGTTCACGTAATACCCTTATACTTTGGGTACTGCAGTGCTATGTATTGTCTGGTAGTGCAAACATCTATGCGTGTTTGCTCCTTCTACAACGAAGTGCAATGCTCTTTGAGGACAAAGGCGGCCTTTTGTTTTTATAGCTCCCTAGAGCCGGCACATGCTTTGCCCATTGTGGATATTTCACAAACATTTGAGGAGATGAATGTATATACTCTATCTTTTGCAGTTTGTAAAAGAATAATTCATTTTACTTTTAGATCTTTATGTAAAAATTATTCATAGGCAGACATAATTTCTCTAATATGGCAAATACTAAAAAAGGCTTTTAGTAGCAGCTTTAGCCAACTAGGAGTAATTATGTAAATCAGTAATATAAATCTGTAAGAATATCAGATTCATTTGTTGGACACAACTTCCATGTGGAAGATTTGTGCCTACTATATATAACATGAAAAAAATTCAAAATCTTGAACAAATTAACCCCATTTAGCTAATAATTTATTTCTGAATTGTTTCAAAAAGGACTATATACTTTTATAAGACACACCTCATATGCTCTAGAATGAAGTGTACCACAAAACACAAAATTTACCTTTTTTAATAAAAAATATGCCATGAAAGATTTTTTTTTTACAGGGACAGAGAGTCAGAGAGAGAGAGAGAGAGAGAGAGAGAGGACAGACATGAATGGAGAGAGATTAGAAGCATCAATCATTAGTTTTTCGTTGGGACACCTTAGTTGTTCATTGATTGCTTTCTCTCATGTGCCTTGATCGCGGGCCTTCAGCAGACTGAGTAACTAACCCTTTGCTCGAGCCAGCGTCCTTGGGTCCAAGCTGGTGAGCTTTGCTCAAACCAGATGAGCCTGCGCTCAAGCTGGTGACCTCAGGGTCTTGAACCTGGGTCCTTCGCATCCCAGTCCGGTGCTCTATCCACTGCGCCACCACCTGGTCAGGCCCATGCAAGATTTTTAAAACTTTATAATTAATGTTTATTTTTATGTTTGGTTATTTCAGATTGTTACTGTAGTTGTATAATTGTAGTTGATAACTAAATCGATGTGTTCCTTTGAAATCCTTTGAAGTTTTACTTCGAAAAGTGCGTATTGTATTCTTTATTTTTTATATTTTTCTTAAGTGAGACGCTGGGAGGCAGAGAGACAGACTCCTGCATATCCTTGACCAGGATCCACCCGGCATGCCCACTAGGTGGTGATGCTTTGCCCATCTGGGTCCGTTGCTCCACTGCAGCCGGAGCCAGAGCCATCCTCAGTGCCCAGGCCAACTCCCTCCAGTAGAGCCTTGGCTGAGGAAGGGGGAGAGAGAGACAGAGAGAAGGGAGACGGGGAAGGGTGGAGAAGAAGATGGTAGCCTCTCCTGTGTGCCCCGGCCGGGAATCGAACCCGGGACTTCCACACGCCAGGCCGACGCTCCACTGAGCCAACTGGCTAAAGCTGCATACTGTATACTTTTTAAAAGGCAAAATAATGGGCCGTAGCCGGTTGGCTCAGCAGTAGAGCATTGGCCTGGCGTGTTGAAGTTCTGGGTTCAATTTGCGGCTGGGGCACACAAGAGAAGTGACCATCCGCTTCTCCACCCCTCCCCTTCTCTTTCTCTCTATCTCTCTCTTCTGTTCCCACAGCCAAGGCCCCACTGGAGCAAAGTTGGCCCAGGTGCTGAGGACGGCTCCATGGCCTCCGCCACAGGGCTAGAATGACTCCCAGCACAACGCCCCAGATGGGCAGAGCATCGCCCCGGGGTGGGCATGCTGAGCAGATCCTGGTCAGGCGCATGCAGGAGTCTGTCTGCCGCCCCCTGCTTATCACTTTGGGTGGGGGTGGGGGGGTGGAAGGGGAAGGCAAGATAATGAATCTGTCTTAACTTTTAAAAGTATACGTCTTTAAAAGCATTTCTTCCAATTCTGAAGCCAGAGATCATTCTTCCTTTTAAGACTTTAATATGCAAAATGATTTACTTTGATTAGCATTATGAAACTTTACAAAGAATGTCCTGAACAAACAACCTAACAATCAAGCCAGAAACTTATTTTCTAAGTATTTCTGTGTGAAGACTTGCACCTGAAATAATGGTGCCCCACCACGGGCAGGGCTTGAGGAATCTGAGCCGTTTTCCAGTAGTGTTGATGGGCTGCACCAAGCTATCCGCACTCTCCCTTGGGAACCAATGGCGGACACCGGAAGCTGCAGTCCTGACCAAAGATGCAATGCCTTGCCAAGAAATAGTAGCAAAATTAACTGGCCTTTTAAGAAGCAGGCTCTTGACGTTGTCAGACTAAAAAGGAGAGGTAGAACAAAGGCCAGCAAAAAACCTCTGGCCACAACAAAGTAAAAACACAGGAATATTATGAAAATTCCAATCAGCTCAGATCCCTTTAGACTAGGGGTCTCAAACTCAACTCAGCATGTGGGCCGCAGAGCAAGATCATAGCCGTTCAGCGGGCCGCACTAGGTCTACAAAAGGCAACTGTTAAGCAACACTTTTCAGTGTCACAAAACGACCAGAAACTGTAGTTCGTGGATTAGTCTGCGGGCCGCAAAAAATTGTTCGGCGGGCCGCATGTAGCCCGCGGGCCACGAGTTTGAGACCTCTGCTTTAGACTCTGCCTATTGACTCTGCAAACATTTCTTGCCCATTTACTCTAAGCTATGCATACTATTAAGCAAATAAGTCCACAAATTATATTAGCGGGGGCATTTCAAAAAAGTATAATTTTGTCATACAGAGACTTTACGGAGGTTAATTTTTATTATGGTTTTACTAGCTGTTTTTTTCTGGCTGTTATAAATAGGACTTAGAGCAAAACCCACAACTCTTAAGTAATAGCAATTTTTAAGTTTACTTTAAAAATTACCTGGAATAAAATTGTATAACTTTTCCATCACTTTCTTCATGAGTTGACTGAACTTTTTCATTCTTGAATTTGCATCACTGAAAAAGTCTAATTTTGCTAGGCCATCTTCCAAAAGATAAATTCCAACCTACAAAGAATTAATCAGTACAGAAGTATTTTTAATTGTACTATGCCACACTTTGAGAATATAAGAAAAATATTTTTTACCATCACCACTTTTAAAGATATTCATGGTATTTGCCCCACAAACACCAATTATATATCTATCAAATCTCCCTCACATATTTTCACTTTCAATAACAAATCCATTTCCCAAAAGCAGTGCCTACTCTGTGTGATGCACCCTTCAGGTTGCTAGAAAAAAAAAAAACTTCCCTAGCTGGAACCACACCAGGGAGGGTATGAGAGAGCATCAATTCTACTGATCAAGTCAACGGTTTCCAAATGTGACGAGCATCAGAACAATCAAGTGACTTTGGCTAATAATACAGATTCACCCAGAAGATTCTGACACATACGCCAGGAGTTAGATTTGGGAATCCCTATTACTACATCAAACACTTCAATGTACAGGAAAACTGAACTTAATTGTTTTATATCTCAATTCTGGTGAAGCAACACAGTATGAAGTTATACAGTCAAATATTGAATATGAATAATAGCATTGGTATTTAGAGGCTAAATAAACAGCCAAATAGTTCATCTGTTTTGACCGAAGTGTTCTTATTTGTAGAATGGAAAGAAGCCCACATAACGTAGCCTGGATCATCTTGAAGACTTCCAAATGGCAGATACTCAGGAAGTGGTTTCCTCCCTTCCCTCTACCACCTGGGCCCCATTTCCTAAGCACTGAGATTCTCATGTTCTTTCACTCAAGAACAAGACTCCAACCCAGCATTATACAGGAATGTGTGGCAAAGATTACAATTCATTAACATTTTTACCTTGGCTTGTTCACTTAGAGATGGCAGCATTTAAATAGCTATAAAAATCAAGATCGGGGAACACAGAATAGGTCAAAACCTGGATTGTGAGGCAGGTGGACAGAACACAGATACAAATCCATGAATTCTTACTTGTTATCGCGGAGCCACAATTTTGATATGATCAACAAAGAAAGAGAAGCTTGGTTGCAGAGTTGCACTGTTTATGGAATGATTAATTATAATCTAATGCTGCTAAATTTTCTCCTTTTCTACGGTCTATTCTGAAACTATAAACAGGGCTAAAATGCAATTGTTTTTTAGTGTGAGAAATGCAGCAGTTTTCATTTGAACAAAAGTGAATTCAACATAGAATTTTTTTCCCTTTCAACTTTTAGTATGAAGGCATACTGACCTGCATCAAGTTTACAAAGTACACCTACTTACATTATTCCACCTGATTCTCAACACAATTGTATGAGGTAAAAAAGGATGGATATTATTTATATTTGATACAGAAAGAAGCTGCAATTAGAGCATTTTAATGATTTACATAGTTACTTGGCTAGTGAATAGCAGAGCGTGAAATGAATGATAAGTTTATTTATTCATTTACTGAAATCTCTTCAGTATCAGGTGTTTCACTAAGCTGCGAAGGTAAGACTTCACAGTCTAGTGAGGGAGAAGGACCTAAAATGTAAGTGCGCTACAAGTGACCAAGCCAAGTTAAGCATATGCATCGGGTATGATAGGGAAGAGCATGTTAAAACCATCCTGGGAGTTGAAGAAGAGTGCTCCCTAGATAAAGTGAGCTCTGAGCTGAATATTAAAGAATGACCAGGAATTACCTGGTCATATTAGGGAAGAGGAAGGGGACAACCCAGGCAGAGGGAACCAAGAAAGCAAAAGCAAACATGCAGAAAGATGGCACGAAATGTGTAGAAAACAAGTCAACCAGAAATTTCTTGAACCAAATAAAAAGCAGGTTGATAAAAGATGAGGCTGGAGGAGCAGACCAGGGTCTCCCAGAGGAAAGACCAGTACGCCAGGTTATGCTCAATACTGCAGGCAGTAAAGAATAAAATTCCACCTGCATTTCATATTAAACTCTTCCAGGGACAAAGTAGATGGAGGAGTTGAAAGGCAAGCAGGGAAATGGTTCAAGGATTGCAATCGGAGGAGGAAGAGATCACAAGGACTAAGACAAGTCAGTAGGAGTAGAGCTGCAGGGAAGGAACCAGGAGGATAGCCTTGAAAAAATTTAGCCTGAAAATAATTAGCTACAATAGTCATCCCCAACCTTTTTTGGGCCACGGTCCGGTTTAATGTCAGAAAATATTTTCACGAACCGGCCTTTAGGGTGGGACGGATAAATGTATCACGTGACCGAGACAAGCATCAAGAGTGAGTCTTATAGACGGATATAATAGAGGGAATCTGGTCATTTTTAAAAAATAAAACATCGTTCAGACTTAAATATAAATAAAACGGAAAGTAAGTTATTTATTCTTTCTCTGTGGACCAGTACTGGTCCGCGGCCCGGGGGTTGGGGACCACTGAGCAACAATATAGATATGTATAATTCATAGTTATTGAAAGTCCAAAATAAAGTATACTTTCAAACTTAATAAGAGGTTTGTTGCTGGCATTTCAGATCTTCTATCTTAGGTAACTTTAGAAAGGACTACCCAAGGCAGAAGACCCTTAAAAGACACCATAGAAACTGGGTACCTTAATAATGTGATCTCCTTCTGGTTTCTGGTGAAGCTTTATTTTTCTCTTCTTCTGCAGCCAGCCCAAATCTTCTAACAGTTCACCACTGAAGGATGATTCCACTAGAATGCCCTTGACACAAACACTGATTGGCTCACTGAGTCCTTTTTTCTGTTTATCTACATCTGTGCATTCTGAATGGAAATAGACCAGGAACTGATTGCTGGACTCTGAACTCATCAGTGTAAAGCTTCTTTCAGAACAATCTTCCACTAAACTCTGTTCGGGAAGAAGCTGAAGAGTGAACTCGCCTAGAAACGCTTTCCAAGAATGATCAAAGTGACAGGGAGAAATCACAACATTCAGCTTCACAGACGAACGGGAAAGGCTGTCACCAGTCTCTTCTTTATCGACTGATTCTGAGTTGCTCACTGCCCCTGCATACCTTCTTCTACCTCTGGGAGCCACTTCCTCTTTCCCACAGTCCTCCAGGATGACGCAAATGGCAGAGGAGGTGTCAGAGCCGGAGGACGGGTGCTCGTCGTCAGTGAGCACCTCGTCCCTTCTGTCCTCGTGCATATTCCAACGCAGCTGCTGCTGCTTCTCCTCGTCGACCCTGACTGGGGGGGCCCGTTTCCGTCGGCTGCTCATTTTTCACTTTCTCTTGGTTAGGAAACGTGAACTCTAGAAGACAAATGCAACAGTAGGCATTCCAAGAGATAATTTTAGTATTAAAGTGCCCCCAGATGAGAAATTCAGCATAAACTAATATTCCACATACACATAACATGAAACCTTCAGAGATACAAAAAGCAATGAATAAATAAATGTGTTAAATAAGTCAATACTGACCATATAAAATAAATTCTAAAACTACATTTAACAAGCAGCATGGCAGCAAATTTCTCAAATATCCTGGAAATGCATTTTAGTAACATGTAAACTCATATCGTCACTACAGAATTTCAAATGTTTTAAAATCCCAAATGCTTATCAAAGCTTCACTTGATCCTTACATAGCTTAAAAATCCCTAAACATGTATCTTCTCTTTCAAAAGAGGAAGCTAAAAATGTGGAAATATATTTCTTTTTTTGTGGATTAACAGATAAAATGGATAAGAAGGATAGTTGGGCAAGGCATAAGGTGGTGATGGCAACCAGGGAAAATAAATCAGACTAAATAAACGAATCAAGGCCCTGGCCAGTTGGCTCAGTGGTAGTGTCGGCCCGGTGTGTGGATGTCTCTGGTTTGATTCCTAGTCACAGAACACAGGAGAAGCGACCATCTGCTTCTCCATTCCCTCTTTCCCTTCTCTCTCTTAGTCTTTCTCTCTTTCCCTCCTGTAGCATCAGCCCTGGGCACTGAGAATGGCTCCATGGAGCCTTCACCCCAGGTGCTAAAAATAGCTCAGTTGTGAGCACCACCCCAGATGGGCAGAGCATTAGCCCCAGATGGGGGTTGCTAGGTGGATCCCAGTTGAGGCACATGTGGGAGTCTATCTGTCCTCCTCTCACTTGGAAAAGAAAAAAAAAATCAATCAATAAGAGAATAAAAAGAAAAGGTATGGAAAAGAAAGGTTTCCTATCTCAAAAGAGAGAACTGGTCTGAAGGCAGCTTATATGAGGTAGGCCCCAAAGTACACTTTTTCCAAAATAATAGCCAATATCTGCACAAAACAGAGTAACTCACAGAGATTAAGTCATAACGTAATAATGATGTTGGTACTTATTTTGACCTATCCCAACCATGTAGCTGAAAAAGAAAAAAAGAAGTGTATAATCAATTGAAAATTGGCTTCAAGCACAGTTTAAGAAATACTTTCTACAATTAATTCCACTTCTGAATAAAGTCCAATCAATAGGGATTGCTGCACCCCCATTATATATTCAACACTGCTATATTTTAGGAAAGGATATGAAAGAAGTGTAAGTCAAACCACGGTCATTAATTCAGTATCAACAATAACTTTTGTTTTTGTTTCTTCAATCTGAGTACATAGAGCAGCCTACATCCCTCTACCCCCACCCCTAATTACTATGCTCCAAATCTAGGAGAAAATGGGAAATGTGTTTTAAACAAACAATTCAGAAACACATAGTCCTATTTAACCCTTTGAGTAGTGAGTTCTTTTCATGCTCGCTGACCCCCGGGAGTGAGTTTTTTTTTTTGTTGTTTTTTTTTAAAAAATGAAACTAGTTCCAGTTAGTTTTATTAACTTAAAATCATGTTTGATAACCAATTTATGGAAACAAGAAGAACATACATTTGCCTGCATGCCTTTACTGCTCCAGTTCAAAGTTTAAAGATGTACGTGTATGATCATACTCTGGATAGGAGGCACAAGGACGTACATGACGTTTGTACTACTCAAATGGTTAAAACTACAATAACAGCAACCAAAAAAAAAAAGGCCATCAGGGAAAAATCTCAGTTGAGAAACTTCTAGGAATTCCTAAAAACGCCAGGGAATCAGACTGAACAGCTATGTGGTGGTATGAATTAGCACCAAAGATGGGAGCATCACCCAGAGGGCTTCCATGAGCAGTGGGGACGGAGCTGACCGTAGAACCCAAAGTGGGCCCAGGGCTACAAACAGAGATAATAATGGAGCAACAAAGTGGGAACTGGCAAGCAGCTGTGGTGGGGTATCTATGTTCTGGGAAAACAGTGCCTGAACTGAAAAGATATCCATTGTTACTGAGTCCAGAAGAAAAAGCACAGGACAATGGACTCTGCCTATAGAGAGGTTTCCCCCATTATCACTGAAGGGAATAGGAAGCAAGTCTCAGCAGCTCCTTCTGATCCTTCTCTTTGGCAAACTGTACAAGCCAAAACAATGAAAGTGAAACAGGAATCTCAACTGCAAAGATGAGCTCACAATCAACTATCAAACATTAAGGGAGCTTCACCAGGAAAATAAATCAACACAGAAAGCTTTCACCCAAGGAAACAGATGAAGCACTCTATACAATCAACATCATCACACACTCAGGGACGTAACATACTGTTATTTGAGACAGGATTTGTATGTGGAATATATAAAGAACTCTTGCAAAACAGTAGTAAGACAAAAAGCCTTAAATAAAATGAACAAAAATTTTTAACACATCAGCAAAGATGATGTGCAAGTAGCAACTAAGCATATGAAAATATTTTGGCCCTCATTAGTCATCAAGGAAATGCAAATTCAACCCACAAACTACTATTAGAGATTACAGGTCCATGCCCTGGTGGATGGCTCAGCTGGTTAGAGCACTGTCTGGAAGTGTTGGGTTCCTGGAGGGTTTCCTGGTCACGGGCACATATAGGAACAGTTTGATGTTGCTGTCTCTCTCTCTCTCTCCTTCTCTCACTGAAATCAATCAATTAATACAAAGAAATTATATATCCACTAGATTGGTTAAAATGAAAGACTGAACTCAACCAGAATTAAACTCCATATATTCCAACAGGAAAACTTGGTCAATTTCTTATAAAAGTAAATATAGACTTTCTGCAGAGCCTCATTTTCCCACTCATAGGCAATTATTAAAGAAAAATATAAACACAGATTCACAAAAGAGACTTAAAACTTTAATGTTAAAAATACTCTTATTATTCAAAGTCCTAAACTGGAAAAATCCAAATGTCCATCACCCAGTAAATAAAAACATGAAAAACGACTCTATGATTAAACTACTGTTACAACATACAACAACATGGATAAAGTTTAAAGCATTATGCTAAGTAAAGTAAGCCAGACATGTAACTACTACATCTTGTATGATTCGATTTACATTAATTCTTTTTTTTTTTTTTTTTTTTTTTTTTTTTCATTTTTCTGAAGCTGGAAACGGGGAGAGACAGTCAGACAGACTCCCGCATGCGCCCGACCGGGATCCACCCGGCACGCCCACCAGGGGCTACGCTCTGCCCACCAGGGGGCGATAATCTGCCCATCCTGGGCGTCGCCATGTTGCGACCAGAGCCACTCTAGCTCCTGAGGCAGAGGCCACAGAGCCATCCCCAGCGCCCGGGCCATCTCTGCTCCAGTGGAGCCTTGGCTGCGGGAGGGGAAGAGAGAGACAGAGAGGAAAGCGCGGCGGAGGGGTGGAGAAGCAAATGGGCGCTTCTCCCGTGTGCCCTGGCCGGGAATCGAACCCGGGTCCTCCGCACGCTAGGCCGACTACATTAATTCTTGAAAAGCAAATACCTAGTGATAGAAAGCAGATTAGTGGTTACCTGCAGCCAGGAAATGGGAAGACGTGATTAACAGCCAAGGAGCAGGACAGAAAACTTTGGGGTGACAAAAATGATTTACTGGTGATTACATGATTGTATGCATTTATGATAACTCATCAAATTGTTGAATTTAATTATATGGAAATTATACCTTTAATAAAGGATTTAAAAAGCAAAAACAATAACAACAACAACAAAAAAAACAGATACAGGGATTTAAAATGTGTAAGAGAATATTAAGAATGGCTTTACTCTAATAAACTTGAAATGTAGATAAAAGGGGTAGTTTACCTATAAAATATAAATGAATAAAACTGGTTCAAGAAATAGAAAAATCTAAGAAATAACCATAAAGGAAACTGAGGGAGTATTATTCACCTGCCTAAACTCTACCTCACTTCCTTGCTTTTGCTGACAGAATCTTTCCCTTATTTCGGAAGGGTGGTTGTTGTTTCTGTTGATGTTGTCCCATAAGGTTGCTGCTAGCTGCAGGTGGCTATTTTAAGTAAGATTAAATATTATAAACTCAGATCCTCAGTCTCAGTAGCCACACTCTGAAGTACTCAATAGCCATGTGTGACTAATGGCTACTGCTTAGGCAGTACAAATATAGAACATTCTCCAAAGTACAAAAAGTCTATTAAAAATGCTGGTCTATGTCAATCATGAGGAGCCCATTCCCTAGCCAGGCTGGGTTCATGAGTATGCAGGTAGATAGATTATAATCAATCTCTGACTACAGGTACTGTAAAGTATACATGGTAACAGAAATTCAGCACATAGCGAATGGAGTTGCTATTATCAACATACTGAGAATACTATAAGCTATATTTTACAATAACCAAATTTAATGTGGCAGGATGGCAGAGCATAGATCAGACTGTCTCAAACTTGACTGCATATTAGGATCACCTGTGGAAACTTTAAAAAATTCTAATGCCCAGGTACTACCCCAACCAATTAAACCAGAACTGAGCATGCATTTATTAAAAAAAAAACAAACCCAAAATCCAAAAAACCTTGATTTGGTTGATTCTTTTCCCATAGGATCTCTATCCAGGGATAAACTACTCAATAACCATAACGTAAATTAGAAGCTAACAAGCCAAATTCTGGTATATCTCTAATCATATTCTAAATCCTTCTGGTTTTCTTCACACCATATAAATCCCACCTTTGATGGATCTACTTCTTCCTCCTTCTTAAAAAGCAATGTTAGTGTAAAACATGATTAAATGCGGTTTTCTATATGGACTGAATGAACTTTTACTGACCTGCATTTAAATGTAAATTCCTTTTGCCTGAAATGCTTTCACACTTTTTCTGACTGTCAGTACCCTAATCTTCCCTCAAACCCCTCCAAGATCAGGCCCGCTGAGTTAAGGGCCTCTCCTCCTAGATCCCAACTGCTACATTGCTCCCCAACTGTTTGACTATGAACTACTTGAAAGCTGGGCAGGCACAGTATCCTATTCAGCATTGTACCTTCAATGCCAAGTCAGTGCCAGGATGGAAGTGATACACAAAATAAGGTGAAACAAAGATCTCTAACTCCATGAATACCCTCCCTTTTTTAAAGGACCTAACAGTACTTGACTCACATTTCTTTTTGGACAAGTCTCTTAACCACATTCTAGAAGACTGCAGGTAATGTGAAACTATTCTTTACTATTTCTGGCCCAGAATTAGACAGACAAAACTGACCGGCCCTGTCTCTTTAACCGAAAACAGAGATGGCTAAAAAAACAAAAATCTTAAGTAAATAAGACAAAAAAAAAAGGAATATCAATTAAACTTAAATTCAGATTTCTCCTCCCTATCAAATTATAATCCCTCATTAAAATACACAAATCCTGAATTACAACAAATCTATGGTCGACCTGGGTTTAGATGTTAAAGGCAAAGGAATGTACCTTTGCTACGTGTATAGATCCAAGGTGAACCCTATATAAGTAAAGCCCAATCACTACTGATGGCTAAAAAGCTACCACAATCTTCTGTTGTGATAACTCCAGCAGGATGAGAGAATTTTCATTTGTTGAACCCTAAAGTGTGTTAGTCATACAAACTTGAAAAATGCCTTCATAAGCAGCTTTTCTCCCCAAATCCTTCTAGCCTGAACACTTCATAAAAGTTTTTCTTAAATAATTCTGTAAATATAATTCTTTTAAGCTGAG
This sequence comes from Saccopteryx leptura, assembly GCF_036850995.1. Taxonomy (NCBI): domain Eukaryota; kingdom Metazoa; phylum Chordata; class Mammalia; order Chiroptera; family Emballonuridae; genus Saccopteryx; species Saccopteryx leptura. The sequence goes on along the minus strand of NC_089505.1, from coordinate 19,934,882 downwards.
CATAAAGAAAATATGAATGTCACTGCTTCTCTCAGAAGTAAATTATTTTATTCTCCACTTCCAGCTTCTTGCCTCACTGGTCCTGCAAAGCTCTAGCCAGTCAAGGCGCCCTTAGCCCACTGCTGCTCACTACTGTTCCGTTTCCAGCATGGTTACCGAATAGAAACCAACTAGCCTTTCTGGTGACAATACAGACACCAGGGATCATTTCTATTCATGGAAATTCCATCATTCCTGCTATTACCCGACAGAATAATTAAAAATCAATGTATTGACTAAAAAATTATTTTATGTTGTTCGTTGAGAGCCTCAAATTAATTTAAAAACAAGGTGGAAAACACCAAATATCTAAAATTTATACTTGGTGCCTAATGTCAAGTCACTGGGTAAAAAAGGCACAAGCTTAATAGTCATTACTTAATAATACTGCATATCTGACAGTGACCATCAATCATTAGATAACATATCTCTGTTCATAAAGCTGGCAACTACCACAGAGTCAAAATACACAACGTGCGAGCGTGGTTCTGGATGCGAAGGTAATTAATCGGCCTCCGAGGGTAACTGAGAACTTTCAGACTAACTCAGAAGCCTCGGCCGCCCCCCTTTGACTCCTCGCCTACCAAGAAGCCAGGCGGCTGACCAGTTCCAGCCTCCAGGGGGATGCGCCTTCGGCGAACGGTGACCCACCCACTCCGCTTGCTTCCGAAAGACCCAAAAGCAGTTCGGGGAGTCGGAGCAGGGTTGTCAGCGCCCGGTCGCTCCACGCAGGCCGAGCAATCAAGCGACCACGAGGCCGAGGACCGCGACAAAAGCCCCTCGGACGCTCAAGCAAAACCTCGCAGGCGCAGGCCCCCCGGGGAGAAGCACGGCCTCCTTTCCCACGACTCCACCTCCTCCCGGGGAGGCGGTCGCGGCCCAGCGGCCCAGCGGCCCGCACGGCTGGGGCCGGGAAGGGCCGGGAAGACTCGCGCGGCGGCTCCCTCTTAGCCCTGTAGCTTCCCCGGCTGCAGAGCGACCGAGTCCTCCCTCCTCGGAGCCTCCGTCTCTATCTAGAGATGTCTTCCATACTCGAACTCTGACCCCTGACCCTCCGCCACCCGAGCGCCTACCTACAAGGCTTCTCCAAGCCTCTTGAGACTCTTTGCACCAAGGCCCTATAATGTCCCCGCAAGTCACCAGGCACGCAGTCGTCACACACCCAACATCCGCTGAAGGTGGACACGCGCGCTTTAGGCCGGCGTGTCGAGTTCCCCGGGGAGCCAGAAACCACAGCGTCTAGCTGCCGGGGGCGCGCTGGACCGTGGGGTCAAAGTGTACGCGCACGTCGACTTGCCCCGCCCCCTTCCCCTGGCCGTGGCTTCCAGAACCACTTCTACGCAAGTCCACGGGATGAACGACTGCGACAGGCTACAGTTGGAGTCTCGCGGTAGCTCTGTCCACAACAGTAGAAGTCACAGGATTGGCTGGAACCTCCAAGGAGGAGGTGGGCTCTAAGCAAATGTAAATATAGGCGGCTCTCCCAGCTGAAGGGGCGGGGCGCGCCTTAAAGCGAGTGCCGGCAGCCTTTTGGCGCTTTAATAATGAAGATAGTATATAGAGACTACAAACGCACTTTTGTTTAATTGCTTCTAGAAGACTGGCACTAGTTAGAGTCTGATGAAACTTATCTCCCTCTATAATATTATTTTAAAAGACTTTCCAGTGTAATGTGAGTAAATATTTTAAGTGGAGAGAACTACAGGTATTGTGCTGAATGAAGGTGGCCTTCATTTCTTCCTTTTCTTCACTGAGAGTTAGCCGCTTTCTCATGGAGGTAGGCTGAAGCTTAGTTCTCTTCGGATAACTCTGATGAGAGGCGTCAGCACCAAGAGCCTGTAAAATAACCCCCAGGAACTAGCGCGTGCTCAGTGGTTAGTGCGTCCCTGCTAAGCACGCGGCGTCCTGCTTGGAGGGGCGTCTGGCAGGTGCGATCGCAGAAGCACTAAAGTGAGTTTCTGCCGAAGGGAGCTTATGTTGTAGTTGCAGAGACAGTCCAGAGTGGGTCCCTATCCTTCTTTGTACGGAACTTCATCACAGACCTCTGAGATACAGTAGTTTGAAAGAAGCTATTTACATAAACAAAACGCTGTAAAATCCGATGCAAATCGGTTATTCTATCCCAGGCTTCAAGAAGCAAGTTGAAAAAGTGCTAATGTTGGAGTAATGGGCAAGCCGAGTCCCTCCTTTATTGGAGAACCTATCATTTTACTAAGTACAGGGCATAATGGAACCTTTCTTTTGGAAATGTAATTTGAAAGTCAATATCTAAATGCATAGCGTGCTGTAAAACGTTATCTTTGATAGTTTTATGTCATTTCTCACTATTGGAGCAGAGATTTAAACTTATAGTTTGAGTCAGGCTGGGATCGGGCCAGAGGTGGATTTAACCAGGCGTGCGCCCTGGGCCTGGACTTCTGAAGGGCCCTGCAAAACGCCAACTTTACACTTTTTTCTAATGACACCAAGTTTGGTTTCATATGTGCATTTTTTACATTAATAATACATAATAATTTTTATTTAAAAATGTGGTTAACATGTATTTTTATTTTCCCTGTCTCTCTTTTTTTTTTAAGGGGCCCAATATTTTCCTCTGTACCCCGAGCCTCAACCGACCTTAATCCGTCTCTGGGACAGGCAGAAATATTAAACAAAAAAATAAGTGTAGCATTATTTTCTCTTTGTTCACCGTGACTGGTATAATTAAGCTCTATAGACATAATTATTCTTATCCTGCGTGAAATATTAAACTACAATATTAAACTGTGTTTGGAGATGTAATTTTAACTATAGAGAGGGTCTTCTACACAATATCATTCAGCAGTTACAATTAAACGAAATTCTTCTCTTAAATTTCCAATGGTATGTTCAATCCTGTAATTACAAAGTGCCCTGTATATTCTTTGAAATGTTTTTCTGTGTAGTAGTGTTTTACAATATTAGAATCACTAGAGCTAATTTCAGGAGGAAAAAAAAAGGTTCTTCTTTGCACCTTAGCTTTCTGGAAGCTCCCAACTGTGAAATACTTGTTGACCCCTGACAACACCGAGTTCCTCCACCTATTAGATGCTAAAGATCTAATAGCATTCCACAAATGGGAGTTAATTTTGGACTTGAACCAATCAGTGAAGTAGTTTGTTCAGAGAGTTCAACTGCTCCTTCTTGAAGCTATAAATTTGATGACAGGCCACTTGCTTCCTTGTGTGGTCTCACTAGACCAAGGCTACAGATCCAGTTCTTTTTGGAGACACTTAGCTTTATTCTAGCTATAGCCCTAACTCGGGTCATCTATTTTACAAATAAATGTTGTAAATTATCTTCAAGGAGAAGAACTGGTTGAGAGGAAGTAAATGAGTTAATACAAATTTAAGTGCCTTTGGGGGCAGAAACAGTATTATTAATGATTTATGAAAACTTTATGTTTTGCAAAGCCATTTAATGGTTACATTTTTATTCATACAATGACAATATTAGATATTCAAAATTTTCATTTTACAGGAGAGAAATATGAGACCCAGAGAAATTTAGTGTCTTGCAACAGTTCAGCTCTAAGAGAACAGGAGGACCTACAATTCCTCTTGACTCCTCTGTCTAGGTGGTTGCCTTTTATCATAAAGTCATGATCTCTATCAAATAAAAATAAACAGTGTTTCACCAACCTTCCTAGGTTGACATTAGAAAAATGATGACCCAAGGTTGTGTATATCAACAATAAGATCGTTCAGGGCCAGTATTATTTTTTCCTTACAAAGATCATTAATAAAATTGCTTGAGAATTTATTCTATATTCCACTATGTTTGCCTGCTTTCTAGAAGTGAGTCTGTTGGCCACTCAGTATAATCAAGGCTTTCCAAAGATGAATCTCTGTTGTCGTTTCCTCCACCCCCAACCTGTTGAGGACTGCTTTCCCTCCTCCTGACAAGTTGAAAATATGAGGGTTAAAGTCAGTATTCCAGAATGAATTGCAGGGTCCAAATCTATTGTTAAACTGTGTGTAGTAGTCACAGAGAGTGAGAGGAAGAAACATGGTCTTTGAAAATTGGTGCTGGCAGATGTAATCAGCTGTGCTGAAAGGGAGTGGTGTGGTTCAAACATGAAATGTTCCCAGAGGGACTGGGCATGCTTTGCTATAGCACGAGCAGGATTACAGATTACATTAGGATGAGAAGGTGTGCAACATGAATACAAACCTTTGTCTTTAGACTGTCACAGCTTTTCCTCAGGTTAGCTAAGGATAGGTTTATTACCTTTTAATTTAATTTGTCCTTGGTGATTTGCAGGTCGGATTTATTTCAAAGCCCAGAGTTTGTTCTATTCCCCTTGCTGCAAGTTAACACTGCAGACTGAAACCTCAGTGTATTCCTTATGCCTGTTATAATTTGTAAAGCAAAATTTGTGATCTGTACTCAGCATACTGCATCAAACATGAACTTATGACATGAGAAGGGAGTTCACTATTTTTTTCTAAGTGTTTGTTTTGGATGTTAGCAAACCAATGTTTACAAATAAGGCGAAAGCAAAGATAAGGTTGTAGCTGAATCTATTGGGTAAGGAAAGAGGTGAGATTATACTCCATACTTATCAATGAAGATAACATAATCTGTATCATTGGTCCCCTTCTCAGCCCCTCCCTTCTCTCTATTCCAAAATTTTACTTTTTCTAATGGAATATTGTTTTCCAACTAATTTTGTGAATATGGCCTCTTTAGTATTAAGGAATAGGAATTTGTAGATAAGTCTTTTGATGCTTATGCCTTACTTAATATTTATTATGCAGTTTTGAGAAAAATACAAGTAAATTTAAATAATTTTTCAGGGGTCTCGTGTCATTTTAATGTACAAAAATAGTGATGTAATAATTTCAAAATTAATTTAAAATCTCAAGAAATCTTGGTCATACTAGTGTTAGCATAAAATGATGCTTGCCAGAGAATAAAGAACCTTCCCAAAGCTTCCATTCACTAGAAGGGCAGCTCTATGCTCAAACTTCAGCATCTGTCTATTGGTTAGGTCAATTCTTAGAACAATGACAAAATTAGATCCCAATTTAACTTTCTTCAAACCCTGTTAAACTTTCAAATTCTTCTTTGGGCCCTTAAATAAATACTTAAATACTACACACTAGTACTATATAATGATCAATTATGTCCATATGCCATAACATCCCATCTTGATTATTTGTTCTGGAGAAATGATTTTCAAAATCCAAACTAAACCAAACCATTCAACATTCCCAGATAATTCTAGTGAGTTAAATTCAAAGACAGATGTTTGGAGCCACTTGAGTAGATGATCTCCAAATTATGACCTAATAATTAAAAAAATCAGTGGTTAAAAATAAGCTAATATAAATCTAGCCAATATTTTCTATAGCAACAATATTATAAACCAGGGCTGCAATCTTGGAAACCCATTTCTGTGCCTTAAAAAGAACAAAGTTATATTCACAAAAAATGAACTCAAGTGGACTGCAGACCTAAATGTAAAATGAAAGACTGTAAAACCCCTAGATGACAACATAGGAGAAAACCTAGATGGCCTTGGGTATGGTGATGACATTTTATGTACAACAACAAAGGCATGATCCTTGAATGAAATAATTGATAAGTTGGACTTCATTGAAATTAAATCTTCTGCTCTGTAAATTAACAACTCAACAACATCAAAGGAATTATAAGAAAAGTCACAGACTGGGTGAAAATATTTGCAGAAGACATACCTGATAAAAGGCTGTAACTAAAATAAGGAGTTAAGAAATACACAAGACAAAAAAAAAAGTAATAAAAACATAAAATGTGCTAGGGAGAGAGCAAAAAGGTGAAGCTTTAGAATGCAATCAAACTTAAGTTCTCATTAACTTAAAATGGACTATTAGAGATATTATATTATATTATATTATATTATATTATATTATATTATATGTAAGCCACAAAGTAAAAACCTATAGCAGATACACAAAGATAAAGAGAGAGGAATCTAAGCATACCACTGAAGAAAATCATGAAGTCACATAGGAAAAGAGCAAAAAAAGAAAAAAAAAAGAAAAATAGCTGTAAAACAGTTAACAAAATGGTAATAAATACTTATCAAAAATTATTTTAAATGTAAATGGATTAAATTCTCCAGTAAAAAGACATAATGTGGCTGAATGGATAAAATATAAACAAAAAGTCCCATTGTATAATGCCTAGCAGGAACTCACTTTAGATGTAAGGAGACACACAGACTAAAAGTGAAGGGGTAGAAAAAGATATTCTTTGCAATTATAGATCAAAAGAAAACTGAGGTAACTATATTTATAACAGTTAAAATAGACTTTAAAATAAAGACTGTAATAAGAGACATAAAAGAGTATCACATAATGATAAAGGGACCAGTCCAACAAAGGGATATAACATTTGTAAATAATTATATACCCAATATAGGAGCACCTGAATATATGAAACAAATATTATATACCTAAAAGAAGAAATGGACAGAAAACAATAACAGAAGGGGTATTATATATTTCACTTACATTAATGCATAGATCATCCAGACACAAAAAATAAAGAAATATCATCCTTAAATGACATGTTAGATCAAATAGACTTAGCAACTATGTAGAGAACATTTCATCCCAAAGCAACAGAATACACATTCTTTTCAACTGCACATGGAGCATTTTTCAGAATAGGTCATATATGAAGCCACAAAACAAGTCTTAATATATTTAAGAAAATTGAAATCATATCAAACATCTTTTCTGAACACAAAGTGAAACTAGAAATCAATTAAAAGAAGAAAACTGAAAAATTTGCAAATATGTGGAGATTAAACAACATGCTTCCACACAATCAATTGATGAAAAAAAATTAAATGAGAAGTAAAAAATACATTGAGACAAATGAAATTGGAAATACAACATAACAAAATTTATGGGATGCATCAAAAGTAGTTCTAAGAGAGAAGTTTATAGCAGTAAATGCCTACAAAATCTCAAATAAACAACAATAGATAAATAATATAGAATAATACAATAAATAAGTTATAATTATATAATAATCTCAATAGATACAAAACATCTTTTGACAAAATTAACATCTATACATGATTAAAGCTCTCTCTCTCTCAAAAAATAAAAAAGGGTATGGAAGGAACTTACCTTAACTCAATAAAGCTATATATGAAAAGCCCATAGCTAACATCTTATCCAAGGAGGAGAAACTGAAAGCTTTCTTTTGAAGATATGGTACAATGCAAGAATGCCTACCCTCACTACTTCTAGTCAACATTGTACTAGGAAGTCCTAACCAGAGCAATGAGACAAGAAAAAATAAAATAAATAAAAAGCAGTTAAATTAGAAAGAAAAAAGTAAAACTATGTCTGTTTGAAGGTACATGATTAATGATGTAGAAAAATTAAAAGACTCAAAAACAACAAAAAACTGTTACAGTTAAAAAATAAATTCAATATAATTGAAGGATAGAAAATTAACATACAGAAATCAGTTATTTCTATCTACAAACAAACAACTATATGAAAAAGAAATTAATAAAGCAATTGCAAGGCCCTGGCCGGTTGGCTCAGTGGTAGAGTGTTGGCCTGGCGTGCAGGAGTCCCGGGTTCAATTCCCGGCCAAGGCACACAGGAGAAGCGTCCATCTGCTTCTCCACCCGTCCCCCTCTCCTTCTTCTCTGGCTCTCTCTTCCCCTCCCGCAGCCAAGGCTCCATTGGAGCAAAGTTGGCCTAGGCGCTGAGGATGGCTCTGTGGCCTCTGCCTCAGGTGCTAGAATGGCTCTGGTTGCAACAGAGCAATACCCCAGATGGGCAGAGCATTGCCCCCTGGTGGGCATGCTGGGTGGATCCTTGTTGGGTCCATGTGGGACTGCCTTCCCGTTTCCAACTTCAGAAAAATACAAAAAAAAACCCAAACCAATTGCATTCACAATAGTAGCAAAAAGAATTAACTACTTGGGAGTAAACTTAACCAAAGAGGTAAAAGACTTATACATTGAAAATTATAAAACATTGATGAAACAAATCAATGGATAAATAGAAAAACATTCTGTGTTCATGGAGAAGAATTTACAATGTTAAAATGTCCATACTACCAAACACTGTCTAGAGATTCAATGCAAGCCCTATCAAAATCCCAATGGCATTCTTTTTTCTTTCTTTTTTTTTATTATTAAATTTAATGCCATGACATTGATAAATCAGGGTACATATATTAACAGAAAACATCTCCAGATTGTTTTGACATTTGATTATGCTGCATACCCCTCACCCAAAGTCAAATTGTCTTGCGCCACCTTCTGTCTGGTTCTCTTTGTGCCCCTCCCCTACCCCCACCCCCTCTCTCTCCTTTCTCGCCCCATCCCCTCCACCCGCCACCCCTGTTACCATCGCATTCTTGTCCGTGTCTCTGAGTCTCATTTTTATGTCCTATCTATGTGTGGATTCATATAGTTCTTAGTTTTTTCTGCTTTACTTATTTCAATCTGTATAATGTTATCAAGGTCTATTCATGTTATTGTAAATAATCCGATGTCATCATTTCTTATGGCTGAGTAGTATTCCATAGTATATATGTATCAAAGTTTTTTAATCCACTCGTCCTCTGACGGACACTTGGGTTGTTTCCAGATCTTCACTATTGTGAATAATGCTGCCACAAACATGGGGGTGCATTTCTCCTTTTGGAACCGTTCTATGGTGTCCTTGGGGTATATTCCTAAAAGTAGGATAGCTGGGTCAAAAGACAGTTTGATTTTCAGTTTTTTGAGGAATCTCCATACTGTTTTCCACAGAGGCTGCACCAGTCTGCATTCCCACCAGCAGTACAGGAGGGTTCCCTTTTCTCCACATCCTCGCCAGCACTTATTCTGTGTTGTTTTGTTGATGAGTGTCATTCTGACTGGTGTGAGGTGATATCTCATTGTGGTTTTAATTTGCATTTCTCTAATGATTAGTGATGTTGAGCATTTTTTCATCTGCCTGTTGGACATCTGTATGTCCTCTTTGGAGAAGTGTCTATTCATTTCTTCCCCCCCCCCTTTTTTTTTGTATTTTTCTGAAGCTGAAAACGGGGAGAGACAGTCAGACAGACTCCCGCATGCGCCCGACCGGGATCCACCCGGCACGCCCACCAGGGGGCGATGCTCTGCGGCGACCATAGCCACTCTAGCGCCTGGGGCAGAGGCCAAGGAGCCATCCCCAGCGCCCGGGCCATCTTTGCTCCAATGGAGCCTTGGCTGCAGGAAGGGAAGAGAGAGACAGAGAGGAAGGGGGGAGGTGGAGAAGCAAATGGGCGCTTCTCCTATGTGCCCTGGCCGGGAATCAAACCCGGGACTTCTGCACGCCACGCCGACACTCTACCGCTGAGCCAACCGGCAGGGCCTTTTCCCCATTTTTTGATTGGACTGTTTGTCTTCCTGGTGTTGAGATTTACAAGTTCTTTATAAATTTGGTTATTAACCCCTTATCAGATGTATTGTCAAATATGTTCTCCCATTGTGTAGTTTGTCTTTTTATTCTGTTCTTGTTGTCTTTAGCTGTGCAAAAGCTTTTTAGTTTGATATAGTCCCATTTGTTTATCCTTTTATTTCCCTTGCCCATGGAGATAAATCAGCAAATATATCACTGTGAGAGAGGTCGGAGAGCTTACTGCCTATGTTTTCTTCTAAGATGTTTATGGTTTTACAACTTATGTTTAAGTCTTTTATCCATTTTGAGTTTATTTTTGTGATTGGTGTAACTTGATAGTCTAGTTTCATTTTTTTGCGGGTAGCTGTCCAGTTTTCCCAACACCATTTATTAAAGAGGCTGTCTTTACTCCATTGTATTTCCTTCCCTCCTTTGTCAAATATCAGTTTTCCATAGAGCTTTGGGTTTATTTCTGGGTTCTCTGTTCTGTTCCATTGATCTATATGCCTGTTCTTATGCCAGTACCAGGCTGTTTTGACTACAGTGGCCTTGTAGTATAACTTGATATGGGGAAATGTGATATCATACCTCCTGCTTTATTTTTCCTTTTCAAGATTGCTAAGGCTATTCATGTTTTTTTGGTTTCCATATAAATTTTTGGAATATGTGTTCTATATCTTTCAAGTATGCCATTGGTATTTTAATTGGTATTACATTAAATTTATAAATTGCTTTGGGTAATATAGACATTTTATTGATGTTTATTCTTCCTAACCATGAGCACGGTATATGCTTCCACTTGTTTGTATCTTCCTTGATTTCTTTTATCAATGTTTTGTAATTTTCTGAGTACAAGTCTTTAGTCTGCTTGGTTAAGTTTACTCCTAGGTACTTTATTTTTTTGGTTGTAATAGTGAAGGGGATTGTTTCCTTAATTTCTCTCTCTGACTGTTCATTGTTGGCATATAAAAATGCCTCTGATTTCTGAGTATTAATTTTATATCCTGCCACCTTGCTGAATTCATTTATCAGGTCCAGTAGTTTTTTGACTGATACTTTAGGGTTTTCTATATACAATATCATATCATCTGCAAATAATGATAGTTTTACTTCTTCTTTTCCAACTTGAATGCCTTTTATTTCTTCTTCTTGTCTGATTGCTGTGGCTACGACTTCCAGGACTATGTTGAATAAGAGTGGTGAAAGGGGGTACCCCTGCCTTGTTCCTGATCTTAAGGGGATTGCTTTTAATTTTTGCCCATTGAGTATGATGTTGGCTGTGGGTTTGTCATAGATGGCCTTTATCATGTTGAGGTATGTTTCCTGTATTCCCACTTTGCTGAGAGTTTTGATCATGAATGGGTGCTGGATTTTATCAAATGCTTTTTCTGCATCTATTGAAATTACCATGTGGTTTTTCTCCTTCCTTCAATCAATGTGATGAATCACATTGATTGATTTGCAAATATTGTACCAGCCTTGCCTCCCCAAATAAATTCCAGTTGATCATGGTGTGTGATTTTTTCCATATATTGTTGGATCCGGTTTGCTAATATTTTGTTGAGGATTTTAGCATCTATATTCATCAGGGATATTGGCCTATAATTTTCTTTCTTTGTGTTGTCTTTTTCTGGTTTTGGAATCAGAATTATGCTCACCTCATAAAAGGAGCTTGGAAGTCTTCCTTCCTCTTGAATTTTTTGAAATAGCTTGAGAAGGATAGTAGTTAGTTCTTCTTTGAATATTTGGTAGAATTCACTTGTGAAGCCATCAGGCCCCAGACTTTTCTTTGTTGGGAGTTTTTTGATAACTGTTTCAATCTCATTTGTTGTAATCGGTCTGTTTAGGTTTTCTGATTCTTCCAGATTGATTTTTGGAAGATTGTATGTTTCAAGGAATTTTTCCATTTCTTTTAGGTTGTCTAGCTTTTTGCCATACAGTTCTTCATAGTACTTTCTTACAATATTTGTATTTCTGTTGTGTCAGTTGTTATTTCTCCACTCTCATTTCTAATTTTATTTATTTGAGTCCTCTCTCTTTTTTTCTTGGTGACTCTAGTTAAAGGTTCATCGATCTTGTTTACCTTTTTAAAGAACCAGCTCCTAGTTTCATTGATCCTCTGTATTGTTTCTTTAGCCTCTATGTCATTTATTTCTGCTCTGATCTTTATCATTTCCTTCCTTCTACTACATTTGGACTTTACTTGCTGTTCTTTTTCTGGTTCTTTTAGATGCAGGGTTAAGTTGTTTATTTGAGCTTTTTCTAGTTTCTTGAAGTGTGCCTATAGTGCTATGAACTTCCCTCTCAGTACTGCTTTTGCTGTGTCCCATAAATTTGAGTTGTAAGCTCATTGTCATTTGTTTCTAGGAATTTTTTTATTTCTTCTTTGATCTCATTCTTAATCCATTTGTTATTTAACAACCTGCTATTTAGTTTCCATGTGTTTGAGAGTTTTTGAGCTTTTCTGTTGTGATTCTTTTCTAGTTTCATGCCATTATTATCAGAGAAAGTGCTTGATATGATTTCAATCTTCTTAATTTTGTGGAGAGCACTTTTGTGCCCTAACATGTGGTCTATCCTAGAGAATGTACCATGAGCACTTGAAAAGAATATATATTCTGCTGCTTTATGGTGAAAGGTTGTGAAGATGTCTATTAAATCGAGTTGATTTAGTGTGTCCTTTAAGTCTGCTGTTTCTTTGTTAATTTTCTTTCTTGAGGATCTATCTAGTGATGTTAGTGGAGTATTGAAATCCCCTACTATTATAGTATTGCTGTTGATCTCATCTTTTATATGCATCAAAGTCTGCTTTATATATTTAGGTGCTCCTATATTAGGTGCATAGATATTTATAATAGTTATATCTTCCTGTTGGATTACTCCCTTTATTATTATGTAGTGGCCTTCTTTATCTCTTACTATATCCTTTGTTTTAAAGTCCATTTTGTCTGATATAAATATTGCTACCCCAGCTTTTTTTTCATTTCCATTTGCTTAAAATGTTTTTTTTCCATCCTTTTACCTTCAATCTATGTGCATCTTTTGTTTTAAGGTGTGTCTCTTGTAGACAGCATATATATGGGTCCTGTTTTCTTATCCATGAAGCTACCCTATGTCTTTTGATTGGATCATTTAATCCATTTACATTTAAGGTTATTATTGATATGTAATTGTTTATTGCCATTTTATTCTTTAAAGCTGTATTCCTCTTTTGCTATATTCTTTTCCCACTGTGATCTGTTTACAACAGGCCCCTTAACATTTTCTGCAGCATTGGTTTGGTTGTAATGAATTCCTTGAGGGTTTTTTTTGTCAGGGAAGCTTTTTATTTCTCCTTCAATTTTAATTGATATCCTTGCTGGACAAAGTAGTCTTGGTTGTAGGTTCTTGTTCTGCATTACTTTGAATATTTCTTGCCATTCCCTTCTGGCCTCAAGTGTTTCTGTTGAGAAGTCCGATGTCATCCTCATGGGACCTCCTTTGTAGGTGAAAGCTTTTTTTCTCTTGCAGCTTTTAATATTTTCTCTTTATCGCTTAGCTTTGGTATTTTAATTATGATGTGTCTTGGTGTAGGTTTCTTTGGCTTTCTCTTTAATGAAGTTCTCTGTGCTTCTTGAACTTGTGAGAGTTTCTTCTGCATTAATTTAGGGAAGTTTTCAGCTATGTTATGATTGAACAAAGTCTCTATCCCTTGTTCTTTCTCTTCTTCTTTCTTTGGGAACCCCTATGATGTGGATGTTATTTCTCTTCATGTTGTCACAGAGTTCTCTAAGAGTTTCCTCAGACATTTTGAGTCTCTTTTATTTTTCTTCTCTGCTTTCTTATCTTCATTCAAGTTGTCCTCCAACTTGCTATTCAATCCTTAGCTCTATCCATCCTGTTTTTAATTCCTTCCATTGTGGTCTTCATTTCTGATATTGTGTTTGTCATCTCCGACTGATTTTTTTAAATATTTCAATATCCTTTTTTATACTTACTATTTCTTTATTTAGGTGTTCATAATGACCATTCATTGTTGTTCTAAGATCTCTAAGCATCCTTACAATCATTATTTTGAACTCCGCATCTGGAAGTTTGGTTATTTCCATATCACTCAGTTCATCTCCTGAAGGTTTCTCTTGTGGTTTCATTTGGATTGCACTTCTTTATCTTCTCATTATGTCTGTGTTTTGTTTGTAGAGCTGGTTGAGTCTATGCTTGGTGTTTTCTGCCTCCAGTTTTCAATTGTGTTATTTCTAGGTCTTCTTGGGTTGGCATTAGCTATTATTTGTAATCCACTTTCGCATTTGGGCAGCCTTGAAATCTTGATTTTTGTTTTTTTACCAGGTGATAGTCTTGTTTACTGATCTCAGCAGGGGACTTCCATGAAACTCTATCCAGGAATGTGGTGAGTGTAAACTGAGACTCTGAAGCCTCTTCTACCAGATAATCTCTCTGGGGGCAGGGTGTTTACTCAGCTTCAGTAGGGGGAGGTGTATCTCAGATCTCCATGGAGACCTAAGTTACTGTCCCTCCTCCCCACTTCTTGTTTTCAGCTGTGTCTTGTTGCAGTGATTGGAACTGGAGAGATGTCTAGAGATCTGTGATCTGGCAGCACTTTTATCTTGTGTTATGTGGAAAGATCAGTCCCTCCCCCAGCTATGGCCACCTCCAGCACTGGATGAGTCAGCTTTTTAGGTCATCCTCTGTATTCCTCTGCCCCTCACCATCTATCCCTCTCTCTCCCTTTTCCTCTTGGAATACAAACTGGTCCTTTCAACACATCTCGCTCCCTGGTCGCCAGGCAAGTAGCTGTGAGCAGTATTTTCTGCTCTTTTCCCTGGAGTGAGAGCCCCTCTGGGCTCTCAGCCTCATCTCCCCTTCGTTCCTGTTAGCAGGGGAGATTCAGGCACTCCCTACCAGGTTTGTTGTGGCTTCTTCTTTGATCCTTGGTTTTTGAGAGCTGATCTTGTAGTCCAGAGTTGGTTTTTCATGCTGACTGTTTCTAAATTGATTTGTATTCCAATTTTGTGGTGAGAGCTGGGAGTCTGTGCGTCTGCCTATTCTGCTGCCATCTTCCCCTCCTGCCTAAATTCTGTTTCCTGAAAGAGTATGTGAAGGCTTTTGTTAGGACAGGATAGGCCTTGGGTAGAAATTACTCCAACTATAGTTCTTTTGTGCTCACTTTTGCAGTACATGGACGAACTGTACTTTTCTCCTTTAAGGTGTGGCCCCAATGGCATTCTTTACAGAAATAGAAGAAAATCCTAAAATTCATATGGAACCATGAAAGACCCTGAATAGCCAAAGCAATCTTGAAAGGAAAAACAAAAATGGAGGCATCACAATTCCTGATTTCAAAGTATATTACAAAACCAAATCAAAACAGTGTGATACTGGTATAAAAAATACATATAGCTTGACCAGGTGGTAGTGCAGTGGATAGAACATTCGCCTGGGATGCAGAAGACCCAGGTTGAAACCCCGAGGTTGCCATCTTGAGCGTCACCAGCTTTAGCACGTGGTTGCTGGCTTGAGTGTGGGATCAGAGACATGACCCTATGGTCGCTGTCCTGAGCCCAAGATCACTGGCTTGAGCAAGGAGTTACTCACTCTGCTATAGCACCCAGATTCCCCATCAAGGCACATATGAGAAAGCAATCAATGAACAACTAAGGTGCCACAATGAAGATTTGATGCTTCTCATCTCTCTCCTTTCCTGTCTGTCCCTATCTGTCCCCTCTGTCTTTCTCACAAAAAAATAAACCAAAAACCTCCACAAAGACACAAAAAAACAAGAAAACATATATACTAATGTAACAGAATAGAGAGCCCCAAAATAAATCCATGCAACCACAGTCAACTGATTATTGACAAGGAGGCTAAGAACACAGATGAGGAAAGTATAGTCTTTTTAGCACATGGTATTGGAAATACTGAATATTCACATGGAGAAGAATGAAATTAGACCCCTCACACTTTATGCAAAATTTAACTCAAAATGTATTAAATAATTAAAAACAAAACCTGAAGCTTTAAAATTACTAGATGATAATATGGGAAATAGCTTCATGACATTGGTCTGAAAAATGACTTTTTAGGTATGACACCAAAAGAATAGACATTAGGCAAAAATAGACAATCACATAATTTTTTATGGGATTGTATCAACTAAAGTGTTTCTGAAGAGCAAAAGAAAGAATCAATAGACTGAAAAAGAAACCTACAGAATGAGGGAAAATATTTGCAAACTGTTCATCTGATAAGGAATTAATATCCAAAATATATAAGAAACTCAAACAACTCAATAGCAAAGAAACAAATAAAATTCTAAGTAAACTGATTAAAAAATAGGCTAAGGACCTTAAAAGCTATTTCTCAAAAGAGTACATACAAAAGGCCTACAATAGATATGTGAAAAGGTGTTCAACATCACTAATCAGAGAAATCCAAATCATATCCACAATGAGATATTATTACCTTATACCTGTTAGAATGACTGTTATCATAAAGACAAAGGTAACGTGTTGGTGAGGGTGTGGAGAAAAAAGAACACTGGTATAACATTGGTGGTAGCATAAATTAGTATAGCCATTTTGGAAAACAGTATGGAAATTTTTCAAAAAATAACCAATGTATAATGAGAATCTCATTTCTGAGTACCTATCCAAAGGAAATGAAATAAGCACAGGTATTTTAAAGAGATATCTGCACATCTATGTTATTGCAGCATTATGCACACTATCCAATATATGAGAACAACCTAAATGTCCAGCAATAAATGAGTATTATTTAGCTGCAAAGAAAAAAAATATCTTGCTATTTGTGACAACATGGATGAATGGGTTAACCAGGAGGACATTGTGCTAAGTGAAATAAGCCAGACATTGAAAGACAGATACTGCATTATCTCATTATATGAAATGTAAAACATTTGAATTCATAAAGCAGAGAATAGAAAGGTGTTTGCCAGGGTTAGGGGGAATGGAAGAAATGGGGAGATGTTGTTTAAAGGTACATAGATTCACTTATGCAGGATGAATAAGTCTGGAGATCTAATGTGCAGCATGGTGGTTAGATTTAATAATATTGTATGCTTGAAATTTGCTATGAGAGTTGATCTTAAGTAGTCTCATTACAAAACAATATAGAAACTATGTGAGATGATGGGTATGTCAATTAATTTTAGTAATCATTTCACAATGCATATGTATATTAGATCACCATAAATATGTCCAAATTATATTTGTCAATACAACAAGAAAGGTAAAAAAGAGTAATAATTGAGAAATTTTAGCAGTTTGAACTGCTGTCATTAAAAATGATTCATTTGTAATAAAAAAGGTATTATAATATATATTACATTATATTCTGATCATTTGAAAGATAATTATGTAGAAGAAATTCAATAATATGACAATAGCTAGAATATTTAATTACCTTAAATATATTTAACAAATGGAGCTTTTCTACACTTTGTTTGACAAAGAGGTAGAAAGTAACAGTTTTCTTGTTCTACAAGAAACCAACGAAGGAATCCTGTTTCTTTTTTTTTTTTCTTCTATTTTTTTTTTTTTTTTTTTGTATTTTTCTGAAGCTGGAAACAGGGAGAGACATTCAGACAGACTCCTGCATGCGCCCAACCGGGATCCACCCGGCACGCCCACCAGGGGCGACGCTCTGCCCACCAGGGGGCGATGCACTGCCCCTCCGGGGCGTCGCTTTGCCGCGACCAGAGCCACTCTAGCGCCTGGGGCAGAGGCCAAGGAGCCATCCCCAGCACCCGGGCCATCTTTGCTCCAGTGGAGCCTCGGCTGCGGGAGGGGAAGAGAGAGACAGAGAGGAAGGAGGGGGGTGGTGGAGAAGCAAATGGGCGCTTCTCCTATGTGCCCTGGCCGGGAATTGAACCCGGGTCCCCCGCACGCCAGGCCGACGCTCTACCACTGAGCCAACCGGCCAGGGCCGGAATCCTGTTTCTTTAAGTCTGTTTTCCCCTGTGCAGAATATTTGTTCAATTTCTTCCCAGTTAAATGTGATATATTAAAATTAACCTGAAAAGCATAAATTTGTGTCATTAAAGAGGATAATTCATAATGAATATATTGTCAGAAATATTTAATCAAGTATTTAAATAAATGCAACTCATCAGTGATTATTACCTTGATTACAAAAGAGGCATCTTCTTATGTAAATAGGATATTTATGAATATGTGTTTTCAGTAATTTTGAATACACAGTTGCATTTAGAAAACTCTTTGGATTTATTGAAGTTCTGCTTTAAAGGACCAGTTTTAGTTACTAAGTTTTTGTTATTCTTATCTCTTTTTATGGTGCAAGTTTAAAGGAGATGTAATAGAATATTTCTACAGTAATTGCTGGCTATAGAGTCATTAGAAAATTCAAAATATTGAAAGGAGTAATAGGAAAAATATGTAGATATGAATAAATTTCTGTACCATATGCTTTATTTTCTAATTCAGTATAATGGTGGAAGCAACAAAAAGTTTAATTAATATTGTTTTGTATGGTTCCTTTTGCTATTTCAGAATGCTCTTTTTAAAACTGGTATCAGAAATAAATCCACACATATATGAGCAAATAATTTTTGACAAAGGATCCAAAACATACAATGGAGGAAAGAAAGCCTCTTCAATAAATGTGCTGGGAACATTGGAAAGCCACATACAAAAGAGTGAACCTAGTGAAACTAGATTACAGTTTATCCCAATATACAAAGAATTCACTCAAAATGGATCAAAGACCTAAATATAAAATTTGAAACAATAAATTACATAAAAGAAAACATAGGTACTAAACTATATACTTTAGTCTTAGAGAAGATTTTATGAATTTGACCCAAAAGACAAGGGAAGTAAAGGAAAAAATAAATGAATGGGACTATATATCAAACCAAAAAACATCTGTACAGCAAAAGAAACTACAACCAAAACAAAAAGGCAACCAAGCAAATAGAACAAGATATTTGCAAACGACATCTCTGACAAGGAGTTAATATCCAAAATATAAATATATAAAGAAGTCATACAACTCAACATGAAACAATCAATCCAATTAAAAAATAAGCAAAGGATCTGAACAGACAATTCTCCCAACAAGACATAAAAATGGCTAACAGATGTGTGAGAAGATGCACAACTTCACTAGTTATTAGGGAAATGCAAATCAAAATTACCACAAGATACCACCTCATCCTTGTTAGAATGGCTATCATCAATAAGACAGGTAATAACAAGTTTTGGAGAGGTTGTGGAGAAAAAGGAACCTTCATTCACTGCTGGTGGGAATGTAAACTGATATAGCCACTATGGAAAACAGTATAGAATGTCCTCAAAAAATTAAGAATAAAGTTACCATATGACTCAACAGCCCCTCTTCTGGATACCTACCTGAGAAATTTGAAAATATTTGCAAGAATATATGCACCCCTATGTTCACTGAAGCTTTATTCACAGTGACCAAGACATGGAAACAACCAGTGTCCTTTGATAGAGGATTGGATAAAGAAGACATGGTACAAATAGACAATAGGATACTACTCAGCCACAAGAAAAGAAGGAAATACTGCCATCTGCGACAACATGAATAGAACTTGAGAATGTTGTGCTAAGAAAAATGGGACAGAAAAAGTTAAGAACCATAAGATTTCAATCATATGTGGGATGTAAAACTGAAAGCAAGAAATGGAAAAAAAGAAAAACAAACAAAAATTCATAGACACCTACAACAGTGTGGTGGTGACCAGAGGAAAAGGGTATATGAAAGAGGAAAGGGGGTCAAATACATGGTGACAGAAGATGATTTGACTTTGGGTGGAGGGCACACAATGCAATATTGCAAATCATGTATCATAGAACTGTACACTTGAAACCTATATAATCTTATTAATCAATATCACCCTAATAAATTTAATTAAAAAATAAAATTTAGTGACAGGTATCAAAATATCAATCTAGACAGGTTTCCTAACTTAGTCTGTACTTATCCTTATAATTTAATATCTTTCTTTTCTTGGAGAAACATGAGTGCCTTGTAGGATCAAGTCTCAGAAAAATGGTCATTATCCACATTTTGAATGAAAATGCTATGGCTTGGTAGAGACTTTACCTGAAAGTTATAGGAAGCTTTGCTAGTTTGAATGAGGTTTTAAATAATGCACAAGGGAGGTAAAAACAGAGACCAATTTCTGTACAGAATTGACTCCTCTGTTATCTTACTGCTAATACAGGATGGGGCAAAAATAGGTTTTCAGTTGCTCGTATGGAGCAATACAATAAAATAATGCAATAATTAATTAATAACGATACAATAATACACTCTTGAGTTTCATGCACTTATAATTGTAAACCTATGTTTGTCTCATCCAGTGTAATGAGAAAAAATATTTATGATTTCCATGAGGCAGATGTGCCCTAGGCAGACACAGTAGG
Organism: Saccopteryx leptura; assembly: GCF_036850995.1. Classification (NCBI taxonomy): domain Eukaryota; kingdom Metazoa; phylum Chordata; class Mammalia; order Chiroptera; family Emballonuridae; genus Saccopteryx; species Saccopteryx leptura. The sequence continues at coordinate 19,915,006 of NC_089505.1, read as the reverse complement.
GGCACTAGCAATGTGAGAATAATGAAAGGATATGGCAATCAACTCCCCACTCCTCCATCTCTAAAATATCTCCTCACACCTGCTTTGGTACGTGAAAGTATATAATTAGATATTTATTTCTATGGAAAAATATGTCACATATGTGAGGAATCCTCTTTTTAACTTTACATATGATAAATTCTGTTCAGGAAATGTTTTATAAAATTGTGTCAAACACTTTACAAGGTGAATGAGGTAGAGACCATGTCAATTTTGTCACTATCTAGTTAGAGAAGATAAATATACATTAAAAATAACATAACAAACTTTTGTATGTGCTATGATAGAAGTGAAAATTATTGTGAGGGCGCAAATGAGCAAATGAAAAACTATTTTGGGGGGATGGTTAAACATTGCTTCATAGAGGAAAGGATAATTAAATATTGAAGGATTGATGGGTATGTTCTAGATAGAGAAGAAGATAAGGTGTATTCAGTACAATGAACCTTTTAAGTGTGAAGACCTGCAGTTTTATAAAGCAGACTGGATTATTGGAAGACGTTTCAGACTCGAGCAGAGGTGGAATGAAGAGTGAAAGTGAAGACGCGGTGAGAGAAGAGCAAGAAGTATAATCAAGTGGGTGAGTAGTCACGAGTTTGATCGTGGGGAATGTTTAATACCTTGATTAGGCATTTGGAATGTATTCCATTAGCAATATAGGGGGCACGGAGTGGCTTTAATCAGCGAAATGAATGGTCAGAGCTGTGCCTCAGGTAATTCTATTTGTGCTGTAGACTCTACAGCATTCTAAAACAAGGAGAACAAGACTACTCACTCTCCCACAGAAGAGCTCTTCAGACAGAAAAGGGTTCTATAATTTTCCCTATACATTCACTCTTCTTCATTCTCACCACCTAGTTGTCATCCTCTAGACTTTTTATAGATAATACTTTTTAACTAATGGTTAATTTTTTTATAGTATTAAATTTAATGCAGTGACATTGATAAATCAGGGTACATATGTTGAGAGAAAACATCTCCAGATTATTTTGACATTTGATTATGCTGCATACCCCTCACCCAAAGTCAAATTGTAGAGGATGGAATGGATGGGTAGACCCTGGAGGCAGACCATCAGAACACCATTGCAGCTGGTGAGCTCAGAGATGGTATGGACTTGGACTAAAACAGTGTCAGAGGAACGGAGAGGAGGGAGCAAACTGTGAGTCAGGTGGTGACCTTTATAGAGATAAGGAGTACATTAGCAGGTACATTTTGGAGGAAAGGTTATTTTTGTTTGGGTCTTGTTGAGTTTCAGATGCCTGTGTGTAGATATGCACATAAGGGGCACTAGATTTAGATGAGTGGAATCAGTAAATGAGTAGCCAGGCAAGAATGGGGCTAGAGAAAGTGTATGGCCTGGAGATAGGAATGAGCACACATTTGGTAGACGGAGTCAAGAGAAGGATAAGAGTACTCAGAGGCAGCTTGTAGTGCAGAAACAGATGAGGGTTAAGAAAATGACCCTGGGAAACACTACCATTTAAAGAGCAAATGTAGGAGAAAGATGAAAGGGAGACTGAGAATCTGTGAGCTGAGTGGCAAGATGGGAAACGTAAGCATAAAGTCACAGAAACCAAGTACACAGAGAGTTTTAAGGTTGGGGGGCAGTCAGCACTTAAACACTGGAGAGAAATTGAAGATGCAGAGATAAAAAAAATCTAATGACTCTTTTAGGAGATCATTGGTGACATTTGTTGGAGTAGTTTAAGTAGTGGTCAAGGGGGGACTTCCTTGCCGTAGGTCGAAATGGCGAAGGTAAGTGGTTATCCAGTGTAGAGTTTCTTTTTTGGACTTGGTCGTAAGTGTAGAGTGATGAAGTAGGAAGTGAAGAAGAATCTAAGGTCAATGGAGAAATTTTTATTTAGTTTTTTATTATTTGATTTTTTATTTATTTTAACAGCTTCATTGAAGCATAACTAACATATGCACACTGTGTGCTCAAGGTGTGTGCCTGTCTTACTCTTGCCTGTGTGTGATGTCCACTCCTGCCTTCAGCACCACGGTCTTCCCACAGGGTCCATATGTACTACTCATTCTGTTCCTCCAAAAAGCACCGAACTAGGAGCAATAAGTCTTGGATTCTGGTCTCATGTCTTGTCCCACGTTTTATGATCCTGGACAGTCACTTAATTTTTATGACTTTCAGCTTACTTAATTTCAAATTATAGCAGTTGAGAAGGCCCTTTCTAGCTCCTTATTTCTATGTTTTTTGACCACTTTGGCAAACAAAGGTGTAAACATATTCGTTAATAGATAACAACTTAAATGGCATCTGTCTTCAAGGTCATTTTTGCTGTATTGGTATTCACAGCCTTCAAGAAACATTTTAACAATTTAGATTCCCAATACAAATGAGAAGTGGGGGATTTTGGAGGGCATGTCCCTTTTTGATACCTGGAAATCATGCCACATAGATACCTTTTTATGCATAGAACTGACCCTTCCTCATTATGTCAAGATGAAAAGCTAGCTAAGAAACAATAGCCAACATTTGTTTCAGACCCTGTTAATGAAGTAACTTTCAAAGCCTACTGGTAGTAACAGTGATGACAATTTCAACCTTTCAAAACCTCCTTGTTGCGCCAAAAATTTGGAGCAATCCTAGAGTCATATATATGTTTTTAATTTCACTCCTCATTCATTCCTTCAGAAAATCCTTTGGCTCGACCCATAATCCTATTGACTCTCAAAATGCTGACAACTTCTCACTATTTCTACTGTTACCTGCTGGTTTAATTCAGCTATTATTATTTTTTGTCTGTATTATTAAAATAATCTCTTAACTAGTCTCAGTGCTTCTGTTCTTGCCTCTCTGAAGTATATTCTTCTCAAAGGAGCTGGAGTCATCTAATTAAATTGTACATCAGATCATGTCACTTTTCTGCTCACAACTGTTTAGTGACTTCCCATTTTATGCAGAATAAAAGCCAAATTCCTTAGATTGGCCTAAAAGGCTCTATACATATAAACCGGTTCTCCATTTGTTCTCTCTCTTCCCCTGCTGCTGTCTTCTTCATTCACTTTGTCCCAGCAGGATGTTGTTCTTCTGTGTCCCCCATCAAACTGTGGACCCTCAAACCTGAGTGCCTTTCACTGGATGTCCCTCAGCTTGGGACACTCCTCTATATCTTCAAGGCTCGTTCTCTTGCTTCCTACAAATCTTTGTTGAAAGTTCATCTTTTCTTTTTTTAATTTTAATTTTTAAACTTTCTTTTTTCAAAGTATTTATTTCATTGATTTAAGAGAGAGAGAGAGGGGAAGGAGGAGAGAGAGAGTGACAGGAACATCAGTCTGTTCCTGTGTGTGCCCTGACCGGGGATTGAACCAGCAACTTCTGTGCTTCGGGATGATACTCTAACCAACTGAGCTGTCTGGCCAGGGCTCATAGTCATCTGCTCAATGAGTCCTGACTATCCTACTTAAAATTAAATCCCACTCTCTAGTCTCCAACTTACTCTTACGTTGCCAATCTGCAGTTCTTATTTATAACAGGGCACTTATGACATAAATAGTTTACTTGTTTATTATGTTTAATATTTTTTTTCTTCCTGGTAGAAATATTTTTTGTTGTTGTTGTTAAATCACTGATGTATCTAATTTAGAAAAGTGTTTGGCACATAGTAGGTACTTTATACATATTGGTTGTTTTTGAATTAACATGAGCAACAACAGCTGTTATGGTCTGAATATTTGTGTCCCTTCCCTCCCAATTCTTACATTAAAATCTAACCCTCAAGTAGGTGATTAGGTCATAAGGGTAGAGATCTCGTGAATAGAATTAGCCTCTTATAAAATTGGCTCCGTTTAGAGCTGTCACTGCTCCTGCCGTGTGAGGATAAAGTCTATGACCTGGAGGAGGGCTCTCACCAGACAGTGCCGGCACCCAGAATTTAGACTGTCACCTTCCAGAACTGTGACAGGTAAATTTCTGTTGTTTAAAAGCTCTCCAGTTTCTTGTATTTTTTTTATAACATCCTGAAGTGTCTAAGACAATGGCTGCTTATAGCAGTTTACAGTTTTTAAAATAAATTTACTTCATTTTGGGGAGGCTGTAATAAATACGGAAATCTGTGGAGGCCCTTCCAGTAAAATCATTGTCAGCCAGTTTAGTAAGAGGTTTGCTGGGAAAGGAGAGACTATGGGACTGGGTGGGAGGGCACACACATATGATAAGCAATGACCCTACAAAGTCCATTCCCTTCAGGTGCTTCTGTGAGAAGGGCCAGTTGCTTTAACGATTTGTTGGCCAAGGCCAAATGAAATAGAAAGAATAGTTCCAGAGACGAGGTAAGAAGGGCATTTAAAAAGGAGTATTGCCTAAGTCACAATTCCATCTATATCTGTCTCTTATTGAACATTGTAATTAGAGAATATTATGCTTGGTTGGTTAAAACATCAGTTAAGTAACAGAAAAATTGGTTTTCTTATCGAGTCATGGCCAGATTTGTGTGTAAGTGGTTTATGCATTGAGACTACAATAGGAAAAACACCAAACAAGTGTTATTGAGGATAACAAGGAACAGAAATGGATATCCTGAAGACTAGGGCCTTTCTTTTGAAATGTGTGCATTTCTTCTGTGAAATATAGCCTAATGATTCCTTAGTGCTAACATAAGAAAATCCCAAACCAATTTGGTTTTTGAAATATTAGTAAACTTAGCCTTAGAATAATAGCTTCAAAAACATCTCATATACCTTTTGGGAAACAGAGCTGCTTGAAACTGCATAAGCAAACAAATATTTTATTCCTCCCTGAAAAGATCAAATCTCCAACCAGACAATAACCATTTACTTTTAGCTATAATAACTAGACTTATCTACAAAGTAACAAATATATATATATATTTAAATAATACATGGAAAAAATACCAACTGAAAAACTATCACCAATATAATGAATTAATAAATCTATTGTTCTCTTCACATACATGATAGACTAAATTTAATTCTATAGAGCTTTTGCTTTTAAAAATAGATGATGTGGCCCTGGCCGGTTGGCTCAGTGGTAGAGCATCGGCCTGGCGTGCAGGAGTCCCGGGTTCAATTCCCGGCCAGGGCACACAGGAGAGGCGCCCATCTGCTTCTCCACCCCTCCCCCTCTCCTTCCTCTCTGTCTCTCTCTTCCCCTCCCGCAGCTGAGGCTCCACTGGAGCAAAAGATGGTCCAGGCGCTGGGGATGGCTCCTTGGCCTCTGCCCCAGGCGCTAGAGTGGCTCTGGTCGCGACAAAGCGACGCCCCGGATGGGCAGAGCGTCGCCCCCTGGTGGGCGTGCGGAGTGGATCCCGGTCAGGCGCATGCGGGAGTCTGTCTGACTGCCTCCCTGTTTCCAGCTTCAGAAAAATACAAAAAAAAAAAATATATATATATCTATATCTATATAGATATAGATATATATATATGATGTGACATAAAACTATTTTTTGTAAGCTGTTCTAAAAGATTTTGTTGAATTTACTTGTTCAGCAAATAATAGTAGGAATTAAAGGCATGTAACAGTTTCTTCTAAGTTGAATGATTTATAAATACAGAAATCCATGGATTTTACAGAGATTTATATCTCTGTAAAGACAGATATTCAAATTATAAGGTTCTTTTTTGTGTGATATATTTATTTAGAAGTTAGGCTAACTCATTTTTCCACTTGTAAAACCCTTTAGAACTTTATTTTATTTATTTTTTATTGAATATCTAGCTCCAACCATAGGAACTAGATGCTCAATAACTTCATAATGAATAGTTTGTGATTATTTTTAAAGAAAGCTGGTTCTTTATTTTTTAATTATTATTATTATTATTGTGTGTGTGTGTGTGTGTGTGTGTGTGTGTGTGTGTGTGTATTTCTGAAGTGAGAAGCAGGGAGGCAGAGAGACAGACTCCTCCTGCATGTACCCAACTGGAATCCACTTGGCAAGCTCACTAGGGGCAATGCTCTGCCCATCTGGGCTGTTGCTCCACTGCAACCTGAGCCATTCTGGGACCTGAGGTGGAGGCCCTGGAGCTATCCTCAGCTCCCAGCCAAATTTGGAGCCTTGTCTGCGGGAGTGGAAGAGAGAGATAGAGAGGAAGGAGGGGGGAAGGGTGGAGAAGCAGATGGGCACTTCTCCTGTGTTCCCTGGCCAAGAATCAAACCCAGGACTTCCACACACCAGGCCGATGCTCTACCACTGAGCCAACCGGCCAGGGCTATTTTCAGTCTTTTGAAATCACAACTATTAAAGTTAATGATACCAATAAGTAATTATTGCAGTAGGTAATATCTAGCCCAGGGTTCAGGAACCTATGGCTCACGAGCCAGATGTGGCTCTTTTGATGGCTGCATCTGGCTCGCAGACAAATCTTTAATAATAAAAAAAATAATGTTAAAAATATAAAACATTCTCATGTATTACAATCCATTCATTTCCTACCACTCATGTTCATGGTTGTGAGTGGCTGGAGCCAATCACAGCTGTCCTCCGGGACAACACCAAATTTTTATTGGATAATATGAAATGTACATGGGTCATCGTGAGGTCAGGAAGTAAACTTCCCTCCTTTTAATCATGTAGTCAGCTAGCTAATTGCAGAATGCCTTTTGACAGAGAAGATGGCTAAAAGAAAAAAAGATGAGGAGTATCATACTTTTCAGCAGGAATGGACAGAGGAATTTGCCTTTGTGGAGAGAGCAGCTTCTGCAGTGTGTCTAATATGCAATGATAAAATTGCATCGATGAAACAGTCAAATAAAAGTGGCACTTCGACACATGTCATATTTGCATCGAAATATCCAGCTGGGGACAGCAGGAAGAAAGCATGTCAAGAGCTACTGTGCAGAGTGCAAGCTAGTCAGCAGCAACTCTGTGTTTGGACCCAACAAGGTGACTGGAATTCAGCTAGCTTTGCTGGTGCTTTAACAATTGCGAGAAATGGAAAGCCATTCACAGATGGGGAGTATGCCAAACATTCATGCTTGATGTTGCCAATGAACTTTTTGATGACTTTGGATAAAGACAAGATAAACGAATAAAGACATGCCTCTGTTGGCAAGAACTGTTCACGATTTTACCATCATGATGGCAAATCAAATTGAGGCAACACAAGTGAAGGACATAAATGCAGCACCATTCTTTTCTCTTGCTTTGGATGAGTCAACAGACATAAGCCATTTATTCCAGTTCAGTGTGATTGCAAGGTATGCTGTTGGTGACACACTATGTGAGGAAAGTCCTGCTGTTTTGCCTATGAAAGAGACAAGAGGGGAGGATTTATTCAAGTCTTTCACTGAGTTTGCTAAAGAAAAAAAATCTACTGATGGATAAACTTATTTCGGTGTGTACTGATGGTGCTCTGTGCATGACAGGGAAAAACAGAGGATTCGTAGCACTTCTTCGTGAACATGAAAAGAGACCCATCCTAAGTTTTTACTGCATCCTACATCAGGAGGCGCTTTGTGCTCAGATGTGTGGCGAGCAGCTTGGTGAGGTGATGTCGCTGGTATTCGGGTGGTCAACTTTATTGTTGCCCGAGCTTTAAATGATCGCCAGTTTAAAACACTGCTGGATAAAGTTGGGAATAATTATCCTGGTCTGCTTCTGCACAGCAATGTGCATTGGTTGTCAAGAGGGAAGGTGCTCAGCTATTTCGCGGCTTGTCTGAGCAAAATCCAGACTTTTCTTGAAATGAAAAACGTCAAGCATCCTGAATTAGCTAACACAGAGTGGCTCTTGAAGTTCTACTATCTCATGGACATGACTGAACATCTGAACCAGCTCAATGTGAAAATGCAAGGCGTTGGAAATACAGTCTTATCCCTTCAACAAGCAGTGTTTGCATTTGAAAACAAGCTGGAACTCTTCACCACCAACATTGAAACAGGTCATTTACTACACTTTGAAAAGCTGGGAGAGTTTAAAGATGCATGCACAGCAAGTGACTCTGCTCAACATCTTGATCTCTAGCAGCTAGTGGGCTTCACATCTAATCTCCTGCAGTCATTCAAAGGGCACTTTGGAGAATTTCATGAGTGCACTCATCTTTTTAAGTTTATCACCCAGTGACTCTGCTCAACATCTTGATCTCTAGCAGCTAGTGGGCTTCACATCTAATCTCCTGCAGTCATTCAAAGGGCACTTTGGAGAATTTCATGAGTGCACTCATCTTTTTAAGTTTATCACCCATCCACAGGAGTGTGCAGTGGACAGCACCGACCTGAGTTACATCCCTGGTGTCTCCGTCAGAGATTTTGAGCTACAAGCTGCTGCCCTGAAGGCCTCAGACATGTGGGTGAATAAATTCATGTCACTGAATGAAGATTTGGAAAAATGTGCACGACAGCAAGCAGAGTTGGCGAGCAAACACAAGTGGGGAGAAATGAAAAAACTTCAATCCGTGGACCAGCTGATTGTCAAAACTTAGAATGCACTTCCCGTCACATAACACACACGTTTGCATGTGAGCAGTCCTTCTCACATCTAAGAATGTTAAGACCAATCTACAATTATGTTTAACGATGGAAGTCTCAACGCCTGCATGAAGCTTAACCTCACCACGTATCAACTAGACTCCAAAGCCATCAGTAAAACCATGCAGCACCAGAAGTAGCATTAATGGTAAGAAGCACTTTATTCATCATTGGTTAGCAACAGCATAACAATGTTATTAAAAAGAATTCAGAGACTTATTGTACTTTAAAAGTGTTGGTCTTATATAAAATGCACACAGTTACTTGTATTTAGTGTTAAATATATTGTATGGCTCTCAAGGAATTACATTTTAAAATATGTGGCGTTCATGGCTCTCTCAGGCAAAAAGGTTCTCGACCCCTGATTTAGCCTCTCACACTGGTAAGGAGCTTGTCACCAAGACAGCGTGTGTTTGCATGTCCTAATATTTGAGAAGCAATTACCTGGAGGTAAATATGATGTTTTTAATGAAAAATGCATGGCCATTAGTTTAATTGTATTTTTAAAGCATTAATTTTATCAGCTAGAAAATATTTTTAGATGCCATTAAAAGAATTCCTGATAAATCATGGCTTAGGCTAGAAATCTCGAAGAAGGTGATTACAGGTTGACTATTGCACCTCAAGTGTCATGTTTCACTTTGTTAGCATCTCCATGCTTTCGCTGGACTGATCTTCACGTCTCAAGATGCTTGCAGCAGCTCTAGAAAGTGGAACTGCACAACCAGTATCTTGAGTAGGAACAAAGAGACCAGTACACAAATTTTTTTTTCTCGCAAGGACTTTATTTTTTGGGGGACAAGTTTTTTTCCCCCAAACCTTCCCAACAAAGGTGTTCTTATGTTTCATTGAACATAACTATTGTCATAAAGTCACCTCAAGCTCCAAGAAGTATGAGAAAGAGTATGTAACTAAGGAAAATATGATAATAGGATTTCTGTGATTGGTTTATATCAATCATGAGTGTACAAAAAGGCCTACCTTCCCTGAGATCAAGGAATCTTAGCCAGCTACCTGAATTCAATTAAGCTTTCGTGAAGGAAGTCTTAAGATACAGAAGAACTTTCCCCCTCCCCCTGCTGTTCTGCAGGCATGACAAAGAACCAAAGCTGGCAGTAAAAACAAAAACTATTCCACCTGTTACAATTTATACCCACCAGCAGCTGGATCTGGCCATTGTCCTGTAGGGCTTGCTGCGATGTATCAGTTCTGAAAAGAGGCTCTGATGACACTCACCTGCCCCATTACTTGTAATCATTACCAAGGGAAGGTAGTAGGATTTGGATTTAGAAGAATTCAGTGTTTGTGAAAAAGGTTATTTCCTCTTCTCCTCTCTTCAAGGCTATGGGAAGGGGAGCTAATGACTTCAAGGTTGTCATGGCTGCAAGAAGGCAATTGTCATTTAGTTTCCTGAATATCTACTTAAATCTTTGAATTCTTGAATTATTTGGTAGCATGGACATGTGACTAGGTGAACTCATAGAAATTATTTGTCACAACATTTACTTATTCTCTGTTCTCATAGCATAGATGCTTATTGTGTAGGGTGGTTTTATTGAATCCTGTGCTCAATGCTTCTGAATACTTATGTGAGGCATAGTTATAAGAGGTTAATAGTGATGTATTTTGATGCTATTTTAATGAAGGACTTAAGAATATATCCAGATGATCTCTTTTCCTTTCTGCCAACACTTGGCCAAATCACTCTTGCTAGGCTTACCAATTTCCTTCATATTGCTAAATCCAGGGGATACTTTCTTGTTCTAACCTTAATTTGGGTGTTTAAGCACCACTCCCTATGATTTACCTCTTCCTCCTTCTTGAGGTGCTCTTTTTTTTTCTCAGCGTCTTTAACATACTATTCTTCCGGTTTTCCTCATACTTCTCTAGATGCTCTTTGCCTTGGATGGGTTCCCCTCCTTCAGCCACTTAGAGTTTTTTAGAGCTTATACCCAGGCTCTTTTCTGTTACTATTGTTATCATCACTATCACCACCAACAACCGTCATTGTCATCAACACTACCGTATAATTAGCTTTCACAACTCCCACAAGTCTTTTAGAATACCAGCTTTCTATTCTATAGAGCTTGAAAAATCAGGACTCTTAATTTTTTTATTTCTTCAGGCAATCGATGAATCCATAAACATATCATGACTCATAAGGTAGAGAAAATGAAGTGTAAGCAAGAAAAATGATTAATTACAACAAATGCATAAGAATTTGGCAGTAATAATCTTACTTTTGTTATGTATTTCAATGGTTACTGGACTTTTGTACTGGTTTATGTGAAGGATTTATGTATTGGTATAAATCCAATGTATGTCAATGTTTTAAAGCAGTGGTTCTCAAACATTTTGAAGTCAGGATGCATTTAAAATCCTACAAACAATTGTAGGCACACTATATACAAATTTCTGAGAAATATTAATTAAGGCAAATATTAAAGGAAAAATATAAAGTCCAAGCGTGCTTTTATGGTAATTAAACAAAATAAATATGACAAAATTAAATTTATTCTGACATTAAAAACATTTTTATGTTACATATTTTGAGTTATGCGTTTAGAATTCGTAAAAAAGAGGGGTTAAAAAATAAACAATAAAAAGTTATCTTTATATATATATAGATATATTCTTAGTAAGATTTAGTAAATTCTCCAGGTCCTGATGCAAATGTGTTTGTTCATTCTTGTGTTTATGAGAAATATGAGCTTGATGTGTCCTAGCAATTTCTTCAATGTTTGGGCATATATTTGAAAGGCATACTCTCATTTCCTCATCAATACATTGAAGAATTCCTCTCTTTTTATTCTTAATTGTGTTGAGGGTAGAAAATCCTAATTAACATAAATAGAATGTTGAAAATTGTAGTAAAATGTTCAAAGCTTTTTTAGATATTGCCACATATTCTTCTTTTATAGAAATCCAAAAGGCTTCAAGAAACAATTCCTTATGTTTAATCATCAATCTCTGACTAGTGGATATAGCTGCCAGGTCTTCTTCTGTCAGTGTTAAACCAAAATCACTTGAAGCTTCCATGAGTGAGTTTCTAATCCAATCATATTGTTCAGTGTTAAGTGATGAAAAAATGCTGTAAATTAAATTCTGCCCGACAGCCTTCAAGTCCTATTTTATTTACACTTAACTTTTGCTCTCTTCCAGAATCAGATTCTTCAATATCACGCTTTGTTTTGAGAAATCTATCCATTTTATTTGGGTGTATTTATCTAAATATAATATAATGATGTGTTAATAATAAATATAATAATGATATGTTAACAAAAAGATAAGTGTTTCCATAATGAAATGGTATAATAGAGTAACTATATTTACTTTTATATCTGGGCACATGCTGCAAACCAGTGTAGCTAGTAATTCTAGGTCCTTAGTGGGAATGGTGCGGAATTAAGAAAATACATGGAATTAAGAAAATACGGGGTTGGGAGGGCCCTGTGATTGTTGCTGGCAAGAACAAAGCATACCCCAAAACCACACCTTGCTTTATTTATATGGCAAAGTGAGGCCATTAGCAAATCAATGAGATCTTTGATCATGTTTCCAAGGCAACCCGAGAATTTTTATCAAGTGCAGAAAACTCACACCATACATATCATCTTAACTTTACAATAGACAAAGGATAGAAGAAACTTGCTTCCTGTCTTTCCGGGGAACATGGGGGTAGTGTAAACAATTCAGCACCACAGCTTAACAGCCTTTTGTAACTTAATCAGGTAAGTGAGGTGGGGAGTCGGGCAGACTGTCAGTTTATAGCCAATTCCCCACACCTCTGTCCCTCCAATATCTAAACTTCAAAAACCCTGTTGGTTTTTTGTTCCCAACAGGCACATAAGTCTGTAATACCATAGGGCACACCTGGAAATCTTCTAGGGCGCACCAGTGTGCCCTAGCACACATTTTGAGAACTACTGGTTTAAAGGGTAGTATTCAAGTATAAAAAATAGCTTTATTGCCTGACCAGGCGGTGGTGCAGTGGATAGAGCGTCAGCCTGAAACACGAAGAATCCAGGTTTGAAACCCCTAAGATGCTGGCTTGAGCGTAGGCTCACCAGTTTGAGCATGGGGTCACTGGCTTGAGTGTGCAATCATAGACATGACCCCATGGTTGCTGGCTTGAGCCCAAGGTCACTGGCTTAAGCAAGGGGTCACTCACTCTGCTGTAGTCCACTGGTCAAGGCATATATGAGAAAGCAATTGATGACCAACTGAGGTGCCACAATGAAGAATTGATACTTTTCATCTCTCCCTTACTGTCTGTCTGTCCCTGTCACTTTCTGTCTCTGTCACACACAAAAAAGAAAAATAGCTTTAAGACTACAAAGCAATTATTTTCATAAAAATTTTGAACTTTAGTTACTCATACTCAAAGAATAGATTTATTTCAACTACATATTAGCTTCTCTAGTACTAAAGGGTATTTTATTAAGAAAGAAATTGTCTTGTCTTTATGCAATAATGATAATAATAATAAAATATCTACCATTTATATTCAAAATTATACTGGGGAACAAAATATTTGTTGCATCCACAAAAACACTTGTTCTTACCTAATTCAAGTGTGCTGATCTCAAATCTGACATTAGTTTTCTCTGTAAGCTACAGGTTTTTTTTGCAATTCAAGATTTTAGGTTTTCATCTTATTGTAAAATTTTCAACATTTAGTTTTACATAATGAAGTAGAATGTCTTCTTGGGCATCATCTTTGTGAAAACATAATAATTTATATAATGCAGTAAATACACTAATACACTAAAAGATATGTTTGCCTCAGAATTTGCCTACAATTTCAAAATAGAACATATTAAAACACTTATTTTAATCATAAAATTTGCACAGGACTTATTTAAATTCCATTCAGGTAAAAATTTGCATTTGTAGCTCTTGCATTTGTGTACTTGTTGAGGACCATCTCGTTTGATGCTCCAGCAGTAGTCTGCCATCATATTTCTGTCCCATCACCGCTGATAACGCTCTTCCATCGTCTTCAGATCTTGATGAAAGCATTCTCCCTGCTCATCACTAACAGCCTCAAGATTTTCAGGAAACTTATCAAGGTGACTGTTTAGGAAGTGAATCTTTTTTTTTTTTTTTGAGACTTTTTTATTTGTTCATTATAGAGAGGGGAGAGAGAGAGAGAGAGAGAGAGAGAGAGAGAGAAGGGGGAGGAGCAGGAAGCATCAACTCCCATATGTGCCTTGACCAGGCAAGCCCAGGGTTTTGAACTGGCAACCTCAGCGTTTCCAGGTTGACGCTTTATCCACTGCACCACCACAGGCCAGGCCAGGAAGTGAATCTTAACGCTCATGTTACATCCAATGTTGTGGAAAGCCAACAGCATCCTTTGGACCAGAAGTTCATAGTTTTCTGCTTTTTTGTTGCCAAGGAAGTTCTTTGTAACTGCCACAAAAGACTGCCATGCTGCTTTCTCCTCCTTATTCATCTTCCTGGCAAATTCTTGGTCACGTATGAGGGTTCGAATTTGAGGTCCATAAAATACACCTGCTTTTATCTTCTTGAAAGACAAGGCAGGAAAGCAGAAATAATATGTTGAAAGCATTCACTTTCTGTATTCAAAGCCTGAACAAACTGCTTCATTAAGCCAAGTTTCATGTGAAGTGGGGGGAAAATGATCCTGTCTTGATTAACTACAGGTTCACTCACAATATTTTGCATCTCTGCTTTCAGAGCTTCACGTTTTGACCACTCCTTCTGTGTCCAGTGTTTCTCCTGAGCTCGGCTGTCCCACAAACACAGAAAGCAAGGATACTTCGTGAAACCTCTCTGTTGTCCTAGCAGGAAATTTACCATTTTCAGATCCACACAAATGATCCAGTTATGTTCCTCATACTTCAGAAAGTTAAGGACAATTTTTATGTCATCATAATATTTTCACAGAGGAGTTGAATAACCACTTGGAACTGCTGAAAATAGGCAATATATGTACATGTCACAAATGATGAAATATTGCGCCTTTGATGTTGAAGTATGTAACAGCCACATATATAACAGAAGGTGTGAGGATTATTCTTACATATACGCCTACTCGAAGAAGCCATGATTCAATCTTAAAACAAAATAAGAGGGTGTTTTTTATCAGATAATAATTTTTTACTTTTAATAACAACTACAATTATGCAAAAGTGATGTTTGTAAAACATTAATTGCCTTGTAGTTAAGTTCAATCCAAGAGTCGTTGCCCTTTAACTCAAATTTAAAAACCAATGCATGCCATTAACTGTAACAAAAAGAAATTAAAGTTGTATAGAAACTAGAGCATGAACCCAAAAATGGACTTCAGATTTGGAATCTGTGATGCAGAAATATATAGAAACAGTTCTAAAACCTCATGCAACAGAAAAAAATTGTTCCCCATTGTTATTAGTCAGTCTCCTAAGCACTTTCATTTAATTTTCAAAATAACTCTACTAATATAAACATAATTATCCCATTTTCTTGAACAGGAAACTGGAATTGGGTAATGTACCTTTCTTATGGTATCACATTTAATAAAGTATGGACCTAGAATTTAAATATAAATCTTATTGCTCTGCAAACCCTTTTAATTTGTCAACTATATTGCTTTCCTTCCTTTTATATATAGCAGTAGAAAGTCATATATACATGCATACATACATATAATATATATGTATATTTCCCCTAGGCACTCTTCTTTTTTAGTTAAATTTTATATTAGGGAGCCATTTGCTTTTTTTCTGAATTCATATCTGTAATTTGACCTGAATTTTTGCATTTAGAAAGATAATTCTGGCACATTTTTTTTTCTCAGAATGGAAGTCTTTATTTTGGGGCATTTAGGAGCATAGTTCTAAATCTCAAACAATAACATTTGTGTGTAGGATCTCTTTGTGTGTGCATGCAGTTATGCTTGTTATAGTTCAGTTATTGGTAAATAAGTGTAAATGCATTCAGACATTCGAAAAAAGTTTGGTTCACTTCTGTTTCTTTTGTCTCCTTCCCCACAAGCCGATGCCATTTCTTTTCGTTAATCACCACTGAGATACTGTGGTGATAAATTCAAAGGACTGTTTTTGGTTCTTTGCTTTCTTATTGCTCTGCTCTTCAGTTCTTAGCACTCCTGTCTACTCCCTTCTTCTTGAAGGACTCTTCCTCAGGTGCTCTTTGACCTTACATTTATTATTCTTTCATCTGTTTGTGCTGCTCCTTCCCAAGCAACTTTGTGGACACTGATTTCTTTACTTTTACCATAACTAGTATTTATTTTACTCTAGATATTCTGTGGTTCACCTTATAAACTCCTGTGATTTACTTTATACCAAGTTTCCCCATTGATATTTCTTTGATATATGTCTCACTTCTTACTCCTATACCTGTATACATAATTGCTCATGGGACATTTCCCCTAGAATGTCTCATAGGCGCTTACATTGGTCTCAAATGAAACTCATTATCTACTCCCACTCTGCCACTCTTCTTTCTCCTGTTTTTGTTTCAGTAAATGGCACCATTCTGTTAAATTGCACTGAAGTCCAGAGTGAGGAACAATTCTGACTTCTTTTTCATTCCCCCTTTCCACAACATTCTCTTTCTATTGCCATCCCTCTAGTTTTGCACTTTTATCCATTCTCATTGCTAATGCCTTAGTTTGGTTCACCATCACCTCTCACGTTGATTATTTGCAATAACTTTTTAAAATTAATTTTGTTGGTATGTAGTTTACATAAGTAAAATATATACACAGTTCTTAAGTGTACAATTTACAAAGTTTTACAAATGTATGTACCCATGTAAGCAAAATTTTAGTCAAAACGTGGAACTTTTCTATTGCTCCAGAAAATTTCTCCTTCTTTCCAGTTAATGCCCTTGACTTCATCCAAAGGTAATTACTCTTCTGATTTCTATTTGTGTCAATGAGTGTGCCTGACTTTACTTTAACTTTATATAAATGGAATAAAACAGTATGTACTCTGTTGTCTTTACTGAAAATAAAGCTTTTGATATTCATGTATCTATAATTTGTTCTTTTTCATTGTGGAGTAATGTTCTACTATATAAAGACACTACCACTTGTTTATCTATTCTCTTGTTGATAGATATTTGAGTTGCTTCAAATTGTCTATAATGAATAAAATTTTTATGAGCATTCTTATAAATGTCTTTTTGGGGACATATATTTTTATGTCGTTTGGATATATATCTAGGAGTAAAATTGCTCAATCAGGACAGGTTTATGTTTAAATTTATAAGAAATTATCTAACAATTTCTAAATTTTCTGGATCTTTTAACACTTCCTTCAGCAATTTACGATTTTTCTGTTTGATTTACAATCTTTCACCATTTGGTGGTTTCAGTTTTTATAATTATACCATTTCATGTATGTGAGGTGGTACCTTATGGGGGTTTTAATTTGTATTTCCTTGATGACTCAGTTAGTTTGAGCACATTTTCATATTTCTATTGGCCACTTGTATATATATGTATTTTGTGTGTGAAGTGGCTGTTCAAACCTTTTGCTTATTGAAAAAAATTAGGTTATTTTATTGTAGATTTGTGAGAGTTCTTCAATACTCCAGATATAAGACCTTGGTCATATACATCTCTATATATCTATCACATATTTTCCATCTGTTACTTGAATTTTCATTTTCCTAGTGATGTCTTTTGAGGAACAGAAGTTTTTAATTTTGCTGAAGTAAAATTTATTATTTTTTTATGGTTAGTACATTTTGTTGTGTTCTGACTGAGATATTTTACACCTCAAAGTTATAAAACTCACTCTTCTATTTTCTTATAAAAACTATGTAGTCTATTAACTTTAAACTGCCCTTCCTGCTTCTCACATTGTTCAAGTCCATAATTTCTCTTCAATTTAGTCAGAGTCACTTTTCTAAATTTTAACTATAATGTTACTTGTTTGCCCATCATTAATATCAGCCTTCTTAGTGCTATTTGATGCCATCTCTTCCAACTCCTTACCATGGTTTCTAAAGCCTTTCATCGTGTCTTGTCCTTCAGAAGACCTGCCTACCCTTACCCGCTCCTCCAACTCCTGCCTCACGGTTCACTGCATTGGCTCTGCCTCACCATTTACCTTTCCCTCAAAGCACTTTCTTTTACTGCTGGACAACTGCACTTTCTCTGCCTAGACTATCTTAAGATTTGCCTCCTCATTCCCCTCTTCACCTAGATAACTAACTACTCCTTGTTTCTCAGTCTTCATTTCGATGTCACTTCTCCTGTGCAGCCTTTCCTGATCTTGGAAGATTGGTGGCCTTCTGACATGGTCCCATAGTGTTTTAGGGTTTCTTCTCTCATACTAGTTTTGACTCTATACTGTACTGGTGGACTGGTGGTGTACCAGCTGTGTTTCTCACTAGACTCCAAGATCCTTGAAAGTCAAGGTTGTATGTTGCTCACTCTGTTGTCTGGAGTACCCAACAGAGTTCTTATTACATAAAGTGGGGTAGCAGTATATCTTAAATGGTGGATAAAGCAGGTGAAGGTAGCAGTTGACTAAACTGACTCCGACTGAGTATAAACTTTGATGCCTTTAATTCATCATCATTTATTGAGGATATTTGGTAATTATGTGATTTGTTTTCCATCTTAGTGTAACATTTTAATACCTTATTTATTGTTACAAAAAAATACAGAAAAAGTGAAATTTTTCTGTGTTCTATAGCTAACACTGTTAATATTTTGATGTAATTTCCTTCTAGTCATTTTTAGCTGTATATGTGCTTTGCTATTTAAGAATGAAACTGAAATAGTATATGCAGTTTTAAATTTTAATAATTATTTATTAAATTACCACTAAAAGAAATCTATACACAAGAATACTGATGATTTGGCCCTGGCTGGCTGCCTTAGTGGTAGAGCATTGGCCCAGCATGTGGAAGTCCCGGGTTTGATTCTCGGCCCAGGCACACAGGACAAGTGTCCATCTGCTTCTACACCCTTCCCCCTCTCATTCCTCTCTATCTCTCTATCCCTCCTGCAACCAAGGCTCCATTGGAGCAAAGTTGGCCTGGGCACTGAGGACGGCTCCATGGCCTCCGCCTCAGGTGCTAGAATGGCTCTGGCTGCGATGGAGCAATGCCCCAGATGGGCAGAGTATCGCCCCCTGGTGAGCATGCTGGATGGATCCCAGTTGGGAGCATGCGGGAGTCTGTGTCTCTGCCTCCAGGCTTCTCACTTCAGAAAAATACAGAGAAAAAAATTAATACTGATAATTTAAAAATACATTCATTTATTTATATCCATGTGATTATTTCCTTTAAAAGCCCATAATTTTGCAGTTTCTCAAATGTTTTTGGAGCCACTCTTAAGAATTGTCTTTATAGTCAAAGAAGTATAACTTCTTTAGAATCATGCCTTAATTTTAATCCAAAGTATTCACTTATTGAATAAGTAATTTTTGAGTTCTAGGTACTATGTGGGGTTCTGGAGATTCAATCGTGAGCAAGACATAGCTATCTATCTACAGGAATCTTGATTAGTTTATATTATTTAAGAATTTTGGTGACAATTGTCCATTTCCAGAAAATCAAATTTATACTCAAAAGATGATTATATGCTAAGATTAATAATATTAAAAATAATGTATTGCTATATATTTAAGAACTTTCATAACTATTTCAAAATATGTTTATGAATGGCAGTATAGCTGGAATAAGTTATTATTTTGAAAGTGACTACAGCAATTGTGAATGAGGCTAGGTAAAAGTATAAATAAAAAATCAGCAATATTATTTTACAGTAAGTGTCATCTCATATAAAAGTGCTAAATAGCACTTTCTTCATGATTTCCTTCAGAAATGGAAGCTTTCATAAAAAACGGTGAATTTGAAATGAATTTTGAAGATGGGCAAATACATATAAAGAAATGACAGATGGGTTAATATTTAATTTTATTTTGTTTTATTTTTCTTGCAGAGTAAAAGTTTTGAAATGAGGCATGGAAAATTGCAAGGCTTATATGTTTAGAAAAAGTATGAGTACAGAGTTGGGAAGAAATTGTATCAGTGGCTTTCAATTAAGGGCACATCAGAATTCCCCAGGAAAATTTCAAAATATGTTTTCTCTTTTCTGATAACCACTTCTGCATATTTGAATCAGACTTCTCTTATTCTGGTCACTCCTCACCTCTGGATTTCCCCACCTTAGAGAATGAAAGGGTTGGATTTGAATAGTTACCATGCTTTGCTCTCTTAAACCCCTTCCCCAGGAGATGAACTTTGGGTGTCGGGTTAAAGCCTTTAAACTTTACTCTATTGGCAGCTGAGACAGATTGTGGGTTTTGGACTATGGAATCCAAAGACTAAAGCTAGGTTTAGATAGATCAGTATTTTGGTGGCATGATGGATAAACAATAATCATATGTAGATTTTTGTTACAGTGTATTGCTGTTTAAATAGAAATAAGAATTTAATTTGTTGTGCAAGTGAAACTGTAGTAAGATAATTTTTTTCTAATTAAAGCTTTTATTGGACCTGAACATTTAGATACTTTTTTGCTTAATTGTTTGAAAGTTGACTGTGAGACTGTGAAGTAGGTTACTGCCGTTATTAGAACTGTTATAAAAGACGGCTATTTTAAGCAAATAGAACAATCACCTGTAATGCTTATTCCCTCAACAGATAAAAGACCCAAAGGAGAGACTTTCAAATTCACATTCTTTATTACTGAAGCATTTTATGATAAGAGAACATCAGTTCAAAGCTTAAGGAAAAATGAAAATAAGTAACACAGCTCAGTTCATACGGTCAGTTTTTATGAACTTAAATATTTGGAATAAAGGTAGCGTAAGGTGACAGTGCCTTTAATTTGTTTTCTAAGCTTAGGTAAGGAACAGATTTTTGGTGCCTCAATTTTCCCATCTATTGGACTGGGATAATATGTCTATTTTATGCATCTCAGATGATGATTCTGAACGTCGTTTCAGATGGTTATGTTCAAATCATATAAGCACACATTGGATAAAGGTTACCTTTCATTTATATATTAGCTTCTTTTTACTTTTGTAAAATATTTAATTTTTATCTGCTGTTGGTTAACACAGTAATAAAAATGGTTTCTTTTTTTTTTTTTGTATTTTTCTGAAGCTAGAAACGGGGAGAGACAGTCAGACAGACTCCTGCATGCGCCCGAGAGGGATCCACCCGGCACGCCCACCAGGGGGCGACACTCTGCCCACCAGGGGGCGACGCTCTGCCCACCAAGGGGCGATGCTCTGCCCCTCCGGGGCGTCGCTCTGCCTCGACCAGAGCCACTCTAGCGCCTGGGGCAGAGGCCAAGGAGCCATCCCCAGCGCCCGGGCCATCTTTGCTCCAATGGAGCCTTGGCTGTGGGAGGGGAAGAGAGAGACAGAGAGGAAGGAGAGGGGGAGGGGTGGAGAAGCAGATGGGCGCTTCTCTTGTGTGCCCTGGCCGGGAATCGAACCCGTAACTTCTGCACTCCAGGCTGACGTTCTACCACTGAGCCAACCAGCCAGGGCCAAAAATGGTTTCTTAAGATTTGGGACAAATCTGAATACTTTAGTGTAGTAAAGTTCATAGTATAAATATGTTTCTAAATGGTTTAATACTAACTAATCTAGTTACTTGCACTCAAGAAACAGCTGCAAAAGAATCACTCTCCCTACATAATGTTAAGAAATTAGAAACGTCTATAAACTGCTTGGCTTTGATCCTTTTAATGAAACACATTAAATTAAGATGATATTTCTAACGTTCAGGGGGGAATGTATGCATTTATTTTTTCAGCAAATATTTTAGCACCTATCATGAACCAGATGTTGTTTTAGACACCAGGGACAGCAGCGAATAACACAGACAGTAATTATGACCCTCAGTATGCTTTCAGAATAATTGTGTTTGCTGCATTCCCCTCAATTGTATTTTAATACTTTAAAAATAAAAATTTGGATGGTTGTGGCAGAACAGTATCTGGTCAAATGTATGATTTCCAGCCCATCTGCATGAGTCTACAAAGCCATTGATGAGTTCTAGTTGCTTATGGAATCTGATGCTTTTGGTTTGTCTCTGCATACAGGTATTGATCGACTTACGGCCTATGCAACTTGTGACCATTCAACTTTATGACCACAATTGCTAGCCATGACTGCTCCACGTCTGGCAGAGCAGGCGTTGCCCAGCTGGGTGTACGATAGTGCTGGACCAGCTTCTGGCAGCACTACCATCTCCACATGCACCATTTCAACTGTTATCCCAGACTCGGTACAGCAATTTGTGTTTTGTGTCTTGGTTATTTTTCATCAAATCCCTCCCAAAATGTCTACCAAGAGGAAATTGTCTTTGCAAATATTAAGTCAGTTGTACTGGTAATGCAGTGTTTTACTTAAACCTGACAAATGTAAAACTAAGAAACAAAATGGTGTAGAGATGATACAAATGGCATAAAATGAACAAATAAAATTATGATATATAACAATAATAAAAAAAAATTATTATAAAATATGACTTAAAGATTTTTATAACATCATTTCACAGTACTGTACATATAGCCTACTCAACTTACGACCAAATCGTGTTACGACTGACCTGTTGGAACCAATCGTGGTCGTAAGTCGAGCACTAGCTGTACCTGGTTATTGCCTAATTAATTAGAACAATTATATGTGTGTGTGTGTGTATACATATATAAAATTTGGCTTATTTTTTCTTTTAAAATATTTGTTTTACTTTGTTAATAAAACCATGTTTTATAAAAATGTTTTGAGTTTCTGAAAAAAAGAGGTTTAATTTCACAATTCATGTTACTTATGGTTCAGAGCGTAGTCCAATAAAGATATCACAATTTCCCTTAATTTAATCAATGTGGATAACCAAATTAGATAAATAATCTAAAATTTCTCACTGGGAATTACATTACCTTACTGAACTCATGAATTAAATATAAGAATATAAGAAATGTCAACTAGATTAAATCAACTGTCCACAGAGCACAGTAGTTTATGGAAAAGCATGGTATTCATTTCCCATGACATTAATCTACCTTGGACATTCATTAGTGATACATTACATATCTATTTTCCACAAATCAATTTTCTTCAAAGACCTTCTTTGATCCTATTTCTATTTTTAGTCAGTAATACCTCTTCATTAATGAGATTTTACCTCTTGTGTATACTTCATTTCTAAATTTCAATGACTGGGTAAACTTTACTTTAAAAAATACCCTATACAGTACGCTAAATTTGAAATATATGCATAGCTCATCCATTTCTTTCTCCTTTGAAAAAAATTTTATTCTTAGGCATGTCTTACCTTTCTCATTTGAAGATAATAAATTTTCTACTAATAATTTTTCTCACTTATAAACTATACTAATTCCTCTATGACATCTTTTATGGTGAAGAGCAATGAGAATTGTGCACACATTTTTAAGGAGAGTGATCACAATTTTGTTTAGAGGTAGTATGTATTTTACTACCATATAAGGATGATGAGAGCATTTTATTGCCCTTACTGTTACAGGAGCACATTTAAATAGTTGTTTTGATATAATATGTTGGATATTCTTCTTGATATCTACTATATTTTGTTTTAAATGGGTTTTCCAAACAAAAATGTTCCTAACACTTTTTATGCTGCTACACGTCACATATTGAATGGAATACACTACCCACCCCCCCAGCACAGATTCAGGCTGGCAGTACTTCTGAGTTAATGCATTCTTAACGTTTTTTTGAACTCTTATAGATTAGTGTATTGACCTATATTGTTAATTTGTATGTAATTTATCTTTTTAGCAAGTCTCTTCCATTCTACTAATGGAAGCTTCCCTTTTATATTCACACATGTATTGCATCTTGCCTGTTTCGGGAGAGTCTTACTTTCCAGAAAGCTAAAACATATTTGAATGATCATGTCTTCCCCTTTCTCAGTGCCTTCTTCTTGCCTTATTTTTTTTCCTTATGACTCTTAAAGTTTTGTTTGAAAAAATTATCAATAAATTTAATTGATAATTTCAAACTGATGCATTTGAAATCAATTTTTCCTTAACACCTATAACATAATTTATGCCTAAATCTATGTAATGATATGCAAGTTTGTCCTCTTTTATACTGTTTGTTTCAGCCAGCCTGAATGTGTAGTTTTTACTTGGACTTTATGGAGAACAATTAAATCTGAGTATTTAATTATTCCTTCAGCAGCAGAATCTTTTCTAAGTTATGTCCAATGTGTATATTAAAAATGTTCAGTTTTGCCCTGGCCGGTTGGCTCAGCGGTAGAGCATCAGCCTAGTGTGCAGAGGACCCGGGTTTGATTCCCAGCCAGGGCACACAGGAGAAGCGCCCATTTGCTTCTCCACCCCTCTGCTGCGCCTTCCTCTCTGACTCTCTCTTCCCCTCCCGCAGCGAGGCTCCATTGGAGCAAAGATGGCCCGGGCGCTGGGGATGGCTCTGTGGCCTCTACCTCAGGCGCTAGAGTGGCTCTGGTCGCAACATGGCGACGCCCAGGATGGGCAGAGCATCGCCCCCTGGTGGGCAGAGCCTCGCCCCCTGGTGGGCGTGCCGGGTGGATCCCGGTTGGGCGCATGCGGGAGTCTGTCTGACTGTCTTTCCCTGTTTCCAGCTTCAGAAAAATGAAAAAAAAAAAAAGTTCAGTTTTATGGACCACATATTGAAGCTAAATGTGGACTGTAGAAACATTACATTCTCTAATTCTGGAAATCACATTTAATAGTCTATATATGCAAAAATATTTGTACATTCACTGTGTATTGAAATATACCAAGAAAATCATGTTGAGGATGTATCTTACTAGACCAGTATTATTTAAAATGGAAGTTAAACGGCTATTATAGGAAGCAACATGAGACATTGTGAACACCTGTGGCTTGCTCTTAGAGCAGACATCTTTTTTTTTTTTTTTTTTTTTTTTACAGGGACAGAGAGAGAGAGTCAGAGAGAGGGATAGATAGGGACAGACAGGAACAGAGAGAGATGAGAAGCATCAATCATCAGTTTCTTGTTGCGACACCTTAGTTGTTCATTGATTATTTTCTCATATGTGCCTTGACCACGGGCTTTCAGCACACCGAGTAACCCACTGCTCGAGCCAGCGACCTTGGGTCCAAGCTGGTAAGCTTTATGCTCAAGCTAGATGAGCCCACGCTCAAGCTGGTGACCTTGGGGTCTCGAACCTGGGTCCTCTGCATCCCAGTCTGATGCTCTATCCACTCACCACCGCCTGGTCAGGCGAGCAGACATCTTCTTTAGGGTACAGGCAGAGAATTATTTTACCCTATGTGTGAAGACAGAAACGTACCTCCTATTTCCTTGAGTAAACATATGGTTACTTCCGGAACTGAGATGTTTTAGGACTAAAGGGTGTGTACCTGGTCCAGTACATTGTTATGGAAAGAGAAAAATTCTATCATTTTTATATTGTCTCAGAAAAATCCAGTAAATCTGACACTTGGGAAAAAAGACCAGAACCAGAACAAGAATTAGCTTCTGTTATTGACTGGAGACATTGCTCCCTTTCTTAAGTTTCATGGAACTTGCTAGAGAGTATTTAAAACTATTGCATGTGGTTTGTTCGCTCCAGGCTGACATGGCATTATTCCATAGTATAACAATGACAGTAGTAAGGTAATTATATATAAAGGGACACACATAAGCTGACCTCGATTCTCTTAGATGACACAAAAGAAAGCTTTGAGCAGGAGTGGAAAGGTGCACTGTCACTTGTCTTTCCCCTCTGAAGAGGAAACATTCCGCTCAGCTAACATGTTTCCAGAAGAATCTGATTTAACTTCTACTTTTCACACAGTGAGAAGCAACACTGTAGACCTGTCAGGAGGGTGACAGCAGTCTGGGAGGGATTTGGATAAGTGTTTTTCACTTCAGTGTTTTCATGTGACCTGAGTCACATTCTCAATTTAGTTACATCTTGACCTGGAAAAATGTGGCCACAGTTTGCCTCTCTTCATTTGGCTTACCTTGATCATGTTGTGCACCCCTTTGCCCCTTATTCCCACCCCATGCAGCCTCTCCCCCTTTCTCTTGAAACCTATTCATAGAACTTTTAAAAAATATGTCTGCACAGGTACTCACTCTGATTCCCTCAGAAGGGGTTTTACTCCCAGGGAGAGAACCTGCATTTGGATCCTTGAAATGCACAGAGAATACCCACCTAAAGCAGCCTAAGCGGTTTTCACTCCTTTCACCAGGTCTGACTGTTCTGTTCACACATCTAGCAGCTTGCTCAAGGACCCTATTGTAGTAAAGAATTAATAGTTCCCGCTTCTTCCTAGCTTTTCTCCTCTCTCCGCTAAACGACTGATTTTTATGCATGAGATTATATAGACAAGCCTTGGGTGACCTGTTTTTTAATTTTCCCCCTCCTCCTCCCTCTTTTTTCCTTGCGGTAAAATGATGCTGAAGAAAGAGGGCACTAGAGTACAGCCCAGACTGCATCCTTGCACCGTCTGGATTAAAGCCGAAGCGTCTGCTAACGGAGCGTGGCTGCGGTCCTCCGGCCTGGGGACCACAGCGCTGTCTACCCGGGCTCAGGTAAGTCTCAAGTCCAAATTCTCCCAGCGGACTCAGGGACGCAGAAGAATCCTGGCGGTAAACCCACTCCCAGGGGCAGAAAGTCCCAATCTGTGGGTTTTCCTCCTGGTCCCAGGGGCACCCTCGCTTATTTATTTCCTTTACTCCCGCATCCCGGGAAGCGTCGGAACCCACGAATGCCTGGGTTGTCTTCCTTCTTTTGCCCGCTCACCCGACGCGTTCCTTTAGCTCTTTTCACCTCTGACTCTCACCTTGAGGAAAAGAGCAGAGGAGGGACGACAGAGGGAGCCAACTTGAGCCCCGCGGGCGGCTGGAATTTGGCGCCTCTGTCCCCCGAAGCAGTGCGGTTTGAATATACTTGCAAGAGCACTGACTGCAAGGGGAAGAGAATTGGTGAGGAGGCGAGGGAGGGTGTGTGTGTGTGTGTGTGTGTGTGTGTGTGTGTGTGTGTGTGTGTGTATGTGTGTGTGTGTGTGTAAAAATGTAGTGGGGGTGGTGGTTGAAAGCGCGAAATCGGGGGCGGGAGGAGGGGTGTGGGCTGTCAAAGAATTGCAACTCGCAGGTCCCAGGTGGGCTCGGCTGCGGGGCAACGTCCGGGCAGCCGCCGCGGCGCTGTCCAGGGTGCTGAAGGTTGCCGCTGTCCAGGGTGCTGAAGGCTGCCGCTGTCCGGGGTGCTGAAGGCTGCCGCGGCGGCAGGAGCCACCCGGACGCTCCGTTCCTGTTCTAGCGACCAGACACAGCCAAAGGTCCCCATTTAGGCGAGTGCAGGGCCCCCTCCACCCGCTCCGTCCAGCCCCCATCGTGGGAAACGAGTTACCTTATGTGCACCCTTTCTCCCTGAACATCGACTGTAACCTGACTTGTTGAGGGGGCAGGGGCGAGGGGGGTGGGGGCGAACCAAACTCCGACGGGCGCAGACTTTACCCGGCATTCATTGCCTTAGTAACTAATAGGATTTCCTCAAGCTGGCACATTTATATTTACTACTTGGGTTGTAGGTTAGGGTCTCTTTAACCCCCCCAAACTCAAGTAAAAGGTACATTCGTTTTTCGAGTTCATTTTGAAGTAGCGCTTCCATCTCATAATGAGTTTCCAAATTTCTTCTGGGAAAAAGTTGATCTTTTCAAACACTGAAAGTCTCTTAGGGTGAAAGACCCAACCCCCCTCCCCCGTCTCCCCTTTCCCGCCTCAAGTCAGTCAACGTAAATGGTGTCTGGGGACCGGGAAGAGACTTGTGGCTGGAGGAGGGGGCGGGTTGGCGGGCTCTCTGCGCCCTCCCGGACGCACGGGGGGAAAGGGGACGGGACATGTCGCTGTCCGCCGGGACCAGAGCTGCCCGCTAAGCTGTCTCTTCAGCCGATATCGTGACGCGCTGAAATGAATCGGACCGAACAACTATTACCATCACCGACCCCCGAGTTTTGACACAGGTGACAGCAGAGATTTTATTTTCTTCCTTTCTTGCAGGCAGGTTCCAGCTCACCGCGGCCACCACGACATCCATTGTACTCTTGATCAGTTTACCGTGGCGCGCGGGTGAAGCAGGGACGCCTCCTGGGGGCGGAGGTGGCCGTGGAGACCCGACCGAGAGGAGAAGGCGGAGGGGAAGGAAGCGGAGGTGCAGGCGGCTGCAGCGTTGGAAGAGCGGTGCTGGCAGTCGGGGCCGAGCCGGAGAGGCAGGCGTGGGGCGTCCCCGCGGTGCGCGCCCGGAGCCGGCTGGCAGGACCAGCGCGGGAAGGTGGCCGGCCGGCTGTGGACCGCGTCCTCGTCACAATGGTCCGGCTCCTGCTGGTTTTCTTTCCAGCGATCTTTTTGGAGATGTCCCTTCTCCCCAGAAACCCCGGCCGGGCAGGGTTGCTGTCGGGAGCCTCGTCTCAGCGCTCGGTGGCCAGAATGGACGGAGATGTCATTATCGGGGCCCTCTTTTCCGTCCACCACCAGCCCCCGGCCGAGAGGGTGCCCGAGAGGAAGTGTGGGGAGATCAGGGAGCAGTATGGCATTCAGAGGGTGGAGGCGATGTTCCACACGCTGGATAAGATCAACGCGGACCCGGTCCTCCTGCCCAACATCACCCTGGGCAGTGAGATCCGGGACTCCTGCTGGCACTCCTCCGTGGCTCTGGAGCAGAGCATCGAGTTCATCAGGGACTCTCTGATTTCCATTCGAGACGAGAAGGACGGACTGAACCGCTGCCTGCCGGACGGGCAGCCCCTCCCCGCAGGCAGGACTAAGAAGCCCATTGCGGGAGTGATCGGCCCCGGCTCTAGCTCCGTAGCCATCCAGGTGCAGAACTTGCTCCAGCTCTTCGACATCCCCCAGATCGCTTACTCCGCCACAAGTATCGACCTGAGTGACAAAACTTTGTACAAGTACTTCCTGAGAGTTGTCCCTTCTGACACTTTGCAGGCAAGGGCGATGCTTGATATAGTCAAGCGTTACAATTGGACCTATGTCTCTGCAGTCCACACGGAAGGTAGGCATTGCATTGGGGGGGAAAAAGGCCGTTGAGGAAACCATTGAGGGCGCTGCATGATTTGTTCTTGGGATCACAGTGTCTTCCTTGCTGGTTTCTAGCTCTGTGGAGAGCACCCTTCTCCCTTCTCAGTACACACCCACCCAGGCACTGCCTTTGGTCCCCATTCTGGTATAATTATAGTGTAGGAAAACTGTGTCCTTCATGTTTCTGGGCGTAGCAGGAGCCCAAAAGATGCCAAAATCCCATGACCAGTATCCAACTGTAGATTTGGGACTCCTATGCTTGTTAGCCCTCATTTTCTGAGTTTGTTTTTTGGGAGCCTTATTTGTCCAAGGTGGCATCCGGTGGACTGGCTCCGGTTTTCCAAATTTAATGGAATAACTCAATGTAAGCAATTAGACAAGAAAAAAATTGCTATCCCCTCAGTTGGCACTGAAAGCTATATCTTGTCTTGAATAGCTGAAGGTGCGTCTTTGTCCCAAGGTGCTCCTTTTCACGCACAGAAGATTTGCCTGTGAATACTGAATTCATGCGGTCATCACCCCTCCTATATCAGGTACTTATATTTAAATTCTGGAGTGCCTTAGATACAGGGGGAAAGTAGGTAATTGAAATCATTTATTTATTTTCTTTCTACTACACACGTTAAAATTGTCCATTTATCCTCACTCCCCCCAAGAATTATCTTGCTTTATGAAAAATAGCACTGATGACCTCTTCAATTTGAGTTTTGGTTTCTAACCTTTTTCTTTTAACACAATGGCTTTGCTCATTTACATTTTAAATTGGGCTAATTATAAATTATGAGTGAAAGGATAGTAGACATCAGGTTTAAAATGACCTTTTAAAAACTAAGTAGAATTACCTGAGATTTAACACTTTGATATGTACAGAGTCTTACAGACATGAATTCTTAAAGAACTTCTTTATATAAAGATCTTTACTCTTTTCATCTTAGCCTATATAAATTTTTAGATAAAATGAGACTTTTGAATCATCTGTTCTTAACTCCCTTGTTAGTTTTATGAAGAAATGAGACCCTGGTTATACATTAATGTCTAGGACAATCCACATGTGTACACTGGCATATGAAGAGACTCTTGAGGATATTGCTTCATTCATATTTCTTAATTAAAATTATATTCTTAATATAAAATTATTAAAAGAAAGGCAATCATCATGCCATCATATTCTTTTAACAGTCACAGTATTCAGTTACTAGTGTAAAGTCTGATGATAGAAACTCAGGAGCATTTTTACAAAGTGGTTATAGGGTCATTGGTAATGGAAACTGATGCTTTACTCTATAAAGGGAGCAGAGTCTCCATGACATATAAAACATAATGCAGAATTATACATTATAATTTCAGACTTTGCTTTTGAGAAAAAGGCTTTCTACTGCAATATTGTGACTTCTAACAACTGACTCATGTTTCTAAATCTTGATTTTTAATAGTGATCAGCATACCTCTTTATCAACAAAACTCTCATTACTTTTTTGAGATGCAACTTTAAGTTCAAATATTAATCCCTTACATTATATGTTTAATTCCTTACCTTTTAATGTTTAATATAATTTCCCCTAGTGCTTAGAGAAAACATTTTGAAAGCACAAGTTAAACACTGCTAATTCTCAGCATTAGAGAGATCTCTAAGTGTATGGCTAAATCTAGATTGAATATGGTTAAATTAAATATTTAATAATTCTCTCCATTGAACTAGATAATTGACTATAGATATTAGAAGTGTAAATTCCTCCACCAAGAAGAAATAATACTTCCTTATTTTTATACAGTAGTTTTATTTTTCATATTTTATTATAAGCTCAGTTTTTTTGGGGTGGAGAGGAGTTGAGAAAACATCTCCTCCTTCCTTCGATCTGTTTTCTAGTTGCCTCACTTTGCTAAAAATAATTGCTAATAATGGATTTCTTTCTGACAACTAGAATTATGTTTTTGAAAAACTAATTTGACTTGTGTTTGCCAGTTCTGTTGAGGAAGGGGTCATATTAAAAGTTCACACTTGCGTTAGTTTGGACCTTGTTTTCTTTCTGCCTTCTGACTGGTGTTGTGTGGTGGAGATAATATCTCCATACTATTAACATAGTTGATTCTAGACTAGATTGTGTTCCCAGAATGTAGAACTCACTTTACTGCCTATTTTATAACCAAGAGATTAGGCCTTTTGCCTCACATTTTATATATGACATCGTATTTTTCTCAAAGAGAATTTGCTTCTCATATTAGATTTAATAGCTGTGGAAACTAATTTTTTTAATTTTCTTATATCTGCAGAGAAATATCACAGCCTCCCTTGTATAAGCTCCAACTAAAAATTTGTTTTTCCTGAGGCTCTGCCCTCCTGCTTCTCAGGGGCCCGTGGTGTACTGGCCTGCAGTCACTTTCTTGCATCATTTAGTAATTTTGCTGCCTTCAAACTGATGGGGTCACCTCCCGGTGACAGTTCCCTGTCAGAAACCAGAGAAGACCACATATCAATCAGTGTTGTCTCTGCCATTAGGACACTATTCAGGAAGGAATCAGTTTGTGTGTGGATATTAGCAAGGTGGATCTTAGGAATGCTGGGACCGCCAGTGACCTTCACCTCTCCTTTCAAATTTGGCCATTTTCTAGTCATTTTACCATCATAATTTCTTTTATTTGAAGTGAGCCTAGAACAGTTAACATAAAAATAACTAAGTGACTAGACTAGTGTACTCCATTTCTATGGTTACTTTTGGTAGATTTGAAAATCACAGCTGAAGTATCCTATTCTCTGAATAACCCCATTGTTTTTACGTCCTTTATTATTTCATTCTATGTCAAGATTGAGCTTGGAGGTATTTTCTGGTTTTGCTTTTTTAACCAGATGGAATTCAATTGTGAATTTTTTGGCATACTTTTAAATTTTCTATCATGTCATTTGTGCCACACTTGTCCTCTGGTCATCGCAACTGCCAGTTTACCTGACATAAAAGTTACCTTGCAGTAGGCTCTTCAGAAAAATTTTTTTGGGGGTGGGTTCCTGAGGGGAATATTAAAATAGGATCTGCCAAAGGGAGAGAGTGCTGAAGCAACAGAGCTTTATCTACAAATAAAAGTCAATTGCACTTCAGAGAAAGCTGCTCACCTGAAGTGTGTGTCTTTAAACATGCTAAGCATACAATACAGAAATTGTGTTCTTCTGTGAAGGACTTTTCAGCCAAGGACACTGTATTCCATCCTTGTGGTAAAATGCATATGCCTTATCAAACATCAAATTTATCATTCTGAAGGATTGTGAGAAATAGTACTTGAAAATAATTCTAGTTGATTAAATTCAAAGCATTGGGCAAGTCCAGTAAAAAAAATCCTTTGAGTTTGTAGATTTTTTTTTTTTTGGATTGGATGCATTTTTATTTAAGTTTTCTCTCTTAGTACTTTGTCTTATAGTGTCAGATGAGCATTGATGTGATAAGGAGCTTAGTGATGTTACTTGCCTTTTGAAAAGGTCCACTACAAGGTGTCCTTTTGTTTACAATTATGTTTTCATTATAGTGCACCTTTTTTGACATTTGCTTACATTTTATACGGAATTGGCTCTTCTGGGTTTCTTTTCAAATTCCAATGTTTTTTTGTGTTTTTTTTTGTTGTTCTTTTTTAAAATTTATTTTTATTTTTTACAGAGACAGAGAGTGAGTCAGAGAGAGGGATAGACAGGGACAGACAGACAGGAACGGAGAGATGAGAAGCATCAATCATTAGTTTTTCATTGCGCGTTGCAACACCTTAGTTGTTCATTGATTGCTTTCTCATACGTGCCTTGACCATGGGCCTTCAGCAGACCGAGCAACCCCTTGCTGGAGCCAGCGACCTTGGGTTCAAGCTGGTGGGCTTTTTGCTCAAACCAGATGAGCCCGCGCTCAAGCTGGCGACCTCGGGGTCTCGAACCTGGGTCCTCTGCATCCCAGTCCGATGCTCCATCCACTGCGCCACCGCCTGGTCAGGCTGTTTTTTTTTTTTTCTCAGAAACTTTTTTCTATTTGACATAAAACTTAATTAAAAAGTCTAATGGCATCAAAGGAAAATTCTCTTAAGTTATAAATACATCGGCTAACTATTACTTTAGCTATTATAATTACATATAAAAATTTTATTTCTAATACATTTATTTCCTGTCTATGCACCAGTAACTTTATAACTTTCTTCGCATGATTCAAATATCTTTCACCATAAGTTATCTTAATAAATTTTGTACCTTATCACAAAAATAAAAAATTGGAGTATCCTGAAAGGTTATTTAGGCCAATCAATTAAAGATACTTAAAACACCACTAACACATCTTAACCAAGAAGTAGTTCCTGTTTGTTTTAAGTTTCTAATTTGTGATTAGGGTTTCTAAGAGAGGGGGGAAATACAGAACTTAAATTCAGAAGCAGAATTTCGTCTGACTATTAGTAAATGTTGCCATATAATGAACATTTTCCTGAAATTTTGACCACTTCTCCATCGACTACTGAGAGTCGTTCCTCTTCCATGTGATGCCCGCATCAATGAATCCTCTCTCTTTCCTGCCCCACTTCATTGGTTCCTTCACCACTGTACTTCAGTTTTTAGTTTCCTCCTCATCATAGATGACTCAAGTAGACCTGAGGTCAAAGTTAGTTTTAAAATATGTGCTGCTACTAGGCCTTATCTACTTCTTTTTATGCTTGAGCAGTTATTATTATATCAAAGAGGAGGGTTTGTTTTCCTTTTAAATGTAAAAATTATTAGCTCAAATCTGCCTTACCGGTAAGTTCTGGAATTTGTATTACTTAATTCAACTTAGTATTCTAGCTCTGTATTTTCAGGATTTAACTATGGGCATTAAAATTGAGTAAGAGCCTGACCAGGTGGTGGCGCAGTGGATAGAGCATCGGACTGGGATGAGGAAGGACCTAGGTTTGAGACCCTGAGGTCGCCAGCTTGAGCGCGGGCTTATCTGGTTTGAGCAAAAGCTCACCAGCTTGGACCCAAGGTCGCTGGCTCAAGCAAGGGGTTACTCAATCTGCTGAAGGTCCACGGTCAAGGCACATATGAAAAAGCAATCAATGAACAACTAAGGTGTCGCAATGCGCAACGAAAAACTAATGATTGATGCTTCTCATCTCTTCATTCTTGTCTGTCTGTCCCTGTCTATCCCTCTCTCTGACTCTCTCTCTCTGTCTCTGTAAAAACAAACAAAAACTGAGTAAGAGAGGGTCAAGTATAAAGTCCCAGCCCATCACCAGCAGATTATTCCTTGGCTAGCTTTGGTGGTTACTCAGCCGGCTGTGGATTCTCTTGGCAGTATGACTTCCCATTACATACTGTATCTCTTTCTTAAATATAAGTAGTTTAAGTGAAAAGCCATCAAACCAGATATTCAACTCTAATTAAAATTTTACCAAACTTAACACAGTATACAAGAAATTTGAAAACTTGGTCTCAGTTGTTAAGTACTTTATACTCTAAAGCAGTGGTCCCCAACCTTTTTTGGGCCATGGACCGGTTTAATGTCAGAAAATATTTTCACAGACCGGCCTTTAGGGTGGGATGGATAAATGTATCACGTGACTGAGACAAGCATCAAGAGTGAGTCTTAGACGGATGTAACAGAGGGAATCTGGTCATTTTAAAAAAATAAAACATCATTCAGACTTAAATATAAATAAAACAGAAATAATGTAAGTTATTTATTCTTTCTCTGCAGACTGATACCAAATGGCTCATAGACTGGTACCGGTCCGCAGCCCCGGGGTTGGGGACCACTGCTCTAAAGGTAGCATAGTTTGGAGACATGTAAACAAGTAAAAATGAATTATTACAGTATAGACATTTAAAAACATGACATTATATAATTTAAGGAACACTGAAAAAATATTGATGAGTGTAATTAACTAGGAAAAAGCTAGCAAAAAGGGAATTTTGATTAGTTTGTGTGTGTGTGTATATGTGTGTGTGTTTCCAAAGTTAGGAGTGGGGAGGCAGTGAGACAGAATCTCGCATATGCCCAACTGGAATCTACCCAGCATGCCCAACATGGGGCAATGCTATGCCCATCTGGGGCCATTGCTCCATTGCAATCAGAGCCATTCTAGCACCTGAGGCAGAGGCCATGGAGCCATCCTCAGCGCCCAGGCCAACTTTGCTCCAATGGAGCCTTGGCTGTGAGAGGGAAAGAGAGAGAGAGAGAGAGAGGAAGGAGAGGGGGAAAAGTGGAGAAGCAGATGGGCGCTTCTCCTATGTGCCCTGGCCAGGAATTGAACCTAGGACTTCCACATGCTGGCGGATGCTCTACCACTGAGCCAACAGGCCAGGGCCTTGATTAGATTTTTTGACTATGACATTTGTAAAAATTAGATTCTATAGCAAGAATGTCCCAGTGGGGATAAAATAAGCAGGTCTGATTGGCTGGAGTGAAGAATGTAGGCCAGGAACTAATAAAGATCAACTCAAACGTGGGTTCTTATAATCTGTGATTTTGTGATTCTTTAGTGATATGAAAGATAAATAATGGAGAATCCTGAAGCATGTGTCAAAGAGTTTTAGCTTCAAGAAAAATATGTCCAAGCAGAGTTTGATTGGATTCTAATATCATTAGAAGAAATTGAATTCTTACTGAAATATGTAGGGGAGATACATTAGATGAGGAAGGAAAAAAAAAAAAAACTAACTTTGAAAAGATTAACTATTGTAGAATTCTAGGTTGTTAAAGTAATTGGGAAGAATAAAAGGCATTCCAAAGGAATGCTTTATGGGAGAATTTGTTGTATCAAAGAGTTAGGAACAAAGTGTGGTCGAAGCTTCCTTTAGTTTTGCAATTTTGGAGGACTGGGAGGATTTTGGTGCAATTAATAGACCTGTGATAATAGGTTTCCAAACCATGGTATTTGAGGTTTAAACAGCATGGACTTAGATTTGGTATGTTAAATTTGATGTGAACTTTGGCTAAGAGAACATACATTATTAGTAAGAGTTGGTAGGTGGCTAAAAGAAAACTCAGAGATAGTTGTGAAATTCTCTATTTGTGATTTTAAAAAAAGGTGTCACCTCCAAGCACCTTGTATCCTTGATTCTCCAGCTGACTTGCTTAACTTATCTGGGAACTTGAGGAATGGCCTCTTTAAGATCCAACTTTTTATATTTTAAACATTTTATAAGGTGAAGTTTTGGAAGCAGTAGTATATAGTTTCTTAACTTCTTTTAAAGAGATTGCTGCTGAACTTAATTGATATTTTTCTTGCATATCCAAAGCAATCATTATGAACATCAATTGTTACAAGCGCTGGAATACAGTGGTACTCTTGAAGCCAGTTGAAACACATAAAGCTACTTATTTCTACCACAAATAGCCTCAGATTGCCATACTTTTGAGTTTTTATATTTATATTGTCTTTTACAGTATTAGCTGGATGTATTAAACACATTCTCTAAATTATGTAATTAGTAATTAGTGTTTAGTGAAGAGCTATTATGTGCAAAGGATTAAGGTGAAATGCAAAGACGAGAAATTTATTCTTTTGAGAAATCTCAAACTCTTCTTAATTCTTCTGTGCTACCATCCATCACTTCATGACTTTGTTTGCCTTGAAACAAATTTTATAAAGCGCTGGCTTCGTAATGCAGATGGCTGTGGCAGCCTTTTTTATGTTTCTATCATGTGACTTGCCAGTTGCCATTCCTCCTTAAGCACTAACACTTTTCTCCTAGTGATCTATGGAGCTAATATACATTGACTGTTTTATGGCTTTTTAATAACTTTCTGGACAGTGGCTGGGTTCGTATCGTCATAAAGGGATTTCTCAGAAGCCGTATTTCCAGCATGCTCTTTCGTAAGATCACAGAGGGCTGGGGTACCATAGGTGAGGGCAGAAGGGTTTAATGAGCACCTTCCAACCCCTGCAAAAACAACTCACAATGCATACTGTTCTGATATTAGATTGGAAGCAATATCTCGGCAGGGGAAAGTTGTCAGTTTTCAGGGAAGCTGTAGTTGCAAACCAGACTCAAGCTGGGACATGAGGCCTTGTCAAAATGATGTGCTGTCCTGTCCATCAAAGAGCGACCGTTAGATGTGAAATTTATGTAGAAGCATTTATGTGTGCAAGTTCTACTTACTTTTTACCCCTAATTTTCTCTATGAATGTCTACAACATTTTAAATCTTAATTTAAATGAAAAAAAAAATTTTAATTTTCTTCAGTCTCATGCGAAGTTTTGCTTTTTTAAAGTTAAAGCATTTTGGTACCAAATATAAAACATTGATGTTTTTATAGAGACAATTTATTGGTTCAGGCAGAAATTGGTAATCTGAAATCCTTATTCATCAATTTTAAAATAATCTATTTTAGTCACTTTATGGCCAGCAAATTGCACATTCAAGGCAATTATTTAAAGAATTCAAATAATAGCTTCAACTGTCAATTGAAATACAGGAAGATTTGGGGGAGCTGTTCTTTGATCAACACGTAATTTATTTTCCTTTCTAACAAAGACAGGATCATTTATTCACTGATAAACACACATGTCCGTTATGTGTCGAACACTGGTCTTGGTGCTAGGACCACATAAATTAAAAGAATAACAGCTATTCTTAGTAGTGGTACTTTCACCATTATTATCCTCCAGGGTCCCAAAGTCTGTTGGGACATAGACCTATATAAGTAGTTATAAGTTCATAGATTACAAAAAGGTACAAGTGAATGCACAAAAGACTATGGGAAACACTATATGTTCATCTCAGTTTTATTTGTAAAATGTGAACCATAATTGTTACCATACACTCTACCTAACAGAAGTGTTTCAGAGACCAAGAATATGGTATAACTGGCTTTCATCTGTTTTTGTTCAACTATCACCAAAAGAGATGAATTCTTAAGGTATTAGCTCTTCTTAACTGATGAATATTGAACAAATGTGTGAAACTCGTTCATCTGTTTGTTTTTTTTTTACCCTAAAACCTAGTAACATAACATAAAAATGAAATTCATGGCTAAAATAAAAGTGCAGTACTTACCATAGCTTTTAGAAAGCTTTCTCATGTTATGAATGAGAAAACAGGGGCCCAGGGAAATAAAGACAATTTGCCCAAGACCGTAAAATTTGTTAGTAGCAAAGGCAGAACTAATACAGCCTCCTGTTAGATACTTAAACCAAGGGTCATATTTATTTATTTATTCCATTTATTGAGTTTGAACAAAATGAACTAACAAGCAAAACAGAGAGAGACTTATAAATAGAGAGCAGGTTGACAGCTGTGGGTGGGGGTTGGGTGGGAGTGGTGGAAGGATTGAGCAAAAAGGAAAAAACTCATGAGCATGGACAGCAGTGTAGTGATGAGGGGAGGGGGAGGAGGGAGGGGGAGGGTGTGGGGGGATAAATAGTGTTTGTTTATTTTTAAATCACACGATCCACCCTCATACATTTCTACCTTCTGTGAGGTTTTATCATCCAGTCCAGCAACATTGTTCCCAACCTTGCCACTGCCATTGAGCAGCTTCCCGAGCCTCTTCCGTCGCTGGAAGGTCATTCTTGTTGTTGACACGTTGACAGTCTCCCTTTCAGTGTCAACCCTTGCCATACATTTGGGTGTTTGCAGCATTCACATGTGTGACTCACCGATACCGATCCGATCCTCAGAGTTCATTCATCTCAACTCTATGCCTTTCGCCTGCTCCTCAGCAACCCTGCCACCCTGACCACGTCTGGAGTCCTGACAGCATCAAGGACGGTTCTGTCTCTGGGCCTGTTCCCACCAGAGAGCCCCTGAACCACGGAAGCCTCTTTTTCTCGCTTCTCTTGCTCCCAACTTCTCCTGCTCTCTGCGTTTCCCTGCAAAGTCTGGACCAAGGCGTTTTCTTACTTGACCTAATTTCTCCTATGGATCTAAGCTGCCCTATCCTTGTATTGGTGCTTGTCACCATGTTGTGATAAAGCTCCTTTTTCAGAGAAAGTGAGCTGCCAACTTAAAATGGCTACTCTGCATGAAGCTCTACTTGAGGTGATTATAAGTTTGTCATTTTCCCCAGCTCTTTCAGTGCAGAAAAATAAAGACCAGAAAAGATTACTTTTTTTTTTTTTAATGAAAGAGGAAGGACTATCATTCTTGTGAGGGCTGTGGTCCAGAGTGGCAGATCACATTAGCTCAGACAGCTCTGTGGCATCTTCCCTACACCCAGGTGTGCTTCAGATAAGGATAAAACATTAGAAGAGAATGGTTAAGGTTGAATTTAGGGGTCAGAGAGAAGATTGACCCAAAGAGTTGATGGAATGAACCCTCCTTAGGGATTCATCAGGGTAAAATATAGAAAAAAACAATCCCTTAAGTTTATTGTAAAGATGAGATGAGAACTGCGCGTAAAGCCAGACAAAAGTAAGATGCTGTTAGTGTTGTCAGGCTAGCCTAACTGTAATTAAGAAGGTGTCTTTAGTCTAGGTGAGCCTGCATGAAATAGATACAAAAATGTTCCGCGGCAAGCGTATGCAGATAAAAAAAGGGAGATGTCTATCTTGCAGATTTGCTAATACGAACAGCACATTTGGATTCCTATGTTGTCCTTTCTTAACAATTGTACCCACAGCATGTGCCCCTGTGTGCAAGCCCTTTGGTCGGACAGCTTGCTCTATAGTTATTGTTAGACACTCTGAGGCAGTTTCCTCTGTTTTCTGTGGTGTTAGGACTCATTTTTAATTTGTTTGTTACAATGAGTAGAACAAAAGTGATCAATAAACAAATTGCTGACAGTGTTTTCAAAAAAGAAACTGTTTATAATAGGATTTAAATGGTAATATTAGGATATTGAAACAGTGGAAACAACTTCCCATAAACAAATAATATCCTTTTTATTCTGAATAGATATATTGTTCTATTTTCACTTTTTGGTCAACAGGTATTACTCTGTTGGTAAAGAAGAATATATATTCAAATCTCTATCTTAATGAAACAAATGTTTAGCGAGCATCTTCTCTGAGCCAAACCCTCAGCTATAGTTATTGATGACCAGAGATAGATGAATTATACTTCCTCTATCAAGAAGTTCACGGTGTAATGATCACCAGTCAGTTTGATAAATGCAACCATAGGAATAGGAATGACCCTGAGAGGTAAGAGAGAGAAATGTGCCTGACTTTCACTGGGAACAGAAGAAAAAGTGATGAAACACCATAGAAGCTCTGAAGGGAGATGATGTTTGAAGTTCACTCCATTAGAGGAGAAGAGCGCACAGAAGAATGAATGTAAGTAGAAGTCCCAAGAAAAAGAATAGTTAAGGAACTCTAAATAAATCACAAATTCGAAATGTATAGTCAGGGTCATTGGTCAAAGATCTAGAAAGAAAGGTAAACCTGAGAATTATCAGCAGACAGCTATGGTTAAAACCACAGAGTGGATGACTTTGCCCAGGGAGAGGAAATAGCCTGAAAAGAAAGGGCCAGGCTGGACTAGGAGAAGGCTTTCCTTTGAGGAGTGATGAGTTTGGGGAGGAGGAGAAAAGAGATTTGAAAATAACATTTGGTAGCCTTGGTTTTCTCCATTATTCAGTGAGAGGGATGGACAGGAAAGGGGAGCAGGTCAAATACAGACAGAGCAAATGTTCAGAAGGCCCAACTGAGATTGGAAGCCATGTATTTCTACTAGTGTCAGTTCATATTATTTTGATATTCTCTCCAGTGGTGTGCAACTCCCAACGCAAATGAGGCGTCTACGTTTTCTGAGCCGTTCATTAACTCGGCCACCTGCTGGCCTGATGTCCAAACACCAGGAACTTTCTTTAGTTAATTACATAGGATACCAGGTGCTTACCAGAGATCAGAGCCTAGAATTATCCTTTATTCCAGTTTTTGGCACAAGGCCTGATGAGAGAATTGATAGTTAAGAATATTATCTAAAAGATCATTATTAACCAGTTAGCATAAGATTAAGTTTTTATAATACCACATAACTGACTTTTTTTTTTTTACTCTTTCTGAAGAATTACTTTTTTTCCCTTAAATTGCCATTTGATATTGTCCTTTTCATTTCTTAAAGGGCAGACAAGAATTGGAAATGTGAATAATGTTTTGTAATTCTTACCTATTTTTGTTAAATTAATGGCTATTATGTTGTTCAGTGCCCTTTTTTATAAAGTCCATTTAAAAAATTTATTCTTTTTAAATTTTAATACTATGAAATCATTTATCTCTCTTGAGGAACTGACATGTTTTATCCTAATGGGTTATGAGAACATTATATTTTATGTTTTTCTCTTTGCCAACCAGGAAGCTCAAAGCTAAATTATGCTCAACCATAGAAAATGTGAAGATGACAGCTTCTTCCACTTTACTTCAACAGCATTATTTCATACTTTTTATAATCATAAATTTTCTCAACTTCATTGTAAAAAGAGACAGGAGCCCTGGCCGGTT
The DNA here is from genome assembly GCF_036850995.1 of Saccopteryx leptura. Classification (NCBI taxonomy): domain Eukaryota; kingdom Metazoa; phylum Chordata; class Mammalia; order Chiroptera; family Emballonuridae; genus Saccopteryx; species Saccopteryx leptura. Next base: position 19,874,101 of record NC_089505.1, on the reverse strand, counting down.
GGCTCAGCGGTAGAGCATCGGCCTAGCGTGCGGAGGACCCGGGTTCGATTCCCGGCCAGGGCACACAGGAGAAGCGCCCATTTGCTTCTCCACCCCTCCGCCGTGCTTTCCTCTCTGTCTCTCTCTTCCCCTCCCGCAGCCAAGGCTCCATTGGAGTAAAGATGGCCCGGGCGCTGGGGATGGCTCTGTGGCCTCTGCCTCAGGCGCTAGAGTGGCTCTGGTCGCAATATGGCGACCCCCAGGATGGGCAGAGCATCGCCCCCTGGTGGGCAGAGCGTCGCCCCTGGTGGGCGTGCCGGGTGGATCCCGGTTGCGCGCATGCGGGAGTCTGTCTGACTGTCTCTCCCTCTTTCCAGCTTCAGAAAAATGAAAAAAAAAAAAAAAAAAAAAAAAAAAAAAAAAGAGACAGGCTATCGATATGTATGTGAATGGAAACGACTTGACCATAGTTTTTGTGCGTTCTAATGCTTATGACAGGCTGAAAGTTGTTTTTTTTTTTTTTAACTGTGAAAGGTGGTGGTGGGGGGAGGTTATCTTCAATCATAGTTGAATATGGTAAAGATGGAAAAAAAGATTTCTATGTATTTGGTATGTATAGAAGAATCCTGAGCATGCATCTTGTACGAGAGGAGAATCATGCCCCCTCAGTTAGTGGAAAAGTCTGTCCTCCGGCTCAGTGATGCTCTGCTGTTTGGTGTCTGTTCCTTCAGCGTGTGCTAGGGTCAGCCGGCTGGCTGTGCTGGCTCTTCTGCCCTGCTGGGCAGGGTGTGTGTGGACGGAACATTCTCCACCACGCTCACCACTCAGCAGGGCTGCCGTGCCTCTGTAATGCATGACGGACTTCTCCTGCTTTCCCTCTTCTTATCCTTAGGGAATGATACATCTGTTTGTACAATGACGGTTCAGTGACAAATGGAGAGAGACCTTGCTTCTGACTGACTTTCTAACTCTTTCTGATAGACTCATCAGGTACTTTCCCGACCACACTCGCTCATAGCCTGGTTGCGGCTTTTGCTGAGTGTGCCAGGCAGCTCAGTACCCACGATGCTGTCCTCTGCTTCGTTGTCCTTTGAGCTAAGGGCAACATGATTGAGCTTGGAAAACTGAGACTGCAGCAGGATGAGACCCAAATAACAGCCCAGGTCTCTCACTCGTGTTAGTATAGACGGTCGTTAAATCACAGACAGCAGAGGGAGGCCTGGGCACTGATATATGTAAAGGATGACTTACCCGTGCTTTTCAACTAGAAATGCCAGATTTGAAACTATAAAAAGGCAGAGTTCATTTTTTTCTCCTCTGTTGACACATGCTAAAGAAAGCCTTAGCATGTAATTTCCTTGATATGTCATTTTAAAAGTAAAATTTTACTTGAAACAACTTCATAAAGTTGAAAAATATTGAGCGAGCGATTAATTTTTGAAGTGCTCATATTCTCCCTTTCAAGAGATTATTTTTAGGCTCCCCTGGAACAGTGCTTTTCAAACTTCGGTGCGTGCAGATCACCCGGGAAACCACAGGTTCCGATTCTGTGGGCCTGGGAAGGACCTGAGAGTGTGCGCTTGACTGGATTCTCGGGTGGTGTGGGAGCCCATGTGCCACAGCACGGGCAGAACCTCTGCGAGTCCCTTCCAGTGATGGACTTTTTGTGATGGTGCCCTGTACGCGCTTTCTCACACTTATGAATTATTTCCTTCAGAGTCATTTGTATATGTCTCAAAGCAATGTTCTATGCTCCTGAAATAGGCAAAGAATGGCTTTTAATATGTGCATATTTAGAAGATGATACTAAAAATGTTAAACTATTCATTTCTTATATTCAATGACTTCTTAAAATATGCATTAGCTAGCCCGTATAATTACTGAATGTAGTAGCATTGTAGTTAATCAAATTTCTCACGTCATGTATGCCTTCTTCTAGAATATTCTGCCCCAGTAAACATCTCCTCTAATGGGAGGTAAATTCCTGGAGGAGTGTATCTCAGTTGTGTTTTGTTCACTGTTGTGTCCCCAGCAATTAGAGGAGTGCCTTCCACATAGTAGACAGTCAATAAATATTTGTTTAATTGATGCAAGTAAGGAAGGCTTTTGTTTCCATTTCTTCCTTTCTGCCTCAGTAAGGAGTTTGATGATTTAAGAGCTCGCCGGGCTCTTCACATCAATTCTTATTGCCTAGCACTATAAATGTAAATGAAGCAAGATAGTAGACTAATTATTCAATTTCCAAGATGCAATCACCTTGGAAGTTTTTGTTTTTTTTTATTAGTTCTTCATAAATAATTTTTCTTTTTCTCTGCTTCTTTCTTATGGTCATAGAAGACAGCAAAGAAATACCTAATTAATTTCATGTTTTCTGGGTGGACTCCTCTTAACTAATATCCCTTCTCACCTTTGACCTTTCGAGTAATGGAGAAAAAGTCACTACATTTAAGTCAGTTAAAACTCTCCGTTTGTTATATATATTTTTTCTTCCAGTTTATGACTATTGGTGTTTGACAGTCTCCATCCTCCCTTAGACTTTAGTGTCCACATGAAGTGGGCAGTGTGCCAAGTGGGAGAACCTGGGTTTGATCTCACTTTCTCCATCAGATACCTGTGACTCTAGGCAAGCCAGCAACGACTCTCAGTGGTCTTCTCATCTCTAAAGGGTCTGCCATATCTTCCTTCCAGACCACCATTATGAACCTGTGTGGAGCTGCTAGTTGTATTATTATGTTGTATTGTAGCTTATATTATTTTCTAATTTTGACTGTCAATAACTGCCTCCTGGACATTGCTTTTCTCAGGAAGTTGTAAGCAACCATTTCTACTTAGCTTTTATTTAAAATGGTAGATTTGGTGTTGAAGGAAACATTTCTCTCAGTCCCTGGACTTGAAAACAGCAATGAGAGGTTAGGAGACCTGCCTGCAGTTGCACACAGATAGCTATGCATGAGGAAGGACTTCCATTGGAGCCCAGCGTCTCCACGCTATCATCTGAGAAGCATCTCCAGGTCACTGACCTTTATCTCTCCATATGCTTTGTCTGCTCTCTGTTTTCTGTCACCCTTAATCTCTCTATGTTGGCTTGAAGGGCAAGCCTCAGCTTCATATCAATAAGCCAACCAATGTATTCATGTATTCGACAAACACAGATCCTACCAGCCAGCCATCAGTGTGCCAGGCATCAGAGAGCGACAGTGAATCCAGGTTTCAGATGTCAATCAAGTTTGGTAGCATAGGCAAATATCCATAAAAAATTATACATATATTGTATTTGGAGTAAAAATATGATATTGAGAATATATATGATATTGTGATACTACAGTAAAATAATATTATCAGTGTTTCCAGACTTTATGGAAATCCTGTAGTCCCTGCCATTGCTTATGGTCCAGAAGGAGAGATAGAGAAATAATTACTGCCACATCAGCATGTGGGTGAGTGTGGAGGTTCATGGAGGTGATATTACTTCTAGTGGGGACATTAGGTAGGTATGTTGGAATAAGTGGCATTAGAGCAGGTCTTGGGTGCTAGCTAAACTTGCAGATGAAATTTGGATGGAAAAGGAATTTCCCATGAAGGAAATCATGTAAATAAGGGCTCTGACTAAAATGTTAACAGATACATAGTGAATAGTGAAGTGTTTCATTTGTTTGCACTAGAAGTTATCTAAAAGGGGATTGTGGAAGAATTGATTTGAAAATTAGACCCAGATATCCCAGAGCTCTGAGAATGTCAGAGTTTGAATCTTTTATCTGACAATTTAGTCAAAATACAGTAGAACCACTTTGGTGAATTTCTTCCAAAGACTAATAAATAAGGAGTATTTTTACATTTTCCTGCCCACGCATTTTTTTTCTTCCTTCTTGAAGCATTTGTATTAGAAAGTGACACTTTTGTGGGAAAGCCACCTTTGTGTGTGTGTGTGTGTGTGTGTGTGTGTGTGTGTGTGTGTGTCTGGCAAAATGTCATTAACCCGTCCACTTCTATTTCCATAGTAATATAAATATTTGATTGTAAGAAGTATATTGGTGCATGGATTGCAACGTTTCGCAGCTAGAGTTGCAGCCTCTGTGGACATGTGGCCCGCCTCTCAGTGAAACAAAAAGCATATTACAAGCTGGTTTCTCAGCTGTGAAATGCCACTACTTAGGTCACATGCCTCAGTGAAAAAAACTGCCAGGAGCAACGCCTTCTCCTTGGCAGAGAGGCGTGCCACCTGTCACCCAAAGCTGCCATCCCCTCTGGCATCGCATGGATAACTTTGAATCGCTTCTGCACATGGGGAGGTTGTGTTCTCTGCCTTTTGCAGCACATTTCTGGGTATTTATCTGGTGTAGAGTTCATTCTGGAACTCATTGAATGGGGAATTGTCACCCATACTTATCAGGGTCAAATCAGTCCGGAAGAATTGTTGTAACCTAAGGGATAATAAAAACATAATTTTTTATTTTATTTTTTTTATTTTTCTGAAGCTGGAAACAGGGAGGCAGTCAGACAGACTCCCGCATGTGCCTGACCGGGATCCACCCGGCACGCCCACCAGGGGCCGATGCTATGCCCATCCGGGGAGTCGCTCTGCCGCGACCAGAGCCACTCTAGCGCCTGGGGCAGAGGCCAAGGAGCCATCCCCAGCGCCTGGGGCCATCTTTTGCTCCAGTGGAGCCTCGGCTGCGGCTGCGGGAGGGGAAGAGAGAGACAGAGAGGAAGGAGAGGGGGAGGGGTGGAGAAGCAGATGGGCGCTTCTCCTGTGTGCCCTGGCCGGGAATCAAACCCAGGACTTCCGCACGCCAAGCCAATACTCTACCACTGAGCCAACCGGCCAGGGCCTAAAAACATAAATTTAAATAAAATTTAAATTAAAATAAAAAAACATAAATGTTCTTCCGTGTGGAAGATGGCCTATGACAGGCATATATCTACTCAACACCTCACCATGAAACCACCTTGGTGCCATGATAAGATTACACTTTATGTCCATTCTTAATAGCATGCGAGGACACCTGGAAATGGGCCTTAGAGAGCACGATTTCTGGCTCCACTAGAGACGATGTCATATTAACTTTCAAGGCATAGAAACTAAGAAACATAATCCAAATCTTCACAGGCAGGTAAAACATTTCTTACACCATGTACCTTATTTTAGATTTCCCCCATATCTGTAAGATCTGACAGGGTGTTAAGCACCAAGTAAGTGCTTGATTAACACATGTTAAATGGATAACCACATCATGGTCCTGTGAGAAGGTAATCTAATAGGTATTTGGGCTGACCATGATATTGGAATTCTTTGGCTTCCTATTTCTCTAAGAAGAATAAATTCAAAACAAATAATGACCCACCTTTATGAAAAGATACAAGTACCTCCTGCAATAATAATGCCATCACAGCACAGTGTTATACTTAAGAGTTTAAAACATGTTTTCTGTTCCATTTTTGAGTGGTTCAAAAAACCCCCTATATTAAAATGCATACATTCAAAAAATTTAAAATTTTATTCTCATTTTTTTTCTACCTGTTCTTGTTATTGGTTGAATTATGTTTGACCTAAAAACTTTGACTCTTAATGCCCCATACCTCAGAATGTAACTTTGATAGGAGATAGTCTTTGCAAAGATGATCAAGTTAAAATGAGGTTATTAGGATGGGCCCTAATCCAAGATGACTGATGTTCTCAAAAAAGAGGAAATGTGTCTGTCTATTCAGACATACAAACAGGGGAAACACCATGTGAGCATGAAGGTAGAGATTGGTGATGGATCTATAAGCCAAGAATACCAAAGATTGTCAGCAAAACACCGGGATCTCTGGGAGAGACCTGAGACAGACTCTCCCGGATGGTCTGCAGAAAGAATCAACCCTGCTGACATCTTCATCTTGGACTTCTAGCCTATAGAACTCTGAGACAATGTACTTATGTTATGTAGGCCACCCCATCTGTACTTTGTTACAGCAGCTGTAGGACACTGGTCAGTTCTTCCCAGGTTATCATATTGCTGAGAAGAATTAGTCTTTATGGCACAACTGATGCTCATCTGCTTTAGGAAGTTTCTTAACCTGTAACCTCCCCCCATGTCTTACTTGCCACCTTCTACTCAGAAACAGTAATATAATGTGGATGTCTGTTTTATTATTGAAAAATAATAACCATGGCAGCACTCTTGGTTGAGCATTTATTGTTTTCCAAGCACTGTGATGATGGTTGCATGTACATTGCTTCATTGGATATCCCCAATAACCCTGTAAGGTAGGAACTGTTATTCTGGAAAGATTTTAAAAATGTCTGTCTAAGTCACATAGGTAAAAAATGACAGATAAAGGGTCAGAATGAATCATTCTCACCCCAAACCCCAAGCGTCTGGCTACAACATAATCTGCATAAAGAAGCACTACCATACTCATTACCGTGGGGCTAAATATTGTCGAAATTTGAATGTCTATTTAAATATGTAAGGAAGTATAAATAACCAGAGCAAAGATCATATTACCACGAGTCAGTGTTTGTACTGGTCTCAGATTGTCAGTAACCAATATCATGGCTGGACCAGCCCTGTGGTTCTTGTTATGATTGTAAGAAGTCCCTCAGCAATAACCATCAGGAAACTTTGAAAAGATACAGTTTTATTACTTATGACACCTGGAAATTACACAACACATTAGGGCTGCACAATGAGGTCATGGGTTGAGAGACAGAGAACACAGGCCTGGGTTCTGCTTTTATTGGGGTGGAGACTGGAGGCATGGAGTTTCCCAGGGTTCACTCGTTACTGGTGAGTTTAAAACATGAGAGTGGGGATTTAAAATGCGGGAAGAGAAAGAAATCAAGTAGCCCAAATGGCCAGTTATTGAAAGCAGTCAAGATCTCTAAAACAAGAGAGCCTCAGGAGGAGGCAACTTGGCTGTCTGTGTAGTGCAGGAGCTGTACTGTGCTTTTGGACATAGCCGTCTTTGAAGTGGATGTCTCTCTGAAATAGATGTCTGGGACAACGGAAGCTTAAGTCAGGTATCTGTATTACAAAGAAGAAAAAATAACAGTCAGGGTTTACAGTACAGTCAGACACAGTCTTAAAATAAATCAGGTTCTTGGCCCTGGCTGGTTGGCTCAGTGGTAGAGCGTCAGCCTGGCGTGCGGAGGTCCCGGGTTCAATTCCCGGCCAGGGCACACAGGAGAGGCGCCCATCTGCTTCTCCACCCCTCCCCCTCTCCTTCCTCTCTGTCTCTCTCTTCCCCTCCCGCAGCAGAGGCTCCATTGGAGCAAAGATGGTCCGGGCGCTGGGGATGGCTCCTTGGCCTCTGCCCCGGGCGCTAGAGTGGCTCTGGTCACTACGGAGCAACGCCCCGGAGGGGCAGAGCATCGCCCCCTGGTGGGCATGCTGGATAGATCCTGGTTGGGCGCATGCGGGAGTCTGTCTGACTGTCTATCCCCATTTCCACTTCGGAAAAATACAAAAAAAAAAAAAATCAGGTTCTTGATTTACATTATATTCAGTATGTATTGGATAGCATTATATCTTAGCCTAAATCATTACCACTTCAGAAAAAGTAGACAATAAATGCATACTGGGTTTTCCTTTTCACTTTTCTTTATGTTCTGAGATGTGTATCTCTCTAGAAAAGGTGGTTTTACTCTGAAGCTTGCTTCTTTTGGCTGTAGAAAGACAGTCAGAGAGAAGCATTGTCAGAGCGTTAAGATGGCTATGCATTGATTTGTTTTAAAGAATTCCTGTTGCTTCTTGGAAAACCTTCAATTTGTAAATCCTGGAAATGATGACAAGAAGACATGGCTTCTTTTTTTTCTGTATTCAGAAAAATCCTGTATTAAAAAAGGAAAAAAAATACACACCTCTATTTTTAAAACAAGGGAGATTTTTCAGTGGGCTAAGGAGAAGAAAGTCTTTTTCCTCTCTGGAAATTTCTAGGGCTTTAGGATAGGGGCATTTACTACACTAAAAAAAAAAAAAAAAAAAAATTGACAGTACCTGAACTGACTCATTCTGAAAAGCAGAATGTATACACGGCCAATTGATTTTTTTGTGGAGTGTTCATGTGGAAGCCAGTCTTTCTTATTTGGTTCCCAGTGTGATCATGGACATTTGTTTATGAGATTCTTGGATTGCTATAAAAGGAATTTAGGCATTATATGTGGTTGGACTGAACAAACCCCCAAATCTAAGAAGCTATGATTTTTATGAGTAGGGGTTCACCGAGTCTAGGGCTTTGTAACAGAGCAGTGTGACCATCCCTTCCTAGAAGAGGTCACCAATGACTGGCACACCAGTGAAGTTATCAGCTTTTGCAGTTTTGGCTCCTTCCTTGGTAGTTAGTGTTCAAGCACATGCATAGTAAACCGTGTGGACACAAGGAAAGAGCTTAATGGTTAGAGTGGCTTTTGAAGTGATACCTGGTATCTTAACCTATCTTTGTCATATTTGAGCTGTGTGACTTTAGACAACTCACTTAACCTCTCTGAGCCTCACTCCTCAAATTGGTAAACTGAAGATTTTAATTGCACCAACTTCTCATGGGATTAAATGAGAAAATGACTAGCATATAATTAGAACTCAATAAAATTCATGTCTAATACATATAAGCTAATAAAAGAGTGGTGTGATATGGCATGTTTTACTTTAGTTAGCTTCTATGGGGCGTGGCCTTTTCTCCTTTTGTAAAAATGGTACCTTTAAGAAGCAGCATAGAATTTATTGGTATCCTCTCTGAACTGATTTTCATCTGGAAAAATCTGAGCATTTAATAAGCTTCTGTTAGCCGGCAGTACCTGCAGAAAGTGTAGCGCTTAACGCTATTTTCAGTTACTATCTCAGGGTTATCAGAAAACCATGGCGGAGTGGGCGTGGCAGATTGGCCAGGAGGGGAGAACCACGCTTGCACAGGCATTTGGAGGACATGAAGGTTATTCCTATTTCATAATTTTTATTTGGTTCTGGCTATGACATGGCATGTGTTTCCTGAAGGTCCCTGCTGGTCATCTTTAATCATCGTCACTATCATTTCCTAATCACCCTTACATAATCTTGGTTTCTAGAAAGTAGCGGCTTCTACTCTCTAAAAGGTTGAAATCTGAAAGGGATTGCACCAGGAAGTAGTGGACACACAGGTATGGGCTTCGAGTCATGCCCATCAGATCAGGAGGCTGAAAAGGAGATCCCTGTAGTCCTGATTGTAACTCTTTTTGAGGGTAGGATCCCTTTTATCATTTCTGTATTTCTAACAGTACCGATTACTGTACAACTCTTTACACAGATTGCAACTATTAGTTGAAATAAATCCTCCTTTTTAAGAGTAGGAATTGTTTTTCAGAATTGTGAGGCAAAAGATATTCTTCATTTGCCTTAAGAAGGGAATTAGAGATTTGAGGGTGTTTTTTTGTATTCAAACTTTCCTAAACATATTTACTGCATTACCTTCCCCTGCCTTATTATCTCCGGGGCCATAAATTCAGCTGTCTTAAATCTTCGCCTCTTCCATAGTGCAGTGATTTTTCACTGCGTGAGTTTTAAACCTGTCCATACCCAACTTTACCTGCAGAGGTTCTTTGTGATGGAGCCTGGAGAGCCCTGAAAGTGTAAATGGGTGAGCCTCTTCTGGTTTCACCTGGGATCAACTGAACCATCTTTCTTGACGCTAGCCATGGACCCTCTTGCCATCTTTAAACAGTTGTAGGGCGCCCCCTCTTGGAGGCCCTGGTATTAGTAGCGTCCTCTGGCTGGAAACTACTTCCCTCAGATGTAGCGATTGGCTGCTGCTTTTCACGCAGGCCTCACCTAGTTCGAATGCCACTTCCTCAGGAGAGTCATCTCTACCCAACATATTACGCTTCTCCTCTTACTTTCTATCCTATCGCTTCATTTCAGGATATTATGCCATTTATGACTGTTTGAAATTGTCTCATTTATGCAATTCTTTACATATTGTGAATCTCACCTACTAACAGGATGCTGTTGTATTTCCAGAGCCTTGAATGGTGACTAGCACCATGCAGTAGATACATTTTTTGAATAAATAAACCCAAGGGTTTATGTTTTATAACATAAACCAAGGCATTGCTAATTGACTGAGGTGTCTTCTCTCCTGAATTTAGTAGAGTAGTTCTTCTTAATACAGTGCTCAATTATCTACAGTTAGCATCAAGATAGAACCTGTTTTATATACCTGGTTTTAAAAAGTAATTTTTCTGCATAACTTTTATAATTTGAGGAAATTGAGGCTTAACTAGTAAGCAATTTATACCTGTTTATTCAGTCTTTTATTCTTTCACTCAAAAACATTTGTTAAAAATTTAGAATACAAGAAGTAAGATTCTGGTTTGTCTCAACACATGTTCAATGCTTGAATCTTTTTCCTATGTTTGGTTATAACGCATTGTTTCAATATACATTACTGAATTAATTCAGTAGGCACATTAGGTCGGATACAGAATTACTTTACACAAGTTTATACATGACAAATGCAAGAGGAATATTTGTTGTGGAGATTATGTGGTAGCATTAGAAGCTGAACAAATATCAGATCATTCATTCCAATGGCCCAATGTCATAGATGAGTAATTGAAACCCAGAGAGAGTAATAGTTCGTAGGAGGAATAGAGGACAGGCAGACTGAGTGGTTGGTGATAAGCAAGGTCAAGTGATTACTTTGTGATGCAGCAGGTATCAAGAACCCAGTTTTCAGTCCAGGGCTCTTTTGTCCCCAAACACGTGCCTAGTACCACCAGTACCACCTGGGGATGTTGCCAAACATACCGGGATGGTGTTCTGGGACTTGGTTTGTTACCACCCCTCTCTCCCAGGTAATTCTGACACACAGCCAGATTTGGGGGCCACCGTGTATATCATATTACTAACACATGAATTTGCTTCACCTGTAACTGTCTTCATTAAGTGTGGAGAATATCATTGATAGGATTTTCAAAAAACTCACCTAAATTTTGCTTAGCTTTGCAGTATCAGTCTGTGAGCTAAATTTCAATACACTAAATACTTGCTTCTGACATTTAATTAAATTCAACTGTTATTGAGTCTGAGGGATATAAAAATGAGTAAGACATGCTTCTTAAAATAGTCTCTTTAAATGTTGTTTAAACAGAAAGAAAGAAATCAAAGAATCCCGGTATACCCTTGAATTTTAGAATATCCATGGTATGCCTGGCTGCTGGCAACTTCTTGTACCTTGTAAGGTACATAGGAATACTTACTTTGTCCTGGTTTACTGTTCCATAGAGCATCAGCTTTTTACGAAGCTGAAGAACTGTCACATTTTCTACCAGGTTAGAAGTACCCCAAGTGCTCTCTCATCACTTACATCCTGTGGGTGATTGCAGGAGGAAAAGGGAAGGAAGCCCCGTACTTTGTCCCTCCCATATTTTCAGATCGAACAATAATATAATAGATTTAATTATATAATAAATACAATAATTATACAACAGACACACATGTTCTATAAAGTCAAAACCTCTGGGGCGCTGGGGATGGCTCCTTGGCCTCTGCCCCAGGCGCTAGAGTGGCTCTGGTCGCGGCAGAGCGACGCCTGGGAGGGGCAGAGCATCGCCCCCTGGTGGGCAGAGCGTCGCCCCTGGTGGGCGTGCCGGGTGGATCCCGGTCGGGCGCATGTGGGAGTCTGTCTGACTGTCTCTCCCCATTTCCAGCTTCAGAAAAAAACAAAAACAAAAAACAAACAAACAAAACAAAACCTCTGTAGCAAGCGCTACTTTTCCTAATCAGTTTTCACTTCCTGTGCCTTGTATTTTATCCCAAGGTGTCTGTACACCTTGTCTTCTACAGCCGTGGAACATCCTATCCATCAGCACCTGTCCGTATGCATTCCCCAGAAGGTTGGACCTGACAGGGTTTAAGCCGGGTGATATGGAAATGTATTTCCCACATTTGAAAAGAGAAAAGGAAAAAAAGAAGTTAAAGGTAGTCATTAGACTCAAAGAGGCATTGGGAAAGTCAGTGTACACTGGAAGGCAATGTATGTTTTAATATTTGGTTTTTAATGACCTCTTTATTCATATAAGAAAGAGACAAGGATTCAACTTTCAAAACAGGGAATACATGGATGTGTGTTTGTGTATGTGTGTAATTTCTTCTCACTAGGGGCTTACTGGGTCTAGGGCTTTGAAGGAGAGGGATGTCTGGGTCATTATCAGTGTTACCGACAGTCCTCTCCCTGATGTGCTATGACAAAGAAGATGTGTAGGTAGGTGTGGAAGGCAAGTGACAGGCAGGGGTGGTTGTAGTGGGTGGGTGAGTGGAGACAGCTGAGCACTGTGAATGAAAAGACAGGAATGAGGAGAAGACTTGACTTGGGTGAAGGCTAAGCTTTCCAAACAGATAAGAACCTACCTGTTGATGATGTATTTCTGGAGACCAATACAAGTGCTGGGCGCATATCAGCATTTTACAAAAACATGTCAAGTGAATATATATAACGATTTGCATAACTATGTTCCTTATTTTGAAGAAGTTGAGATGTAATAAATAGGATTAATGATGTTCAGGTGAATTTCTTTAGATAGTTCCAGCACTGTATCTTGCACACTGCTGATACAAAGAAGTTTGTGGTCAAGTTTCTAGCACTAACGTTGAGATAAATATTATAAGTTTTAATACTTTCTGTACATTAGAAAGGACTGAGAACATGGATTTAAAAAAAATTAAGGAAACCATATTTCTGTTTATACTTTTGATTTCTTTTCTTTTCTTTTCTTTTTCTTTTTTTTTTTTTTTTTTTGTATTTCTCTGAAGTGAGAAGCAGGGAGGCAGAGAAAGAGACTCCCACATGCACCCAACCAGGATCCACCCGGCATACCCACCAGGATGCAATGCTCTCTGCCCATCTGGGGCGTTGCTCCACTGCAACTGGAGCCATTCTAGTGCCTGAGGCAGAGGCCATGAAGCCATCATCAGTGTCTGGGCCAACTTTGCTCCAGTGGATCCTTGGGTGCGGGAGGGGAAGAGAGAGACAGAGATAAAGTAGAGGAGGAAGAGTGGAGAAGCAGATGGGTGCTTCTCCTGTGTGCCCTGGCTGGGAATTGAACCTGGGACTCCCACATGCTGGGCTGACACTCTACCACTTGAGCTAGCTGGCCAGGGCCTTGATTTTTTTTTAAAATAATTTTTCTGAGAAAAATAACTCATTTCATTCAAAAGTAAGGTTACTCTAAAATTACAATTCCCAGTTTCTAACATAACTTGCTTACTCCTTCTTTTGTAAACACCGACTTTTGAAATGTTTCTATCTTTAAATTTTAACAACCAATTAACTTTTTAAAACATCATGTAGACCAAACAAAGCCCAAGTGTGCCGTGACTGCCAGTTGTGACCACTCTTAGATAATCCGGTGGAGTGGGAAGAGCTCCTTCCCCAGGGCTGGGTACCCCGGGTTCTAACTAAGCAAGAACTAAACATGGCACCTTGAGCAAGTCACTCTCATTTTTTAAAATTTGGGATTTGGGCCAAATGACATGTAGTTTACTATCTTTTCTTATTTCACAGTACCTATGATTTTACAAAGAGTGATAACTGGTCTTCACATTCATTACCATTCTTATTTTCACTGTGACTTAATGTGATTTCCCCAGATACTTGAAACTGCCTACTATTGGCCTTTCTGAGAGTTAGTTATGAATATTTGTTGAAACTGACCAGAGAAAATTCTGTTGTCTCTGAGTCTAAGCAAATTGTTAACAGAGTTCTGGAACTTGTCTTTCTCCTGTTGTAGTAAGCATATTAATAAGCTCTCACCAAAAGAACTCCACATGACAGTTACTTGTCTGTTTTGCCTAGTGAAGCAAGACTTTCTTGTGATATCCTACCAAATACTCTATTTGTCATGACCAGATCACAGTTCATTAATTAAGTAGAAACGTCATTGTAACCAGTATCACACAGATCCAAGTCCTAAGGAAAGATATACAATGACATAAAAGAATGAGTCCTTTTCTTTTTGTTTAATTTTTCATACTGTCACATAATTTCTTTCATTCCATTACAAAATTCCTTGGAGCAAAAAATAAGAATAGTACATTGCCTTTGTAGCCACCTTTCACTGTGGAACTTCAGGTGCCTTAAATACAATCAATATATATGTTCACACAACATCTTATTTGGTAAATTGGAAACCATCCCCAGCTTAGTGGAATAATATAATCATCACACTTAAGCATCTCTGTCTTTATAGATAACTAGCTGTGTAACCTTGAAAATTGCATAGTTTTCTGAAATTCCATTTCCTCATCTATGACAGTGTTGTTTAAAAAAAATCTCCATCACACTGGGTTGTGAAGATCACAAGAAAGCAATTAGATGTAAAAGTGCTTTGCAAAATGTCAAGTGCTGTGTGTCAACGAGATAACATGCTAATCAATCAGTTACCCCATTCAAACATGAGAAATGGAAGTATGAATGGAATGAAGCAGCTTGTTGAATATTGTGTGTTATGGCTCTAATTCTTTGGCACTTGGAATTGTTCTCCCAGTTCTCTCCCACCATTCCTGCTTTCCTCTGTTAAACCATCTCAACAATTTAATTAATTTGGGTCACTTGGATAATGGAATCAAACTTGGAATCTTAGAGAAAAAAAAATTTTGCCTGTTGCTTGAAGGGCCTTGAAAATAATTCTCGGGATTCATCCTTTAGAAAGAGTTATATGTTTAGTCTCTGTTTTCCTACCCACTCCGGACTTCTTTCTTTCTTTTTTTTTTTCCATATTAGTGTCAGAATTGAGGACATTAGATTATTGTAATTTCTTTTCTTTTTTTTTTAATGAGAGAAGGGGGGATAGTGAGAAAGACTCCCTCATGCAACCTGACCGGGATCCACCTGGCAACCCTGTCTAGGGCCGATGCTGGAGTACCAAGCTATTTTTAGCTCCTGAGGCTGACACTTAAACCAAGCTATCTTCAGCACCCGGGGCCATGCTCAAATCAAAAGAGCCACTGACTGCAGGAGAGAGAGAAGGGTAAAAGGGCGGGAGGTAGAAGCAGATGGTCACTTCTCCTGTGTGCCCTGACCAGGAATTAAAACTGGGATGTCCATACACAGGGTTAACGCTCTATCCACTGAGTCACCGGCCAAAGCCAGATGATTGTAATTTCATATACAGAATTATTTAAAGAGCATATTATTACTTTCTTTATACTTAATCTTTCATAATAAACAAGTTTTATAAGGTTCTACCTAGTCTCAATATTTATGATTTTAAATGATGGCATGATTTTAAAACTAGATGGACTAAATTTTTCTTCATTTTATACATTCAGCACGTTTTTTGTCTGTTTTGTTTTTATCTTCAAATACAAGCTGCTACTAAAGCAGCACTTTAGTAGTGTGCTGCTGTCCAGAAAACTCATCAAAAATCCCTGATGTGTATAACATTTGCTAGTTTCCATGCTGTAAATTCTCCCGTCATGTTTGATTTCAAGCTAATGGTTTTATGTCATTAATCATAGAGCTGAACATGGAATAGGGAAGAGATGAGTTCAATAGAATTTTCTGAGCAAGTATGAGTGGCTCCAGCCCGTAACTACATAGTACTATGATGAAAATTTCTTGTTTAAGAAATACTATCCTTCAAAAATTCTCATTTTGCTATAGTAAATGTAGAAAAGGAAAAGCTCTAAGTGTTATTTTATCCTTGACTATATATTTCTATATACTCTAGTTAATATTTATATAATTACTCAGTGTGATACATATTTCTTATGTATATATCTATATAACACTTTCATACTATTTTTAAAGAAAGAATAAATATTTTACTGGACTTTGAAGATAAATTTTTTCATTTGACTTTTTCCTTCATTACAAAAATCATACTTACCAGTTTCAATCTTTGTGTAAATTCCTTGTTTTAGCTTCAATTAGTACAAAGCTTACTTAATTCATGTTCTAGCATTCATTTCTTTATAATGTGGCTCTTTCTTCATTTCATAGTGCACATCAGTGAGCAATTTTTAGCAGAAAAAGCATTTTGGTATCTAGTTTCTGAAGATAGCACACATCAGAGAGAACCCCAGATCTCTGAAGATGTGGCTTCATTGTCCTTTGGTAGACGTTGTTATAAGAGAAAAGTCTATGGAAATCCCAATTAGATTTTTTTTTTTTGAGAGTGAGTTTTTTTTTTTCCTTGCATTTTTGTCACATTCTTTATCTTTGAGACAATACTAAAATTTAGCAATATCTGTCTAGGTGGTCAATCTTCCCATCCCCACCCCTTAATGTGCCAAACCGTATAAATCCTCTGCCTCCAAGTCTCCCACCGTTTCTAGCTTCGGCCCTTCCACTTGTACCATTCTCCACTGCCCCGTTGTCTTCCCTGCGGGCAGAGATGTCCATTCTGTCTTGTTCTGCATGTATCTTTTCTTTTTTTGTTTTGTTTTTCCAACTTTCCTAATTTCTTTTTGTTCTATAGTTTGGTTTGTCCGCTGAATCAACAATTTAGGTTTATACTAGTTTTATTTTCCCTCCAGTGTGATTTCTTTTGGATCTGTTACTCTACTTTTTATTTGGCTGTAATCTGTTCTTCTCCAGGCTTATTATTTTACCTCAGTCTATTCTTCTTTAAGAAATAATATATTTTTAAATTACTTATTTTTATTCTTATATTTAAATATGTCATTTTCCAATTATTGATGACATTCAATATTTTATATCAACTTTGGGTAAACAGCATAGTTGTTGGATAATTACATATTTGGTGAAGTGATCCCCCAATAATTCTAGTACCTACCTACCTGGTACCACACATAGATAGTTATTAAAATATGTTTGACTGTATTCCCTATACTGTACTTTACATCCCTGTGACTATAAAATCCTCATTTTTGAACATCAAGCAAATATTTCCTAAAATTACCTTAAAAAACAAAAAGAAAAGCCAACCCTAGTTTAGAGGCTGCCTACCCACTGCCATGACTGTAAAGCAGAGGTCCCCAAACTTTTTACACAGGGGGCCAGTTCACTGTCCCTCAGACCATTGGAGGGCTGGACTATAAAAAAAAACTATGAACAAATCCCTATGCACACTGTACATATCTTATTTTAAAGTAAAAAAACAAAACGGGAACAAATATAACATTTAAAATAAAGAACAAATAAATTTAAATCAACAAACTGACCAGTATTTCAATGGGAACTATGCTCCTCTCACTGACCACCAATGAAAGAGGTGCCCCTTCCGGAAGTGCGGTGGGGGCCGGATAAATGGCCTCAGGGGGCCGCATGTAGCCCACGGGCCATAGTTTGGGGACCCCTGCTGTAAAGGGTTGTTCCTTTTCCTTTCTATGCTACACATTTTCTTTCATGGAACCACGCCGACTGATTTTCCTATTGCTCATCTTTGAGTGCGGCTAAGTCTGGCCAGGTCTGATAGGCCAAGGCAACCAGCTGGCACAATTTTCTTTAGAACTGCCACTGTCTGCTTCCCTATTGGCAACTTCCAGGTACAGACCGAAAACTGCAGGGCAGTCTGCTTACAGGGCATGTGCTCAGGCTCCAGCTCAAAGTATCAACAGAGTAGGCATCCAGCAAGTGCTAGTTTCTCCTCCTCGTTGTGAAGTGACTGATCAGAATTCAAGTTGAGGCAAAAGTCTTTGAAATGGATGAACAGACTCAGGTTGCTCTTTACGCTGTTGCCTAATCCAGTTCCACTAATGTGAGTTTGTAGAAATGTTGACTATATCTTAGAAGAGCATTTCATCTAGGTTAATTGACTTCCAAACTTATTAATAATATTTTTTTCTCAATTTGGACATTTTCTTGGATATTTTCATGGGAATTTGGAATGGGAATTTTCTATTACTTTTATTTTCTCATCTATATAACCTCTGTTCCTTGTTTCTACTTAGAAAAAAAATCAATGAATTTTTTGTTGTTGTTTTCTACCTCATAATATTTTACTTATTCAGTTTCGCATATACGATGAAGCCAGATAATTTTTTCAGAGCTATATTTTAAACTTTTATTTCAGCACAACAGTCTCTTATAGACTGTATAAAACTTTATATATGCTATGTATCAACATTATAGATCCTTGTTTTACCTATTTTGTTTCAAACTGAGGTCAAGGACAGTCACACATACCACACTGGAATTACTGCAAATCTGTATTAGTAGGATAGGAGTTAATGACATTTAAATACATTTCATACTCAAGTACAGTCAACCTATTATCTATGCCAGTCAGGAGGTGCAATGTCACAGAAATATAAAGCAATCTAGAAACAATTTATTCATTATTTTGAATTTATATGCATTACAACTTTTCCTTGCTTCATATTTACATAATTACAATTTTACCTGAAATTATATGCAAATTAGTTTGAATTTGCTGTAAACCTGCCAATTGCCTACATTAACTTGCTGGTTAATAACCAAAAAGAAAAAAAACCCCACAAGATATAAAATTTGAAGTGGATAATTCTCAAAATGCATAATCTGCAATTAATTAACAATTAGTGCCCTGGCTAGTTTGCTTAGCGGTAGAATATTGGTCTAGTGTGTGGATGTCCAAGGTTTGATTCCTAGCCAGGGCACACAGAGAAGTGCCCATCTGCTTCTCTACCTCTTCCCTTCTCCTTTCTCTCTATCTCTCTCTCTTCCCCTCCTGCAGCCAAGGATTGACAGGAGCGAGTTAGCCCTTGGTGCTGAGGATGGCTCCATGGCATCCGCCTCAGGTGTTAAGAAGAACTAGGTTGCTGAGCAATGGAGCAATGCCCTAGATGGGAAGAGCATTGCCCTCTAGTGGCCTTGCTGGGTGGATCTCAGTCCTGGTGCATGCGGGAGTGTGTCTCTGCTTCCCCTCCTCTCCCTGAATTAAAAAAAATTGGCAAGTCTTCAGGAATCTGTTCGGAGTGCGTGGAGTGATATATATTTGTATGCCCATTTATGTGTGTCTGTGTTTATTTGTCTATAATGAAATATAGTTAACATGATAATTTTATATTAATATAATGTATATTAGAATGAATGGTATTAATATAATTAATAATATAATTAATTGTGTCAATTACAATTAATTAACATAATGAGAATTATAACTATAGATTTTTTCCTGCAGTCTTAAATTGAATGGTAGAGTTATGTGGTTTTTATCTAAATTTATTAAGTCAATTTTTATAGGTTAGTTTAGTATAATTTAAAACTCTTTGATTAATAATACATTAAACAATATGAGATTTAACACTAAAATCTGCAATTCTATACTAATTTACTATCCATTCTTTCTCCACTTTCAAAAAATATTCACAGACGACATTGTGTTCAAATTTATTTGAATGTTTTTTTTTTTTTACAAAATGTGACGCCTTTTCTGATTCCTAGTGTATAATATCTGTTTAACTTCCTGATCCACTAACTTTAAAAAAATATTTATCTATTTATTTACTTGAAATTATACTTATTCAGTTATAGTTTATATCAATAGTATTTTGTATTAGTTTCAGTTGTACACTGCATTGGTTAGGCAATCATATACTTTACAAAATGTTCCCCCAAATATTTCCGGTAGCCACCTGGCACCGTATGTAGTTATTACAATGTTATTGACTATAGTATCTATACTGTACTTTACAGCCTTCCGGCTTTTTTGTAACTGCCACTTTATACTTATCAGTCCTTTCACTTTTTTCACCAGTCCCCCAACTCTCTTCCCCTCTGGAGACAATTAGTCTTTTCTCTGTATCTATAAATCTGTTTCTGGTTTGTTTGTTAGTTTATTTTATTCCTTAGAGTCCACACATAAGTGGAATCATATGGTATTTGTCTTTTTCTGATAATTTTCTACTTTTAATTTCTCACACTAATCTGAAAAAAATACATACACCCTTAGATTTATTACAACATTATTCACAGTAGCCAAAATTTAGAAGCAGCCCAAGTGTCCATCAATAGATGAGTGGATAAAAAGTTGTGGTACATTTACACAATGGAATACTACTTGGCCATTGAAAAGAAGGAAATCTTACCCTTTGTGACAGTATGGATGGACCTGGAAAACATTATGCTAAGTGACATAAGCCAGTCTGAGAAAGACAAGTACCATACAATTTCACTCATCTGTGGAATCTGATGAACAAAACGAACTAACAAAATAGAAACAGACTCAGAGAGAAAGAACAGACTGACAGCTGTCAGAGGGGAGGGAGGTTGTAGGGCTGGTGAAAAAGTCGAAGGGATTAAGTTAAAGAAAACCCTCATAGACACAGACAACCGTGTGGTGATGACCAGAGGGAAAGGGGCTGAGGGAGGTAGAAGAGGGTATGGGGCATAAACGGTGATGGACGGAGACTTGACTTGGGGTGGTAAACACACAATACAGTATACAGATGATGGATTATAAAATTGTACACCTGAAATTTATTAATTTTATTAACCAGTTTCACTCTAATAAATTTAATAAAAAAGTAATATCTATATATAATATTATATATAATGAGAGGGCAGCTTTGTCTTTTTAAAATTTTACTTAATGAATACTTAATGATTCTGATGTTTACAGATTTTTTTTCTCAGTATTAGTCTTAGACATAACAGATCATCAATATCTAAGTACTAGATTACAATTAACACACTGTTTTGTCTTAAAAAAATGGTGCCAAAGTTGCTTGCTAGATAGTTTTTAAGATCTGGTCTTTTCAGTTTGATTAATATTTTAAAAATCTTAATTTTAAACTTCATATGAAAAATATGCTAAATCACTCTTTAGGCTTGTGTCGTCTGGGGAATCTTTCAGTTCTGAACTACTTTAATTACAGGAGATCCCCCTTAATGTGAACCCTGTAAAAATATGTTTGAGATTTTCTTTACTACTGTTTCTTAAACTAATTTTCAGAGTTGATTTGGGGGGTAAATGTAACCGTCCTGTGCTGGTTTGGACGCAGGCTGTGCACCAACCTCACTGGGATCTACCTGTACTCCATCCCAAGGCGAGTGACCAGGTGGCTCGGCCCAGTGGTAAAAGTACAATTCTAGAGCCAGGCTGCTTTTGATCCAAATCCTGACCCTGCCACTTATTGGACAGGTTCTTTAATCTCTTGCCTTTCCAATTCCTTATCTATATAGTGGAGTTAGTTATCATTTTTAAGAATAATTAACTGACAATTAAGTGAGATAATCCGTAGCACATGGACATTATTGTAGAGTTTGTTCCAATATCCGTTCAGTAAAAGTGAGATACTCTATGTCAATTACATAGCAAGGGAAAAAAAGGGGCATTTATTTATTTTTTATTTTTTGTATTTCTCTGAAGTTGGAAACAGGGAGGCAGTCAGACAGACTCCCGCATGCGCCCAACCAGGATCCACCTGGCATGCCCACCAAGGGGGCGATGCTCTGCCCATCTTGGGGCGTCGCTCTGCCTCAATCAGAGCCATTCTAGCACCTGAGGCAGAGGCCACAGAGCCATCCTCAGCACCCGGGTAAACTTTGCTCCAGTGGAGCCTTGGCTGTGGGAGGGGAAGAGAGAGACAGAGAAGAAGGAGAGGGGGAGGGGTGGAGAAGATGGGCGCTTCTCTTGTGTGCCCTGGCTGGGAATCGAACCTGGGACTCCTGCACGCCAGGCCGATGCTCTACCACTGAGCCAACTGGCCAGGATCAAAAGGGGCATTTATTGATTTGTGCTGCTGGGCCTGGCTGCTTCAGACCCGTGAGCAGGGTCTGCTTCTCCTGATTCACGTGGAATGAGTTTCCCAAAGTCAAGAAGACCGTTGTCCAGCCTGGGAAGGCCAGGCGACTGTTGGGCCAGTAGAAGCAACAAGTTTCCACTCCTTTAGGGAAATGTTTATTGGGCTCATAAAGGAAAAGAGGGAAGAACAGTCATTCTTATTATCAGAGGAGCGGTTCTGTGAAAGGTATAATAGTCTTTGAGCATGTGGCTGTAGAGGACAAAATAATACATACGGATAGCAGTTGCAGGATGTCAGATTTCTCTAATTCAAAGAGCAAAAAGCAAATTAGAGTTCTGAAATGGAATGAACTGTACTATAAGGTTGTCAGGTGCCTATTACTTGTAAAGACTTTTAAACAGAAGTCTAAAATCACTTGCTAAAGAAAAGGTTATATATAATAATAGAGAGATAACAGTAAATATGTCTAATTCTATGATTCCTACAAATGTGGAATATTTAAGGGTCAATCTTTCTTTGCGACTTTGTCTTTTTTATCATGGTTGTATGACAGTCCTCCAAATTTCAAATGAAAATGTTGACACTTATCTAACATTTGATTTCTCTGAGCTATAGATTGGATGTAATTTTATTTTTGTCTTTTATATTTAATTCAATATAATCTAATCCCTGCTAATCTATGTTTACTAGAGATAAGGAGAGCCCAGGAACATTGCTATTTCTCAAAGCTCATTTTGCCTAATAATGGCAACTGAACCAGTGAATAAGTAAATTCCTGGCACGATAACCCTGACTCTGGCATTAATACATTCCATTGAAAGAATAATTTGATTTATTAATTAATTTTATGTTAGTGAAATAATTTAACTTGCTCATCAGCAAAGAGAATGAATTCCTTACAGAGTTTACCATGAGTTAGGAATTTGGTTATTTGTCTATTTATTGCTTAAATATGTATTCAGTATGATATATGCCTTAAATCTTCTGTGGAAGTAGGCAGTATATAAATTAGATTTGTGATTTGAGACATATTTCAGCCACTATTATTATAAAGAGGTCATAGACGTATTTTGTTTCCAGCTTGATAATACTTTGAATATAATTTAGAGATCAATTACCGAACACATAAATGTACTTTTGGAATGTTTAAAATTTATTTGAATTGGAAAGGAGAAGTTAATAGTATAACTATTATGATTATCCAAATAGAAAATAGATAAGTAATCAAACATGATCTTTACTAAACTTGTTTAAAATTATTTTAAACTATTTCAATGGTTTCAAAATGGTTATCATTATCCAATATACTGCAAGTTCTTCTTATAAAAACAAAAACATAGGGTAAAGATTAAGTGTAGATTTTCCTCATTAAATAAAAGTCCTGTTAATTCTTTAAAAACAAGAAAACAAACAAAAAACAAAAAAGAAGCATCTAAAGATGAAAGACTTGGATTTCCATAGCTGACTTTTAAAATAATTCTTAAAGGCCCGTTAAAACAGTCAGTTCCCCAAACTTTATATGTTTAGATATTATTACATAATAAAATGAAAATGAAACATGACTATTAAAATTCTAATAATAGCAAAAATGATCTGAGTTTATCTCTTATTTTTACTATTTGGATTTTGCTTAGCTCTGGTCATGTTATTCCAGGGTTTGAAGAGGAGAAGTAGAGAAGCTCTTTGTGTTCTGAAAAATGGCTCATCACTTCCCTGCAAAACCACTCGTGATTACTAACAATAATTGGAAGGTCATGGAATATGTGATTTGAATACTATACCTTTGAACCTCCAAGTAACTATTTTAGATTTGTGATGTGATAAATGGTATCATTGCATCCAATTTTTCTCTGTTTTCTCTTCTCCTTCCTGAGGTTAAGATGATAATCTGTTTGTGAGACAGGGAGAAAAGAGCCAGAAATGTGGAAAGATTAAGAAGGTCTCTTTGAAGTTAAAGTTTAGCTATGGCCAATCAGAGAATTGTTAAATTATACACTGGGGAACAAACTTTTCTATTTTCTGTTGCATGAGGTTTTAGAACTGTTTCTATATATTTCTGCATTTCTGATTCCAAATCTGAAATCCATTTTTTGATGCATGCTCTATTTTTTATGCAATTTTAATTTCTTTTTGTTACAGTTAATTGCATGCATTGGTCTTTAAATTGGAGTTAAAGGGCAGCGACTCTTGGATTGAACATAACCACAAGGCAATTAGTGTTTTACAAACATCACTTTTGCATAATTGTAGTTGTTTTTAAATGTAAAAAATTATTATCAGATAAAAGCACCCTCTTATTTTGTTTTAAGATTGAATCATGGTTATTCAAGTAGGCGTAAATGTAAGAATAGTCCTGACACCTTCTGTTATATATATATATGTGGCTGTTACACACTTCAACGTCAAAGGCGCAATATTTCATCATTTGTGACATGAGCATATATTGCCTATCTTCAAGTTCCCCTTGGCGATCAAGACAAGAATTGGGCTCCTCATATTGTGTGTCATAATTGTGAGGAAATACTTTGTGACTGGACAATAGGAAAATGCAAAGGAATGCCTTTTGGTATTCTCATAGTTTGGAGTGAACTTAACAGTAGTGACTGTTATTTCTGTCTGATCCATACAAAGGGCATCGTCAAGAGAAAATGGCATATGATCGCATATCCTAATGTTCCTTCAGCAATATGACCTATCCCACACTCTGAGACACTCCCAGTTCCAGTTTTCAATGGTTTTATTTCTTCTAAGGATGAAGAAAGTGAACATGGTGGCCAATAGAGAAAGTGATAAGATGCATGAGGAAATGGTTGTAGAATCTGAAGGGTCTTCTTCTGATGCCAAGCAGTCATTAACCCCTCAGCAGTTTAGCCAACCTGAATTGAATGACTTAGTTAGAGATTTGGGCCTATCAAAGAAAGCAGCTGAGTTATTAGCCTCCAGACTTCAAGAAAAGAATGTACATCACTGGTCAGCTAAAGTATCCCATTTCAGGAAGTGTGAACAAATTTTTGTGGACTTTTTTTCCAAAGATAAACATTTTGTTTACTGTCATGATATCAGTAGTCTTCTCAGCCAGCTAGGTGTTACCACTTACAGTCCAACAGAATGGTGGCTATTTCTTGACAGCTCTAAACGGAGTCTGAAATATGTTCTCCTACACAACGGTAATGTTTATGCAGCGGTTCCAATTGATTATTCAACTCATCTGCGAGAAGATTATAATGACATAAAAATTATTCTCAACTTTCTGAGGTATGAGGAGCATAACTAGATCATTTTTGTGGATCTTAAAATGGTAAATTTCCTGCTAGGACAATAGAGAGGTTTCACGAAGTATCCTTGCTTTCTGTGTTTGTGGGACAGTTGAGCTCGGGAGAAACACTGGATACAGAAGGAGTGGCCGAAACATAAAGCTCTGGAAGTAGGGATGCAAATATTGTGAGTGAACCTGTAGTTAATCGAGACAGGATCATTTTTTCCCCACTTCACATCAAACTTGGCTTAATGAAGCAGTTTGTTCAGGCTTTGAATAGAGAAAGTGAATGTTTTCAACATATTATTTCTACTTTTCCTGCCTTGTCTTTCAAGAAGATAAAAGCAGGTATATTCGATGGACCTCAAATTTGAACCCTCATACATGGCCAAGAATTTGCCAGGAAGATAAATACAGAGGAGAAAGCAGCATGGCAGTCTTTTGTGGCAGTTATAAAGAACTTCCTTGGCAACAAAAAAGCAGAAAACTATGAACTTCTGGTTCAAAGGATGCTGTTGGTTTTCCATGACATTGGATGTAACATGAGCGTTAAGATTCACTTCCTGAACAGTCACCTTGATAAATTTCCCGAAAATCTTGGAGCTGTTAGTGATGAACAGACTACTGCTGGAGCATCAAACGAGATTTTCCTCAACAAGTATACAAATGCAAGAGCTACAAATACAAATTTTTGCCTGAATAGAATTTAAATAAGTTTTGCGCAAATTTTATGATTAAAATAAGTGTTTTAATATGTTCTATTTAGAAATTGTAGACAAATCCTGATGCAGTCATATCTTTTAGTGTATTAGTGTATTTACTGCATTATATAAATTATTATATTTTCACAAAGATGATGCCCAAGAAGACATTCTACTTCATTATGTAAAACTAAATGTTGAAAATTTTACAATAAGATGAAAATCTAAAATCTTGAATTGCAAAAAAACTAGCTTACAGAGAAAAACTAATGTCAAGTTTGAGATCAGCACACTCGAATTAGATAAGAACAAATGTTTTTGTGGTTGCAACAACAATTTTGTTCCCCAGTGTTATCTGTGTTTGGGAAACACAATTGCTAGGAATCCATGACACAGCCTACCTAGTGGAGAGCATAGCAAAAGAGGGTGATCTATATCATGACTCAGCGAATTTGAAATAAGGAGTAGTAAAGGCAAATAATTAGCTTAAATATCTAGAGATTCTAATTCTACATTGTGCTTATAATTACTTACCTGAACAAAATATGAGTTTCACCCAGTAGCATTTCTTTATCAAAAAGTTACTTACTTAATCCAATGATCCTTAAACATTCATTGATAATTACATTTAAAAAAAAATTGTACTTTGAAAATGTAGGCTACATTTTGTTTTAAAATTTTAACATAAAATATTTGTTTCAGGTTGGTGGTGTGACTATCTCTGCTTCTTGACTTATGTGTTTCTAATGAACCTTCTAAATTCCTAACAGGTTTGAACTATTGAATTTACAATCTTTCTTTATTAGTGGGCCCCAAACACCAAAATTCAATGTGGAATTTTAAAATTTAGAGGTTATCAGACATAGGTTTTTGTAGACCCACTGAAGGACAATATCCAGCAGTAGAGTAAAAAATTATATATATATATATATATATTTTTATAAAAACTTTTCTGGTGTATATCATCACTCCTTAAATTTGGGAACCCTTGATCCTGTCTAACTGTTAGGGTTCTTACCATATCTTAATTTAGTGGTTATTGTTGGACATTTTATTACGTCTCCTTATCAGATTGAAGTTTGTAAATGACAATACTCACATTATATTACTATATTAATGCTGAGTTGCTCTTTGAAAATTTTTTCTAAAGTAACTTTCACATGTTAAACATTAAAAATATTGTGTGACTGAATCTAGGTTGTTTTGAGTAACAGGAATACAAAAGTTTTTTTTAAAATATGCAAATAAACAGTGATGGATGCAGATTTGCCTTGGCGGAGGTGAACACACAATATGGTGTTCAGAGATGTGTTGTAGAATTGGGCACCTGAAACCTGTATAATTATGTTAACTAGTATCACCCTAATAAATTCAATTAAAATTAAATACATACATATGCAGACAAAAATCTATTGTTAAAATGTCTCTTAATCCATTTATAATTGTTAACACAAATTATTCAGATTCTCTGAGGCCGGTTTCTCATCCGCTGGGCTTTCTGATATTCAGTACTAAATCCATAGAGTTCTTTTAATAAAGTGCATGGGTCAGATCTCTTTCTACTCTTAGCTATGTTTAAATAACAGCTTTGATTCCACATTAAATTTAAAATGCGGACTCAATATTTTTTCATATGATAAAAGATTTTAACATTGTCTTATGAAAGTTATGAGAACTCCTGGGAAGCCGATGAAGCAATCTCCATTGAAGTTTAGTGTTTTGTTTTGTTTTTGGTTTGTTTGTTAATGTTACCATCATCATCACTGTCACTATCCCCCCTACCACCATTGTTTACTATATGCTGAAGGCCATGCAAAGTGCTTTAAATATATAAGTTCATTGACCCTTTGTAAGGTCTCTACTAGGTAGGGGGAAGTTGGGGTTTGGAGACTTTAACTAGAGTGGTGCAATAAAATAGTGGAGCTAGGATTCGAACCGTCGTCTCCAAAGCTCATCCTCATCCTGTGATCTGCCGTAATAAATTTCCCCCCAAACCTAGTAAAAGTGCTTTGTGCTGTATTCCAGTTTCTGTGCTTGGTTGGCCTTGAGAAACCAAGTTAAATCATCCCTGGTCTCGACCCCTGAGGAGTATGCACTCTCAGAGAAGGCCCTCAAAACACTTTTCCATCTTTCCCCCAGTGCTTTTAAAATGATTATTTTCTGAGTTTATTTTATAATGGTCACCAGGACCTATCTTTCTGACAGTTAAAAATATCCAAGAGAACTCTCATAAAGCTTAAAGCATAAAGGCTACAAAGGGGAGACCACCTTAGGAAGAGAATAGGCACATCTGGAGCACTTAGTACACATGATTTCATTTAATACTTGCAGCAATCTTGTGGTGAGTATGTTATATAAGATTTATAAAGGG
The DNA here is from genome assembly GCF_036850995.1 of Saccopteryx leptura. NCBI lineage: Eukaryota > Metazoa > Chordata > Mammalia > Chiroptera > Emballonuridae > Saccopteryx > Saccopteryx leptura. Next base: position 19,846,150 of record NC_089505.1, on the reverse strand, counting down.
GAAGACGATATTCATAGAGGTTAACAGACACAGTGAAGGTCACTTGGCTTGTAAATGGAAATGCCAGGATTTTAATCTTGTCTGGCAGCATCCAGAGCTTCTGCGTTTTCTTTGGAATCATGCCATCTCTGTCTCCCATGTGGTTTTGGTGCCTGGTTTTTAGTCTGGCACCACGAGAAAGGGAGGGTCCCTCAGGGAATCTGAGGTTTGTAAAGCAGCAGCAGGTTTGCTATCATACCAGCTAGATTAGTAGAATCCACGTTAAAGTAATTTTAAGCTGTAAAAGTAAGAGGTAGCGTAACCAGGCTTAAACGTGGTTCTGACGTTCCATCTGACAAGAAGGGAGGCTAAACCTGTCTGTCAGGTCTTGGCAGCGGAATCCCGACTTCACTAGTCATTCATGAATCCACTTGGTCCAAATCTCTAAATGATTATCAGGAAGGATTTATTAGCTTGAGACGTTATAACTGAAACAGTAGTTGAAAATGGCCAAACCTAAACCATGTAATGGGAACAATATAACTTAAGTGTTATCATATGCAGCAGTTATAAGTATTATAAAGCAGGATTTGACATAAATTTCTAGTTCTAATTCACTGAAAAACTGCTGAAATATTTAGTTTTATGGGCCTTGGGGAATCACTTGCTTTTGGTCTACCAGGATTTCTCTTCCAAATTTGCAAGTCTTTTTGACAATGCTTCAAGAGCTATATGATCTCGAATGTGAGCTAAAACGGAAATCTAGGAGTTAGTTTGCTGCCAGTAAAATTGGTAATGATAGGGAAAAAGCTACTGAAAATTCTTGCAAGTATTACAAGCATCATTCATGCTGCTCTTTCTTGTCTTGCCTTGGTCCGCTTCTTTGCATCAAGTTTATTATTATATTGAGGAGAAATTTTTGGACTCTGTCTGTGTGATTATTATTCAGGATCACTTTAAGTACAGAGCCTTTCCCTATTATCTTTAAAAGGGATGGCTTCTTCTAACATAGCTTCTGTTAGATAACTTTCCTCTCAGTTCTTCGTTTCAGTATAGCGCTTTAGCTCTGCCCTGGACCATTGACCCCCATGTTCTTCACTGTGGCAGAAGGAAGGGATGCTACTGTGCGTATTTTCTGGCAGAAATAATCCCAAATAGAAGTCTAAGTGAGAAATGGATCTCATATTATACAGAACTATAGCTGTCCCATCACTTCATGCTTCATAATGTTCCATACCTTCATTCACTTGGGCAGTGCTGGAGTTTTACTTTACTTTTATTTATCTTAAAATCACATAGACTCGAAAAGCAAGACTTTTTGGAAAACATAGCATCTTGTTTTTCTTAAAGAAGAATGATGCATTAAGATGTTTCTTTTTAATTGTCACGTTTTGGGTTCCCAGGAAGCAGACTCTGAGATAGACATCACCCGCGGAAAGTTGATTAGAAATAGTTGGGGATCCATACCTACAGGAAGGTGAAGGGAGGAAACAGAATTGGGCAGAGGGATGAGGTGCAGTCACAACAACGCCTTGGGCAGCTCAACAGGGGGCTCTGCAGCCGTAATGTCGTACCCATCAGTGGTGTTCAGTTAGGGCCAAGGCTGGACCTTCACAACTCTGAGTTGTTATTGGTTGCAGGCTGCCCTTGAGGTTTTATGACCTTGAGTGAGGAAACTCTTTCAATGGCGGTGGCTCTGGAAGAAGGTTGACAGCCGAGTGCTGCCCCAGTAGCTGAGGAATAAATCTGTCATTGCTAATGACAGGATCTTGGCAGCACAGTGCAGCATTCGTGACACCAGTTTTTCATGGAGACAAAATAATGACATAAGTTAAACCAATCTTTCTCATCTTTTTCAAAACCATTCCAGCTTTTGATGAACACAGACTGTCATTCTGATATATATACCTGAGGAAGGTGGCGTGGCTCCTGGTTGGTCACTTGCACGCTTTGCATGTTTACATTGGACGAGTGGAGCCTGAGCCCTGCTGTTCATTAGGAGACGCTGCCTTCCTTTCGATTTCCTCATCCCCAGCTTCTCTCCACAGCCTTTCCTACGCAGCAGTCTGAACTGTAACATTTCCTGACATTTTCTGTAAAATATCAGGCTAGAATGCACAGTGATGTTGTCACATTCCTTTTTTGTGCATTATTTTATAATATACTGCACTGTGCTGACCATGCCATAGGCTCACAAAAGACCAGGTGATTGATATAAAAAGGAAAGAAAATGATAGTATTTGTTTTTACTTTCAAAAAATTTTAGCAGGGGTCCACATCCAAAGCAAAATAACCGAATAAACAAAACCTAAATTGGTTTTTTTTTTTTTTTTTTTTTTTGGTTCTGGAAATGAATTGTTATCAATTTTGAGGTCCGATAGCATATATAGCGATTAGATACAGATCATGTTTCAACAAGAACTATGTTGAAATATGGGGATGACTAATTGGTAACAAAGAGAGAAAGAGGAGATTGTGTGAATTAAAGAAAATTCTAAAGCAAAAGACAATGCCTATTAAGGAATCAAAGGAGATAATGATGGTAAAACAGGAACTCTGTGAATTTCTGAAGGCACTTGATGTATTTCTCCACTGAGCATTCCTGAAGTGTTTCTGATACGCCGGGTCATACGCTAGGTGCCTCAGTGACAAAGGTGAATGAAGAGTGTCTACCGTCCACCAAACTGCTGCTGGTGGTGATGCCCAGTGAAGGTGGCGCGAGGTCTCAGTGGCCAGCTGCATGTGCGTGGCCAGCTCGCTCCCTTCCATAATACGCCTCGAACCTCCCTACCTTCTACTCTGTCCATCGTTGAGATGATTATTTTTCTAGGTTAGTTAAATATTTATAGAGAAGACACAATTATATATTATGTAGCAGGTATATTTCCACATCTCAGGGTGTGCCCATTAGAACTGAGGATCTTTGTTACTGTGCCCGGAGGACCAGAGGAGAAACTGATGGAGCGGGGAGGGAGACTTACTAACTGATGAGTATGCCAAGCACGCTCTTAATGTGCTGACCTTGTGGCTAGATGGGGGCATCTGGCACGAAAGCATAAGAAGTTAAATCATTTTCAGTGTGAGTTAGAACATTATAGACCTTTAGAAGAGAACGTTTTAAAATGTCCTTTCTTATGAAGGAGAGGCTTGCCTTTTTGAGTCAGCTGTGCTGTAGCAAAATGTGGAAATGGGACAAGGGTCAGAAGGCCCCACCACTTATTAGCTGTATGAATGAACAAGTTGTTACACTTCACTTTTCATTTGTGTTTAGGGGCTAATGCTTGGCTGATTTATATGGCAGGGTCAAAGGACACAGTGTATGAAAGTCCGCCCTGAAATCTATGAAACACTGTAAATGTAATAAATTATTTTAAAATAAGTTATATGCTCTCAAATGTGAGCTAAAAAGGGAAATCTAGGAGTTATGGTAGTTTGCTGCCCGTAAAATCGGTAATGATAGGGAAAAAGCTATGGAAAATTCTTACAAGGATTACAAATAATAATTTTTAATGGCCGCAAGAAGATTAAGTACCTTATAGAAAGGCACTGGGGAAAAATAGCTACAACTGAACAAAACCTTCTGAATCTGCACCTGGAATGATGAAATTCTAGAATTACATTTTGAGAAAAAAAATAAACGTACGTGGCCCACAAAAGGAGTCAGCCATGAAGACAAGTGTATCTAAGGATGTCCAGGCATGAAGTGAGTCCAAATTTTGGTCCCATGTAGTGTTGAATAAGTTGCTGGTTTATATTATCTAGGAATTAAAATCTGCAGAAGCCATCAAGGTTTAGGATTGTATGCACTCTGATTAGAAACCTATTGCAATATTCCGGGTGAGACAGGATGGCGGCTTGGTAGCAGTGGGATCGGTGAAGAGTTGCTGGATTTGGGTAGGTTTGGCCCAAGGATTTTCTCATAGTTTGCATTTGGTATAAGAAAGAAGACTCATGCACAACTGCAGGGATTTAGGCATAAGCCACTGGAAGGCTGGAGTCTGGTGGCTGGATTAGAAGCTCAGTGTAGGTTGCATAGTGTTTGAGATAACTTTTCAACACTGGAGTGGAGATTCTGGAGGGTTAGTTGTGATAGGAAGTCTGGAGCTGCCTCCTGCCAGACAGTATCTATGCAGCTTAGGTAGAGGTACAGCCTCTGGACCAGCAAAGCTCTGGACAAGGCATGATAGCCCTGACCTTGTCATCTGCCTGGCAGCCTTCTCACAGTTAAACTTGCATACACCATTGTGGTAACAGGGTCCTGCAGGCAGGCCATTTCTTCTTCCCCTTCTTCATAGAAGAGGCAGATCCTGATTTGTTATTCCTCTCGATTGAAATGACCTTGAACAAGTTGTAGGGAATGTAGGAATGTAAGGGCAGGAGAAGAAAGAGACCCATAGTAGCACATTCTTTTCTCAGGATGCAGGGGGTAGTGATGGTTCCCAGTGGGAGCCAGTGACCTTGTCATGGCTCAGGGACTGGCTCAAACATGCCAGGCTTTTCTTTGTTTGCACCTGCCAGTGACACGCACAGTCCCATATACTCTCATTTTATTTATTTATTTATTTATTTTTGTTGTTGTTTATGGTTTTTTTTTTGTATTTTTTCCAAAGTTAGAAGCAGGGAGGCAGTCAGACAGACTCTCGCATGTGCCTGACAGGGATCCACCCATCATGCCCACTAGGGGGCGATGCTCTGCCCATCTGGGGCGTTGCTCCGTTGAGACCAGAGCCATTCTAGTGCCTGCGGGGGAGGCCACGGAGCCATCCTCAGTGCCTGGACCAACTTTGCTCCAGGGGAGCCTTGGCAGCGGGAGGGGAAGAGAGAGATAAAGAGAAAGAAGAGGGGGAAGGGTGGAGAGCAGATCGGCACCTCTCCTGTGTGCCCTGGCTGGGAATCTAACCCACGACTTCCACGCATCAGGCCGACGCTCTACCACTGAGCCAACCAGCCAGGACCCATATACTCTCATTTTAAAAATTATGACTGAATGACACTTTCTGGTTACTTACAAACCATTAAGATTACTAAGTTTTGGTGATAAAAGTGAAACAAGTGCACATCCAGGCTCACTGAGAACTATAACTCCGTCGTATTCTAAGCAGTGTCGTGGCTGCCCAACACTTGGCACGCTTGCAAAGTCTTTTCTGTGAAAGTCCTCACCGGGGTTGTTGGGCTTACAGTAAATTTCAAAGAGGAATCTTAGCTCTGAGTGCCTTATCAGTATTATCCTGAATTGATCATGCTTGTCAATTGCTGTTCTTTTGGCATTGTAATAAAAAAAATCATTATTTATTTACCTTTCTCATTTTCAGTAAAATTTTATTATGGGTTTTGTGATTGAAAACACAGTATGGAATGAGTGATACATATTTAAAAGAAAAGAAAGTGTTTGGAACCCAATTTTCCAAAAGCTGAACTTAAAGGTCACTGAGCATTGTGGTGGAAATAGAAATATGAATTTTCCATACCACCGTTGCTAAGGCACTTATGGACAGGCACACAATACATCCAGTCCCTCCATATTGTATTAATTTTATTTGGGTAGTGGCACTCGATGGGGTACAGGGGGTGGAGGAAGGCAGCAGGATAGTTTGCTTCTCCCTGTGTGGGCTTCAGTCAGTTGCCGCCTCATTCCAGCAGCTGCTCTCATCCCTCTTTCCTGCTGGCCTCTCCCTGCTCCTCTCCTCCATCCCTGCTGCTCCAGCTCAGCCCAGGAGAGACAGACCTTTTCCTCCCCGCAAAGCCCACCT